>NC_080866.1:2375818-3050605 GCF_030435755.1 Ochotona princeps | reverse complement strand
CTGCGTTTTGATGTCTGAGGTCTGAATTGAGGGTTGCGAAATCTGATTCTGAATACGGATTCTTCGTTCTGCATTCTGCATGCTGCATTCTGAGTTCTGAGTTTCTAGTTCTCAACACTGAGTTCTGATTTTTGAGTTTTGAGTTCCGGGTTGGGAATTGTGGTTCTGAATACTGAGCTCTAATTTCTGAACTCTGCGTTCTGAATTTAGAATTCTGAGTTCTGCATTCAGATTCTGATTTCTGAGTGCTACATTCTAAAGTCTGAATTGTAACATCTGAGTTCTGAGTACTACGTTCTAAGGGCTGAGTTCTGAATTGGAAATTCTGAGTTCTGCGTTCTGAGTTCTGAACACTAAGCTGTGAATTCTGAATTCAGAATTCGAGTTTGGGAATTCTGAGTTCTGTATTCTGATATCTGCATTCTGAGATTTGAGTTTGAAGCTGTACATTCTGAGTGCTCAATTTCGAATACTGAATTTGGAGTTCTAATTTCTGAGTTCTGAATTAAGAGTTCTGAGTTCTGAATTCTGACTTGTGATTTCTGAGTTCTGAATTCCGCATTGATTACTGAGTTCCGATTTCTGAGTCCTGAATTCTGAATTGTGATCACAGAGTTCTGAGTTCTGTCTTCTGAATCCTAAGTTCGAAATGATGAGCTTTGAGTTCTGAATTCTGTATTGAATACTGAGTTCTGAGTTCTGACTTCAGAATTCTGAGCACTGAGATCTGTATTATGAGCTCTGAAAGCTGAGTTCTGAGTTCTAAATTATAAGTTCTGAATTCAGACTTCTGATTGCTGAGTTTTGAAACCTGCCTTCTGAGTTCCAAAATCTGAGTTCTGAGTTCTAACTTCTGAATTCTGAGTCCGGATCTCTGAATTCTGCGTTTTGATGTCTGAGGTCTGAATTGAGGGTTGCGAAATCTGATTCTGAATACGGATTCTTCGTTCTGCATTCTGCATTCTGCGTTCTGAGTTTCTAGTTCTCAACACTGAGTTCTGATTTTTGAGTTTTGAGTTCCGGGTTGGGAATTGTGGTTCTGAATACTGAGCTCTAATTTCTGAACTCTGCGTTCTGAATTTAGAATTCTGAGTTCTGCATTCAGATTCTGATTTCTGAGTGCTACATTCTAAATTCTGAATTGTAACATCTGAGTTCTGAGTACTACGTTCTAAGGGCTAAGTTCTGAATTGGAAATTCTGAGTTCTGCGTTCTGAGTTCTGAACGCTAAGCTGTGAATTCTGAATTCAGAATTCGAGTTTGGGAATTCTGAGTTCTGTATTCTGATATCTGCATTCTGAGATTTGAGTTTGAAGCTGTACATTCTGAGTGCTCAATTTCGAATACTGAATTTGGAGTTCTAATTTCTGAGTTCTGAATTAAGAGTTCTGAGTTCTGAATTCTGACTTGTGATTTCTGAGTTCTGAATTCCGCATTGATTACTGAGTTCCGATTTCTGAGTCCTGAATTCTGAATTGTGATCACAGAGTTCTGAGTTCTGGCTTCTGAATCCTAAGTTCGAAATGATGAGCTTTGAGTTCTGAATTCTGCATTGAATACTGAGTTCTGAGTTCTGACTTCAGAATTCTGAGCACTGAGATCTGTATTATGAGCTCTGAAAGCTGAGTTCTGAGTTCTAAATTATAAGTTCTGAATTCAGACTTCTGATTGCTGAGTTTTGAAACCTGCCTTCTGAGTTCCAAAATCTGAGTTCTGAGTTCTAACTTCTGAATTCTGAGTCCGGATCTCTGAATTCTGCGTTTTGATGTCTGAGGTCTGAATTGAGGGTTGCGAAATCTGATTCTGAATACGGATTCTTCGTTCTGCATTCTGCATTCTGCGTTCTGAGTTTCTAGTTCTCAACACTGAGTTCTGATTTTTGAGTTTTGAGTTCCGGGTTGGGAATTGTGGTTCTGAATACTGAGCTCTAATTTCTGAACTCTGCGTTCTGAATTTAGAATTCTGAGTTCTGCATTCAGATTCTGATTTCTGAGTGCTACATTCTAAAGTCTGAATTGTAACATCTGAGTTCTGAGTACTACGTTCTAAGGGCTGAGTTCTGAATTGGAAATTCTGAGTTCTGCGTTCTGAGTTCTGAACACTAAGCTGTGAATTCTGAATCCAGAATTCGAGTTTGGGAATTCTGAGTTCTGTATTCTGATATCTGCATTCTGAGATTTGAGTTTGAAGCTGTACATTCTGAGTGCTCAATTTCGAATACTGAATTTGGAGTTCTAATTTCTGAGTTCTGAATTAAGAGTTCTGAGTTCTGAATTCTGACTTGTGATTTCTGAGTTCTGAATTCCGCATTGATTACTGAGTTCCGATTTCTGAGTCCTGAATTCTGAATTGTGATCACACAGTTCTGAATTCTGTCTTCTGAATCCGAAGTTCGAAATGATGAGCTTTGAGTTCTGAATTCTGTATTGAATACTGAGTTCTGAGTTCTGACTTCAGAATTCTGAGCACTGAGATCTGTATTATGAGCTCTGAAAGCTGAGTTCTGAGTTCTAAATTATAAGTTCTGAATTCAGACTTCTGATTGCTGAGTTTTGAAACCTGCCTTCTGAGTTCCAAAATCTGAGTTCTGAGTTCTAACTTCTGAATTCTGAGTCCGGATCTCTGAATTCTGCGTTTTGATGTCTGAGGTCTGAATTGAGGGTTGCGAAATCTGATTCTGAATACGGATTCTTCGTTCTGCATTCTGCATTCTGCGTTCTGAGTTTCTAGTTCTCAACACTGAGTTCTGATTTTTGAGTTTTGAGTTCCGGGTTGGGAATTGTGGTTCTGAATACTGAGCTCTAATTTCTGAACTCTGCGTTCTGAATGTAGAATTCTGAGTTCTGCATTCAGATTCTGATTTCTGAGTGCTACATTCTAAAGTCTGAATTGTAACATCTGAGTTCTGAGTACTACGTTCTAAGGGCTGAGTTCTGAATTGGAAATTCTGAGTTCTGCGTTCTGAGTTCTGAACACTAAGCTGTGAATTCTGAATTCAGAATTCGAGTTTGGGAATTCTGAGTTCTGTATTCTGATATCTGCATTCTGAGATTTGAGTTTGAAGCTGTACATTCTGAGTGCTCAATTTCGAATACTGAATTTGGAGTTCTAATTTCTGAGTTCTGAATTAAGAGTTCTGAGTTCTGAATTCTGACTTGTGATTTCTGAGTTCTGAATTCCGCATTGATTACTGAGTTCCGATTTCTGAGTCCTGAATTCTGAATTGTGATCACAGAGTTCTGAGTTCTGTCTTCTGAATCCTAAGTTCGAAATGATGAGCTTTGAGTTCTGAATTCTGTATTGAATACTGAGTTCTGAGTTCTGACTTCAGAATTCTGAGCACTGAGATCTGTATTATGAGCTCTGAAAGCTGAGTTCTGAGTTCTAAATTATAAGTTCTGAATTCAGACTTCTGATTGCTGAGTTTTGAAACCTGCCTTCTGAGTTCCAAAATCTGAGTTCTGAGTTCTAACTTCTGAATTCTGAGTCCGGATCTCTGAATTCTGCGTTTTGATGTCTGAGGTCTGAATTGAGGGTTGCGAAATCTGATTCTGAATATGGATTCTTCGTTCTGCATTCTGCATTCTGAGTTCTGAGTTTCTAGTTCTCAACACTGAGTTCTGATTTTTGAGTTTTGAGTTCCGGGTTGGGAATTGTGGTTCTGAATACTGAGCTCTAATTTCTGAACTCTGCGTTCTGAATTTAGAATTCTGAGTTCTGCATTCAGATTCTGATTTCTGAGTGCTACATTCTAAAGTCTGAATTGTAACATCTGAGTTCTGAGTACTACGTTCTAAGGGCTGAGTTCTGAATTGGAAATTCTGAGTTCTGCGTTCTGAGTTCTGAACACTAAGCTGTGAATTCTGAATTCAGAATTCGAGTTTGGGAATTCTGAGTTCTGTATTCTGATATCTGCATTCTGAGATTTGAGTTTGAAGCTGTACATTCTGAGTGCTCAATTTCGAATACTGAATTTGGAGTTCTAATTTCTGAGTTCTGAATTAAGAGTTCTGAGTTCTGAATTCTGACTTGTGATTTCTGAGTTCTGAATTCCGCATTGATTACTGAGTTCCGATTTCTGAGTCCTGAATTCTGAATTGTGATCACAGAGTTCTGAGTTCTGTCTTCTGAATCCTAAGTTCGAAATGATGAGCTTTGAGTTCTGAATTCTGTATTGAATACTGAGTTCTGAGTTCTGACTTCAGAATTCTGAGCACTGAGATCTGTATTATGAGCTCTGAAAGCTGAGTTCTGAGTTCTAAATTATACGTTCTGAATTCAGACTTCTGATTGCTGAGTTTTGAAACCTGCCTTCTGAGTTCCAAAATCTGAGTTCTGAGTTCTAACTTCTGAATTCTGAGTCCGGATCTCTGAATTCTGCGTTTTGATGTCTGAGGTCTGAATTGAGGGTTGCGAAATCTGATTCTGAATACGGATTCTTCGTTCTGCATGCTGCATTCTGCGTTCTGAGTTTCTAGTTCTCAACACTGAGTTCTGATTTTTGAGTTTTGAGTTCCGGGTTGGGAATTGTGGTTCTGAATACTGAGCTCTAATTTCTGAACTCTGCGTTCTGAATTTAGAATTCTGAGTTCTGCATTCAGATTCTGATTTCTGAGTGCTACATTCTAAATTCTGAATTGTAACATCTGAGTTCTGAGTACTACGTTCTAAGGGCTGAGTTCTGAATTGGAAATTCTGAGTTCTGCGTTCTGAGTTCTGAACACTAAGCTGTGAATTCTGAATTCAGAATTCGAGTTTGGGAATTCTGAGTTCTGTATTCTGATATCTGCATTCTGAGATTTGAGTTTGAAGCTGTACATTCTGAGTGCTCAATTTCGAATACTGAATTTGGAGTTCTAATTTCTGAGTTCTGAATTAAGAGTTCTGAGTTCTGAATTCCGCATTGATTACTGAGTTCCGATTTCTGAGTCCTGAATTCTGAATTGTGATCACAGAGTTCTGAGTTCTGTCTTCTGAATCCTAAGTTCGAAATGATGAGCTTTGAGTTCTGAATTCTGTATTGAATACTGAGCTCTGAGTTCTGACTTCAGAATTCTGAGCACTGAGATCTGTATTATGAGCTCTGAAAGCTGAGTTCTGAGTTCTAAATTATAAGTTCTGAATTCAGACTTCTGATTGCTGAGTTTTGAAACCTGCCTTCTGAGTTCCAAAATCTGAGTTCTGAGTTCTAACTTCTGAATTCTGAGTCCGGATCTCTGAATTCTGCGTTTTGATGTCTGAGGTCTGAATTGAGGGTTGCGAAATCTGATTCTGAATACGGATTCTTCGTTCTGCATTCTGCATTCTGAGTTCTGAGTTTCTAGTTCTCAACACTGAGTTCTGATTTTTGAGTTTTGAGTTCCGGGTTGGGAATTGTGGTTCTGAATACTGAGCTCTAATTTCTGAACTCTGCGTTCTGAATTTAGAATTCTGAGTTCTGCATTCAGATTCTGATTTCTGAGTGCTACATTCTAAATTCTGAATTGTAACATCTGAGTTCTGAGTACTACGTTCTAAGGGCTGAGTTCTGAATTGGAAATTCTGAGTTCTGCGTTCTGAGTTCTGAACACTAAGCTGTGAATTCTGAATTCAGAATTCGAGTTTGGGAATTCTGAGTTCTGTATTCTGATATCTGCATTCTGAGATTTGAGTTTGAAGCTGTACATTCTGATTGCTCAATTTCGAATACTGAATTTGGAGTTCTAATTTCTGAGTTCTGAATTAAGAGTTCTGAGTTCTGAATTCTGACTTGTGATTTCTGAGTTCTGAATTCCGCATTGATTACTGAGTTCCGATTTCTGAGTCCTGAATTCTGAATTGTGATCACAGAGTTCTGATTTCTGTCTTCTGAATCCTAAGTTCGAAATGATGAGCTTTGAGTTCTGAATTCTGCATTGAATACTGAGTTCTGAGTTCTGACTTCAGAATTCTGAGCACTGAGATGTGTATTATGAGCTCTGAAAGCTGAGTTCTGAGTTCTAAATTATAAGTTCTGAATTCAGACTTCTGATTGCTGAGTTTTGAAACCTGCCTTCTGAGTTCCAAAATCTGAGTTCTGAGTTCTAACTTCTGAATTCTGAGTCCGGATCTCTGAATTCTGCGTTTTGATGTCTGAGGTCTGAATTGAGGGTTGCGAAATCTGATTCTGAATACGGATTCTTCGTTCTGCATTCTGCATTCTGAGTTCTGAGTTTCTAGTTCTCAACACTGAGTTCTGATTTTTGAGTTTTGAGTTCCGGGTTGGGAATTGTGGTTCTGAATACTGAGCTCTAATTTCTGAACTCTGCGTTCTGAATTTAGAATTCTGAGTTCTGCATTCAGATTCTGATTTCTGAGTGCTACATTCTAAAGTCTGAATTGTAACATCTGAGTTCTGAGTACTACGTTCTAAGGGCTGAGTTCTGAATTGGAAATTCTGAGTTCTGCGTTCTGAGTTCTGAACACTAAGCTGTGAATTCTGAATTCAGAATTCGAGTTTGGGAATTCTGAGTTCTGTATTCTGATATCTGCATTCTGAGATTTGAGTTTGAAGCTGTACATTCTGAGTGCTCAATTTCGAATACTGAATTTGGAGTTCTAATTTCTGAGTTCTGAATTAAGAGTTCTGAGTTCTGAATTCTGACTTGTGATTTCTGAGTTCTGAATTCCGCATTGATTACTGAGTTCCGATTTCTGAGTCCTGAATTCTGAATTGTGATCACAGAGTTCTGAGTTCTGTCTTCTGAATCCTAAGTTCGAAATGATGAGCTTTGAGTTCTGAATTCTGTATTGAATACTGAGTTCTGAGTTCTGACTTCAGAATTCTGAGCACTGAGATCTGTATTATGAGCTCTGAAAGCTGAGTTCTGAGTTCTAAATTATAAGTTCTGAATTCAGACTTCTGATTGCTGAGTTTTGAAACCTGCCTTCTGAGTTCCAAAATCTGAGTTCTGAGTTCTAACTTCTGAATTCTGAGTCCGGATCTCTGAATTCTGCCTTTTGATGTCTGAGGTCTGAATTGAGGGTTGCGAAATCTGATTCTGAATACGGATTCTTCGTTCTGCATTCTGCATTCTGCGTTCTGAGTTTCTAGTTCTCAACACTGAGTTCTGATTTTTGAGTTTTGAGTTCCGGGTTGGGAATTGTGGTTCTGAATACTGAGCTCTAATTTCTGAACTCTGCGTTCTGAATTTAGAATTCTGAGTTCTGCATTCAGATTCTGATTTCTGAGTGCTACATTCTAAATTCTGAATTGTAACATCTGAGTTCTGAGTACTACGTTCTAAGGGCTGAGTTCTGAATTGGAAATTCTGAGTTCTGCGTTCTGAGTTCTGAACACTAAGCTGTGAATTCTGAATTCAGAATTCGAGTTTGGGAATTCTGAGTTCTGTATTCTGATATCTGCATTCTGAGATTTGAGTTTGAAGCTGTACATTCTGAGTGCTCAATTTCGAATACTGAATTTGGAGTTCTAATTTCTGAGTTCTGAATTAAGAGTTCTGAGTTCTGAATTCTGACTTGTGATTTCTGAGTTCTGAATTCCGCATTGATTACTGAGTTCCGATTTCTGAGTCCTGAATTCTGAATTGTGATCACAGAGTTCTGAGTTCTGGCTTCTGAATCCTAAGTTCGAAATGATGAGCTTTGAGTTCTGAATTCTGCATTGAATACTGAGTTCTGAGTTCTGACTTCAGAATTCTGAGCACTGAGATCTGTATTATGAGCTCTGAAAGCTGAGTTCTGAGTTCTAAATTATAAGTTCTGAATTCAGACTTCTGATTGCTGAGTTTTGAAACCTGCCTTCTGAGTTCCAAAATCTGAGTTCTGAGTTCTAACTTCTGAATTCTGAGTCCGGATCTCTGAATTCTGCGTTTTGATGTCTGAGGTCTGAATTGAGGGTTGCGAAATCTGATTCTGAATACGGATTCTTCGTTCTGCATTCTGCATTCTGCGTTCTGAGTTTCTAGTTCTCAACACTGAGTTCTGATTTTTGAGTTTTGAGTTCCGGGTTGGGAATTGTGGTTCTGAATACTGAGCTCTAATTTCTGAACTCTGCGTTCTGAATTTAGAATTCTGAGTTCTGCATTCAGATTCTGATTTCTGAGTGCTACATTCTAAAGTCTGAATTGTAACATCTGAGTTCTGAGTACTACGTTCTAAGGGCTGAGTTCTGAATTGGAAATTCTGAGTTCTGCGTTCTGAGTTCTGAACACTAAGCTGTGAATTCTGAATCCAGAATTCGAGTTTGGGAATTCTGAGTTCTGTATTCTGATATCTGCATTCTGAGATTTGAGTTTGAAGCTGTACATTCTGAGTGCTCAATTTCGAATACTGAATTTGGAGTTCTAATTTCTGAGTTCTGAATTAAGAGTTCTGAGTTCTGAATTCTGACTTGTGATTTCTGAGTTCTGAATTCCGCATTGATTACTGAGTTCCGATTTCTGAGTCCTGAATTCTGAATTGTGATCACAGAGTTCTGAATTCTGTCTTCTGAATCCGAAGTTCGAAATGATGAGCTTTGAGTTCTGAATTCTGTATTGAATACTGAGTTCTGAGTTCTGACTTCAGAATTCTGAGCACTGAGATCTGTATTATGAGCTCTGAAAGCTGAGTTCTGAGTTCTAAATTATAAGTTCTGAATTCAGACTTCTGATTGCTGAGTTTTGAAACCTGCCTTCTGAGTTCCAAAATCTGAGTTCTGAGTTCTAACTTCTGAATTCTGAGTCCGGATCTCTGAATTCTGCGTTTTGATGTCTGAGGTCTGAATTGAGGGTTGCGAAATCTGATTCTGAATACGGATTCTTCGTTCTGCATTCTGCATTCTGCGTTCTGAGTTTCTAGTTCTCAACACTGAGTTCTGATTTTTGAGTTTTGAGTTCCGGGTTGGGAATTGTGGTTCTGAATACTGAGCTCTAATTTCTGAACTCTGCGTTCTGAATGTAGAATTCTGAGTTCTGCATTCAGATTCTGATTTCTGAGTGCTACATTCTAAAGTCTGAATTGTAACATCTGAGTTCTGAGTACTACGTTCTAAGGGCTGAGTTCTGAATTGGAAATTCTGAGTTCTGCGTTCTGAGTTCTGAACACTAAGCTGTGAATTCTGAATTCAGAATTCGAGTTTGGGAATTCTGAGTTCTGTATTCTGATATCTGCATTCTGAGATTTGAGTTTGAAGCTGTACATTCTGAGTGCTCAATTTCGAATACTGAATTTGGAGTTCTAATTTCTGAGTTCTGAATTAAGAGTTCTGAGTTCTGAATTCTGACTTGTGATTTCTGAGTTCTGAATTCCGCATTGATTACTGAGTTCCGATTTCTGAGTCCTGAATTCTGAATTGTGATCACAGAGTTCTGAGTTCTGTCTTCTGAATCCTAAGTTCGAAATGATGAGCTTTGAGTTCTGAATTCTGTATTGAATACTGAGTTCTGAGTTCTGACTTCAGAATTCTGAGCACTGAGATCTGTATTATGAGCTCTGAAAGCTGAGTTCTGAGTTCTAAATTATAAGTTCTGAATTCAGACTTCTGATTGCTGAGTTTTGAAACCTGCCTTCTGAGTTCCAAAATCTGAGTTCTGAGTTCTAACTTCTGAATTCTGAGTCCGGATCTCTGAATTCTGCGTTTTGATGTCTGAGGTCTGAATTGAGGGTTGCGAAATCTGATTCTGAATATGGATTCTTCGTTCTGCATTCTGCATTATGAGTTCTGAGTTTCTAGTTCTCAACACTGAGTTCTGATTTTTGAGTTTTGAGTTCCGGGTTGGGAATTGTGGTTCTGAATACTGAGCTCTAATTTCTGAACTCTGCGTTCTGAATTTAGAATTCTGAGTTCTGCATTCAGATTCTGATTTCTGAGTGCTACATTCTAAAGTCTGAATTGTAACATCTGAGTTCTGAGTACTACGTTCTAAGGGCTGAGTTCTGAATTGGAAATTCTGAGTTCTGCGTTCTGAGTTCTGAACACTAAGCTGTGAATTCTGAATTCAGAATTCGAGTTTGGGAATTCTGAGTTCTGTATTCTGATATCTGCATTCTGAGATTTGAGTTTGAAGCTGTACATTCTGAGTGCTCAATTTCGAATACTGAATTTGGAGTTCTAATTTCTGAGTTCTGAATTAAGAGTTCTGAGTTCTGAATTCTGACTTGTGATTTCTGAGTTCTGAATTCCGCATTGATTACTGAGTTCCGATTTCTGAGTCCTGAATTCTGAATTGTGATCACAGAGTTCTGAGTTCTGTCTTCTGAATCCTAAGTTCGAAATGATGAGCTTTGAGTTCTGAATTCTGTATTGAATACTGAGTTCTGAGTTCTGACTTCAGAATTCTGAGCACTGAGATCTGTATTATGAGCTCTGAAAGCTGAGTTCTGAGTTCTAAATTATACGTTCTGAATTCAGACTTCTGATTGCTGAGTTTTGAAACCTGCCTTCTGAGTTCCAAAATCTGAGTTCTGAGTTCTAACTTCTGAATTCTGAGTCCGGATCTCTGAATTCTGCGTTTTGATGTCTGAGGTCTGAATTGAGGGTTGCGAAATCTGATTCTGAATACGGATTCTTCGTTCTGCATGCTGCATTCTGCGTTCTGAGTTTCTAGTTCTCAACACTGAGTTCTGATTTTTGAGTTTTGAGTTCCGGGTTGGGAATTGTGGTTCTGAATACTGAGCTCTAATTTCTGAACTCTGCGTTCTGAATTTAGAATTCTGAGTTCTGCATTCAGATTCTGATTTCTGAGTGCTACATTCTAAATTCTGAATTGTAACATCTGAGTTCTGAGTACTACGTTCTAAGGGCTGAGTTCTGAATTGGAAATTCTGAGTTCTGCGTTCTGAGTTCTGAACACTAAGCTGTGAATTCTGAATTCAGAATTCGAGTTTGGGAATTCTGAGTTCTGTATTCTGATATCTGCATTCTGAGATTTGAGTTTGAAGCTGTACATTCTGAGTGCTCAATTTCGAATACTGAATTTGGAGTTCTAATTTCTGAGTTCTGAATTAAGAGTTCTGAGTTCTGAATTCCGCATTGATTACTGAGTTCCGATTTCTGAGTCCTGAATTCTGAATTGTGATCACAGAGTTCTGAGTTCTGTCTTCTGAATCCTAAGTTCGAAATGATGAGCTTTGAGTTCTGAATTCTGTATTGAATACTGAGTTCTGAGTTCTGACTTCAGAATTCTGAGCACTGAGATCTGTATTATGAGCTCTGAAAGCTGAGTTCTGAGTTCTAAATTATAAGTTCTGAATTCAGACTTCTGATTGCTGAGTTTTGAAACCTGCCTTCTGAGTTCCAAAATCTGAGTTCTGAGTTCTAACTTCTGAATTCTGAGTCCGGATCTCTGAATTCTGCGTTTTGATGTCTGAGGTCTGAATTGAGGGTTGCGAAATCTGATTCTGAATACGGATTCTTCGTTCTGCATTCTGCATTCTGCGTTCTGAGTTTCTAGTTCTCAACACTGAGTTCTGATTTTTGAGTTTTGAGTTCCGGGTTGGGAATTGTGGTTCTGAATACTGAGCTCTAATTTCTGAACTCTGCGTTCTGAATTTAGAATTCTGAGTTCTGCATTCAGATTCTGATTTCTGAGTGCTACATTCTAAATTCTGAATTGTAACATCTGAGTTCTGAGTACTACGTTCTAAGGGCTGAGTTCTGAATTGGAAATTCTGAGTTCTGCGTTCTGAGTTCTGAACACTAAGCTGTGAATTCTGAATTCAGAATTCGAGTTTGGGAATTCTGAGTTCTGTATTCTGATATCTGCATTCTGAGATTTGAGTTTGAAGCTGTACATTCTGAGTGCTCAATTTCGAATACTGAATTTGGAGTTCTAATTTCTGAGTTCTGAATTAAGAGTTCTGAGTTCTGAATTCTGACTTGTGATTTCTGAGTTCTGAATTCCGCATTGATTACTGAGTTCCGATTTCTGAGTCCTGAATTCTGAATTGTGATCACAGAGTTCTGAGTTCTGGCTTCTGAATCCTAAGTTCGAAATGATGAGCTTTGAGTTCTGAATTCTGCATTGAATACTGAGTTCTGAGTTCTGACTTCAGAATTCTGAGCACTGAGATCTGTATTATGAGCTCTGAAAGCTGAGTTCTGAGTTCTAAATTATAAGTTCTGAATTCAGACTTCTGATTGCTGAGTTTTGAAACCTGCCTTCTGAGTTCCAAAATCTGAGTTCTGAGTTCTAACTTCTGAATTCTGAGTCCGGATCTCTGAATTCTGCGTTTTGATGTCTGAGGTCTGAATTGAGGGTTGCGAAATCTGATTCTGAATACGGATTCTTCGTTCTGCATTCTGCATTCTGCGTTCTGAGTTTCTAGTTCTCAACACTGAGTTCTGATTTTTGAGTTTTGAGTTCCGGGTTGGGAATTGTGGTTCTGAATACTGAGCTCTAATTTCTGAACTCTGCGTTCTGAATTTAGAATTCTGAGTTCTGCATTCAGATTCTGATTTCTGAGTGCTACATTCTAAAGTCTGAATTGTAACATCTGAGTTCTGAGTACTACGTTCTAAGGGCTGAGTTCTGAATTGGAAATTCTGAGTTCTGCGTTCTGAGTTCTGAACACTAAGCTGTGAATTCTGAATCCAGAATTCGAGTTTGGGAATTCTGAGTTCTGTATTCTGATATCTGCATTCTGAGATTTGAGTTTGAAGCTGTACATTCTGAGTGCTCAATTTCGAATACTGAATTTGGAGTTCTAATTTCTGAGTTCTGAATTAAGAGTTCTGAGTTCTGAATTCTGACTTGTGATTTCTGAGTTCTGAATTCCGCATTGATTACTGAGTTCCGATTTCTGAGTCCTGAATTCTGAATTGTGATCACAGAGTTCTGAATTCTGTCTTCTGAATCCGAAGTTCGAAATGATGAGCTTTGAGTTCTGAATTCTGTATTGAATACTGAGTTCTGAGTTCTGACTTCAGAATTCTGAGCACTGAGATCTGTATTATGAGCTCTGAAAGCTGAGTTCTGAGTTCTAAATTATAAGTTCTGAATTCAGACTTCTGATTGCTGAGTTTTGAAACCTGCCTTCTGAGTTCCAAAATCTGAGTTCTGAGTTCTAACTTCTGAATTCTGAGTCCGGATCTCTGAATTCTGCGTTTTGATGTCTGAGGTCTGAATTGAGGGTTGCGAAATCTGATTCTGAATACGGATTCTTCGTTCTGCATTCTGCATTCTGCGTTCTGAGTTTCTAGTTCTCAACACTGAGTTCTGATTTTTGAGTTTTGAGTTCCGGGTTGGGAATTGTGGTTCTGAATACTGAGCTCTAATTTCTGAACTCTGCGTTCTGAATGTAGAATTCTGAGTTCTGCATTCAGATTCTGATTTCTGAGTGCTACATTCTAAAGTCTGAATTGTAACATCTGAGTTCTGAGTACTACGTTCTAAGGGCTGAGTTCTGAATTGGAAATTCTGAGTTCTGCGTTCTGAGTTCTGAACACTAAGCTGTGAATTCTGAATTCAGAATTCGAGTTTGGGAATTCTGAGTTCTGTATTCTGATATCTGCATTCTGAGATTTGAGTTTGAAGCTGTACATTCTGAGTGCTCAATTTCGAATACTGAATTTGGAGTTCTAATTTCTGAGTTCTGAATTAAGAGTTCTGAGTTCTGAATTCTGACTTGTGATTTCTGAGTTCTGAATTCCGCATTGATTACTGAGTTCCGATTTCTGAGTCCTGAATTCTGAATTGTGATCACAGAGTTCTGAGTTCTGTCTTCTGAATCCTAAGTTCGAAATGATGAGCTTTGAGTTCTGAATTCTGTATTGAATACTGAGTTCTGAGTTCTGACTTCAGAATTCTGAGCACTGAGATCTGTATTATGAGCTCTGAAAGCTGAGTTCTGAGTTCTAAATTATACGTTCTGAATTCAGACTTCTGATTGCTGAGTTTTGAAACCTGCCTTCTGAGTTCCAAAATCTGAGTTCTGAGTTCTAACTTCTGAATTCTGAGTCCGGATCTCTGAATTCTGCGTTTTGATGTCTGAGGTCTGAATTGAGGGTTGCGAAATCTGATTCTGAATACGGATTCTTCGTTCTGCATGCTGCATTCTGCGTTCTGAGTTTCTAGTTCTCAACACTGAGTTCTGATTTTTGAGTTTTGAGTTCCGGGTTGGGAATTGTGGTTCTGAATACTGAGCTCTAATTTCTGAACTCTGCGTTCTGAATTTAGAATTCTGAGTTCTGCATTCAGATTCTGATTTCTGAGTGCTACATTCTAAATTCTGAATTGTAACATCTGAGTTCTGAGTACTACGTTCTAAGGGCTGAGTTCTGAATTGGAAATTCTGAGTTCTGCGTTCTGAGTTCTGAACACTAAGCTGTGAATTCTGAATTCAGAATTCGAGTTTGGGAATTCTGAGTTCTGTATTCTGATATCTGCATTCTGAGATTTGAGTTTGAAGCTGTACATTCTGAGTGCTCAATTTCGAATACTGAATTTGGAGTTCTAATTTCTGAGTTCTGAATTAAGAGTTCTGAGTTCTGAATTCCGCATTGATTACTGAGTTCCGATTTCTGAGTCCTGAATTCTGAATTGTGATCACAGAGTTCTGAGTTCTGTCTTCTGAATCCTAAGTTCGAAATGATGAGCTTTGAGTTCTGAATTCTGTATTGAATACTGAGCTCTGAGTTCTGACTTCAGAATTCTGAGCACTGAGATCTGTATTATGAGCTCTGAAAGCTGAGTTCTGAGTTCTAAATTATAAGTTCTGAATTCAGACTTCTGATTGCTGAGTTTTGAAACCTGCCTTCTGAGTTCCAAAATCTGAGTTCTGAGTTCTAACTTCTGAATTCTGAGTCCGGATCTCTGAATTCTGCGTTTTGATGTCTGAGGTCTGAATTGAGGGTTGCGAAATCTGATTCTGAATACGGATTCTTCGTTCTGCATTCTGCATTCTGAGTTCTGAGTTTCTAGTTCTCAACACTGAGTTCTGATTTTTGAGTTTTGAGTTCCGGGTTGGGAATTGTGGTTCTGAATACTGAGCTCTAATTTCTGAACTCTGCGTTCTGAATTTAGAATTCTGAGTTCTGCATTCAGATTCTGATTTCTGAGTGCTACATTCTAAATTCTGAATTGTAACATCTGAGTTCTGAGTACTACGTTCTAAGGGCTGAGTTCTGAATTGGAAATTCTGAGTTCTGCGTTCTGAGTTCTGAACACTAAGCTGTGAATTCTGAATTCAGAATTCGAGTTTGGGAATTCTGAGTTCTGTATTCTGATATCTGCATTCTGAGATTTGAGTTTGAAGCTGTACATTCTGAGTGCTCAATTTCGAATACTGAATTTGGAGTTCTAATTTCTGAGTTCTGAATTAAGAGTTCTGAGTTCTGAATTCTGACTTGTGATTTCTGAGTTCTGAATTCCGCATTGATTACTGAGTTCCGATTTCTGAGTCCTGAATTCTGAATTGTGATCACAGAGTTCTGAGTTCTGGCTTCTGAATCCTAAGTTCGAAATGATGAGCTTTGAGTTCTGAATTCTGCATTGAATACTGAGTTCTGAGTTCTGACTTCAGAATTCTGAGCACTGAGATCTGTATTATGAGCTCTGAAAGCTGAGTTCTGAGTTCTAAATTATAAGTTCTGAATTCAGACTTCTGATTGCTGAGTTTTGAAACCTGCCTTCTGAGTTCCAAAATCTGAGTTCTGAGTTCTAACTTCTGAATTCTGAGTCCGGATCTCTGAATTCTGCGTTTTGATGTCTGAGGTCTGAATTGAGGGTTGCGAAATCTGATTCTGAATACGGATTCTTCGTTCTGCATTCTGCATTCTGAGTTCTGAGTTTCTAGTTCTCAACACTGAGTTCTGATTTTTGAGTTTTGAGTTCCGGGTTGGGAATTGTGGTTCTGAATACTGAGCTCTAATTTCTGAACTCTGCGTTCTGAATGTAGAATTCTGAGTTCTGCATTCAGATTCTGATTTCTGAGTGCTACATTCTAAATTCTGAATTGTAACATCTGAGTTCTGAGTACTACGTTCTAAGGGCTGAGTTCTGAATTGAAAATTCTGAGTTCTGCGTTCTGAGTTCTGAACACTAAGCTGTGAATTCTGAATTCAGAATTCGAGTTTGGGAATTCTGAGTTCTGTATTCTGATATCTGCATTCTGAGATTTGAGTTTGAAGCTGTACATTCTGAGTGCTCAATTTCGAATACTGAATTTGGAGTTCTAATTTCTGAGTTCTGAATTAAGAGTTCTGAGTTCTGAATTCCGCATTGATTACTGAGTTCCGATTTCTGAGTCCTGAATTCTGAATTGTGATCACAGAGTTCTGAGTTCTGTCTTCTGAATCCTAAGTTCGAAATGATGAGCTTTGAGTTCTGAATTCTGTATTGAATACTGAGTTCTGAGTTCTGACTTCAGAATTCTGAGCACTGAGATCTATATTATTAGCTCTGAAAGCTGAGTTCTGAGTTCTAAATTATAAGTTCTGAATTCAGACTTCTGATTGCTGAGTTTTGAAACCTGCCTTCTTAGTTCCAAAATCTGAGTTCTGAGTTCTAACTTCTGAATTCTGAGTCCGGATCTCTGAATTCTGCGTTTTGATGTCTGAGGTCTGAATTGAGGGTTGCGAAATCTGTTTCTGAATACGGATTCTTCGTTCTGCATTCTGCATTCTGAGTTCTGAGTTTCTAGTTCTCAACACTGAGTTCTGATTTTTGAGTTTTGAGTTCCGGGTTGGGAATTGTGGTTCTGAATACTGAGCTCTAATTTCTGAACTCTGAGTTCTGAATTTAGAATTCTGAGTTCTGCATTCAGATTCTGATTTCTGAGTGCTACATTCTAAATTCTGAATTGTAACATCTGAGTTCTGAGTACTACGTTCTAAGGGCTGAGTTCTGAATTGGAAATTCTGAGTTCTGCGTTCTGAGTTCTGAACACTAAGCTGTGAATTCTGAATTCAGAATTCGAGTTTGGGAATTCTGAGTTCTGTATTCTGATATCTGCATTCTGAGATTTGAGTTTGAAGCTGTACATTCTGAGTGCTCAATTTCGAATACTGAATTTGGAGTTCTAATTTCTGAGTTCTGAATTAAGAGTTCTGAGTTCTGAATTCCGCATTGATTACTGAGTTCCAATTTCTGAGTCCTGAATTCTGAATTGTGATCACAGAGTTCTGAGTTCTGTCTTCTGAATCCTAAGTTCGAAATGATGAGCTTTGAGTTCTGAATTCTGTATTGAATACTGAGTTCTGAGTTCTGACTTCAGAATTCTGAGCACTGAGATCTGTATTATGAGCTCTGAAAGCTGAGTTCTGAGTTCTAAATTATAAGTTCTGAATTCAGACTTCTGATTGCTGAGTTTTGAAACTTGCCTTCTGAGTTCCAAAATCTGAGTTCTGAGTTCTAACTTCTGAATTCTGAGTCCGGATCTCTGAATTCTGCGTTTTGATGTCTGAGGTCTGAATTGAGGGTTGCGAAATCTGATTCTGAATACGGATTCTTCGTTCTGCATTCTGCATTCTGAGTTCTGAGTTTCTAGTTCTCAACACTGAGTTCTGATTTTTGAGTTTTGAGTTCCGGGTTGGGAATTGTGGTTCTGAATACTGAGCTCTAATTTCTGAACTCTGCGTTCTGAATTTAGAATTCTGAGTTCTGCATTCAGATTCTGATTTCTGAGTGCTACATTCTAAAGTCTGAATTGTAACATCTGAGTTCTGAGTACTACGTTCTAAGGGCTGAGTTCTGAATTGAAAATTCTGAGTTCTGCGTTCTGAGTTCTGAACACTAAGCTGTGAATTCTGAATTCAGAATTCGAGTTTGGGAATTCTGAGTTCTGTATTCTGATATCTGCATTCTGAGATTTGAGTTTGAAGCTGTACATTCTGAGTGCTCAATTTCGAATACTGAATTTGGAGTTCTAATTTCTGAGTTCTGAATTAAGAGTTCTGAGTTCTGAATTCTGACTTGTGATTTCTGAGTTCTGAATTCCGCATTGATTACTGAGTTCCGATTTCTGAGTCCTGAATTCTGAATTGTGATCACAGAGTTCTGAGTTCTGGCTTCTGAATCCTAAGTTCGAAATGATGAGCTTTGAGTTCTGAATTCTGTATTGAATACTGAGTTCTGAGTTCTGACTTCAGAATTCTGAGCACTGAGATCTGTATTATGAGCTCTGAAAGCTGAGTTCTGAGTTCTAAATTATAAGTTCTGAATTCAGACTTCTGATTGCTGAGTTTTGAAACCTGCCTTCTGAGTTCCAAAATCTGAGTTCTGAGTTCTAACTTCTGAATTCTGAGTCCGGATCTCTGAATTCTGCGTTTTGATGTCTGAGGTCTGAATTGAGGG
This sequence comes from Ochotona princeps, assembly GCF_030435755.1. Classification (NCBI taxonomy): domain Eukaryota; kingdom Metazoa; phylum Chordata; class Mammalia; order Lagomorpha; family Ochotonidae; genus Ochotona; species Ochotona princeps. Next base: position 3,032,351 of record NC_080866.1, on the reverse strand, counting down.
TTGCAAAATCTGATTCTGAATTCGGATTCTTCGTTCTGCATTCTGCGTTCTGAGTTCTGAGTTTCTAGTTCTCAACACTGAGTTCTGATTTTTGAGTTTTGAGTTCCGGGTTGGGAATTGTGGTTCTGAATACTGAGCTCTAATTTCTGAACTCTGCGTTCTGAATTTAGAATTCTGAGTTCTGCATTCAGATTCTGATTTCTGAGTGCTACATTCTAAAGTCTGAATTGTAACATCTGAGTTCTGAGTACTACGTTCTAAGGGCTGAGTTCTGAATTGGAAATTCTGAGTTCTGCGTTCTGAGTTCTGAACACTAAGCTGTGAATTCTGAATTCAGAATTCGAGTTTGGGAATTCTGAGTTCTGTATTCTGATATCTGCATTCTGAGATTTGAGTTTGAAGCTGTACATTCTGAGTGCTCAATTTCGAATACTGAATTTGGAGTTCTAATTTCTGAGTTCTGAATTAAGAGTTCTGAGTTCTGAATTCTGACTTGTGATTTCTGAGTTCTGAATTCCGCATTGATTACTGAGTTCCGATTTCTGAGTCCTGAATTCTGAATTGTGATCACAGAGTTCTGAGTTCTGTCTTCTGAATCCGAAGTTCGAAATGATGAGCTTTGAGTTCTGAATTCTGTATTGAATACTGAGTTCTGAGTTCTGACTTCAGAATTCTGAGCACTGAGATCTGTATTATGAGCTCTGAAAGCTGAGTTCTGAGTTCTAAATTATAAGTTCTGAATTCAGACTTCTGATTGCTGAGTTTTGAAACCTGCCTTCTGAGTTTCAAAATCTGAGTTCTGAGTTCTAACTTCTGAATTCTGAGTCCGGATCTCTGAATTCTGCGTTTTGATGTCTGAGGTCTGAATTGAGGGTTGCGAAATCTGATTCTGAATACGGATTCTTCGTTCTGCATTCTGCATTCTGCGTTCTGAGTTTCTAGTTCTCAACACTGAGTTCTGATTTTTGAGTTTTGAGTTCCGGGTTGGGAATTGTGGTTCTGAATACTGAGCTCTAATTTCTGAACTCTGCGTTCTGAATTTAGAATTCTGAGTTCTGCATTCAGATTCTGATTTCTGAGTGCTACATTCTAAATTCTGAATTGTAACATCTGAGTTCTGAGTACTACGTTCTAAGGGCTGAGTTCTGAATTGGAAATTCTGAGTTCTGCGTTCTGAGTTCTGAACACTAAGCTGTGAATTCTGAATTCAGAATTCGAGTTTGGGAATTCTGAGTTCTGTATTCTGATATCTGCATTCTGAGATTTGAGTTTGAAGCTGTACATTCTGAGTGCTCAATTTCGAATACTGAATTTGGAGTTCTAATTTCTGAGTTCTGAATTAAGAGTTCTGAGTTCTGAATTCTGACTTGTGATTTCTGAGTTCTGAATTCCGCATTGATTACTGAGTTCCGATTTCTGAGTCCTGAATTCTGAATTGTGATCACAGAGTTCTGAGTTCTGTCTTCTGAATCCGAAGTTCGAAATGATGAGCTTTGAGTTCTGAATTCTGTATTGAATACTGAGTTCTGAGTTCTGACTTCAGAATTCTGAGCACTGAGATCTGTATTATGAGCTCTGAAAGCTGAGTTCTGAGTTCTAAATTATAAGTTCTGAATTCAGACTTCTGATTGCTGAGTTTTGAAACCTGCCTTCTGAGTTTCAAAATCTGAGTTCTGAGTTCTAACTTCTGAATTCTGAGTCTGGATCTCTGAATTCTGCGTTTTGATGTCTGAGGTCTGAATTGAGGGTTGCGAAATCTGATTCTGAATACGGATTCTTCGTTCTGCATTCTGCATTCTGCGTTCTGAGTTTCTAGTTCTCAACACTGAGTTCTGATTTTTGAGTTTTGAGTTCCGGGTTGGGAATTGTGGTTCTGAATACTGAGCTCTAATTTCTGAACTCTGCGTTCTGAATTTAGAATTCTGAGTTCTGCATTCAGATTCTGATTTCTGAGTGCTACATTCTAAATTCTGAATTGTAACATCTGAGTTCTGAGTACTACGTTCTAAGGGCTGAGTTCTGAATTGGAAATTCTGAGTTCTGCGTTCTGAGTTCTGAACACTAAGCTGTGAATTCTGAATTCAGAATTCGAGTTTGGGAATTCTGAGTTCTGTATTCTGATATCTGCATTCTGAGATTTGAGTTTGAAGCTGTACATTCTGAGTGCTCAATTTCGAATACTGAATTTGGAGTTCTAATTTCTGAGTTCTGAATTAAGAGTTCTGAGTTCTGAATTCCGCATTGATTACTGAGTTCCGATTTCTGAGTCCTGAATTCTGAATTGTGATCACAGAGTTCTGAGTTCTGTCTTCTGAATCCTAAGTTCGAAATGATGAGCTTTGAGTTCTGAATTCTGTATTGAATACTGAGTTCTGAGTTCTGACTTCAGAATTCTGAGCACTGAGATGTGTATTATGAGCTCTGAAAGCTGAGTTCTGAGTTCTAAATTATAAGTTCTGAATTCAGACTTCTGATTGCTGAGTTTTGAAACCTGCCTTCTGAGTTCCAAAATCTGAGTTCTGAGTTCTAACTTCTGAATTCTGAGTCCGGATCTCTGAATTCTGCGTTTTGATGTCTGAGGTCTGAATTGAGGGTTGCGAAATCTGATTCTGAATACGGATTCTTCGTTCTGCATTCTGCATTCTGAGTTCTGAGTTTCTAGTTCTCAACACTGAGTTCTGATTTTTGAGTTTTGAGTTCCGGGTTGGGAATTGTGGTTCTGAATACTGAGCTCTAATTTCTGAACTCTGCGTTCTGAATTTAGAATTCTGAGTTCTGCATTCAGATTCTGATTTCTGAGTGCTACATTCTAAAGTCTGAATTGTAACATCTGAGTTCTGAGTACTACGTTCTAAGGGCTGAGTTCTGAATTGGAAATTCTGAGTTCTGCGTTCTGAGTTCTGAACACTAAGCTGTGAATTCTGAATTCAGAATTCGAGTTTGGGAATTCTGAGTTCTGTATTCTGATATCTGCATTCTGAGATTTGAGTTTGAAGCTGTACATTCTGAGTGCTCAATTTCGAATACTGAATTTGGAGTTCTAATTTCTGAGTTCTGAATTAAGAGTTCTGAGTTCTGAATTCCGCATTGATTACTGAGTTCCGATTTCTGAGTCCTGAATTCTGAATTGTGATCACAGAGTTCTGAGTTCTGTCTTCTGAATCCTAAGTTCGAAATGATGAGCTTTGAGTTCTGAATTCTGTATTGAATACTGAGTTCTGAGTTCTGACTTCAGAATTCTGAGCACTGAGATCTGTATTATGAGCTCTGAAAGCTGAGTTCTGAGTTCTAAATTATAAGTTCTGAATTCAGACTTCTGATTGCTGAGTTTTGAAACCTGCCTTCTGAGTTCCAAAATCTGAGTTCTGAGTTCTAACTTCTGAATTCTGAGTCCGGATCTCTGAATTCTGCGTTTTGATGTCTGAGGTCTGAATTGAGGGTTGCGAAATCTGATTCTGAATACGGATTCTTCGTTCTGCGTTCTGCATTCTGCGTTCTGAGTTTCTAGTTCTCAACACTGAGTTCTGATTTTTGAGTTTTGAGTTCCGGGTTGGGAATTGTGGTTCTGAATACTGAGCTCTAATTTCTGAACTCTGCGTTCTGAATTTAGAATTCTGAGTTCTGCATTCAGATTCTGATTTCTGAGTGCTACATTCTAAATTCTGAATTGTAACATCTGAGTTCTGAGTACTACGTTCTAAGGGCTGAGTTCTGAATTGGAAATTCTGAGTTCTGCGTTCTGAGTTCTGAACACTAAGCTGTGAATTCTGAATTCAGAATTCGAGTTTGGGAATTCTGAGTTCTGTATTCTGATATCTGCATTCTGAGATTTGAGTTTGAAGCTGTACATTCTGAGTGCTCAATTTCGAATACTGAATTTGGAGTTCTAATTTCTGAGTTCTGAATTAAGAGTTCTGAGTTCTGAATTCTGACTTGTGATTTCTGAGTTCTGAATTCCGCATTGATTACTGAGTTCCGATTTCTGAGTCCTGAATTCTGAATTGTGATCACAGAGTTCTGAGTTCTGTCTTCTGAATCCTAAGTTCGAAATGATGAGCTTTGAGTTCTGAATTCTGTATTGAATACTGAGTTCTGAGTTCTGACTTCAGAATTCTGAGCACTGAGATCTGTATTATGAGCTCTGAAAGCTGAGTTCTGAGTTCTAAATTATAAGTTCTGAATTCAGACTTCTGATTGCTGAGTTTTGAAACCTGCCTTCTGAGTTCCAAAATCTGAGTTCTGAGTTCTAACTTCTGAATTCTGAGTCCGGATCTCTGAATTCTGCGTTTTGATGTCTGAGGTCTGAATTGAGGGTTGCGAAATCTGATTCTGAATACGGATTCTTCGTTCTGCATTCTGCATTCTGAGTTCTGAGTTTCTAGTTCTCAACACTGAGTTCTGATTTTTGAGTTTTGAGTTCCGGGTTGGGAATTGTGGTTCTGAATACTGAGCTCTAATTTCTGAACTCTGCGTTCTGAATTTAGAATTCTGAGTTCTGCATTCAGATTCTGATTTCTGAGTGCTACATTCTAAAGTCTGAATTGTAACATCTGAGTTCTGAGTACTACGTTCTAAGGGCTGAGTTCTGAATTGAAAATTCTGAGTTCTGCGTTCTGAGTTCTGAACACTAAGCTGTGAATTCTGAATTCAGAATTCGAGTTTGGGAATTCTGAGTTCTGTATTCTGATATCTGCATTCTGAGATTTGAGTTTGAAGCTGTACATTCTGAGTGCTCAATTTCGAATACTGAATTTGGAGTTCTAATTTCTGAGTTCTGAATTAAGAGTTCTGAGTTCTGAATTCCGCATTGATTACTGAGTTCCGATTTCTGAGTCCTGAATTCTGAATTGTGATCACAGAGTTCTGAGTTCTGTCTTCTGAATCCTAAGTTCGAAATGATGAGCTTTGAGTTCTGAATTCTGTATTGAATACTGAGTTCTGAGTTCTGACTTCAGAATTCTGAGCACTGAGATCTATATTATTAGCTCTGAAAGCTGAGTTCTGAGTTCTAAATTATAAGTTCTGAATTCAGACTTCTGATTGCTGAGTTTTGAAACCTGCCTTCTTAGTTCCAAAATCTGAGTTCTGAGTTCTAACTTCTGAATTCTGAGTCCGGATCTCTGAATTCTGCGTTTTGATGTCTGAGGTCTGAATTGAGGGTTGCGAAATCTGTTTCTGAATACGGATTCTTCGTTCTGCATTCTGCATTCTGCGTTCTGAGTTTCTAGTTCTCAACACTGAGTTCTGATTTTTGAGTTTTGAGTTCCGGGTTGGGAATTGTGGTTCTGAATACTGAGCTCTAATTTCTGAACTCTGAGTTCTGAATTTAGAATTCTGAGTTCTGCATTCAGATTCTGATTTCTGAGTGCTACATTCTAAATTCTGAATTGTAACATCTGAGTTCTGAGTACTACGTTCTAAGGGCTGAGTTCTGAATTGGAAATTCTGAGTTCTGCGTTCTGAGTTCTGAACACTAAGCTGTGAATTCTGAATTCAGAATTCGAGTTTGGGAATTCTGAGTTCTGTATTCTGATATCTGCATTCTGAGATTTGAGTTTGAAGCTGTACATTCTGAGTGCTCAATTTCGAATACTGAATTTGGAGTTCTAATTTCTGAGTTCTGAATTAAGAGTTCTGAGTTCTGAATTCCGCATTGATTACTGAGTTCCGATTTCTGAGTCCTGAATTCTGAATTGTGATCACAGAGTTCTGAGTTCTGTCTTCTGAATCCTAAGTTCGAAATGATGAGCTTTGAGTTCTGAATTCTGTATTGAATACTGAGTTCTGAGTTCTGACTTCAGAATTCTGAGCACTGAGATCTGTATTATGAGCTCTGAAAGCTGAGTTCTGAGTTCTAAATTATAAGTTCTGAATTCAGACTTCTGATTGCTGAGTTTTGAAACCTGCCTTCTGAGTTCCAAAATCTGAGTTCTGAGTTCTAACTTCTGAATTCTGAGTCCGGATCTCTGAATTCTGCGTTTTGATGTCTGAGGTCTGAATTGAGGGTTGCGAAATCTGATTCTGAATACGGATTCTTCGTTCTGCATTCTGCATTCTGAGTTCTGAGTTTCTAGTTCTCAACACTGAGTTCTGATTTTTGAGTTTTGAGTTCCGGGTTGGGAATTGTGGTTCTGAATACTGAGCTCTAATTTCTGAACTCTGCGTTCTGAATTTAGAATTCTGAGTTCTGCATTCAGATTCTGATTTCTGAGTGCTACATTCTAAAGTCTGAATTGTAACATCTGAGTTCTGAGTACTACGTTCTAAGGGCTGAGTTCTGAATTGAAAATTCTGAGTTCTGCGTTCTGAGTTCTGAACACTAAGCTGTGAATTCTGAATTCAGAATTCGAGTTTGGGAATTCTGAGTTCTGTATTCTGATATCTGCATTCTGAGATTTGAGTTTGAAGCTGTACATTCTGAGTGCTCAATTTCGAATACTGAATTTGGAGTTCTAATTTCTGAGTTCTGAATTAAGAGTTCTGAGTTCTGAATTCTGACTTGTGATTTCTGAGTTCTGAATTCCGCATTGATTACTGAGTTCCGATTTCTGAGTCCTGAATTCTGAATTGTGATCACAGAGTTCTGAGTTCTGGCTTCTGAATCCTAAGTTCGAAATGATGAGCTTTGAGTTCTGAATTCTGTATTGAATACTGAGTTCTGAGTTCTGACTTCAGAATTCTGAGCACTGAGATCTGTATTATGAGCTCTGAAAGCTGAGTTCTGAGTTCTAAATTATAAGTTCTGAATTCAGACTTCTGATTGCTGAGTTTTGAAACCTGCCTTCTGAGTTCCAAAATCTGAGTTCTGAGTTCTAACTTCTGAATTCTGAGTCCGGATCTCTGAATTCTGCGTTTTGATGTCTGAGGTCTGAATTGAGGGTTGCAAAATCTGATTCTGAATTCGGATTCTTCGTTCTGCATTCTGCGTTCTGATTTCTGAGTTTCTAGTTCTCAACACTGAGTTCTGATTTTTGAGTTTTGAGTTCCGGGTTGGGAATTGTGGTTCTGAATACTGAGCTCTAATTTCTGAACTCTGCGTTCTGAATGTAGAATTCTGAGTTCTGCATTCAGATTCTGATTTCTGAGTGCTACATTCTAAAGTCTGAATTGTAACATCTGAGTTCTGAGTACTACGTTCTAAGGGCTGAGTTCTGAATTGGAAATTCTGAGTTCTGCGTTCTGAGTTCTGAACACTAAGCTGTGAATTCTGAATTCAGAATTCGAGTTTGGGAATTCTGAGTTCTGTATTCTGATATCTGCATTCTGAGATTTGAGTTTGAAGCTGTACATTCTGAGTGCTCAATTTCGAATACTGAATTTGGAGTTCTAATTTCTGAGTTCTGAATTAAGAGTTCTGAGTTCTGAATTCTGACTTGTGATTTCTGAGTTCTGAATTCCGCATTGATTACTGAGTTCCGATTTCTGAGTCCTGAATTCTGAATTGTGATCACAGAGTTCTGAGTTCTGTCTTCTGAATCCTAAGTTCGAAATGATGAGCTTTGAGTTCTGAATTCTGCATTAAATACTGAGTTCTGAGTTCTGACTTCAGAATTCTGAGCACTGAGATCTGTATTATGAGCTCTGAAAGCTGAGTTCTGAGTTCTAAATTATAAGTTCTGAATTCAGACTTCTGATTGCTGAGTTTTGAAACCTGCCTTCTGAGTTCCAAAATCTGAGTTCTGAGTTCTAACTTCTGAATTCTGAGTCCGGATCTCTGAATTCTGTGTTTTGATGTCTGAGGTCTGAATTGAGGGTTGCGAAATCTGATTCTGAATACGGATTCTTCGTTCTGCATTCTGCATTCTGAGTTCTGAGTTTCTAGTTCTCAACACTGAGTTCTGATTTTTGAGTTTTGAGTTCCGGGTTGGGAATTGTGGTTCTGAATACTGAGCTCTAATTTCTGAACTCTGCGTTCTGAATTTAGAATTCTGAGTTCTGCATTCAGATTCTGATTTCTGAGTGCTACATTCTAAATTCTGAATTGTAACATCTGAGTTCTGAGTACTACGTTCTAAGGGCTGAGTTCTGAATTGGAAATTCTGAGTTCTGCGTTCTGAGTTCTGAACACTAAGCTGTGAATTCTGAATTCAGAATTCGAGTTTGGGAATTCTGAGTTCTGTATTCTGATATCTGCATTCTGAGATTTGAGTTTGAAGCTGTACATTCTGAGTGCTCAATTTCGAATACTGAATTTGGAGTTCTAATTTCTGAGTTCTGAATTAAGAGTTCTGAGTTCTGAATTCCGCATTGATTACTGAGTTCCGATTTCTGAGTCCTGAATTCTGAATTGTGATCACAGAGTTCTGAGTTCTGTCTTCTGAATCCTAAGTTCGAAATGATGAGCTTTGAGTTCTGAATTCTGTATTGAATACTGAGTTCTGAGTTCTGACTTCAGAATTCTGAGCACTGAGATCTGTATTATGAGCTCTGAAAGCTGAGTTCTGAGTTCTAAATTATAAGTTCTGAATTCAGACTTCTGATTGCTGAGTTTTGAAACCTGCCTTCTTAGTTCCAAAATCTGAGTTCTGAGTTCTAACTTCTGAATTCTGAGTCCGGATCTCTGAATTCTGCGTTTTGATGTCTGAGGTCTGAATTGAGGGTTGCGAAATCTGATTCTGAATACGGATTCTTCGTTCTGCATTCTGCATTCTGCGTTCTGAGTTTCTCGTTCTCAACACTGAGTTCTGATTTTTGAGTTTTGAGTTCCGGGTTGGGAATTGTGGTTCTGAATACTGAGCTCTAATTTCTGAACTCTGCGTTCTGAATTTAGAATTCTGAGTTCTGCATTCAGATTCTGATTTCTGAGTGCTACATTCTAAATTCTGAATTGTAACATCTGAGTTCTGAGTACTACGTTCTAAGGGCTGAGTTCTGAATTGGAAATTCTGAGTTCTGCGTTCTGAGTTCTGAACACTAAGCTGTGAATTCTGAATTCAGAATTCGAGTTTGGGAATTCTGAGTTCTGTATTCTGATATCTGCATTCTGAGATTTGAGTTTGAAGCTGTACATTCTGAGTGCTCAATTTCGAATACTGAATTTGGAGTTCTAATTTCTGAGTTCTGAATTAAGAGTTCTGAGTTCTGAATTCCGCATTGATTACTGAGTTCCGATTTCTGAGTCCTGAATTCTGAATTGTGATCACAGAGTTCTGAGTTCTGTCTTCTGAATCCTAAGTTCGAAATGATGAGCTTTGAGTTCTGAATTCTGTATTGAATACTGAGTTCTGAGTTCTGACTTCAGAATTCTGAGCACTGAGATGTGTATTATGAGCTCTGAAAGCTGAGTTCTGAGTTCTAAATTATAAGTTCTGAATTCAGACTTCTGATTGCTGAGTTTTGAAACCTGCCTTCTGAGTTCCAAAATCTGAGTTCTGAGTTCTAACTTCTGAATTCTGAGTCCGGATCTCTGAATTCTGCGTTTTGATGTCTGAGGTCTGAATTGAGGGTTGCGAAATCTGATTCTGAATACGGATTCTTCGTTCTGCATTCTGCATTCTGAGTTCTGAGTTTCTAGTTCTCAACACTGAGTTCTGATTTTTGAGTTTTGAGTTCCGGGTTGGGAATTGTGGTTCTGAATACTGAGCTCTAATTTCTGAACTCTGCGTTCTGAATTTAGAATTCTGAGTTCTGCATTCAGATTCTGATTTCTGAGTGCTACATTCTAAATTCTGAATTGTAACATCTGAGTTCTGAGTACTACGTTCTAAGGGCTGAGTTCTGAATTGGAAATTCTGAGTTCTGCGTTCTGAGTTCTGAACACTAAGCTGTGAATTCTGAATTCAGAATTCGAGTTTGGGAATTCTGAGTTCTGTATTCTGATATCTGCATTCTGAGATTTGAGTTTGAAGCTGTACATTCTGAGTGCTCAATTTCGAATACTGAATTTGGAGTTCTAATTTCTGAGTTCTGAATTAAGAGTTCTGAGTTCTGAATTCCGCATTGATTACTGAGTTCCGATTTCTGAGTCCTGAATTCTGAATTGTGATCACAGAGTTCTGAGTTCTGTCTTCTGAATCCTAAGTTCGAAATGATGAGCTTTGAGTTCTGAATTCTGTATTGAATACTGAGTTCTGAGTTCTGACTTCAGAATTCTGAGCACTGAGATCTGTATTATGAGCTCTGAAAGCTGAGTTCTGAGTTCTAAATTATAAGTTCTGAATTCAGACTTCTGATTGCTGAGTTTTGAAACCTGCCTTCTGAGTTCCAAAATCTGAGTTCTGAGTTCTAACTTCTGAATTCTGAGTCCGGATCTCTGAATTCTGCGTTTTGATGTCTGAGGTCTGAATTGAGGGTTGCGAAATCTGATTCTGAATACGGATTCTTCGTTCTGCATTCTGCATTCTGCGTTCTGAGTTTCTAGTTCTCAACACTGAGTTCTGATTTTTGAGTTTTGAGTTCCGGGTTGGGAATTGTGGTTCTGAATACTGAGCTCTAATTTCTGAACTCTGCGTTCTGAATTTAGAATTCTGAGTTCTGCATTCAGATTCTGATTTCTGAGTGCTACATTCTAAATTCTGAATTGTAACATCTGAGTTCTGAGTACTACGTTCTAAGGGCTGAGTTCTGAATTGGAAATTCTGAGTTCTGCGTTCTGAGTTCTGAACACTAAGCTGTGAATTCTGAATTCAGAATTCGAGTTTGGGAATTCTGAGTTCTGTATTCTGATATCTGCATTCTGAGATTTGAGTTTGAAGCTGTACATTCTGAGTGCTCAATTTCGAATACTGAATTTGGAGTTCTAATTTCTGAGTTCTGAATTAAGAGTTCTGAGTTCTGAATTCTGACTTGTGATTTCTGAGTTCTGAATTCCGCATTGATTACTGAGTTCCGATTTCTGAGTCCTGAATTCTGAATTGTGATCACAGAGTTCTGAGTTCTGTCTTCTGAATCCTAAGTTCGAAATGATGAGCTTTGAGTTCTGAATTCTGTATTGAATACTGAGTTCTGAGTTCTGACTTCAGAATTCTGAGCACTGAGATGTGTATTATGAGCTCTGAAAGCTGAGTTCTGAGTTCTAAATTATAAGTTCTGAATTCAGACTTCTGATTGCTGAGTTTTGAAACCTGCCTTCTGAGTTCCAAAATCTGAGTTCTGAGTTCTAACTTCTGAATTCTGAGTCCGGATCTCTGAATTCTGCGTTTTGATGTCTGAGGTCTGAATTGAGGGTTGCGAAATCTGATTCTGAATACGGATTCTTCGTTCTGCATTCTGCATTCTGAGTTCTGAGTTTCTAGTTCTCAACACTGAGTTCTGATTTTTGAGTTTTGAGTTCCGGGTTGGGAATTGTGGTTCTGAATACTGAGCTCTAATTTCTGAACTCTGCGTTCTGAATTTAGAATTCTGAGTTCTGCATTCAGATTCTGATTTCTGAGTGCTACATTCTAAATTCTGAATTGTAACATCTGAGTTCTGAGTACTACGTTCTAAGGGCTGAGTTCTGAATTGGAAATTCTGAGTTCTGCGTTCTGAGTTCTGAACACTAAGCTGTGAATTCTGAATTCAGAATTCGAGTTTGGGAATTCTGAGTTCTGTATTCTGATATCTGCATTCTGAGATTTGAGTTTGAAGCTGTACATTCTGAGTGCTCAATTTCGAATACTGAATTTGGAGTTCTAATTTCTGAGTTCTGAATTAAGAGTTCTGAGTTCTGAATTCCGCATTGATTACTGAGTTCCGATTTCTGAGTCCTGAATTCTGAATTGTGATCACAGAGTTCTGAGTTCTGTCTTCTGAATCCTAAGTTCGAAATGATGAGCTTTGAGTTCTGAATTCTGTATTGAATACTGAGTTCTGAGTTCTGACTTCAGAATTCTGAGCACTGAGATCTGTATTATGAGCTCTGAAAGCTGAGTTCTGAGTTCTAAATTATAAGTTCTGAATTCAGACTTCTGATTGCTGAGTTTTGAAACCTGCCTTCTGAGTTCCAAAATCTGAGTTCTGAGTTCTAACTTCTGAATTCTGAGTCCGGATCTCTGAATTCTGCGTTTTGATGTCTGAGGTCTGAATTGAGGGTTGCAAAATCTGATTCTGAATTCGGATTCTTCGTTCTGCATTCTGCGTTCTGAGTTCTGAGTTTCTAGTTCTCAACACTGAGTTCTGATTTTTGAGTTTTGAGTTCCGGGTTGGGAATTGTGGTTCTGAATACTGAGCTCTAATTTCTGAACTCTGCGTTCTGAATTTAGAATTCTGAGTTCTGCATTCAGATTCTGATTTCTGAGTGCTACATTCTAAAGTCTGAATTGTAACATCTGAGTTCTGAGTACTACGTTCTAAGGGCTGAGTTCTGAATTGGAAATTCTGAGTTCTGCGTTCTGAGTTCTGAACACTAAGCTGTGAATTCTGAATTCAGAATTCGAGTTTGGGAATTCTGAGTTCTGTATTCTGATATCTGCATTCTGAGATTTGAGTTTGAAGCTGTACATTCTGAGTGCTCAATTTCGAATACTGAATTTGGAGTTCTAATTTCTGAGTTCTGAATTAAGAGTTCTGAGTTCTGAATTCTGACTTGTGATTTCTGAGTTCTGAATTCCGCATTGATTACTGAGTTCCGATTTCTGAGTCCTGAATTCTGAATTGTGATCACAGAGTTCTGAGTTCTGTCTTCTGAATCCGAAGTTCGAAATGATGAGCTTTGAGTTCTGAATTCTGTATTGAATACTGAGTTCTGAGTTCTGACTTCAGAATTCTGAGCACTGAGATCTGTATTATGAGCTCTGAAAGCTGAGTTCTGAGTTCTAAATTATAAGTTCTGAATTCAGACTTCTGATTGCTGAGTTTTGAAACCTGCCTTCTGAGTTTCAAAATCTGAGTTCTGAGTTCTAACTTCTGAATTCTGAGTCCGGATCTCTGAATTCTGCGTTTTGATGTCTGAGGTCTGAATTGAGGGTTGCGAAATCTGATTCTGAATACGGATTCTTCGTTCTGCATTCTGCATTCTGCGTTCTGAGTTTCTAGTTCTCAACACTGAGTTCTGATTTTTGAGTTTTGAGTTCCGGGTTGGGAATTGTGGTTCTGAATACTGAGCTCTAATTTCTGAACTCTGCGTTCTGAATTTAGAATTCTGAGTTCTGCATTCAGATTCTGATTTCTGAGTGCTACATTCTAAAGTCTGAATTGTAACATCTGAGTTCTGAGTACTACGTTCTAAGGGCTGAGTTCTGAATTGGAAATTCTGAGTTCTGCGTTCTGAGTTCTGAACACTAAGCTGTGAATTCTGAATTCAGAATTCGAGTTTGGGAATTCTGAGTTCTGTATTCTGATATCTGCATTCTGAGATTTGAGTTTGAAGCTGTACATTCTGAGTGCTCAATTTCGAATACTGAATTTGGAGTTCTAATTTCTGAGTTTGAATTAAGAGTTCTGAGTTCTGAATTCCGCATTGATTACTGAGTTCCGATTTCTGAGTCCTGAATTCTGAATTGTGATCACAGAGTTCTGAGTTCTGGCTTCTGAATCCTAAGTTCGAAATGATGAGCTTTGAGTTCTGAATTCTGTATTGAATACTGAGTTCTGAGTTCTGACTTCAGAATTCTGAGCACTGAGATCTGTATTATGAGCTCTGAAAGCTGAGTTCTGAGTTCTAAATTATAAGTTCTGAATTCAGACTTCTGATTGCTGAGTTTTGAAACCTGCCTTCTTAGTTCCAAAATCTGAGTTCTGAGTTCTAACTTCTGAATTCTGAGTCCGGATCTCTGAATTCTGCGTTTTGATGTCTGAGGTCTGAATTGAGGGTTGCGAAATCTGATTCTGAATACGGATTCTTCGTTCTGCATTCTGCATTCTGAGTTCTGAGTTTCTAGTTCTCAACACTGAGTTCTGATTTTTGAGTTTTGAGTTCCGGGTTGGGAATTGTGGTTCTGAATACTGAGCTCTAATTTCTGAACTCTGCGTTCTGAATTTAGAATTCTGAGTTCTGCATTCAGATTCTGATTTCTGAGTGCTACATTCTAAAGTCTGAATTGTAACATCTGAGTTCTGAGTACTACGTTCTAAGGGCTGAGTTCTGAATTGAAAATTCTGAGTTCTGCGTTCTGAGTTCTGAACACTAAGCTGTGAATTCTGAATTCAGAATTCGAGTTTGGGAATTCTGAGTTCTGTATTCTGATATCTGCATTCTGAGATTTGAGTTTGAAGCTGTACATTCTGAGTGCTCAATTTCGAATACTGAATTTGGAGTTCTAATTTCTGAGTTCTGAATTAAGAGTTCTGAGTTCTGAATTCCGCATTGATTACTGAGTTCCGATTTCTGAGTTCTGAATTCTGAATTGTGATCACAGAGTTCTGAGTTCTGTCTTCTGAATCCTAAGTTCGAAATGATGAGCTTTGAGTTCTGAATTCTGCATTGAATACTGAGTTCTGAGTTCTGACTTCAGAATTCTGAGCACTGAGATCTGTATTATGAGCTCTGAAAGCTGAGTTCTGAGTTCTAAATTATAAGTTCTGAATTCAGACTTCTGATTGCTGAGTTTTGAAACCTGCCTTCTGAGTTCCAAAATCTGAGTTCTGAGTTCTAACTTCTGAATTCTGAGTCCGGATCTCTGAATTCTGTGTTTTGATGTCTGAGGTCTGAATTGAGGGTTGCGAAATCTGATTCTGAATACGGATTCTTCGTTCTGCATTCTGCATTCTGAGTTCTGAGTTTCTAGTTCTCAACACTGAGTTCTGATTTTTGAGTTTTGAGTTCCGGGTTGGGAATTGTGGTTCTGAATACTGAGCTCTAATTTCTGAACTCTGCGTTCTGAATTTAGAATTCTGAGTTCTGCATTCAGATTCTGATTTCTGAGTGCTACATTCTAAATTCTGAATTGTAACATCTGAGTTCTGAGTACTACGTTCTAAGGGCTGAGTTCTGAATTGGAAATTCTGAGTTCTGCGTTCTGAGTTCTGAACACTAAGCTGTGAATTCTGAATTCAGAATTCGAGTTTGGGAATTCTGAGTTCTGTATTCTGATATCTGCATTCTGAGATTTGAGTTTGAAGCTGTACATTCTGAGTGCTCAATTTCGAATACTGAATTTGGAGTTCTAATTTCTGAGTTCTGAATTAAGAGTTCTGAGTTCTGAATTCTGACTTGTGATTTCTGAGTTCTGAATTCCGCATTGATTACTGAGTTCCGATTTCTGAGTCCTGAATTCTGAATTGTGATCACAGAGTTCTGAGTTCTGTCTTCTGAATCCGAAGTTCGAAATGATGAGCTTTGAGTTCTGAATTCTGTATTGAATACTGAGTTCTGAGTTCTGACTTCAGAATTCTGAGCACTGAGATCTGTATTATGAGCTCTGAAAGCTGAGTTCTGAGTTCTAAATTATAAGTTCTGAATTCAGACTTCTGATTGCTGAGTTTTGAAACCTGCCTTCTGAGTTTCAAAATCTGAGTTCTGAGTTCTAACTTCTGAATTCTGAGTCCGGATCTCTGAATTCTGCGTTTTGATGTCTGAGGTCTGAATTGAGGGTTGCGAAATCTGATTCTGAATACGGATTCTTCGTTCTGCATTCTGCATTCTGCGTTCTGAGTTTCTAGTTCTCAACACTGAGTTCTGATTTTTGAGTTTTGAGTTCCGGGTTGGGAATTGTGGTTCTGAATACTGAGCTCTAATTTCTGAACTCTGCGTTCTGAATTTAGAATTCTGAGTTCTGCATTCAGATTCTGATTTCTGAGTGCTACATTCTAAATTCTGAATTGTAACATCTGAGTTCTGAGTACTACGTTCTAAGGGCTGAGTTCTGAATTGGAAATTCTGAGTTCTGCGTTCTGAGTTCTGAACACTAAGCTGTGAATTCTGAATTCAGAATTCGAGTTTGGGAATTCTGAGTTCTGTATTCTGATATCTGCATTCTGAGATTTGAGTTTGAAGCTGTACATTCTGAGTGCTCAATTTCGAATACTGAATTTGGAGTTCTAATTTCTGAGTTTGAATTAAGAGTTCTGAGTTCTGAATTCCGCATTGATTACTGAGTTCCGATTTCTGAGTCCTGAATTCTGAATTGTGATCACAGAGTTCTGAGTTCTGTCTTCTGAATCCTAAGTTCGAAATGATGAGCTTTGAGTTCTGAATTCTGTATTGAATACTGAGTTCTGAGTTCTGACTTCAGAATTCTGAGCACTGAGATCTGTATTATGAGCTCTGAAAGCTGAGTTCTGAGTTCTAAATTATAAGTTCTGAATTCAGACTTCTGATTGCTGAGTTTTGAAACCTGCCTTCTGAGTTCCAAAATCTGAGTTCTGAGTTCTAACTTCTGAATTCTGAGTCCGGATCTCTGAATTCTGCGTTTTGATGTCTGAGGTCTGAATTGAGGGTTGCGAAATCTGATTCTGAATACGGATTCTTCGTTCTGCATTCTGCATTCTGAGTTCTGAGTTTCTAGTTCTCAACACTGAGTTCTGATTTTTGAGTTTTGAGTTCCGGGTTGGGAATTGTGGTTCTGAATACTGAGCTCTAATTTCTGAACTCTGCGTTCTGAATTTAGAATTCTGAGTTCTGCATTCAGATTCTGATTTCTGAGTGCTACATTCTAAAGTCTGAATTGTAACATCTGAGTTCTGAGTACTACGTTCTAAGGGCTGAGTTCTGAATTGAAAATTCTGAGTTCTGCGTTCTGAGTTCTGAACACTAAGCTGTGAATTCTGAATTCAGAATTCGAGTTTGGGAATTCTGAGTTCTGTATTCTGATATCTGCATTCTGAGATTTGAGTTTGAAGCTGTACATTCTGAGTGCTCAATTTCGAATACTGAATTTGGAGTTCTAATTTCTGAGTTCTGAATTAAGAGTTCTGAGTTCTGAATTCCGCATTGATTACTGAGTTCCGATTTCTGAGTCCTGAATTCTGAATTGTGATCACAGAGTTCTGAGTTCTGTCTTCTGAATCCTAAGTTCGAAATGATGAGCTTTGAGTTCTGAATTCTGTATTGAATACTGAGTTCTGAGTTCTGACTTCAGAATTCTGAGCACTGAGATCTATATTATTAGCTCTGAAAGCTGAGTTCTGAGTTCTAAATTATAAGTTCTGAATTCAGACTTCTGATTGCTGAGTTTTGAAACCTGCCTTCTTAGTTCCAAAATCTGAGTTCTGAGTTCTAACTTCTGAATTCTGAGTCCGGATCTCTGAATTCTGCGTTTTGATGTCTGAGGTCTGAATTGAGGGTTGCGAAATCTGATTCTGAATACGGATTCTTCGTTCTGCATTCTGCATTCTGCGTTCTGAGTTTCTAGTTCTCAACACTGAGTTCTGATTTTTGAGTTTTGAGTTCCGGGTTGGGAATTGTGGTTCTGAATACTGAGCTCTAATTTCTGAACTCTGAGTTCTGAATTTAGAATTCTGAGTTCTGCATTCAGATTCTGATTTCTGAGTGCTACATTCTAAAGTCTGAATTGTAACATCTGAGTTCTGAGTACTACGTTCTAAGGGCTGAGTTCTGAATTGGAAATTCTGAGTTCTGCGTTCTGAGTTCTGAACACTAAGCTGTGAATTCTGAATTCAGAATTCGAGTTTGGGAATTCTGAGTTCTGTATTCTGATATCTGCATTCTGAGATTTGAGTTTGAAGCTGTACATTCTGAGTGCTCAATTTCGAATACTGAATTTGGAGTTCTAATTTCTGAGTTCTGAATTAAGAGTTCTGAGTTCTGAATTCCGCATTGATTACTGAGTTCCGATTTCTGAGTCCTGAATTCTGAATTGTGATCACAGAGTTCTGAGTTCTGTCTTCTGAATCCTAAGTTCGAAATGATGAGCTTTGAGTTCTGAATTCTGTATTGAATACTGAGTTCTGAGTTCTGACTTCAGAATTCTGAGCACTGAGATGTGTATTATGAGCTCTGAAAGCTGAGTTCTGAGTTCTAAATTATAAGTTCTGAATTCAGACTTCTGATTGCTGAGTTTTGAAACCTGCCTTCTGAGTTCCAAAATCTGAGTTCTGAGTTCTAACTTCTGAATTCTGAGTCCGGATCTCTGAATTCTGCGTTTTGATGTCTGAGGTCTGAATTGAGGGTTGCGAAATCTGATTCTGAATACGGATTCTTCGTTCTGCATTCTGCATTCTGAGTTCTGAGTTTCTAGTTCTCAACACTGAGTTCTGATTTTTGAGTTTTGAGTTCCGGGTTGGGAATTGTGGTTCTGAATACTGAGCTCTAATTTCTGAACTCTGCGTTCTGAATTTAGAATTCTGAGTTCTGCATTCAGATTCTGATTTCTGAGTGCTACATTCTAAAGTCTGAATTGTAACATCTGAGTTCTGAGTACTACGTTCTAAGGGCTGAGTTCTGAATTGGAAATTCTGAGTTCTGCGTTCTGAGTTCTGAACACTAAGCTGTGAATTCTGAATTCAGAATTCGAGTTTGGGAATTCTGAGTTCTGTATTCTGATATCTGCATTCTGAGATTTGAGTTTGAAGCTGTACATTCTGAGTGCTCAATTTCGAATACTGAATTTGGAGTTCTAATTTCTGAGTTCTGAATTAAGAGTTCTGAGTTCTGAATTCCGCATTGATTACTGAGTTCCGATTTCTGAGTCCTGAATTCTGAATTGTGATCACAGAGTTCTGAGTTCTGTCTTCTGAATCCTAAGTTCGAAATGATGAGCTTTGAGTTCTGAATTCTGTATTGAATACTGAGTTCTGAGTTCTGACTTCAGAATTCTGAGCACTGAGATCTGTATTATGAGCTCTGAAAGCTGAGTTCTGAGTTCTAAATTATAAGTTCTGAATTCAGACTTCTGATTGCTGAGTTTTGAAACCTGCCTTCTGAGTTCCAAAATCTGAGTTCTGAGTTCTAACTTCTGAATTCTGAGTCCGGATCTCTGAATTCTGCGTTTTGATGTCTGAGGTCTGAATTGAGGGTTGCGAAATCTGATTCTGAATACGGATTCTTCGTTCTGCATTCTGCATTCTGCGTTCTGAGTTTCTAGTTCTCAACACTGAGTTCTGATTTTTGAGTTTTGAGTTCCGGGTTGGGAATTGTGGTTCTGAATACTGAGCTCTAATTTCTGAACTCTGCGTTCTGAATTTAGAATTCTGAGTTCTGCATTCAGATTCTGATTTCTGAGTGCTACATTCTAAATTCTGAATTGTAACATCTGAGTTCTGAGTACTACGTTCTAAGGGCTGAGTTCTGAATTGGAAATTCTGAGTTCTGCGTTCTGAGTTCTGAACACTAAGCTGTGAATTCTGAATTCAGAATTCGAGTTTGGGAATTCTGAGTTCTGTATTCTGATATCTGCATTCTGAGATTTGAGTTTGAAGCTGTACATTCTGAGTGCTCAATTTCGAATACTGAATTTGGAGTTCTAATTTCTGAGTTCTGAATTAAGAGTTCTGAGTTCTGAATTCCGCATTGATTACTGAGTTCCGATTTCTGAGTCCTGAATTCTGAATTGTGATCACAGAGTTCTGAGTTCTGTCTTCTGAATCCTAAGTTCGAAATGATGAGCTTTGAGTTCTGAATTCTGTATTGAATACTGAGTTCTGAGTTCTGACTTCAGAATTCTGAGCACTGAGATCTGTATTATGAGCTCTGAAAGCTGAGTTCTGAGTTCTAAATTATAAGTTCTGAATTCAGACTTCTGATTGCTGAGTTTTGAAACCTGCCTTCTGAGTTCCAAAATCTGAGTTCTGAGTTCTAACTTCTGAATTCTGAGTCCGGATCTCTGAATTCTGCGTTTTGATGTCTGAGGTCTGAATTGAGGGTTGCAAAATCTGATTCTGAATACGGATTCTTCGTTCTGCATTCTGCATTCTGAGTTCTGAGTTTCTAGTTCTCAACACTGAGTTCTGATTTTTGAGTTTTGAGTTCCGGGTTGGGAATTGTGGTTCTGAATACTGAGCTCTAATTTCTGAACTCTGCGTTCTGAATTTAGAATTCTGAGTTCTGCATTCAGATTCTGATTTCTGAGTGCTACATTCTAAAGTCTGAATTGTAACATCTGAGTTCTGAGTACTACGTTCTAAGGGCTGAGTTCTGAATTGAAAATTCTGAGTTCTGCGTTCTGAGTTCTGAACACTAAGCTGTGAATTCTGAATTCAGAATTCGAGTTTGGGAATTCTGAGTTCTGTATTCTGATATCTGCATTCTGAGATTTGAGTTTGAAGCTGTACATTCTGAGTGCTCAATTTCGAATACTGAATTTGGAGTTCTAATTTCTGAGTTCTGAATTAAGAGTTCTGAGTTCTGAATTCTGACTTGTGATTTCTGAGTTCTGAATTCCGCATTGATTACTGAGTTCCGATTTCTGAGTCCTGAATTCTGAATTGTGATCACAGAGTTCTGAGTTCTGGCTTCTGAATCCTAAGTTCGAAATGATGAGCTTTGAGTTCTGAATTCTGTATTGAATACTGAGTTCTGAGTTCTGACTTCAGAATTCTGAGCACTGAGATCTGTATTATGAGCTCTGAAAGCTGAGTTCTGAGTTCTAAATTATAAGTTCTGAATTCAGACTTCTGATTGCTGAGTTTTGAAACCTGCCTTCTGAGTTCCAAAATCTGAGTTCTGAGTTCTAACTTCTGAATTCTGAGTCCGGATCTCTGAATTCTGCGTTTTGATGTCTGAGGTCTGAATTGAGGGTTGCAAAATCTGATTCTGAATTCGGATTCTTCGTTCTGCATTCTGCGTTCTGAGTTCTGAGTTTCTAGTTCTCAACACTGAGTTCTGATTTTTGAGTTTTGAGTTCCGGGTTGGGAATTGTGGTTCTGAATACTGAGCTCTAATTTCTGAACTCTGCGTTCTGAATTTAGAATTCTGAGTTCTGCATTCAGATTCTGATTTCTGAGTGCTACATTCTAAAGTCTGAATTGTAACATCTGAGTTCTGAGTACTACGTTCTAAGGGCTGAGTTCTGAATTGGAAATTCTGAGTTCTGCGTTCTGAGTTCTGAACACTAAGCTGTGAATTCTGAATTCAGAATTCGAGTTTGGGAATTCTGAGTTCTGTATTCTGATATCTGCATTCTGAGATTTGAGTTTGAAGCTGTACATTCTGAGTGCTCAATTTCGAATACTGAATTTGGAGTTCTAATTTCTGAGTTCTGAATTAAGAGTTCTGAGTTCTGAATTCTGACTTGTGATTTCTGAGTTCTGAATTCCGCATTGATTACTGAGTTCCGATTTCTGAGTCCTGAATTCTGAATTGTGATCACAGAGTTCTGAGTTCTGTCTTCTGAATCCTAAGTTCGAAATGATGAGCTTTGAGTTCTGAATTCTGTATTGAATACTGAGTTCTGAGTTCTGACTTCAGAATTCTGAGCACTGAGATCTGTATTATGAGCTCTGAAAGCTGAGTTCTGAGTTCTAAATTATAAGTTCTGAATTCAGACTTCTGATTGCTGAGTTTTGAAACCTGCCTTCTGAGTTCCAAAATCTGAGTTCTGAGTTCTAACTTCTGAATTCTGAGTCCGGATCTCTGAATTCTGCGTTTTGATGTCTGAGGTCTGAATTGAGGGTTGCGAAATCTGTTTCTGAATACGGATTCTTCGTTCTGCATTCTGCATTCTGCGTTCTGAGTTTCTAGTTCTCAACACTGAGTTCTGATTTTTGAGTTTTGAGTTCCGGGTTGGGAATTGTGGTTCTGAATACTGAGCTCTAATTTCTGAACTCTGAGTTCTGAATTTAGAATTCTGAGTTCTGCATTCAGATTCTGATTTCTGAGTGCTACATTCTAAATTCTGAATTGTAACATCTGAGTTCTGAGTACTACGTTCTAAGGGCTGAGTTCTGAATTGGAAATTCTGAGTTCTGCGTTCTGAGTTCTGAACACTAAGCTGTGAATTCTGAATTCAGAATTCGAGTTTGGGAATTCTGAGTTCTGTATTCTGATATCTGCATTCTGAGATTTGAGTTTGAAGCTGTACATTCTGAGTGCTCAATTTCGAATACTGAATTTGGAGTTCTAATTTCTGAGTTCTGAATTAAGAGTTCTGAGTTCTGAATTCCGCATTGATTACTGAGTTCCGATTTCTGAGTCCTGAATTCTGAATTGTGATCACAGAGTTCTGAGTTCTGTCTTCTGAATCCTAAGTTCGAAATGATGAGCTTTGAGTTCTGAATTCTGTATTGAATACTGAGTTCTGAGTTCTGACTTCAGAATTCTGAGCACTGAGATCTGTATTATGAGCTCTGAAAGCTGAGTTCTGAGTTCTAAATTATAAGTTCTGAATTCAGACTTCTGATTGCTGAGTTTTGAAACCTGCCTTCTGAGTTCCAAAATCTGAGTTCTGAGTTCTAACTTCTGAATTCTGAGTCCGGATCTCTGAATTCTGCGTTTTGATGTCTGAGGTCTGAATTGAGGGTTGCGAAATCTGATTCTGAATACGGATTCTTCGTTCTGCATTCTGCATTCTGCGTTCTGAGTTTCTCGTTCTCAACACTGAGTTCTGATTTTTGAGTTTTGAGTTCCGGGTTGGGAATTGTGGTTCTGAATACTGAGCTCTAATTTCTGAACTCTGCGTTCTGAATTTAGAATTCTGAGTTCTGCATTCAGATTCTGATTTCTGAGTGCTACATTCTAAATTCTGAATTGTAACATCTGAATTCTGAGTACTACGTTCTAAGGGCTGAGTTCTGAATTGGAAATTCTGAGTTCTGCGTTCTGAGTTCTGAACACTAAGCTGTGAATTCTGAATTCAGAATTCGAGTTTGGGAATTCTGAGTTCTGTATTCTGATATCTGCATTCTGAGATTTGAGTTTGAAGCTGTACATTCTGAGTGCTCAATTTCGAATACTGAATTTGGAGTTCTAATTTCTGAGTTCTGAATTAAGAGTTCTGAGTTCTGAATTCCGCATTGATTACTGAGTTCCGATTTCTGAGTCCTGAATTCTGAATTGTGATCACAGAGTTCTGAGTTCTGTCTTCTGAATCCTAAGTTCGAAATGATGAGCTTTGAGTTCTGAATTCTGTATTGAATACTGAGTTCTGACTTCAGAATTCTGAGCACTGAGATCTGTATTATGAGCTCTGAAAGCTGAGTTCTGAGTTCTAAATTATAAGTTCTGAATTCAGACTTCTGATTGCTGAGTTTTGAAACCTGCCTTCTTAGTTCCAAAATCTGAGTTCTGAGTTCTAACTTCTGAATTCTGAGTCCGGATCTCTGAATTCTGCGTTTTGATGTCTGAGGTCTGAATTGAGGGTTGCGAAATCTGATTCTGAATACGGATTCTTCGTTCTGCATTCTGCATTCTGCGTTCTGAGTTTCTCGTTCTCAACACTGAGTTCTGATTTTTGAGTTTTGAGTTCCGGGTTGGGAATTGTGGTTCTGAATACTGAGCTCTAATTTCTGAACTCTGCGTTCTGAATTTAGAATTCTGAGTTCTGCATTCAGATTCTGATTTCTGAGTGCTACATTCTAAATTCTGAATTGTAACATCTGAGTTCTGAGTACTACGTTCTAAGGGCTGAGTTCTGAATTGGAAATTCTGAGTTCTGCGTTCTGAGTTCTGAACACTAAGCTGTGAATTCTGAATTCAGAATTCGAGTTTGGGAATTCTGAGTTCTGTATTCTGATATCTGCATTCTGAGATTTGAGTTTGAAGCTGTACATTCTGAGTGCTCAATTTCGAATACTGAATTTGGAGTTCTAATTTCTGAGTTCTGAATTAAGAGTTCTGAGTTCTGAATTCCGCATTGATTACTGAGTTCCGATTTCTGAGTCCTGAATTCTGAATTGTGATCACAGAGTTCTGAGTTCTGTCTTCTGAATCCTAAGTTCGAAATGATGAGCTTTGAGTTCTGAATTCTGTATTGAATACTGAGTTCTGAGTTCTGACTTCAGAATTCTGAGCACTGAGATCTGTATTATGAGCTCTGAAAGCTGAGTTCTGAGTTCTAAATTATAAGTTCTGAATTCAGACTTCTGATTGCTGAGTTTTGAAACCTGCCTTCTGAGTTCCAAAATCTGAGTTCTGAGTTCTAACTTCTGAATTCTGAGTCCGGATCTCTGAATTCTGCGTTTTGATGTCTGAGGTCTGAATTGAGGGTTGCAAAATCTGATTCTGAATTCGGATTCTTCGTTCTGCATTCTGCGTTCTGAGTTCTGAGTTTCTAGTTCTCAACACTGAGTTCTGATTTTTGAGTTTTGAGTTCCGGGTTGGGAATTGTGGTTCTGAATACTGAGCTCTAATTTCTGAACTCTGCGTTCTGAATTTAGAATTCTGAGTTCTGCATTCAGATTCTGATTTCTGAGTGCTACATTCTAAAGTCTGAATTGTAACATCTGAGTTCTGAGTACTACGTTCTAAGGGCTGAGTTCTGAATTGGAAATTCTGAGTTCTGCGTTCTGAGTTCTGAACACTAAGCGTGAATTCTGAATTCAGAATTCGAGTTTGGGAATTCTGAGTTCTGTATTCTGATATCTGCATTCTGAGATTTGAGTTTGAAGCTGTACATTCTGAGTGCTCAATTTCGAATACTGAATTTGGAGTTCTAATTTCTGAGTTCTGAATTAAGAGTTCTGAGTTCTGAATTCTGACTTGTGATTTCTGAGTTCTGAATTCCGCATTGATTACTGAGTTCCGATTTCTGAGTCCTGAATTCTGAATTGTGATCACAGAGTTCTGAGTTCTGTCTTCTGAATCCGAAGTTCGAAATGATGAGCTTTGAGTTCTGAATTCTGTATTGAATACTGAGTTCTGAGTTCTGACTTCAGAATTCTGAGCACTGAGATCTGTATTATGAGCTCTGAAAGCTGAGTTCTGAGTTCTAAATTATAAGTTCTGAATTCAGACTTCTGATTGCTGAGTTTTGAAACCTGCCTTCTGAGTTTCAAAATCTGAGTTCTGAGTTCTAACTTCTGAATTCTGAGTCCGGATCTCTGAATTCTGCGTTTTGATGTCTGAGGTCTGAATTGAGGGTTGCGAAATCTGATTCTGAATACGGATTCTTCGTTCTGCATTCTGCATTCTGCGTTCTGAGTTTCTAGTTCTCAACACTGAGTTCTGATTTTTGAGTTTTGAGTTCCGGGTTGGGAATTGTGGTTCTGAATACTGAGCTCTAATTTCTGAACTCTGCGTTCTGAATTTAGAATTCTGAGTTCTGCATTCAGATTCTGATTTCTGAGTGCTACATTCTAAATTCTGAATTGTAACATCTGAGTTCTGAGTACTACGTTCTAAGGGCTGAGTTCTGAATTGGAAATTCTGAGTTCTGCGTTCTGAGTTCTGAACACTAAGCTGTGAATTCTGAATTCAGAATTCGAGTTTGGGAATTCTGAGTTCTGTATTCTGATATCTGCATTCTGAGATTTGAGTTTGAAGCTGTACATTCTGAGTGCTCAATTTCGAATACTGAATTTGGAGTTCTAATTTCTGAGTTCTGAATTAAGAGTTCTGAGTTCTGAATTCCGCATTGATTACTGAGTTCCGATTTCTGAGTCCTGAATTCTGAATTGTGATCACAGAGTTCTGAGTTCTGGCTTCTGAATCCTAAGTTCGAAATGATGAGCTTTGAGTTCTGAATTCTGTATTGAATACTGAGTTCTGAGTTCTGACTTCAGAATTCTGAGCACTGAGATCTGTATTATGAGCTCTGAAAGCTGAGTTCTGAGTTCTAAATTATAAGTTCTGAATTCAGACTTCTGATTGCTGAGTTTTGAAACCTGCCTTCTGAGTTCCAAAATCTGAGTTCTGAGTTCTAACTTCTGAATTCTGAGTCCGGATCTCTGAATTCTGCGTTTTGATGTCTGAGGTCTGAATTGAGGGTTGCGAAATCTGATTCTGAATACGGATTCTTCGTTCTGCATTCTGCATTCTGAGTTCTGAGTTTCTAGTTCTCAACACTGAGTTCTGATTTTTGAGTTTTGAGTTCCGGGTTGGGAATTGTGGTTCTGAATACTGAGCTCTAATTTCTGAACTCTGCGTTCTGAATTTAGAATTCTGAGTTCTGCATTCAGATTCTGATTTCTGAGTGCTACATTCTAAAGTCTGAATTGTAACATCTGAGTTCTGAGTACTACGTTCTAAGGGCTGAGTTCTGAATTGAAAATTCTGAGTTCTGCGTTCTGAGTTCTGAACACTAAGCTGTGAATTCTGAATTCAGAATTCGAGTTTGGGAATTCTGAGTTCTGTATTCTGATATCTGCATTCTGAGATTTGAGTTTGAAGCTGTACATTCTGAGTGCTCAATTTCGAATACTGAATTTGGAGTTCTAATTTCTGAGTTCTGAATTAAGAGTTCTGAGTTCTGAATTCCGCATTGATTACTGAGTTCCGATTTCTGAGTCCTGAATTCTGAATTGTGATCACAGAGTTCTGAGTTCTGTCTTCTGAATCCTAAGTTCGAAATGATGAGCTTTGAGTTCTGAATTCTGTATTGAATACTGAGTTCTGAGTTCTGACTTCAGAATTCTGAGCACTGAGATCTATATTATTAGCTCTGAAAGCTGAGTTCTGAGTTCTAAATTATAAGTTCTGAATTCAGACTTCTGATTGCTGAGTTTTGAAACCTGCCTTCTGAGTTCCAAAATCTGAGTTCTGAGTTCTAACTTCTGAATTCTGAGTCCGGATCTCTGAATTCTGCGTTTTGATGTCTGAGGTCTGAATTGAGGGTTGCGAAATCTGTTTCTGAATACAGATTCTTCGTTCTGCATTCTGCATTCTGCGTTCTGAGTTTCTAGTTCTCAACACTGAGTTCTGATTTTTGAGTTTTGAGTTCCGGGTTGGGAATTGTGGTTCTGAATACTGAGCTCTAATTTCTGAACTCTGAGTTCTGAATTTAGAATTCTGAGTTCTGCATTCAGATTCTGATTTCTGAGTGCTACATTCTAAATTCTGAATTGTAACATCTGAGTTCTGAGTACTACGTTCTAAGGGCTGAGTTCTGAATTGGAAATTCTGAGTTCTGCGTTCTGAGTTCTGAACACTAAGCTGTGAATTCTGAATTCAGAATTCGAGTTTGGGAATTCTGAGTTCTGTATTCTGATATCTGCATTCTGAGATTTGAGTTTGAAGCTGTACATTCTGAGTGCTCAATTTCGAATACTGAATTTGGAGTTCTAATTTCTGAGTTCTGAATTAAGAGTTCTGAGTTCTGAATTCCGCATTGATTACTGAGTTCCGATTTCTGAGTCCTGAATTCTGAATTGTGATCACAGAGTTCTGAGTTCTGTCTTCTGAATCCTAAGTTCGAAATGATGAGCTTTGAGTTCTGAATTCTGTATTGAATACTGAGTTCTGAGTTCTGACTTCAGAATTCTGAGCACTGAGATCTGTATTATGAGCTCTGAAAGCTGAGTTCTGAGTTCTAAATTATAAGTTCTGAATTCAGACTTCTGATTGCTGAGTTTTGAAACCTGCCTTCTTAGTTCCAAAATCTGAGTTCTGAGTTCTAACTTCTGAATTCTGAGTCCGGATCTCTGAATTCTGCGTTTTGATGTCTGAGGTCTGAATTGAGGGTTGCGAAATCTGATTCTGAATACGGATTCTTCGTTCTGCATTCTGCATTCTGCGTTCTGAGTTTCTCGTTCTCAACACTGAGTTCTGATTTTTGAGTTTTGAGTTCCGGGTTGGGAATTGTGGTTCTGAATACTGAGCTCTAATTTCTGAACTCTGCGTTCTGAATTTAGAATTCTGAGTTCTGCATTCAGATTCTGATTTCTGAGTGCTACATTCTAAATTCTGAATTGTAACATCTGAATTCTGAGTACTACGTTTTAAGGGCTGAGTTCTGAATTGGAAATTCTGAGTTCTGCGTTCTGAGTTCTGAACACTAAGCTGTGAATTCTGAATTCAGAATTCGAGTTTGGGAATTCTGAGTTCTGTATTCTGATATCTGCATTCTGAGATTTGAGTTTGAAGCTGTACATTCTGAGTGCTCAATTTCGAATACTGAATTTGGAGTTCTAATTTCTGAGTTCTGAATTAAGAGTTCTGAGTTCTGAATTCCGCATTGATTACTGAGTTCCGATTTCTGAGTCCTGAATTCTGAATTGTGATCACAGAGTTCTGAGTTCTGTCTTCTGAATCCTAAGTTCGAAATGATGAGCTTTGAGTTCTGAATTCTGTATTGAATACTGAGTTCTGAGTTCTGACTTCAGAATTCTGAGCACTGAGATCTGTATTATGAGCTCTGAAAGCTGAGTTCTGAGTTCTAAATTATAAGTTCTGAATTCAGACTTCTGATTGCTGAGTTTTGAAACCTGCCTTCTTAGTTCCAAAATCTGAGTTCTGAGTTCTAACTTCTGAATTCTGAGTCCGGATCTCTGAATTCTGCGTTTTGATGTCTGAGGTCTGAATTGAGGGTTGCGAAATCTGATTCTGAATACGGATTCTTCGTTCTGCATTCTGCATTCTGCGTTCTGAGTTTCTCGTTCTCAACACTGAGTTCTGATTTTTGAGTTTTGAGTTCCGGGTTGGGAATTGTGGTTCTGAATACTGAGCTCTAATTTCTGAACTCTGCGTTCTGAATTTAGAATTCTGAGTTCTGCATTCAGATTCTGATTTCTGAGTGCTACATTCTAAATTCTGAATTGTAACATCTGAGTTCTGAGTACTACGTTCTAAGGGCTGAGTTCTGAATTGGAAATTCTGAGTTCTGCGTTCTGAGTTCTGAACACTAAGCTGTGAATTCTGAATTCAGAATTCGAGTTTGGGAATTCTGAGTTCTGTATTCTGATATCTGCATTCTGAGATTTGAGTTTGAAGCTGTACATTCTGAGTGCTCAATTTCGAATACTGAATTTGGAGTTCTAATTTCTGAGTTTGAATTAAGAGTTCTGAGTTCTGAATTCCGCATTGATTACTGAGTTCCGATTTCTGAGTCCTGAATTCTGAATTGTGATCACAGAGTTCTGAGTTCTGGCTTCTGAATCCTAAGTTCGAAATGATGAGCTTTGAGTTCTGAATTCTGTATTGAATACTGAGTTCTGAGTTCTGACTTCAGAATTCTGAGCACTGAGATCTGTATTATGAGCTCTGAAAGCTGAGTTCTGAGTTCTAAATTATAAGTTCTGAATTCAGACTTCTGATTGCTGAGTTTTGAAACCTGCCTTCTGAGTTCCAAAATCTGAGTTCTGAGTTCTAACTTCTGAATTCTGAGTCCGGATCTCTGAATTCTGCGTTTTGATGTCTGAGGTCTGAATTGAGGGTTGCGAAATCTGATTCTGAATACGGATTCTTCGTTCTGCATTCTGCATTCTGAGTTCTGAGTTTCTAGTTCTCAACACTGAGTTCTGATTTTTGAGTTTTGAGTTCCGGGTTGGGAATTGTGGTTCTGAATACTGAGCTCTAATTTCTGAACTCTGCGTTCTGAATTTAGAATTCTGAGTTCTGCATTCAGATTCTGATTTCTGAGTGCTACATTCTAAAGTCTGAATTGTAACATCTGAGTTCTGAGTACTACGTTCTAAGGGCTGAGTTCTGAATTGAAAATTCTGAGTTCTGCGTTCTGAGTTCTGAACACTAAGCTGTGAATTCTGAATTCAGAATTCGAGTTTGGGAATTCTGAGTTCTGTATTCTGATATCTGCATTCTGAGATTTGAGTTTGAAGCTGTACATTCTGAGTGCTCAATTTCGAATACTGAATTTGGAGTTCTAATTTCTGAGTTCTGAATTAAGAGTTCTGAGTTCTGAATTCCGCATTGATTACTGAGTTCCGATTTCTGAGTCCTGAATTCTGAATTGTGATCACAGAGTTCTGAGTTCTGGCTTCTGAATCCGAAGTTCGAAATGATGAGCTTTGAGTTCTGAATTCTGTATTGAATACTGAGTTCTGAGTTCTGACTTCAGAATTCTGAGCACTGAGATCTGTATTATGAGCTCTGAAAGCTGAGTTCTGAGTTCTAAATTATAAGTTCTGAATTCAGACTTCTGATTGCTGAGTTTTGAAACCTGCCTTCTTAGTTCCAAAATCTGAGTTCTGAGTTCTAACTTCTGAATTCTGAGTCCGGATCTCTGAATTCTGCGTTTTGATGTCTGAGGTCTGAATTGAGGGTTGCGAAATCTGATTCTGAATACGGATTCTTCGTTCTGCATTCTGCATTCTGCGTTCTGAGTTTCTCGTTCTCAACACTGAGTTCTGATTTTTGAGTTTTGAGTTCCGGGTTGGGAATTGTGGTTCTGAATACTGAGCTCTAATTTCTGAACTCTGCGTTCTGAATTTAGAATTCTGAGTTCTGCATTCAGATTCTGATTTCTGAGTGCTACATTCTAAATTCTGAATTGTAACATCTGAGTTCTGAGTACTACGTTCTAAGGGCTGAGTTCTGAATTGGAAATTCTGAGTTCTGCGTTCTGAGTTCTGAACACTAAGCTGTGAATTCTGAATTCAGAATTCGAGTTTGGGAATTCTGAGTTCTGTATTCTGATATCTGCATTCTGAGATTTGAGTTTGAAGCTGTACATTCTGAGTGCTCAATTTCGAATACTGAATTTGGAGTTCTAATTTCTGAGTTTGAATTAAGAGTTCTGAGTTCTGAATTCCGCATTGATTACTGAGTTCCGATTTCTGAGTCCTGAATTCTGAATTGTGATCACAGAGTTCTGAGTTCTGGCTTCTGAATCCTAAGTTCGAAATGATGAGCTTTGAGTTCTGAATTCTGTATTGAATACTGAGTTCTGAGTTCTGACTTCAGAATTCTGAGCACTGAGATCTGTATTATGAGCTCTGAAAGCTGAGTTCTGAGTTCTAAATTATAAGTTCTGAATTCAGACTTCTGATTGCTGAGTTTTGAAACCTGCCTTCTGAGTTCCAAAATCTGAGTTCTGAGTTCTAACTTCTGAATTCTGAGTCCGGATCTCTGAATTCTGCGTTTTGATGTCTGAGGTCTGAATTGAGGGTTGCGAAATCTGATTCTGAATACGGATTCTTCGTTCTGCATTCTGCATTCTGAGTTCTGAGTTTCTAGTTCTCAACACTGAGTTCTGATTTTTGAGTTTTGAGTTCCGGGTTGGGAATTGTGGTTCTGAATACTGAGCTCTAATTTCTGAACTCTGCGTTCTGAATTTAGAATTCTGAGTTCTGCATTCAGATTCTGATTTCTGAGTGCTACATTCTAAAGTCTGAATTGTAACATCTGAGTTCTGAGTACTACGTTCTAAGGGCTGAGTTCTGAATTGAAAATTCTGAGTTCTGCGTTCTGAGTTCTGAACACTAAGCTGTGAATTCTGAATTCAGAATTCGAGTTTGGGAATTCTGAGTTCTGTATTCTGATATCTGCATTCTGAGATTTGAGTTTGAAGCTGTACATTCTGAGTGCTCAATTTCGAATACTGAATTTGGAGTTCTAATTTCTGAGTTCTGAATTAAGAGTTCTGAGTTCTGAATTCCGCATTGATTACTGAGTTCCGATTTCTGAGTCCTGAATTCTGAATTGTGATCACAGAGTTCTGAGTTCTGTCTTCTGAATCCTAAGTTCGAAATGATGAGCTTTGAGTTCTGAATTCTGTATTGAATACTGAGTTCTGAGTTCTGACTTCAGAATTCTGAGCACTGAGATCTATATTATTAGCTCTGAAAGCTGAGTTCTGAGTTCTAAATTATAAGTTCTGAATTCAGACTTCTGATTGCTGAGTTTTGAAACCTGCCTTCTTAGTTCCAAAATCTGAGTTCTGAGTTCTAACTTCTGAATTCTGAGTCCGGATCTCTGAATTCTGCGTTTTGATGTCTGAGGTCTGAATTGAGGGTTGCGAAATCTGTTTCTGAATACGGATTCTTCGTTCTGCATTCTGCATTCTGCGTTCTGAGTTTCTAGTTCTCAACACTGAGTTCTGATTTTTGAGTTTTGAGTTCCGGGTTGGGAATTGTGGTTCTGAATACTGAGCTCTAATTTCTGAACTCTGAGTTCTGAATTTAGAATTCTGAGTTCTGCATTCAGATTCTGATTTCTGAGTGCTACATTCTAAATTCTGAATTGTAACATCTGAGTTCTGAGTACTACGTTCTAAGGGCTGAGTTCTGAATTGGAAATTCTGAGTTCTGCGTTCTGAGTTCTGAACACTAAGCTGTGAATTCTGAATTCAGAATTCGAGTTTGGGAATTCTGAGTTCTGTATTCTGATATCTGCATTCTGAGATTTGAGTTTGAAGCTGTACATTCTGAGTGCTCAATTTCGAATACTGAATTTGGAGTTCTAATTTCTGAGTTCTGAATTAAGAGTTCTGAGTTCTGAATTCCGCATTGATTACTGAGTTCCGATTTCTGAGTCCTGAATTCTGAATTGTGATCACAGAGTTCTGAGTTCTGTCTTCTGAATCCTAAGTTCGAAATGATGAGCTTTGAGTTCTGAATTCTGTATTGAATACTGAGTTCTGAGTTCTGACTTCAGAATTCTGAGCACTGAGATCTGTATTATGAGCTCTGAAAGCTGAGTTCTGAGTTCTAAATTATAAGTTCTGAATTCAGACTTCTGATTGCTGAGTTTTGAAACCTGCCTTCTGAGTTCCAAAATCTGAGTTCTGAGTTCTAACTTCTGAATTCTGAGTCCGGATCTCTGAATTCTGCGTTTTGATGTCTGAGGTCTGAATTGAGGGTTGCGAAATCTGATTCTGAATACGGATTCTTCGTTCTGCATTCTGCATTCTGCGTTCTGAGTTTCTCGTTCTCAACACTGAGTTCTGATTTTTGAGTTTTGAGTTCCGGGTTGGGAATTGTGGTTCTGAATACTGAGCTCTAATTTCTGAACTCTGCGTTCTGAATTTAGAATTCTGAGTTCTGCATTCAGATTCTGATTTCTGAGTGCTACATTCTAAATTCTGAATTGTAACATCTGAGTTCTGAGTACTACGTTCTAAGGGCTGAGTTCTGAATTGGAAATTCTGAGTTCTGCGTTCTGAGTTCTGAACACTAAGCTGTGAATTCTGAATTCAGAATTCGAGTTTGGGAATTCTGAGTTCTGTATTCTGATATCTGCATTCTGAGATTTGAGTTTGAAGCTGTACATTCTGAGTGCTCAATTTCGAATACTGAATTTGGAGTTCTAATTTCTGAGTTCTGAATTAAGAGTTCTGAGTTCTGAATTCTGACTTGTGATTTCTGAGTTCTGAATTCCGCATTGATTACTGAGTTCCGATTTCTGAGTCCTGAATTCTGAATTGTGATCACAGAGTTCTGAGTTCTGTCTTCTGAATCCTAAGTTCGAAATGATGAGCTTTGAGTTCTGAATTCTGTATTGAATACTGAGTTCTGAGTTCTGACTTCAGAATTCTGAGCACTGAGATCTGTATTATGAGCTCTGAAAGCTGAGTTCTGAGTTCTAAATTATAAGTTCTGAATTCAGACTTCTGATTGCTGAGTTTTGAAACCTGCCTTCTGAGTTCCAAAATCTGAGTTCTGAGTTCTAACTTCTGAATTCTGAGTCCGGATCTCTGAATTCTGCGTTTTGATGTCTGAGGTCTGAATTGAGGGTTGCGAAATCTGATCTGAATACGGATTCTTCGTTCTGCATTCTGCATTCTGAGTTCTGAGTTTCTAGTTCTCAACACTGAGTTCTGATTTTTGAGTTTTGAGTTCCGGGTTGGGAATTGTGGTTCTGAATACTGAGCTCTAATTTCTGAACTCTGCGTTCTGAATTTAGAATTCTGAGTTCTGCATTCAGATTCTGATTTCTGAGTGCTACATTCTAAAGTCTGAATTGTAACATCTGAGTTCTGAGTACTACGTTCTAAGGGCTGAGTTCTGAATTGAAAATTCTGAGTTCTGCGTTCTGAGTTCTGAACACTAAGCTGTGAATTCTGAATTCAGAATTCGAGTTTGGGAATTCTGAGTTCTGTATTCTGATATCTGCATTCTGAGATTTGAGTTTGAAGCTGTACATTCTGAGTGCTCAATTTCGAATACTGAATTTGGAGTTCTAATTTCTGAGTTCTGAATTAAGAGTTCTGAGTTCTGAATTCTGACTTGTGATTTCTGAGTTCTGAATTCCGCATTGATTACTGAGTTCCGATTTCTGAGTCCTGAATTCTGAATTGTGATCACAGAGTTCTGAGTTCTGGCTTCTGAATCCTAAGTTCGAAATGATGAGCTTTGAGTTCTGAATTCTGCATTGAATACTGAGTTCTGAGTTCTGACTTCAGAATTCTGAGCACTGAGATCTGTATTATGAGCTCTGAAAGCTGAGTTCTGAGTTCTAAATTATAAGTTCTGAATTCAGACTTCTGATTGCTGAGTTTTGAAACCTGCCTTCTGAGTTCCAAAATCTGAGTTCTGAGTTCTAACTTCTGAATTCTGAGTCCGGATCTCTGAATTCTGCGTTTTGATGTCTGAGGTCTGAATTGAGGGTTGCGAAATCTGATTCTGAATACGGATTCTTCGTTCTGCATTCTGCATTCTGAGTTCTGAGTTTCTAGTTCTCAACACTGAGTTCTGATTTTTGAGTTTTGAGTTCCGGGTTGGGAATTGTGGTTCTGAATACTGAGCTCTAATTTCTGAACTCTGCGTCCTGAATTTAGAATTCTGAGTTCTGCATTCAGATTCTGATTTCTGAGTGCTACATTCTAAAGTCTGAATTGTAACATCTGAGTTCTGAGTACTACGTTCTAAGGGCTGAGTTCTGAATTGGAAATTCTGAGTTCTGCGTTCTGAGTTCTGAACACTAAGCTGTGAATTCTGAATTCAGAATTCGAGTTTGGGAATTCTGAGTTCTGTATTCTGATATCTGCATTCTGAGATTTGAGTTTGAAGCTGTACATTCTGAGTGCTCAATTTCGAATACTGAATTTGGAGTTCTAATTTCTGAGTTCTGAATTAAGAGTTCTGAGTTCTGAACTCTGACTTGTGATTTCTGAGTTCTGAATTCCGCATTGATTACTGAGTTCCGATTTCTGAGTCCTGAATTCTGAATTGTGATCACAGAGTTCTGAGTTCTGTCTTCTGAATCCTAAGTTCGAAATGATGAGCTTTGAGTTCTGAATTCTGTATTGAATACTGAGTTCTGAGTTCTGACTTCAGAATTCTGAGCACTGAGATCTGTATTATGAGCTCTGAAAGCTGAGTTCTGAGTTCTAAATTATAAGTTCTGAATTCAGACTTCTGATTGCTGAGTTTTGAAACCTGCCTTCTGAGTTCCAAAATCTGAGTTCTGAGTTCTAACTTCTGAATTCTGAGTCCGGATCTCTGAATTCTGCGTTTTGATGTCTGAGGTCTGAATTGAGGGTTGCGAATTCTGATTCTGAATACGGATTCTTCGTTCTGCATTCTGCATTCTGAGTTCTGAGTTTCTAGTTCTCAACACTGAGTTCTGATTTTTGAGTTTTGAGTTCCGGGTTGGGAATTGTGGTTCTGAATACTGAGCTCTAATTTCTGAACTCTGCGTTCTGAATTTAGAATTCTGAGTTCTGCATTCAGATTCTGATTTCTGAGTGCTACATTCTAAAGTCTGAATTGTAACATCTGAGTTCTGAGTACTACGTTCTAAGGGCTGAGTTCTGAATTGAAAATTCTGAGTTCTGCGTTCTGAGTTCTGAACACTAAGCTGTGAATTCTGAATTCAGAATTCGAGTTTGGGAATTCTGAGTTCCGTATTCTGATATCTGCATTCTGAGATTTGAGTTTGAAGCTGTACATTCTGAGTGCTCAATTTCGAATACTGAATTTGGAGTTCTAATTTCTGAGTTCTGAATTAAGAGTTCTGAGTTCTGAATTCCGCATTGATTACTGAGTTCCGATTTCTGAGTCCTGAATTCTGAATTGTGATCACAGAGTTCTGAGTTCTGTCTTCTGAATCCTAAGTTCGAAATGATGAGCTTTGAGTTCTGAATTCTGTATTGAATACTGAGTTCTGAGTTCTGACTTCAGAATTCTGAGCACTGAGATCTGTATTATGAGCTCTGAAAGCTGAGTTCTGAGTTCTAAATTATAAGTTCTGAATTCAGACTTCTGATTGCTGAGTTTTGAAACCTGCCTTCTGAGTTCCAAAATCTGAGTTCTGAGTTCTAACTTCTGAATTCTGAGTCCGGATCTCTGAATTCTGCGTTTTGATGTCTGAGGTCTGAATTGAGGGTTGCGAAATCTGATTCTGAATACGGATTCTTCGTTCTGCATTCTGCATTCTGCGTTCTGAGTTTCTAGTTCTCAACACTGAGTTCTGATTTTTGAGTTTTGAGTTCCGGGTTGGGAATTGTGGTTCTGAATACTGAGCTCTAATTTCTGAACTCTGCGTTCTGAATTTAGAATTCTGAGTTCTGCATTCAGATTCTGATTTCTGAGTGCTACATTCTAAATTCTGAATTGTAACATCTGAGTTCTGAGTACTACGTTCTAAGGGCTGAGTTCTGAATTGGAAATTCTGAATTCTGCGTTCTGAGTTCTGAACACTAAGCTGTGAATTCTGAATTCAGAATTCGAGTTTGGGAATTCTGAGTTCTGTATTCTGATATCTGCATTCTGAGATTTGAGTTTGAAGCTGTACATTCTGAGTGCTCAATTTCGAATACTGAATTTGGAGTTCTAATTTCTGAGTTCTGAATTAAGAGTTCTGAGTTCTGAATTCTGACTTGTGATTTCTGAGTTCTGAATTCCGCATTGATTACTGAGTTCCGATTTCTGAGTCCTGAATTCTGAATTGTGATCACAGAATTCTGAGTTCTGGCTTCTGAATCCTAAGTTCGAAATGATGAGCTTTGAGTTCTGAATTCTGTATTGAATACTGAGTTCTGAGTTCTGACTTCAGAATTCTGAGCACTGAGATCTGTATTAAGAGCTCTGAAAGCTGAGTTTTGAGTTCTAAATTATAAGTTCTGAATTCAGACTTCTGATTGCTGAGTTTTGAAACCTGCCTTCTGAGTTCCAAAATCTGAGTTCTGAGTTCTAACTTCTGAATTCTGAGTCCGGATCTCTGAATTCTGCGTTTTGATGTCTGAGGTCTGAATTGAGGGTTGCGAAATCTGATTCTGAATACGGATTCTTCGTTCTGCATTCTGCATTCTGAGTTCTGAGTTTCTAGTTCTCAACACTGAGTTCTGATTTTTGAGTTTTGAGTTCCGGGTTGGGAATTGTGGTTCTGAATACTGAGCTCTAATTTCTGAACTCTGCGTTCTGAATTTAGAATTCTGAGTTCTGCATTCAGATTCTGATTTCTGAGTGCTACATTCTAAATTCTGAATTGTAACATCTGAGTTCTGAGTACTACGTTCTAAGGGCTGAGTTCTGAATTGGAAATTCTGAGTTCTGCGTTCTGAGTTCTGAACACTAAGCTTTGAATTCTGAATTCAGAATTCGTGTTTGGGAATTCTGAGTTCTGTATTCTGATATCTGCATTCTGAGATTTGAGTTTGAAGCTGTACATTCTGAGTGCTCAATTTCGAATACTGAATTTGGAGTTCTAATTTCTGAGTTCTGAATTAAGAGTTCTGAGTTTTGAATTCTGACTTGTGATTTCTGAGTTCTGAATTCCGCATTGATTTCTGAGTTGCGATTTCTGAGTCCTGAATTCTGAATTGTGATCACAGAGTTCTGAGTTCTGTCTTCTGAATCCGAAGTTCGAAATGATGAGCTTTGAGTTCTGAATTCTGTATTGAATACTGAGTTCTGAGTTCTGACTTCAGAATTCTGAGCACTGAGATCTGTATTATGAGCTCTGAAAGCTGAGTTCTGAGTTCTAAATTATAAGTTCTGAATTCAGACTTCTGATTGCTGAGTTTTGAAACCTGCCTTCTGAGTTCCAAAATCTGAGTTCTGAGTTCTAACTTCTGAATTCTGAGTCCGGATCTCTGAATTCTGCGTTTTGATGTCTGAGGTCTGAATTGAGGGTTGCGAAATCTGATTCTGAATACGGATTCTTCGTTCTGCATTCTGCATTCTGAGTTCTGAGTTTCTAGTTCTCAACACTGAGTTCTGATTTTTGAGTTTTGAGTTCCGGGTTGGGAATTGTGGTTCTGAATACTGAGCTCTAATTTCTGAACTCTGCGTTCTGAATTTAGAATTCTGAGTTCTGCATTCAGATTCTGATTTCTGAGTGCTACATTCTAAATTCTGAATTGTAACATCTGAGTTCTGAGTACTACGTTCTAAGGGCTGAGTTCTGAGTTGGAAATTCTGAGTTCTGCGTTCTGAGTTCTGAACACTAAGCTGTGAATTCTGAATTCAGAATTCGAGTTTGGGAATTCTGAGTTCTGTATTCTGATATCTGCATTCTGAGATTTGAGTTTGAAGCTGTACATTCTGAGTGCTCAATTTCGAATACTGAATTTGGAGTTCTAATTTCTGAGTTCTGAATTAAGAGTTCTGAGTTCTGAATTCTGACTTGTGATTTCTGAGTTCTGAATTCCGCATTGATTACTGAGTTCCGATTTCTGAGTCCTGAATTCTGAATTGTGATCACAGAGTTCTGAGTTCTGTCTTCTGAATCCTAA
This sequence comes from Ochotona princeps, assembly GCF_030435755.1. Classification (NCBI taxonomy): domain Eukaryota; kingdom Metazoa; phylum Chordata; class Mammalia; order Lagomorpha; family Ochotonidae; genus Ochotona; species Ochotona princeps. Next base: position 2,994,090 of record NC_080866.1, on the reverse strand, counting down.
GTTCGAAATGATGAGCTTTGAGTTCTGAATTCTGCATTGAATACTGAGTTCTGAGTTCTGACTTCAGAATTCTGAGCACTGAGATCTGTATTATGAGCTCTGAAAGCTGAGTTCTGAGTTCTAAATTATAAGTTCTGAATTCAGACTTCTGATTGCTGAGTTTTGAAACCTGCCTTCTGAGTTCCAAAATCTGAGTTCTGAGTTCTAACTTCTGAATTCTGAGTCCGGATCTCTGAATTCTGCGTTTTGATGTCTGAGGTCTGAATTGAGGGTTGCGAAATCTGATTCTGAATACGGATTCTTCGTTCTGCATTCTGCATTCTGAGTTCTGAGTTTCTAGTTCTCAACACTGAGTTCTGATTTTTGAGTTTTGAGTTCCGGGTTGGGAATTGTGGTTCTGAATACTGAGCTCTAATTTCTGAACTCTGCGTTCTGAATTTAGAATTCTGAGTTCTGCATTCAGATTCTGATTTCTGAGTGCTACATTCTAAATTCTGAATTGTAACATCTGAGTTCTGAGTACTACGTTCTAAGGGCTGAGTTCTGAATTGGAAATTCTGAGTTCTGCGTTCTGAGTTCTGAACACTAAGCTGTGAATTCTGAATTCAGAATTCGAGTTTGGGAATTCTGAGTTCTGTATTCTGATATCTGCATTCTGAGATTTGAGTTTGAAGCTGTACATTCTGAGTGCTCAATTTCGAATACTGAATTTGGAGTTCTAATTTCTGAGTTCTGAATTAAGAGTTCTGAGTTCTGAATTCTGACTTGTGATTTCTGAGTTCTGAATTCCGCATTGATTACTGAGTTCCGATTTCTGAGTCCTGAAATCTAAATTGTGATCACAGAGTTCTGAGTTCTGTCTTCTGAATCCTCAGTTCGAAATGATGAGCTTTGAGTTCTGAATTCTGCATTGAATACTGAGTTCTGAGTTCTGACTTCAGAATTCTGAGCACTGAGATCTGTATTATGAGCTCTGAAAGCTGAGTTCTGAGTTCTAAATTATAAGTTCTGAATTCAGACTTCTGATTGCTGAGTTTTGAAACCTGCCTTCTGAGTTCCAAAATCTGAGTTCTGAGTTCTAACTTCTGAATTCTGAGTCCGTATCCCTGAATTCTGCGTTTTGATGTCTGAGGTCTGAATTGAGGGTTGCGAAATCTGTTTCTGAATACGGATTCTTCGTTCTGCATTCTGCATTCTGCGTTCTGAGTTTCTAGTTCTCAACACTGAGTTCTGATTTTTGAGTTTTGAGTTCCGGGTTGGGAATTGTGGTTCTGAATACTGAGCTCTAATTTCTGAACTCTGCGTTCTGAATTTAGAATTCTGAGTTCTGCATTCAGATTCTGATTTCTGAGTGCTACATTCTAAATTCTGAATTGTAACATCTGAGTTCTGAGTACTACGTTCTAAGGGCTGAGTTCTGAATTGGAAATTCTGAGTTCTGCGTTCTGAGTTCTGAACACTAAGCTGTGAATTCTGAATTCAGAATTCGAGTTTGGGAATTCTGAGTTCTGTATTCTGATATCTGCATTCTGAGATTTGAGTTTGAAGCTGTACATTCTGAGTGCTCAATTTCGAATACTGAATTTGGAGTTCTAATTTCTGAGTTCTGAATTAAGAGTTCTGAGTTCTGAATTCTGACTTGTGATTTCTGAGTTCTGAATTCCGCATTGATTACTGAGTTCCGATTTCTGAGTCCTGAATTCTGAATTGTGATCACAGAGTTCTGAGTTCTGGCTTCTGAATCCTAAGTTCGAAATGATGAGCTTTGAGTTCTGAATTCTGTATTGAATACTGAGTTCTGAGTTCTGACTTCAGAATTCTGAGCACTGAGATCTGTATTATGAGCTCTGAAAGCTGAGTTCTGAGTTCTAAATTATAAGTTCTGAATTCAGACTTCTGATTGCTGAGTTTTGAAACCTGCCTTCTGAGTTCCAAAATCTGAGTTCTGAGTTCTAACTTCTGAATTCTGAGTCCGGATCTCTGAATTCTGCGTTTTGATGTCTGAGGTCTGAATTGAGGGTTGCGAAATCTGATTCTGAATACGGATTCTTCGTTCTGCATTCTGCATTCTGAGTTCTGAGTTTCTAGTTCTCAACACTGAGTTCTGATTTTTGAGTTTTGAGTTCCGGGTTGGGAATTGTGGTTCTGAATACTGAGCTCTAATTTCTGAACTCTGCGTTCTGAATTTAGAATTCTGAGTTCTGCATTCAGATTCTGATTTCTGAGTGCTACATTCTAAAGTCTGAATTGTAACATCTGAGTTCTGAGTACTACGTTCTAAGGGCTGAGTTCTGAATTGGAAATTCTGAGTTCTGCGTTCTGAGTTCTGAACACTAAGCTGTGAATTCTGAATTCAGAATTCGAGTTTGGGAATTCTGAGTTCTGTATTCTGATATCTGCATTCTGAGATTTGAGTTTGAAGCTGTACATTCTGAGTGCTCAATTTCGAATACTGAATTTGGAGTTCTAATTTCTGAGTTCTGAATTAAGAGTTCTGAGTTCTGAATTCTGACTTGTGATTTCTGAGTTCTGAATTCCGCATTGATTACTGAGTTCCGATTTCTGAGTCCTGAATTCTGAATTGTGATCACAGAGTTCTGAGTTCTGTCTTCTGAATCCTAAGTTCGAAATGATGAGCTTTGAGTTCTGAATTCTGCATTGAATACTGAGTTCTGAGTTCTGACTTCAGAATTCTGAGCACTGAGATCTGTATTATGAGCTCTGAAAGCTGAGTTCTGAGTTCTAAATTATAAGTTCTGAATTCAGACTTCTGATTGCTGAGTTTTGAAACCTGCCTTCTGAGTTCCAAAATCTGAGTTCTGAGTTCTAACTTCTGAATTCTGAGTCCGGATCTCTGAATTCTGTGTTTTGATGTCTGAGGTCTGAATTGAGGGTTGCGAAATCTGATTCTGAATACGGATTCTTCGTTCTGCATTCTGCATTCTGAGTTCTGAGTTTCTAGTTCTCAACACTGAGTTCTGATTTTTGAGTTTTGAGTTCCGGGTTGGGAATTGTGGTTCTGAATACTGAGCTCTAATTTCTGAACTCTGCGTTCTGAATTTAGAATTCTGAGTTCTGCATTCAGATTCTGATTTCTGAGTGCTACATTCTAAATTCTGAATTGTAACATCTGAGTTCTGAGTACTACGTTCTAAGGGCTGAGTTCTGAATTGGAAATTCTGAGTTCTGCGTTCTGAGTTCTGAACACTAAGCTGTGAATTCTGAATTCAGAATTCGAGTTTGGGAATTCTGAGTTCTGTATTCTGATATCTGCATTCTGAGATTTGAGTTTGAAGCTGTACATTCTGAGTGCTCAATTTCGAATACTGAATTTGGAGTTCTAATTTCTGAGTTCTGAATTAAGAGTTCTGAGTTCTGAATTCTGACTTGTGATTTCTGAGTTCTGAATTCCGCATTGATTACTGAGTTCCGATTTCTGAGTCCTGAAATCTAAATTGTGATCACAGAGTTCTGAGTTCTGTCTTCTGAATCCTCAGTTCGAAATGATGAGCTTTGAGTTCTGAATTCTGCATTGAATACTGAGTTCTGAGTTCTGACTTCAGAATTCTGAGCACTGAGATCTGTATTATGAGCTCTGAAAGCTGAGTTCTGAGTTCTAAATTATAAGTTCTGAATTCAGACTTCTGATTGCTGAGTTTTGAAACCTGCCTTCTGAGTTCCAAAATCTGAGTTCTGAGTTCTAACTTCTGAATTCTGAGTCCGTATCCCTGAATTCTGCGTTTTGATGTCTGAGGTCTGAATTGAGGGTTGCGAAATCTGTTTCTGAATACGGATTCTTCGTTCTGCATTCTGCATTCTGCGTTCTGAGTTTCTAGTTCTCAACACTGAGTTCTGATTTTTGAGTTTTGAGTTCCGGGTTGGGAATTGTGGTTCTGAATACTGAGCTCTAATTTCTGAACTCTGCGTTCTGAATTTAGAATTCTGAGTTCTGCATTCAGATTCTGATTTCTGAGTGCTACATTCTAAATTCTGAATTGTAACATCTGAGTTCTGAGTACTACGTTCTAAGGGCTGAGTTCTGAATTGGAAATTCTGAGTTCTGCGTTCTGAGTTCTGAACACTAAGCTGTGAATTCTGAATTCAGAATTCGAGTTTGGGAATTCTGAGTTCTGTATTCTGATATCTGCATTCTGAGATTTGAGTTTGAAGCTGTACATTCTGAGTGCTCAATTTCGAATACTGAATTTGGAGTTCTAATTTCTGAGTTCTGAATTAAGAGTTCTGAGTTCTGAATTCTGACTTGTGATTTCTGAGTTCTGAATTCCGCATTGATTACTGAGTTCCGATTTCTGAGTCCTGAATTCTGAATTGTGATCACAGAGTTCTGAGTTCTGGCTTCTGAATCCTAAGTTCGAAATGATGAGCTTTGAGTTCTGAATTCTGTATTGAATACTGAGTTCTGAGTTCTGACTTCAGAATTCTGAGCACTGAGATCTGTATTATGAGCTCTGAAAGCTGAGTTCTGAGTTCTAAATTATAAGTTCTGAATTCAGACTTCTGATTGCTGAGTTTTGAAACCTGCCTTCTGAGTTCCAAAATCTGAGTTCTGAGTTCTAACTTCTGAATTCTGAGTCCGGATCTCTGAATTCTGCGTTTTGATGTCTGAGGTCTGAATTGAGGGTTGCGAAATCTGATTCTGAATACGGATTCTTCGTTCTGCATTCTGCATTCTGAGTTCTGAGTTTCTAGTTCTCAACACTGAGTTCTGATTTTTGAGTTTTGAGTTCCGGGTTGGGAATTGTGGTTCTGAATACTGAGCTCTAATTTCTGAACTCTGCGTTCTGAATTTAGAATTCTGAGTTCTGCATTCAGATTCTGATTTCTGAGTGCTACATTCTAAAGTCTGAATTGTAACATCTGAGTTCTGAGTACTACGTTCTAAGGGCTGAGTTCTGAATTGGAAATTCTGAGTTCTGCGTTCTGAGTTCTGAACACTAAGCTGTGAATTCTGAATTCAGAATTCGAGTTTGGGAATTCTGAGTTCTGTATTCTGATATCTGCATTCTGAGATTTGAGTTTGAAGCTGTACATTCTGAGTGCTCAATTTCGAATACTGAATTTGGAGTTCTAATTTCTGAGTTCTGAATTAAGAGTTCTGAGTTCTGAATTCTGACTTGTGATTTCTGAGTTCTGAATTCCGCATTGATTACTGAGTTCCGATTTCTGAGTCCTGAATTCTGAATTGTGATCACAGAGTTCTGAGTTCTGTCTTCGGAATCCTAAGTTCGAAATGATGAGCTTTGAGTTCTGAATTCTGCATTGAATACTGAGTTCTGAGTTCTGACTTCAGAATTCTGAGCACTGAGATCTGTATTATGAGCTCTGAAAGCTGAGTTCTGAGTTCTAAATTATAAGTTCTGAATTCAGACTTCTGATTGCTGAGTTTTGAAACCTGCCTTCTGAGTTCCAAAATCTGAGTTCTGAGTTCTAACTTCTGAATTCTGAGTCCGGATCTCTGAATTCTGCGTTTTGATGTCTGAGGTCTGAATTGAGGGTTGCGAAATCTGATTCTGAATACGGATTCTTCGTTCTGCATTCTGCATTCTGAGTTCTGAGTTTCTAGTTCTCAACACTGAGTTCTGATTTTTGAGTTTTGAGTTCCGGGTTGGGAATTGTGGTTCTGAATACTGAGCTCTAATTTCTGAACTCTGCGTTCTGAATTTAGAATTCTGAGTTCTGCATTCAGATTCTGATTTCTGAGTGCTACATTCTAAATTCTGAATTGTAACATCTGAGTTCTGAGTACTACGTTCTAAGGGCTGAGTTCTGAATTGGAAATTCTGAATTCTGCGTTCTGAGTTCTGAACACTAAGCTGTGAATTCTGAATTCAGAATTCGAGTTTGGGAATTCTGAGTTCTGTATTCTGATATCTGCATTCTGAGATTTGAGTTTGAAGCTGTACATTCTGAGTGCTCAATTTCGAATACTGAATTTGGAGTTCTAATTTCTGAGTTCTGAATTAAGAGTTCTGAGTTCTGAATTCTGACTTGTGATTTCTGAGTTCTGAATTCCGCATTGATTACTGAGTTCCGATTTCTGAGTCCTGAATTCTGAATTGTGATCACAGAATTCTGAGTTCTGGTTTCTGAATCCTAAGTTCGAAATGATGAGCTTTGAGTTCTGAATTCTGTATTGAATACTGAGTTCTGAGTTCTGACTTCAGAATTCTGAGCACTGAGATCTGTATTATGAGCTCTGAAAGCTGAGTTCTGAGTTCTAAATTATAAGTTCTGAATTCAGACTTCTGATTGCTGAGTTTTGAAACCTGCCTTCTGAGTTCCAAAATCTGAGTTCTGAGTTCTAACTTCTGAATTCTGAGTCCGGATCTCTGAATTCTGCGTTTTGATGTCTGAGGTCTGAATTGAGGGTTGCGAAATCTGATTCTGAATACGGATTCTTCGTTCTGCATTCTGCATTCTGAGTTCTGAGTTTCTAGTTCTCAACACTGAGTTCTGATTTTTGAGTTTTGAGTTCCGGGTTGGGAATTGTGGTTCTGAATACTGAGCTCTAATTTCTGAACTCTGCGTTCTGAATTTAGAATTCTGAGTTCTGCATTCAGATTCTGATTTCTGAGTGCTACATTCTAAAGTCTGAATTGTAACATCTGAGTTCTGAGTACTACGTTCTAAGGGCTGAGTTCTGAATTGGAAATTCTGAGTTCTGCGTTCTGAGTTCTGAACACTAAGCTGTGAATTCTGAATTCAGAATTCGAGTTTGGGAATTCTGAGTTCTGTATTCTGATATCTGCATTCTGAGATTTGAGTTTGAAGCTGTACATTCTGAGTGCTCAATTTCGAATACTGAATTTGGAGTTCTAATTTCTGAGTTCTGAATTAAGAGTTCTGAGTTCTGAATTCTGACTTGTGATTTCTGAGTTCTGAATTCCGCATTGATTACTGAGTTCCGATTTCTGAGTCCTGAATTCTGAATTGTGATCACAGAGTTCTGAGTTCTGTCTTCTGAATCCTAAGTTCGAAATGATGAGCTTTGAGTTCTGAATTCTGCATTGAATACTGAGTTCTGAGTTCTGACTTCAGAATTCTGAGCACTGAGATCTGTATTATGAGCTCTGAAAGCTGAGTTCTGAGTTCTAAATTATAAGTTCTGAATTCAGACTTCTGATTGCTGAGTTTTGAAACCTGCCTTTTGAGTTCTAAAATCTGAGTTCTGAGTTCTAACTTCTGAATTCTGAGTCCGGATCTCTGAATTCTGCGTTTTGATGTCTGAGGTCTGAATTGAGGGTTGCGAAATCTGATTCTGAATACGGATTCTTCGTTCTGCATTCTGCATTCTGAGTTCTGAGTTTCTAGTTCTCAACACTGAGTTCTGATTTTTGAGTTTTGAGTTCCGGGTTGGGAATTGTGGTTCTGAATACTGAGCTCTAATTTCTGAACTCTGCGTTCTGAATTTAGAATTCTGAGTTCTGCATTCAGATTCTGATTTCTGAGTGCTACATTCTAAAGTCTGAATTGTAACATCTGAGTTCTGAGTACTACGTTCTAAGGGCTGAGTTCTGAATTGGAAATTCTGAATTCTGCGTTCTGAGTTCTGAACACTAAGCTGTGAATTCTGAATTCAGAATTCGAGTTTGGGAATTCTGAGTTCTGTATTCTGATATCTGCATTCTGAGATTTGAGTTTGAAGCTGTACATTCTGAGTGCTCAATTTCGAATACTGAATTTGGAGTTCTAATTTCTGAGTTCTGAATTAAGAGTTCTGAGTTCTGAATTCTGACTTGTGATTTCTGAGTTCTGAATTCCGCATTGATTACTGAGTTCCGATTTCTGAGTCCTGAATTCTGAATTGTGATCACAGAGTTCTGAGTTCTGGCTTCTGAATCCTAAGTTCGAAATGATGAGCTTTGAGTTCTGAATTCTGTATTGAATACTGAGTTCTGAGTTCTGACTTCAGAATTCTGAGCACTGAGATCTGTATTATGAGCTCTGAAAGCTGAGTTCTGAGTTCTAAATTATAAGTTCTGAATTCAGACTTCTGATTGCTGAGTTTTGAAACCTGCCTTCTGAGTTCCAAAATCTGAGTTCTGAGTTCTAACTTCTGAATTCTGAGTCCGGATCTCTGAATTCTGCGTTTTGATGTCTGAGGTCTGAATTGAGGGTTGCGAAATCTGATTCTGAATACGGATTCTTCGTTCTGCATTCTGCATTCTGCGTTCTGAGTTTCTAGTTCTCAACACTGAGTTCTGATTTTTGAGTTTTGAGTTCCGGGTTGGGAATTGTGGTTCTGAATACTGAGCTCTAATTTCTGAACTCTGCGTTCTGAATTTAGAATTCTGAGTTCTGCATTCAGATTCTGATTTCTGAGTGCTACATTCTAAAGTCTGAATTGTAACATCTGAGTTCTGAGTACTACGTTCTAAGGGCTGAGTTCTGAATTGGAAATTCTGAGTTCTGCGTTCTGAGTTCTGAACACTAAGCTGTGAATTCTGAATTCAGAATTCGAGTTTGGGAATTCTGAGTTCTGTATTCTGATATCTGCATTCTGAGATTTGAGTTTGAAGCTGTACATTCTGAGTGCTCAATTTCGAATACTGAATTTGGAGTTCTAATTTCTGAGTTCTGAATTAAGAGTTCTGAGTTCTGAATTCTGACTTGTGATTTCTGAGTTCTGAATTCCGCATTGATTACTGAGTTCCGATTTCTGAGTCCTGAATTCTGAATTGTGATCACAGAATTCTGAGTTCTGGCTTCTGAATCCTAAGTTCGAAATGATGAGCTTTGAGTTCTGAATTCTGTATTGAATACTGAGTTCTGAGTTCTGACTTCAGAATTCTGAGCACTGAGATCTGTATTATGAGCTCTGAAAGCTGAGTTCTGAGTTCTAAATTATAAGTTCTGAATTCAGACTTCTGATTGCTGAGTTTTGAAACCTGCCTTCTGAGTTCCAAAATCTGAGTTCTGAGTTCTAACTTCTGAATTCTGAGTCCGGATCTCTGAATTCTGCGTTTTGATGTCTGAGGTCTGAATTGAGGGTTGCGAAATCTGATTCTGAATACGGATTCTCCGTTCTGCATTCTGCATTCTGCGTTCTGAGTTTCTAGTTCTCAACACTGAGTTCTGATTTTTGAGTTTTGAGTTCCGGGTTGGGAATTGTGGTTCTGAATACTGAGCTCTAGTTTCTGAACTCTGCGTTCTGAATTTAGAATTCTGAGTTCTGCATTCAGATTCTGATTTCTGAGTGCTACATTCTAAAGTCTGAATTGTAACATCTGAGTTCTGAGTACTACGTTCTAAGGGCTGAGTTCTGAATTGGAAATTCTGAGTTCTGCGTTCTGAGTTCTGAACACTAAGCTGTGAATTCTGAATTCAGAATTCGAGTTTGGGAATTCTGAGTTCTGTATTCTGATATCTGCATTCTGAGATTTGAGTTTGAAGCTGTACATTCTGAGTGCTCAATTTCGAATACTGAATTTGGAGTTCTAATTTCTGAGTTCTGAATTAAGAGTTCTGAGTTCTGAATTCTGACTTGTGATTTCTGAGTTCTGAATTCCGCATTGATTACTGAGTTCCGATTTCTGAGTCCTGAATTCTGAATTGTGATCACAGAATTCTGAGTTCTGGCTTCTGAATCCTAAGTTCGAAATGATGAGCTTTGAGTTCTGAATTCTGTATTGAATACTGAGTTCTGAGTTCTGACTTCAGAATTCTGAGCACTGAGATCTGTATTATGAGCTCTGAAAGCTGAGTTCTGAGTTCTAAATTATAAGTTCTGAATTCAGACTTCTGATTGCTGAGTTTTGAAACCTGCCTTCTGAGTTCCAAAATCTGAGTTCTGAGTTCTAACTTCTGAATTCTGAGTCCGGATCTCTGAATTCTGCGTTTTGATGTCTGAGGTCTGAATTGAGGGTTGCGAAATCTGATTCTGAATACGGATTCTTCGTTCTGCATTCTGCAGTCTGCGTTCTGAGTTTCTAGTTCTCAACACTGAGTTCTGATTTTTGAGTTTTGAGTTCCGGGTTGGGAATTGTGGTTCTGAATACTGAGCTCTAATTTCTGAACTCTGCGTTCTGAATTTAGAATTCTGAGTTCTGCATTCAGATTCTGATTTCTGAGTGCTACATTCTAAAGTCTGAATTGTAACATCTGAGTTCTGAGTACTACGTTCTAAGGGCTGAGTTCTGAATTGGAAATTCTGAGTTCTGCGTTCTGAGTTCTGAACACTAAGCTGTGAATTCTGAATTCAGAATTCGAGTTTGGGAATTCTGAGTTCTGTATTCTGATATCTGCATTCTGAGATTTGAGTTTGAAGCTGTACATTCTGAGTGCTCAATTTCGAATACTGAATTTGGAGTTCTAATTTCTGAGTTCTGAATTAAGAGTTCTGAGTTCTGAATTCTGACTTGTGATTTCTGAGTTCTGAATTCCGCATTGATTACTGAGTTCCGATTTCTGAGTCCTGAATTCTGAATTGTGATCACAGAGTTCTGAGTTCTGGCTTCTGAATCCTAAGTTCGAAATGATGAGCTTTGAGTTCTGAATTCTGTATTGAATACTGAGTTCTGAGTTCTGACTTCAGAATTCTGAGCACTGAGATCTGTATTATGAGCTCTGAAAGCTGAGTTCTGAGTTCTAAATTATAAGTTCTGAATTCAGACTTCTGATTGCTGAGTTTTGAAACCTGCCTTCTGAGTTCCAAAATCTGAGTTCTGAGTTCTAACTTCTGAATTCTGAGTCCGGATCTCTGAATTCTGCGTTTTGATGTCTGAGGTCTGAATTGAGGGTTGCGAAATCTGATTCTGAATACGGATTCTTCGTTCTGCATTCTGCATTCTGCGTTCTGAGTTTCTAGTTCTCAACACTGAGTTCTGATTTTTGAGTTTTGAGTTCCGGGTTGGGAATTGTGGTTCTGAATACTGAGCTCTAATTTCTGAACTCTGCGTTCTGAATTTAGAATTCTGAGTTCTGCATTCAGATTCTGATTTCTGAGTGCTACATTCTAAATTCTGAATTGTAACATCTGAGTTCTGAGTACTACGTTCTAAGGGCTGAGTTCTGAATTGGAAATTCTGAGTTCTGCGTTCTGAGTTCTGAACACTAAGCTGTGAATTCTGAATTCAGAATTCGAGTTTGGGAATTCTGAGTTCTGTATTCTGATATCTGCATTCTGAGATTTGAGTTTGAAGCTGTACATTCTGAGTGCTCAATTTCGAATACTGAATTTGGAGTTCTAATTTCTGAGTTCTGAATTAAGAGTTCTGAGTTCTGAATTCTGACTTGTGATTTCTGAGTTCTGAATTCCGCATTGATTACTGAGTTCCGATTTCTGAGTCCTGAATTCTGAATTGTGATCACAGAGTTCTGAGTTCTGTCTTCTGAATCCTAAGTTCGAAATGATGAGCTTTGAGTTCTGAATTCTGTATTGAATACTGAGTTCTGAGTTCTGACTTCAGAATTCTGAGCACTGAGATCTGTATTATGAGCTCTGAAAGCTGAGTTCTGAGTTCTAAATTATAAGTTCTGAATTCAGACTTCTGATTGCTGAGTTTTGAAACCTGCCTTCTGAGTTCCAAAATCTGAGTTCTGAGTTCTAACTTCTGAATTCTGAGTCCGGATCTCTGAATTCTGCGTTTTGATGTCTGAGGTCTGAATTGAGGGTTGCGAAATCTGATTCTGAATACGGATTCTTCGTTCTGCATTCTGCATTCTGCGTTCTGAGTTTCTAGTTCTCAACACTGAGTTCTGATTTTTGAGTTTTGAGTTCCGGGTTGGGAATTGTGGTTCTGAATACTGAGCTCTAATTTCTGAACTCTGCGTTCTGAATTTAGAATTCTGAGTTCTGCATTCAGATTCTGATTTCTGAGTGCTACATTCTAAATTCTGAATTGTAACATCTGAGTTCTGAGTACTACGTTCTAAGGGCTGAGTTCTGAATTGGAAATTCTGAGTTCTGCGTTCTGAGTTCTGAACACTAAGCTGTGAATTCTGAATTCAGAATTCGAGTTTGGGAATTCTGAGTTCTGTATTCTGATATCTGCATTCTGAGATTTGAGTTTGAAGCTGTACATTCTGAGTGCTCAATTTCGAATACTGAATTTGGAGTTCTAATTTCTGAGTTCTGAATTAAGAGTTCTGAGTTCTGAATTCTGACTTGTGATTTCTGAGTTCTGAATTCCGCATTGATTACTGAGTTCCGATTTCTGAGTCCTGAATTCTGAATTGTGATCACAGAGTTCTGAGTTCTGTCTTCTGAATCCTAAGTTCGAAATGATGAGCTTTGAGTTCTGAATTCTGTATTGAATACTGAGTTCTGAGTTCTGACTTCAGAATTCTGAGCACTGAGATCTGTATTATGAGCTCTGAAAGCTGAGTTCTGAGTTCTAAATTATAAGTTCTGAATTCAGACTTCTGATTGCTGAGTTTTGAAACCTGCCTTCTGAGTTCCAAAATCTGAGTTCTGAGTTCTAACTTCTGAATTCTGAGTCCGGATCTCTGAATTCTGCGTTTTGATGTCTGAGGTCTGAATTGAGGGTTGCGAAATCTGATTCTGAATACGGATTCTTCGTTCTGCATTCTGCATTCTGAGTTCTGAGTTTCTAGTTCTCAACACTGAGTTCTGATTTTTGAGTTTTGAGTTCCGGGTTGGGAATTGTGGTTCTGAATACTGAGCTCTAATTTCTGAACTCTGCGTTCTGAATTTAGAATTCTGAGTTCTGCATTCAGATTCTGATTTCTGAGTGCTACATTCTAAAGTCTGAATTGTAACATCTGAGTTCTGAGTACTACGTTCTAAGGGCTGAGTTCTGAATTGGAAATTCTGAGTTCTGCGTTCTGAGTTCTGAACACTAAGCTGTGAATTCTGAATTCAGAATTCGAGTTTGGGAATTCTGAGTTCTGTATTCTGATATCTGCATTCTGAGATTTGAGTTTGAAGCTGTACATTCTGAGTGCTCAATTTCGAATACTGAATTTGGAGTTCTAATTTCTGAGTTCTGAATTAAGAGTTCTGAGTTCTGAATTCTGACTTGTGATTTCTGAGTTCTGAATTCCGCATTGATTACTGAGTTCCGATTTCTGAGTCCTGAATTCTGAATTGTGATCACAGAGTTCTGAGTTCTGTCTTCTGAATCCTAAGTTCGAAATGATGAGCTTTGAGTTCTGAATTCTGTATTGAATACTGAGTTCTGAGTTCTGACTTCAGAATTCTGAGCACTGAGATCTGTATTATGAGCTCTGAAAGCTGAGTTCTGAGTTCTAAATTATAAGTTCTGAATTCAGACTTCTGATTGCTGAGTTTTGAAACCTGCCTTCTGAGTTCCAAAATCTGAGTTCTGAGTTCTAACTTCTGAATTCTGAGTCCGGATCTCTGAATTCTGTGTTTTGATGTCTGAGGTCTGAATTGAGGGTTGCGAAATCTGATTCTGAATACGGATTCTTCGTTCTGCATTCTGCATTCTGCGTTCTGAGTTTCTAGTTCTCAACACTGAGTTCTGATTTTTGAGTTTTGAGTTCCGGGTTGGGAATTGTGGTTCTGAGTACTGAGCTCTAATTTCTGAACTCTGCGTTCTGAATTTAGAATTCTGAGTTCTGCATTCAGATTCTGATTTCTGAGTGCTACATTCTAAAGTCTGAATTGTAACATCTGAGTTCTGAGTACTACGGTCTAAGGGCTGAGTTCTGAATTGGAAATTCTGAGTTCTGCGTTCTGAGTTCTGAACACTAAGCTGTGAATTCTGAATTCAGAATTCGTGTTTGGGAATTCTGAGTTCTGTATTCTGATATCTGCATTCTGAGATTTGAGTTTGAAGCTGTACATTCTGAGTGCTCAATTTCGAATACTGAATTTGGAGTTCTAATTTCTGAGTTCTGAATTAAGAGTTCTGAGTTCTGAATTCTGACTTGTGATTTCTGAGTTCTGAATTCCGCATTGATTACTGAGTTCCGATTTCTGAGTCCTGAATTCTGAATTGTGATCACAGAGTTCTGAGTTCTGTCTTCTGAATCCTAAGTTCGAAATGATGAGCTTTGAGTTCTGAATTCTGTATTGAATACTGAGTTCTGAGTTCTGACTTCAGAATTCTGAGCACTGAGATCTGTATTATGAGCTCTGAAAGCTGAGTTCTGAGTTCTAAATTATAAGTTCTGAATTCAGACTTCTGATTGCTGAGTTTTGAAACCTGCCTTCTGAGTTCCAAAATCTGAGTTCTGAGTTCTAACTTCTGAATTCTGAGTCCGGATCTCTGAATTCTGCGTTTTGATGTCTGAGGTCTGAATTGAGGGTTGCGAAATCTGATTCTGAATACGGATTCTTCGTTCTGCATTCTGCATTCTGAGTTCTGAGTTTCTAGTTCTCAACACTGAGTTCTGATTTTTGAGTTTTGAGTTCCGGGTTGGGAATTGTGGTTCTGAATACTGAGCTCTAATTTCTGAACTCTGCGTTCTGAATTTAGAATTCTGAGTTCTGCATTCAGATTCTGATTTCTGAGTGCTACATTCTAAAGTCTGAATTGTAACATCTGAGTTCTGAGTACTACGTTCTAAGGGCTGAGTTCTGAATTGGAAATTCTGAGTTCTGCGTTCTGAGTTCTGAACACTAAGCTGTGAATTCTGAATTCAGAATTCGAGTTTGGGAATTCTGAGTTCTGTATTCTGATATCTGCATTCTGAGATTTGAGTTTGAAGCTGTACATTCTGAGTGCTCAATTTCGAATACTGAATTTGGAGTTCTAATTTCTGAGTTCTGAATTAAGAGTTCTGAGTTCTGAATTCTGACTTGTGATTTCTGAGTTCTGAATTCCGCATTGATTACTGAGTTCCGATTTCTGAGTCCTGAATTCTGAATTGTGATCACAGAGTTCTGAGTTCTGTCTTCTGAATCCTAAGTTCGAAATGATGAGCTTTGAGTTCTGAATTCTGTATTGAATACTGAGTTCTGAGTTCTGACTTCAGAATTCTGAGCACTGAGATCTGTATTATGAGCTCTGAAAGCTGAGTTCTGAGTTCTAAATTATAAGTTCTGAATTCAGACTTCTGATTGCTGAGTTTTGAAACCTGCCTTCTGAGTTCCAAAATCTGAGTTCTGAGTTCTAACTTCTGAATTCTGAGTCCGGATCTCTGAATTCTGCGTTTTGATGTCTGAGGTCTGAATTGAGGGTTGCGAAATCTGATTCTGAATACGGATTCTTCGTTCTGCATTCTGCATTCTGAGTTCTGAGTTTCTAGTTCTCAACACTGAGTTCTGATTTTTGAGTTTTGAGTTCCGGGTTGGGAATTGTGGTTCTGAATACTGAGCTCTAATTTCTGAACTCTGAGTTCTGAATTTAGAATTCTGAGTTCTGCATTCAGATTCTGATTTCTGAGTGCTACATTCTAAAGTCTGAATTGTAACATCTGAGTTCTGAGTACTACGTTCTAAGGGCTGAGTTCTGAATTGGAAATTCTGAGTTCTGCGTTCTGAGTTCTGAACACTAAGCTGTGAATTCTGAATTCAGAATTCGAGTTTGGGAATTCTGAGTTCTGTATTCTGATATCTGCATTCTGAGATTTGAGTTTGAAGCTGTACATTCTGAGTGCTCAATTTCGAATACTGAATTTGGAGTTCTAATTTCTGAGTTCTGAATTAAGAGTTCTGAGTTCTGAATTCTGACTTGTGATTTCTGAGTTCTGAATTCCGCATTGATTACTGAGTTCCGATTTCTGAGTCCTGAATTCTGAATTGTGATCACAGAGTTCTGAGTTCTGTCTTCTGAATCCTAAGTTCGAAATGATGAGCTTTGAGTTCTGAATTCTGTATTGAATACTGAGTTCTGAGTTCTGACTTCAGAATTCTGAGCACTGAGATCTGTATTATGAGCTCTGAAAGCTGAGTTCTGAGTTCTAAATTATAAGTTCTGAATTCAGACTTCTGATTGCTGAGTTTTGAAACCTGCCTTCTGAGTTCCAAAATCTGAGTTCTGAGTTCTAACTTCTGAATTCTGAGTCCGGATCTCTGAATTCTGCGTTTTGATGTCTGAGGTCTGAATTGAGGGTTGCGAAATCTGATTCTGAATACGGATTCTTCGTTCTGCATTCTGCATTCTGAGTTCTGAGTTTCTAGTTCTCAACACTGAGTTCTGATTTTTGAGTTTTGAGTTCCGGGTTGGGAATTGTGGTTCTGAATACTGAGCTCTAATTTCTGAACTCTGAGTTCTGAATTTAGAATTCTGAGTTCTGCATTCAGATTCTGATTTCTGAGTGCTACATTCTAAAGTCTGAATTGTAACATCTGAGTTCTGAGTACTACGTTCTAAGGGCTGAGTTCTGAATTGGAAATTCTGAGTTCTGCGTTCTGAGTTCTGAACACTAAGCTGTGAATTCTGAATTCAGAATTCGAGTTTGGGAATTCTGAGTTCTGTATTCTGATATCTGCATTCTGAGATTTGAGTTTGAAGCTGTACATTCTGAGTGCTCAATTTCGAATACTGAATTTGGAGTTCTAATTTCTGAGTTCTGAATTAAGAGTTCTGAGTTCTGAATTCTGACTTGTGATTTCTGAGTTCTGAATTCCGCATTGATTACTGAGTTCCGATTTCTGAGTCCTGAATTCTGAATTGTGATCACAGAGTTCTGAGTTCTGTCTTCTGAATCCTAAGTTCGAAATGATGAGCTTTGAGTTCTGAATTCTGTATTGAATACTGAGTTCTGAGTTCTGACTTCAGAATTCTGAGCACTGAGATCTGTATTATGAGCTCTGAAAGCTGAGTTCTGAGTTCTAAATTATAAGTTCTGAATTCAGACTTCTGATTGCTGAGCTTTGAAACCTGCCTTCTGAGTTCCAAAATCTGAGTTCTGAGTTCTAACTTCTGAATTCTGAGTCCGGATCTCTGAATTCTGTGTTTTGATGTCTGAGGTCTGAATTGAGGGTTGCGAAATCTGATTCTGAATATGGATTCTTCGTTCTGCATTCTGCATTCTGCGTTCTGAGTTTCTAGTTCTCAACACTGAGTTCTGATTTTTGAGTTTTGAGTTCCGGGTTGGGAATTGTGGTTCTGAATACTGAGCTCTAATTTCTGAACTCTGCGTTCTGAATTTAGAATTCTGAGTTCTGCATTCAGATTCTGATTTCTGAGTGCTACATTCTAAAGTCTGAATTGTAACATCTGAGTTCTGAGTACTACGGTCTAAGGGCTGAGTTCTGAATTGGAAATTCTGAGTTCGGCGTTCTGAGTTCTGAACACTAAGCTGTGAATTCTGAATCCAGAATTCGAGTTTGGGAATTCTGAGTTCTGTATTCTGATATCTGCATTCTGAGATTTGAGTTTGAAGCTGTACATTCTGAGTGCTCAATTTCGAATACTGAATTTGGAGTTCTAATTTCTGAGTTCTGAATTAAGAGTTCTGAGTTCTGAATTCTGACTTGTGATTTCTGAGTTCTGAATTCCGCATTGATTACTGAGTTCCGATTTCTGAGTCCTGAATTCTGAATTGTGATCACAGAGTTCTGAGTTCTGTCTTCTGAATCCTAAGTTCGAAATGATGAGCTTTGAGTTCTGAATTCTGCATTGAATACTGAGTTCTGAGTTCTGACTTCAGAATTCTGAGCACTGAGATCTGTATTATGAGCTCTGAAAGCTGAGTTCTGAGTTCTAAATTATAAGTTCTGAATTCAGACTTCTGATTGCTGAGTTTTGAAACCTGCCTTCTGAGTTCCAAAATCTGAGTTCTGAGTTCTAACTTCTGAATTCTGAGTCCGGATCTCTGAATTCTGCGTTTTGATGTCTGAGGTCTGAATTGAGGGTTGCGAAATCTGATTCTGAATACGGATTCTTCGTTCTGCATTCTGCATTCTGAGTTCTGAGTTTCTAGTTCTCAACACTGAGTTCTGATTTTTGAGTTTTGAGTTCCGGGTTGGGAATTGTGGTTCTGAATACTGAGCTCTAATTTCTGAACTCTGCGTTCTGAATTTAGAATTCTGAGTTCTGCATTCAGATTCTGATTTCTGAGTGCTACATTCTAAAGTCTGAATTGTAACATCTGAGTTCTGAGTACTACGGTCTAAGGGCTGAGTTCTGAATTGAAAATTCTGAGTTCTGCGTTCTGAGTTCTGAACACTAAGCTGTAAATTCTGAATTCAGAATTCGAGTTTGGGAATTCTGAGTTCTGTATTCTGATATCTGCATTCTGAGATTTGAGTTTGAAGCTGTACATTCTGAGTGCTCAATTTCGAATACTGAATTTGGAGTTCTAATTTCTGAGTTCTGAATTAAGAGTTCTGAGTTCTGAATTCTGACTTGTGATTTCTGAGTTCTGAATTCCGCATTGATTACTGAGTTCCGATTTCTGAGTCCTGAATTCTGAATTGTGATCACAGAGTTCTGAGTTCTGTCTTCTGAATCCTAAGTTCGAAATGATGAGCTTTGAGTTCTGAATTCTGTATTGAATACTGAGTTCTGAGTTCTGACTTCAGAATTCTGAGCACTGAGATCTGTATTATGAGCTCTGAAAGCTGAGTTCTGAGTTCTAAATTATAAGTTCTGAATTCAGACTTCTGATTGCTGAGTTTTGAAACCTGCCTTCTGAGTTCCAAAATCTGAGTTCTGAGTTCTAACTTCTGAATTCTGAGTCCGGATCTCTGAATTCTGCGTTTTGATGTCTGAGGTCTGAATTGAGGGTTGCGAAATCTGATTCTGAATACGGATTCTTCGTTCTGCATTCTGCATTCTGAGTTCTGAGTTTCTAGTTCTCAACACTGAGTTCTGATTTTTGAGTTTTGAGTTCCGGGTTGGGAATTGTGGTTCTGAATACTGAGCTCTAATTTCTGAACTCTGCGTTCTGAATTTAGAATTCTGAGTTCTGCATTCAGATTCTGATTTCTGAGTGCTACATTCTAAAGTCTGAATTGTAACATCTGAGTTCTGAGTACTACGGTCTAAGGGCTGAGTTCTGAATTGGAAATTCTGAGTTCTGCGTTCTGAGTTCTGAACACTAAGCTGTGAATTCTGAATTCAGAATTCGAGTTTGGGAATTCTGAGTTCTGTATTCTGATATCTGCATTCTGAGATTTGAGTTTGAAGCTGTACATTCTGAGTGCTCAATTTCGAATACTGAATTTGGAGTTCTAATTTCTGAGTTCTGAATTAAGAGTTCTGAGTTCTGAATTCTGACTTGTGATTTCTGAGTTCTGAATTCCGCATTGATTACTGAGTTCCGATTTCTGAGTCCTGAATTCTGAATTGTGATCACAGAGTTCTGAGTTCTGTCTTCTGAATCCTAAGTTCGAAATGATGAGCTTTGAGTTCTGAATTCTGCATTGAATACTGAGTTCTGAGTTCTGACTTCAGAATTCTGAGCACTGAGATCTGTATTATGAGCTCTGAAAGCTGAGTTCTGAGTTCTAAATTATAAGTTCTGAATTCAGACTTCTGATTGCTGAGTTTTGAAACCTGCCTTCTGAGTTCCAAAATCTGAGTTCTGAGTTCTAACTTCTGAATTCTGAGTCCGGATCTCTGAATTCTGCGTTTTGATGTCTGAGGTCTGAATTGAGGGTTGCGAAATCTGATTCTGAATACGGATTCTTCGTTCTGCATTCTGCATTCTGAGTTCTGAGTTTCTAGTTCTCAACACTGAGTTCTGATTTTTGAGTTTTGAGTTCCGGGTTGGGAATTGTGGTTCTGAATACTGAGCTCTAATTTCTGAACTCTGCGTTCTGAATTTAGAATTCTGAGTTCTGCATTCAGATTCTGATTTCTGAGTGCTACATTCTAAATTCTGAATTGTAACATCTGAGTTCTGAGTACTACTTTCTAAGGGCTGAGTTCTGAATTGGAAATTCTGAGTTCTGCGTTCTGAGTTCTGAACACTAAGCTGTGAATTCTGAATTCAGAATTCGAGTTTGGGAATTCTGAGTTCTGTATTCTGATATCTGCATTCTGAGATTTGAGTTTGAAGCTGTACATTCTGAGTGCTCAATTTCAAATACTGAATTTGGAGTTCTAATTTCTGAGTTCTGAATTAAGAGTTCTGAGTTCTGAATTCTGACTTGTGATTTCTGAGTTCTGAATTCCGCATTGATTACTGAGTTGCGATTTCTGAGTCCTGAATTCTGAATTGTGATCACAGAGTTCTGAGTTCTGTCTTCTGAATCCGAAGTTCGAAATGATGAGCTTTGAGTTCTGAATTCTGTATTGAATACTGAGTTCTGAGTTCTGACTTCAGAATTCTGAGCACTGAGATCTGTATTATGAGCTCTGAAAGCTGAGTTCTGAGTTCTAAATTATAAGTTCTGAATTCAGACTTCTGATTGCTGAGTTTTGAAACCTGCCTTCTGAGTTCCAAAATCTGAGTTCTGAGTTCTAACTTCTGAATTCTGAGTCCGGATCTCTGAATTCTGCGTTTTGATGTCTGAGGTCTGAATTGAGGGTTGCGAAATCTGATTCTGAATACGGATTCTTCGTTCTGCATTCTGCATTCTGCGATCTGAGTTTCTAGTTCTCAACACTGAGTTCTGATTTTTGAGTTTTGAGTTCCGGGTTGGGAATTGTGGTTCTGAATACTGAGCTCTAATTTCTGAACTCTGCGTTCTGAATTTAGAATTCTGAGTTCTGCATTCAGATTCTGATTTCTGAGTGCTACATTCTAAATTCTGAATTGTAACATCTGAGTTCTGAGTACTACGTTCTAAGGGCTGAGTTCTGAATTGGAAATTCTGAGTTCTGCGTTCTGAGTTCTGAACACTAAGCTGTGAATTCTAAATTCAGAATTCGAGTTTGGGAATTCTGAGTTCTGTATTCTGATATCTGCATTCTGAGATTTGAGTTTGAAGCTGTACATTCTGAGTGCTCAATTTCGAATACTGAATTTGGAGTTCTAATTTCTGAGTTCTGAATTAAGAGTTCTGAGTTCTGAATTCTGACTTGTGATTTCTGAGTTCTGAATTCCGCATTGATTACTGAGTTCCGATTTCTGAGTCCTGAATTCTGAATTGTGATCACAGAGTTCTGAGTTCTGTCTTCTGAATCCGAAGTTCGAAATGATGAGCTTTGAGTTCTGAATTCTGTATTGAATACTGAGTTCTGAGTTCTGACTTCAGAATTCTGAGCACTGAGATCTGTATTATGAGCTCTGAAAGCTGAGTTCTGAGTTCTAAATTATAAGTTCTGAATTCAGACTTCTGATTGCTGAGTTTTGAAACCTGCCTTCTGAGTTCCAAAATCTGAGTTCTGAGTTCTAACTTCTGAATTCTGAGTCCGGATCTCTGAATTCTGCGTTTTGATGTCTGAGGTCTGAATTGAGGGTTGCGAAATCTGATTCTGAATACGGATTCTTCGTTCTGCATTCTGCATTCTGAGTTCTGAGTTTCTAGTTCTCAACACTGAGTTCTGATTTTTGAGTTTTGAGTTCCGGGTTGGGAATTGTGGTTCTGAATACTGAGCTCTAATTTCTGAACTCTGCGTTCTGAATTTAGAATTCTGAGTTCTGCATTCAGATTCTGATTTCTGAGTGCTACATTCTAAAGTCTGAATTGTAACATCTGAGTTCTGAGTACTACGTTCTAAGGGCTGAGTTCTGAATTGGAAATTCTGAGTTCTGCGTTCTGAGTTCTGAACACTAAGCTGTGAATTCTGAATTCAGAATTCGAGTTTGGGAATTCTGAGTTCTGTATTCTGATATCTGCATTCTGAGATTTGAGTTTGAAGCTGTACATTCTGAGTGCTCAATTTCGAATACTGAATTTGGAGTTCTAATTTCTGAGTTCTGAATTAAGAGTTCTGAGTTCTGAATTCTGACTTGTGATTTCTGAGTTCTGAATTCCGCATTGATTACTGAGTTCCGATTTCTGAGTCCTGAATTCTGAATTGTGATCACAGAGTTCTGAGTTCTGTCTTCTGAATCCTAAGTTCGAAATGATGAGCTTTGAGTTCTGAATTCTGCATTGAATACTGAGTTCTGAGTTCTGACTTCAGAATTCTGAGCACTGAGATCTGTATTATGAGCTCTGAAAGCTGAGTTCTGAGTTCTAAATTATAAGTTCTGAATTCAGACTTCTGATTGCTGAGTTTTGAAACCTGCCTTCTGAGTTCCAAAATCTGAGTTCTGAGTTCTAACTTCTGAATTCTGAGTCCGGATCTCTGAATTCTGCGTTTTGATGTCTGAGGTCTGAATTGAGGGTTGCGAAATCTGATTCTGAATACGGATTCTTCGTTCTGCATTCTGCATTCTGCGTTCTGAGTTTCTAGTTCTCAACACTGAGTTCTGATTTTTGAGTTTTGAGTTCCGGGTTGGGAATTGTGGTTCTGAATACTGAGCTCTAATTTCTGAACTCTGCGTTCTGAATTTAGAATTCTGAGTTCTGCATTCAGATTCTGATTTCTGAGTGCTACATTCTAAAGTCTGAATTGTAACATCTGAGTTCTGAGTACTACGTTCTAAGGGCTGAGTTCTGAATTGGAAATTCTGAGTTCTGCGTTCTGAGTTCTGAACACTAAGCTGTGAATTCTGAATTCAGAATTCGAGTTTGGGAATTCTGAGTTCTGTATTCTGATATCTGCATTCTGAGATTTGAGTTTGAAGCTGTACATTCTGAGTGCTCAATTTCGAATACTGAATTTGGAGTTCTAATTTCTGAGTTCTGAATTAAGAGTTCTGAGTTCTGAATTCTGACTTGTGATTTCTGAGTTCTGAATTCCGCATTGATTACTGAGTTGCGATTTCTGAGTCCTGAATTCTGAATTGTGATCACAGAGTTCTGAGTTCTGTCTTCTGAATCCTAAGTTCGAAATGATGAGCTTTGAGTTCTGAATTCTGTATTGAATACTGAGTTCTGAGTTCTGACTTCAGAATTCTGAGCACTGAGATCTGTATTATGAGCTCTGAAAGCTGAGTTCTGAGTTCTAAATTATAAGTTCTGAATTCAGACTTCTGATTGCTGAGTTTTGAAACCTGCCTTCTGAGTTCCAAAATCTGAGTTCTGAGTTCTAACTTCTGAATTCTGAGTCCGGATCTCTGAATTCTGCGTTTTGATGTCTGAGGTCTGAATTGAGGGTTGCGAAATCTGATTCTGAATACGGATTCTTCGTTCTGCATTCTGCATTCTGAGTTCTGAGTTTCTAGTTCTCAACACTGAGTTCTGATTTTTGAGTTTTGAGTTCCGGGTTGGGAATTGTGGTTCTGAATACTGAGCTCTAATTTCTGAACTCTGCGTTCTGAATTTAGAATTCTGAGTTCTGCATTCAGATTCTGATTTCTGAGTGCTACATTCTAAATTCTGAATTGTAACATCTGAGTTCTGAGTACTACGTTCTAAGGGCTGAGTTCTGAATTGGAAATTCTGAGTTCTGCGTTCTGAGTTCTGAACACTAAGCTGTGAATTCTGAATTCAGAATTCGAGTTTGGGAATTCTGAGTTCTGTATTCTGATATCAGCATTCTGAGATTTGAGTTTGAAGCTGTACATTCTGAGTGCTCAATTTCGAATACTGAATTTGGAGTTCTAATTTCTGAGTTCTGAATTAAGAGTTCTGAGTTCTGAATTCTGACTTGTGATTTCTGAGTTCTGAATTCCGCATTGATTACTGAGTTCCGATTTCTGAGTCCTGAATTCTATATTGTGATCACAGAGTTCTGAGTTCTGTCTTCTGAATCTTAAGTTCGAAATGATGAGCTTTGAGTTCTGAATTCTGCATTGAATACTGAGTTCTGAGTTCTGACTTCAGAATTCTGAGCACTGAGATCTGTATTATGAGCTCTGAAAGCTGAGTTCTGAGTTCTAAATTATAAGTTCTGAATTCAGACTTCTGATTGCTGAGTTTTGAAACCTGCCTTCTGAGTTCCAAAATCTGAGTTCTGAGTTCTAACTTCTGAATTCTGAGTCCGGATCTCTGAATTCTGCATTTTGATGTCTGAGGTCTGAATTGAGGGTTGCGAAATCTGATTCTGAATACGGATTCTTCGTTCTGCATTCTGTATGCTGCATTCTGCGTTCTGAGTTTCTAGTTCTCAACACTGAGTTCTGATTTTTGAGTTTTGAGTTCCGGGTTGGGAATTGTGGTTCTGAATACTGAGCTCTAATTTCTGAACTCTGCGTTCTGAATTTAGAATTCTGAGTTCTGCATTCAGATTCTGATTTCTGAGTGCTACATTCTAAAGTCTGAATTGTAACATCTGAGTTCTGAGTACTACGTTCTAAGGGCTGAGTTCTGAATTGGAAATTCTGAGTTCTGCGTTCTGAGTTCTGAACACTAAGCTGTGAATTCTGAATTCAGAATTCGAGTTTGGGAATTCTGAGTTCTGTATTCTGATATCTGCATTCTGAGATTTGAGTTTGAAGCTGTACATTCTGAGTGCTCAATTTCGAATACTGAATTTGGAGTTCTAATTTCTGAGTTCTGAGTTCTGACTTCAGGATTCTGAGCCCTGAGTGTTTAATACTGAGCACTGAGATCTGTATTATGTGCTCTGAAAGCTGAGTTCTGAGTTCCAAAATATAAGTTCTGAATTCAGACTTCTGATTGCTGAGTTTTGAAACCTGCATTCTGAGGTCCAAAATCTGATTCTGAGTTCTAACTTCTGAATTCTGAGTCCGGATCTCTGAATTCTGCGTTTTGATGTCTGAGTTCTGAATTCAGGTTTGGGAAATCTGATTCTGAATACGGATTCTTCGTTCTGCATTCTGCATGCTGAATTCTGAGTTCTGAGTGTCTAGTTCTCAACACTGAGTTCTGATTTTTGAGTTTTGTGTTCCGGGTTGGGAATTGTGGTTCTGAATACTGAGCTCTAATTTCTGAACTCTGCGTTCTGAATTTAGAATTCTGAGTTCTGCATTCAGATTCTGATTTCTGAGTGCTACATTCTAAAGTCTGAATTGTAACATCTGAGTTCTGAGTACTACGTTCTAAGGGCTGAGTTCTGAATTGGAAATTCTGAGTTCTGCGTTCTGAGTTCTGAACACTAAGCTGTGAATTCTGAATTCAGAATTCGAGTTTGGGAATTCTGAGTTCTGTATTCTGATATCTGCATTCTGAGATTTGAGTTTGAAGCTGTACATTCTGAGTGCTCAATTTCGAATACTGAATTTGGAGTTCTAATTTCTGAGTTCTGAATTAAGAGTTCTGAGTTCTGAATTCTGACTTGTGATTTCTGAGTTCTGAATTCCGCATTGATTACTGAGTTCCGATTTCTGAGTCCTGAATTCTGAATTGTGATCACAGAGTTCTGAGTTCTGTCTTCTGAATCCTAAGTTCGAAATGATGAGCTTTGAGTTCTGAATTCTGCATTGAATACTGAGTTCTGAGTTCTGACTTCAGAATTCTGAGCACTGAGATCTGTATTATGAGCTCTGAAAGCTGAGTTCTGAGTTCTAAATTATAAGTTCTGAATTCAGACTTCTGATTGCTGAGTTTTGAAACCTGCCTTCTGAGTTCCAAAATCTGAGTTCTGAGTTCTAACTTCTGAATTCTGAGTCCGGATCTCTGAATTCTGCGTTTTGATGTCTGAGGTCTGAATTGAGGGTTGCGAAATCTGATTCTGAATACGGATTCTTCGTTCTGCATTCTGCATTCTGAGTTCTGAGTTTCTAGTTCTCAACACTGAGTTCTGATTTTTGAGTTTTGAGTTCCGGGTTGGGAATTGTGGTTCTGAATACTGAGCTCTAATTTCTGAACTCTGCGTTCTGAATTTAGAATTCTGAGTTCTGCATTCAGATTCTGATTTCTGAGTGCTACATTCTAAAGTCTGAATTGTAACATCTGAGTTCTGAGTACTACGTTCTAAGGGCTGAGTTCTGAATTGGAAATTCTGAGTTCTGCGTTCTGAGTTCTGAACACTAAGCTGTGAATTCTGAATTCAGAATTCGAGTTTGGGAATTCTGAGTTCTGTATTCTGATATCTGCATTCTGAGATTTGAGTTTGAAGCTGTACATTCTGAGTGCTCAATTTCGAATACTGAATTTGGAGTTCTAATTTCTGAGTTCTGAATTAAGAGTTCTGAGTTCTGAATTCTGACTTGTGATTTCTGAGTTCTGAATTCCGCATTGATTACTGAGTTCCGATTTCTGAGTCCTGAATTCTGAATTGTGATCACAGAGTTCTGAGTTCTGTCTTCTGAATCCTAAGTTCGAAATGATGAGCTTTGAGTTCTGAATTCTGCATTGAATACTGAGTTCTGAGTTCTGACTTCAGAATTCTGAGCACTGAGATCTGTATTATGAGCTCTGAAAGCTGAGTTCTGAGTTCTAAATTATAAGTTCTGAATTCAGACTTCTGATTGCTGAGTTTTGAAACCTGCCTTCTGAGTTCCAAAATCTGAGTTCTGAGTTCTAACTTCTGAATTCTGAGTCCGGATCTCTGAATTCTGCGTTTTGATGTCTGAGGTCTGAATTGAGGGTTGCGAAATCTGATTCTGAATACGGATTCTTCGTTCTGCATTCTGCATTCTGAGTTCTGAGTTTCTAGTTCTCAACACTGAGTTCTGATTTTTGAGTTTTGAGTTCCGGGTTGGGAATTGTGGTTCTGAATACTGAGCTCTAATTTCTGAACTCTGCGTTCTGAATTTAGAATTCTGAGTTCTGCATTCAGATTCTGATTTCTGAGTGCTACATTCTAAAGTCTGAATTGTAACATCTGAGTTCTGAGTACTACGTTCTAAGGGCTGAGTTCTGAATTGGAAATTCTGAGTTCTGCGTTCTGAGTTCTGAACACTAAGCTGTGAATTCTGAATTCAGAATTCGAGTTTGGGAATTCTGAGTTCCGTATTCTGATATCTGCATTCTGAGATTTGAGTTTGAAGCTGTACATTCTGAGTGCTCAATTTCGAATACTGAATTTGGAGTTCTAATTTCTGAGTTCTGAATTAAGAGTTCTGAGTTCTGAATTCTGACTTGTGATTTCTGAGTTCTGAATTCCGCATTGATTACTGAGTTGCGATTTCTGAGTCCTGAATTCTGAATTGTGATCACAGAGTTCTGAGTTCTGTCTTCTGAATCCTAAGTTCGAAATGATGAGCTTTGAGTTCTGAATTCTGCATTGAATACTGAGTTCTGAGTTCTGACTTCAGAATTCTGAGCACTGAGATCTGTATTATGAGCTCTGAAAGCTGAGTTCTGAGTTCTAAATTATAAGTTCTGAATTCAGACTTCTGATTGCTGAGTTTTGAAACCTGCCTTCTGAGTTCCAAAATCTGAGTTCTGAGTTCTAACTTCTGAATTCTGAGTCCGGATCTCTGAATTCTGCGTTTTGATGTCTGAGGTCTGAATTGAGGGTTGCGAAATCTGATTCTGAATACGGATTCTTCGTTCTGCATTCTGCATTCTGCGTTCTGAGTTCTGAGTTTCTAGTTCTCAACACTGAGTTCTGATTTTTGAGTTTTGAGTTCCGGGTTGGGAATTGTGGTTCTGAATACTGAGCTCTAATTTCTGAACTCTGCGTTCTGAATTTAGAATTCTGAGTTCTGCATTCAGATTCTGATTTCTGAGTGCTACATTCTAAAGTCTGAATTGTAACATCTGAGTTCTGAGTACTACGTTCTAAGGGCTGAGTTCTGAATTGGAAATTCTGAGTTCTGCGTTCTGAGTTCTGAACACTAAGCTGTGAATTCTGAATTCAGAATTCAAGTTTGGGAATTCTGAGTTCTGTATTCTGATATCTGCATTCTGAGATTTGAGTTTGAAGCTGTACATTCTGAGTGCTCAATTTCGAATACTGAATTTGGAGTTCTAATTTCTGAGTTCTGAATTAAGAGTTCTGAGTTCTGAATTCTGACTTGTGATTTCTGAGTTCTGAATTCCGCATTGATTACTGAGTTCCGATTTCTGAGTCCTGAATTCTGAATTGTGATCACAGAGTTCTGAGTTCTGTCTTCTGAATCCTAAGTTCGAAATGATGAGCTTTGAGTTCTGAATTCTGCATTGAATACTGAGTTCTGAGTTCTGACTTCAGAATTCTGAGCACTGAGATCTGTATTATGAGCTCTGAAAGCTGAGTTCTGAGTTCTAAATTATAAGTTCTGAATTCAGACTTCTGATTGCTGAGTTTTGAAACCTGCCTTCTGAGTTCCAAAATCTGAGTTCTGAGTTCTAACTTCTGAATTCTGAGTCCGGATCTCTGAATTCTGCGTTTTGATGTCTGAGGTCTGAATTGAGGGTTGCGAAATCTGATTCTGAATACGGATTCTTCGTTCTGCATTCTGCATTCTGAGTTCTGAGTTTCTAGTTCTCAACACTGAGTTCTGATTTTTGAGTTTTGAGTTCCGGGTTGGGAATTGTGGTTCTGAATACTGAGCTCTAATTTCTGAACTCTGCGTTCTGAATTTAGAATTCTGAGTTCTGCATTCAGATTCTGATTTCTGAGCGCTACATTCTAAAGTCTGAATTGTAACATCTGAGTTCTGAGTACTACGTTCTAAGGGCTGAGTTCTGAATTGGAAATTCTGAGTTCTGCGTTCTGAGTTCTGAACACTAAGCTGTGAATTCTGAATTCAGAATTCGAGTTTGGGAATTCTGAGTTCTGTATTCTGATATCTGCATTCTGAGATTTGAGTTTGAAGCTGTACATTCTGAGTGCTCAATTTCGAATACTGAATTTGGAGTTCTAATTTCTGAGTTCTGAATTAAGAGTTCTGAGTTCTGAATTCTGACTTGTGATTTCTGAGTTCTGAATTCCGCATTGATTACTGAGTTGCGATTTCTGAGTCCTGAATTCTGAATTGTGATCACAGAGTTCTGAGTTCTGTCTTCTGAATCCGAAGTTCGAAATGATGAGCTTTGAGTTCTGAATTCTGTATTGAATACTGAGTTCTGAGTTCTGACTTCAGAATTCTGAGCACTGAGATCTGTATTATGAGCTCTGAAAGCTGAGTTCTGAGTTCTAAATTATAAGTTCTGAATTCAGACTTCTGATTGCTGAGTTTTGAAACCTGCCTTCTGAGTTCCAAAATCTGAGTTCTGAGTTCTAACTTCTGAATTCTGAGTCCGGATCTCTGAATTCTGCGTTTTGATGTCTGAGGTCTGAATTGAGGGTTGCGAAATCTGATTCTGAATACGGATTCTTCGTTCTGCATTCTGCATGCTGCATTCTGAGTTCTGAGTTTCTAGTTCTCAACACTGAGTTCTGATTTTTGAGTTTTGAGTTCCGGGTTGGGAATTGTGGTTCTGAATACTGAGCTCTAATTTCTGAACTCTGCGTTCTGAATTTAGAATTCTGAGTTCTGCATTCAGATTCTGATTTCTGAGTGCTACATTCTAAATTCTGAATTGTAACATCTGAGTTCTGAGTACTACGTTCTAAGGGCTGAGTTCTGAATTGGAAATTCTGAGTTCTGCGTTCTGAGTTCTGAACACTAAGCTGTGAATTCTGAATTCAGAATTCGAGTTTGGGAATTCTGAGTTCCGTATTCTGATATCTGCATTCTGAGATTTGAGTTTGAAGCTGTACATTCTGAGTGCTCAATTTCGAATACTGAATTTGGAGTTCTAATTTCTGAGTTCTGAATTAAGAGTTCTGAGTTCTGAATTCTGACTTGTGATTTCTGAGTTCTGAATTCCGCATTGATTACTGAGTTCCGATTTCTGAGTCCTGAATTCTGAATTGTGATCACAGAGTTCTGAGTTCTGTCTTCTGAATCCGAAGTTCGAAATGATGAGCTTTGAGTTCTGAATTCTGCATTGAATACTGAGTTCTGAGTTCTGACTTCAGAATTCTGAGCACTGAGATCTGTATTATGAGCTCTGAAAGCTGAGTTCTGAGTTCTAAATTATAAGTTCTGAATTCAGACTTCTGATTGCTGAGTTTTGAAACCTGCCTTCTGAGTTCCAAAATCTGAGTTCTGAGTTCTAACTTCTGAATTCTGAGTCCGGATCTCTGAATTCTGCGTTTTGATGTCTGAGGTCTGAATTGAGGGTTGCGAAATCTGATTCTGAATACGGATTCTTCGTTCTGCATTCTGCATTCTGCGTTCTGAGTTCTGAGTTTCTAGTTCTCAACACTGAGTTCTGATTTTTGAGTTTTGAGTTCCGGGTTGGGAATTGTGGTTCTGAATACTGAGCTCTAATTTCTGAACTCTGCGTTCTGAATTTAGAATTCTGAGTTCTGCATTCAGATTCTGATTTCTGAGTGCTACATTCTAAAGTCTGAATTGTAACATCTGAGTTCTGAGTACTACGTTCTAAGGGCTGAGTTCTGAATTGGAAATTCTGAGTTCTGCGTTCTGAGTTCTGAACACTAAGCTGTGAATTCTGAATTCAGAATTCAAGTTTGGGAATTCTGAGTTCTGTATTCTGATATCTGCATTCTGAGATTTGAGTTTGAAGCTGTACATTCTGAGTGCTCAATTTCGAATACTGAATTTGGAGTTCTAATTTCTGAGTTCTGAATTAAGAGTTCTGAGTTCTGAATTCTGACTTGTGATTTCTGAGTTCTGAATTCCGCATTGATTACTGAGTTCCGATTTCTGAGTCCTGAATTCTGAATTGTGATCACAGAGTTCTGAGTTCTGTCTTCTGAATCCTAAGTTCGAAATGATGAGCTTTGAGTTCTGAATTCTGCATTGAATACTGAGTTCTGAGTTCTGACTTCAGAATTCTGAGCACTGAGATCTGTATTATGAGCTCTGAAAGCTGAGTTCTGAGTTCTAAATTATAAGTTCTGAATTCAGACTTCTGATTGCTGAGTTTTGAAACCTGCCTTCTGAGTTCCAAAATCTGAGTTCTGAGTTCTAACTTCTGAATTCTGAGTCCGGATCTCTGAATTCTGCGTTTTGATGTCTGAGGTCTGAATTGAGGGTTGCGAAATCTGATTCTGAATACGGATTCTTCGTTCTGCATTCTGCATTCTGAGTTCTGAGTTTCTAGTTCTCAACACTGAGTTCTGATTTTTGAGTTTTGAGTTCCGGGTTGGGAATTGTGGTTCTGAATACTGAGCTCTAATTTCTGAACTCTGCGTTCTGAATTTAGAATTCTGAGTTCTGCATTCAGATTCTGATTTCTGAGCGCTACATTCTAAAGTCTGAATTGTAACATCTGAGTTCTGAGTACTACGTTCTAAGGGCTGAGTTCTGAATTGGAAATTCTGAGTTCTGCGTTCTGAGTTCTGAACACTAAGCTGTGAATTCTGAATTCAGAATTCGAGTTTGGGAATTCTGAGTTCTGTATTCTGATATCTGCATTCTGAGATTTGAGTTTGAAGCTGTACATTCTGAGTGCTCAATTTCGAATACTGAATTTGGAGTTCTAATTTCTGAGTTCTGAATTAAGAGTTCTGAGTTCTGAATTCTGACTTGTGATTTCTGAGTTCTGAATTCCGCATTGATTACTGAGTTGCGATTTCTGAGTCCTGAATTCTGAATTGTGATCACAGAGTTCTGAGTTCTGTCTTCTGAATCCGAAGTTCGAAATGATGAGCTTTGAGTTCTGAATTCTGTATTGAATACTGAGTTCTGAGTTCTGACTTCAGAATTCTGAGCACTGAGATCTGTATTATGAGCTCTGAAAGCTGAGTTCTGAGTTCTAAATTATAAGTTCTGAATTCAGACTTCTGATTGCTGAGTTTTGAAACCTGCCTTCTGAGTTCCAAAATCTGAGTTCTGAGTTCTAACTTCTGAATTCTGAGTCCGGATCTCTGAATTCTGCGTTTTGATGTCTGAGGTCTGAATTGAGGGTTGCGAAATCTGATTCTGAATACGGATTCTTCGTTCTGCATTCTGCATGCTGCATTCTGAGTTCTGAGTTTCTAGTTCTCAACACTGAGTTCTGATTTTTGAGTTTTGAGTTCCGGGTTGGGAATTGTGGTTCTGAATACTGAGCTCTAATTTCTGAACTCTGCGTTCTGAATTTAGAATTCTGAGTTCTGCATTCAGATTCTGATTTCTGAGTGCTACATTCTAAATTCTGAATTGTAACATCTGAGTTCTGAGTACTACGTTCTAAGGGCTGAGTTCTGAATTGGAAATTCTGAGTTCTGCGTTCTGAGTTCTGAACACTAAGCTGTGAATTCTGAATTCAGAATTCGAGTTTGGGAATTCTGAGTTCCGTATTCTGATATCTGCATTCTGAGATTTGAGTTTGAAGCTGTACATTCTGAGTGCTCAATTTCGAATACTGAATTTGGAGTTCTAATTTCTGAGTTCTGAATTAAGAGTTCTGAGTTCTGAATTCTGACTTGTGATTTCTGAGTTCTGAATTCCGCATTGATTACTGAGTTCCGATTTCTGAGTCCTGAATTCTGAATTGTGATCACAGAGTTCTGAGTTCTGTCTTCTGAATCCGAAGTTCGAAATGATGAGCTTTGAGTTCTGAATTCTGCATTGAATACTGAGTTCTGAGTTCTGACTTCAGAATTCTGAGCACTGAGATCTGTATTATGAGCTCTGAAAGCTGAGTTCTGAGTTCTAAATTATAAGTTCTGAATTCAGACTTCTGATTGCTGAGTTTTGAAACCTGCCTTCTGAGTTCCAAAATCTGAGTTCTGAGTTCTAACTTCTGAATTCTGAGTCCGGATCTCTGAATTCTGCGTTTTGATGTCTGAGGTCTGAATTGAGGGTTGCGAAATCTCATTCTGAATACGGATTCTTCGTTCTGCATTCTGCATTCTGAGTTCTGAGTTTCTAGTTCTCAACACTGAGTTCTGATTTTTGAGTTTTGAGTTCCGGGTTGGGAATTGTGGTTCTGAATACTGAGCTCTAATTTCTGAACTCTGCGTTCTGAATTTAGAATTCTGAGTTCTGCATTCAGATTCTGATTTCTGAGTGCTACATTCTAAATTCTGAATTGTAACATCTGAGTTCTGAGTACTACGTTCTAAGGGCTGAGTTCTGAATTGGAAATTCTGAGTTCTGCGTTCTGAGTTCTGAACACTAAGCTGTGAATTCTGAATTCAGAATTCGAGTTTGGGAATTCTGAGTTCCGTATTCTGTTATCTGCATTCTGAGATTTGAGTTTGAAGCTGTACATTCTGAGTGCTCAATTTCGAATACTGAATTTGGAGTTCTAATTTCTGAGTTCTGAATTAAGAGTTCTGAGTTTTGAATTCTGACTTGTGATTTCTGAGTTCTGAATTCCGCATTGATTACTGAGTTGCGATTTCTGAGTCCTGAATTCTGAATTGTGATCACAGAGTTCTGAGTTCTGTCTTCTGAATCCGAAGTTCGAAATGATGAGCTTTGAGTTCTGAATTCTGCATTGAATACTGAGTTCTGAGTTCTGACTTCAGAATTCTGAGCACTGAGATCTGTATTATGAGCTCTGAAAGCTGAGTTCTGAGTTCTAAATTATAAGTTCTGAATTCAGACTTCTGATTGCTGAGTTTTGAAACCTGCCTTCTGAGTTCCAAAATCTGAGTTCTGAGTTCTAACTTCTGAATTCTGAGTCCGGATCTCTGAATTCTGCGTTTTGATGTCTGAGGTCTGAATTGAGGGTTGCGAAATCTGATTCTGAATACGGATTCTTCGTTCTGCATTCTGCATTCTGAGTTCTGAGTTTCTAGTTCTCAACACTGAGTTCTGATTTTTGAGTTTTGAGTTCCGGGTTGGGAATTGTGGTTCTGAATACTGAGCTCTAATTTCTGAACTCTGCGTTCTGAATTTAGAATTCTGAGTTCTGCATTCAGATTCTGATTTCTGAGTGCTACATTCTAAATTCTGAATTGTAACATCTGAGTTCTGAGTACTACGTTCTAAGGGCTGAGTTCTGAATTGGAAATTCTGAGTTCTGCGTTCTGAGTTCTGAACACTAAGCTGTGAATTCTGAATTCAGAATTCGAGTTTGGGAATTCTGAGTTCTGTATTCTGATATCTGCATTCTGAGATTTGAGTTTGAAGCTGTACATTCTGAGTGCTCAATTTCG
Source organism: Ochotona princeps (assembly GCF_030435755.1). NCBI lineage: Eukaryota > Metazoa > Chordata > Mammalia > Lagomorpha > Ochotonidae > Ochotona > Ochotona princeps. Next base: position 2,960,308 of record NC_080866.1, on the reverse strand, counting down.
AATACTGAATTTGGAGTTCTAATTTCTGAGTTCTGAATTAAGAGTTCTGAGTTCTGAATTCTGACATGTGATTTCTGAGTTCTGAATTCCGCATTGATTACTGAGTTGCGATTTCTGAGTCCTGAATTCTGAATTGTGATCACAGAGTTCTGAGTTCTGTCTTCTGAATCCTAAGTTCGAAATTATGAGCTTTGAGTTCTGAATTCTGCATTGAATACTGAGTTCTGAGTTCTGACTTCAGAATTCTGAGCACTGAGATCTGTATTATGAGCTCTGAAAGCTGAGTTCTGAGTTCTAAATTATAAGTTCTGAATTCAGACTTCTGATTGCTGAGTTTTGAAACCTGCCTTCTGAGTTCCAAAATCTGAGTTCTGAGTTCTAACTTCTGAATTCTGAGTCCGGATCTCTGAATTCTGCGTTTTGATGTCTGAGGTCTGAATTGAGGGTTGCGAAATCTGATTCTGAATACGGATTCTTCGTTCTGCATTCTGCATTCTGAGTTCTGAGTTTCTAGTTCTCAACACTGAGTTCTGATTTTTGAGTTTTGAGTTCCGGGTTGGGAATTGTGGTTCTGAATACTGAGCTCTAATTTCTGAACTCTGCGTTCTGAATTTAGAATTCTGAGTTCTGCATTCAGATTCTGATTTCTGAGTGCTACATTCTAAAGTCTGAATTGTAACATCTGAGTTCTGAGTACTACGTTCTAAGGGCTGAGTTCTGAATTGGAAATTCTGAGTTCTGCGTTCTGAGTTCTGAACACTAAGCTGTGAATTCTGAATTCAGAATTCAAGTTTGGGAATTCTGAGTTCTGTATTCTGATATCTGCATTCTGAGATTTGAGTTTGAAGCTGTACATTCTGAGTGCTCAATTTCGAATACTGAATTTGGAGTTCTAATTTCTGAGTTCTGAATTAAGAGTTCTGAGTTCTGAATTCTGACTTGTGATTTCTGAGTTCTGAATTCCGCATTGATTACTGAGTTCCGATTTCTGAGTCCTGAATTCTGAATTGTGATCACAGAGTTCTGAGTTCTGGCTTCTGAATCCTAAGTTCGAAATGATGAGCTTTGAGTTCTGAATTCTGCATTGAATACTGAGTTCTGAGTTCTGACTTCAGAATTCTGAGCACTGAGATCTGTATTATGAGCTCTGAAAGCTGAGTTCTGAGTTCTAAATTATAAGTTCTGAATTCAGACTTCTGATTGCTGAGTTTTGAAACCTGCCTTCTGAGTTCCAAAATCTGAGTTCTGAGTTCTAACTTCTGAATTCTGAGTCCGGATCTCTGAATTCTGCGTTTTGATGTCTGAGGTCTGAATTGAGGGTTGCGAAATCTGATTCTGAATACGGATTCTTCGTTCTGCATTCTGCATGCTGCATTCTGAGTTCTGAGTTTCTAGTTCTCAACACTGAGTTCTGATTTTTGAGTTTTGAGTTCCGGGTTGGGAATTGTGGTTCTGAATACTGAGCTCTAATTTCTGAACTCTGCGTTCTGAATTTAGAATTCTGAGTTCTGCATTCAGATTCTGATTTCTGAGTGCTACATTCTAAATTCTGAATTGTAACATCTGAGTTCTGAGTACTACGTTCTAAGGGCTGAGTTCTGAATTGGAAATTCTGAGTTCTGCGTTCTGAGTTCTGAACACTAAGCTGTGAATTCTGAATTCAGAATTCGAGTTTGGGAATTCTGAGTTCCGTATTCTGATATCTGCATTCTGAGATTTGAGTTTGAAGCTGTACATTCTGAGTGCTCAATTTCGAATACTGAATTTGGAGTTCTAATTTCTGAGTTCTGAATTAAGAGTTCTGAGTTCTGAATTCTGACTTGTGATTTCTGAGTTCTGAATTCCGCATTGATTACTGAGTTCCGATTTCTGAGTCCTGAATTCTGAATTGTGATCACAGAGTTCTGAGTTCTGTCTTCTGAATCCGAAGTTCGAAATGATGAGCTTTGAGTTCTGAATTCTGCATTGAATACTGAGTTCTGAGTTCTGACTTCAGAATTCTGAGCACTGAGATCTGTATTATGAGCTCTGAAAGCTGAGTTCTGAGTTCTAAATTATAAGTTCTGAATTCAGACTTCTGATTGCTGAGTTTTGAAACCTGCCTTCTGAGTTCCAAAATCTGAGTTCTGAGTTCTAACTTCTGAATTCTGAGTCCGGATCTCTGAATTCTGCGTTTTGATGTCTGAGGTCTGAATTGAGGGTTGCGAAATCTCATTCTGAATACGGATTCTTCGTTCTGCATTCTGCATTCTGAGTTCTGAGTTTCTAGTTCTCAACACTGAGTTCTGATTTTTGAGTTTTGAGTTCCGGGTTGGGAATTGTGGTTCTGAATACTGAGCTCTAATTTCTGAACTCTGCGTTCTGAATTTAGAATTCTGAGTTCTGCATTCAGATTCTGATTTCTGAGTGCTACATTCTAAATTCTGAATTGTAACATCTGAGTTCTGAGTACTACGTTCTAAGGGCTGAGTTCTGAATTGGAAATTCTGAGTTCTGCGTTCTGAGTTCTGAACACTAAGCTGTGAATTCTGAATTCAGAATTCGAGTTTGGGAATTCTGAGTTCCGTATTCTGATATCTGCATTCTGAGATTTGAGTTTGAAGCTGTACATTCTGAGTGCTCAATTTCGAATACTGAATTTGGAGTTCTAATTTCTGAGTTCTGAATTAAGAGTTCTGAGTTTTGAATTCTGACTTGTGATTTCTGAGTTCTGAATTCCGCATTGATTACTGAGTTGCGATTTCTGAGTCCTGAATTCTGAATTGTGATCACAGAGTTCTGAGTTCTGTCTTCTGAATCCGAAGTTCGAAATGATGAGCTTTGAGTTCTGAATTCTGCATTGAATACTGAGTTCTGAGTTCTGACTTCAGAATTCTGAGCACTGAGATCTGTATTATGAGCTCTGAAAGCTGAGTTCTGAGTTCTAAATTATAAGTTCTGAATTCAGACTTCTGATTGCTGAGTTTTGAAACCTGCCTTCTGAGTTCCAAAATCTGAGTTCTGAGTTCTAACTTCTGAATTCTGAGTCCGGATCTCTGAATTCTGCGTTTTGATGTCTGAGGTCTGAATTGAGGGTTGCGAAATCTGATTCTGAATACGGATTCTTCGTTCTGCATTCTGCATTCTGAGTTCTGAGTTTCTAGTTCTCAACACTGAGTTCTGATTTTTGAGTTTTGAGTTCCGGGTTGGGAATTGTGGTTCTGAATACTGAGCTCTAATTTCTGAACTCTGCGTTCTGAATTTAGAATTCTGAGTTCTGCATTCAGATTCTGATTTCTGAGTGCTACATTCTAAATTCTGAATTGTAACATCTGAGTTCTGAGTACTACGTTCTAAGGGCTGAGTTCTGAATTGGAAATTCTGAGTTCTGCGTTCTGAGTTCTGAACACTAAGCTGTGAATTCTGAATTCAGAATTCGAGTTTGGGAATTCTGAGTTCTGTATTCTGATATCTGCATTCTGAGATTTGAGTTTGAAGCTGTACATTCTGAGTGCTCAATTTCGAATACTGAATTTGGAGTTCTAATTTCTGAGTTCTGAATTAAGAGTTCTGAGTTCTGAATTCTGACATGTGATTTCTGAGTTCTGAATTCCGCATTGATTACTGAGTTGCGATTTCTGAGTCCTGAATTCTGAATTGTGATCACAGAGTTCTGAGTTCTGTCTTCTGAATCCTAAGTTCGAAATTATGAGCTTTGAGTTCTGAATTCTGCATTGAATACTGAGTTCTGAGTTCTGACTTCAGAATTCTGAGCACTGAGATCTGTATTATGAGCTCTGAAAGCTGAGTTCTGAGTTCTAAATTATAAGTTCTGAATTCAGACTTCTGATTGCTGAGTTTTGAAACCTGCCTTCTGAGTTCCAAAATCTGAGTTCTGAGTTCTAACTTCTGAATTCTGAGTCCGGATCTCTGAATTCTGCGTTTTGATGTCTGAGGTCTGAATTGAGGGTTGCGAAATCTGATTCTGAATACGGATTCTTCGTTCTGCATTCTGCATTCTGAGTTCTGAGTTTCTAGTTCTCAACACTGAGTTCTGATTTTTGAGTTTTGAGTTCCGGGTTGGGAATTGTGGTTCTGAATACTGAGCTCTAATTTCTGAACTCTGCGTTCTGAATTTAGAATTCTGAGTTCTGCATTCAGATTCTGATTTCTGAGTGCTACATTCTAAAGTCTGAATTGTAACATCTGAGTTCTGAGTACTACGTTCTAAGGGCTGAGTTCTGAATTGGAAATTCTGAGTTCTGCGTTCTGAGTTCTGAACACTAAGCTGTGAATTCTGAATTCAGAATTCAAGTTTGGGAATTCTGAGTTCTGTATTCTGATATCTGCATTCTGAGATTTGAGTTTGAAGCTGTACATTCTGAGTGCTCAATTTCGAATACTGAATTTGGAGTTCTAATTTCTGAGTTCTGAATTAAGAGTTCTGAGTTCTGAATTCTGACTTGTGATTTCTGAGTTCTGAATTCCGCATTGATTACTGAGTTCCGATTTCTGAGTCCTGAATTCTGAATTGTGATCACAGAGTTCTGAGTTCTGTCTTCTGAATCCTAAGTTCGAAATGATGAGCTTTGAGTTCTGAATTCTGCATTGAATACTGAGTTCTGAGTTCTGACTTCAGAATTCTGAGCACTGAGATCTGTATTATGAGCTCTGAAAGCTGAGTTCTGAGTTCTAAATTATAAGTTCTGAATTCAGACTTCTGATTGCTGAGTTTTGAAACCTGCCTTCTGAGTTCCAAAATCTGAGTTCTGAGTTCTAACTTCTGAATTCTGAGTCCGGATCTCTGAATTCTGCGTTTTGATGTCTGAGGTCTGAATTGAGGGTTGCGAAATCTGATTCTGAATACGGATTCTTCGTTCTGCATTCTGCATGCTGCATTCTGAGTTCTGAGTTTCTAGTTCTCAACACTGAGTTCTGATTTTTGAGTTTTGAGTTCCGGGTTGGGAATTGTGGTTCTGAATACTGAGCTCTAATTTCTGAACTCTGCGTTCTGAATTTAGAATTCTGAGTTCTGCATTCAGATTCTGATTTCTGAGTGCTACATTCTAAATTCTGAATTGTAACATCTGAGTTCTGAGTACTACGTTCTAAGGGCTGAGTTCTGAATTGGAAATTCTGAGTTCTGCGTTCTGAGTTCTGAACACTAAGCTGTGAATTCTGAATTCAGAATTCGAGTTTGGGAATTCTGAGTTCCGTATTCTGATATCTGCATTCTGAGATTTGAGTTTGAAGCTGTACATTCTGAGTGCTCAATTTCGAATACTGAATTTGGAGTTCTAATTTCTGAGTTCTGAATTAAGAGTTCTGAGTTCTGAATTCTGACTTGTGATTTCTGAGTTCTGAATTCCGCATTGATTACTGAGTTCCGATTTCTGAGTCCTGAATTCTGAATTGTGATCACAGAGTTCTGAGTTCTGTCTTCTGAATCCTAAGTTCGAAATGATGAGCTTTGAGTTCTGAATTCTGTATTGAATACTGAGTTCTGAGTTCTGACTTCAGAATTCTGAGCACTGAGATCTGTATTATGAGCTCTGAAAGCTGAGTTCTGAGTTCTAAATTATAAGTTCTGAATTCAGACTTCTGATTGCTGAGTTTTGAAACCTGCCTTCTGAGTTCCAAAATCTGAGTTCTGAGTTCTAACTTCTGAATTCTGAGTCCGGATCTCTGAATTCTGCGTTTTGATGTCTGAGGTCTGAATTGAGGGTTGCGAAATCTGATTCTGAATACGGATTCTTCGTTCTGCATTCTGCATTCTGAGTTCTGAGTTTCTAGTTCTCAACACTGAGTTCTGATTTTTGAGTTTTGAGTTCCGGGTTGGGAATTGTGGTTCTGAATACTGAGCTCTAATTTCTGAACTCTGCGTTCTGAATGTAGAATTCTGAGTTCTGCATTCAGATTCTGATTTCTGAGTGCTACATTCTAAATTCTGAATTGTAACATCTGAGTTCTGAGTACTACGTTCTAAGGGCTGAGTTCTGAATTGGAAATTCTGAGTTCTGCGTTCTGAGTTCTGAACACTAAGCTGTGAATTCTGAATTCAGAATTCGAGTTTGGGAATTCTGAGTTCTGTATTCTGATATCTGCATTCTGAGATTTGAGTTTGAAGCTGTACATTCTGAGTGCTCAATTTCGAATACTGAATTTGGAGTTCTAATTTCTGAGTTCTGAATTAAGAGTTCTGAGTTCTGAATTCTGACATGTGATTTCTGAGTTCTGAATTCCGCATTGATTACTGAGTTGCGATTTCTGAGTCCTGAATTCTGAATTGTGATCACAGAGTTCTGAGTTCTGTCTTCTGAATCCGAAGTTCGAAATGATGAGCTTTGAGTTCTGAATTCTGTATTGAATACTGAGTTCTGAGTTCTGACTTCAGAATTCTGAGCACTGAGATCTGTATTATGAGCTCTGAAAGCTGAGTTCTGAGTTCTAAATTATAAGTTCTGAATTCAGACTTCTGATTGCTGAGTTTTGAAACCTGCCTTCTGAGTTCCAAAATCTGATTCTGAGTTCTAACTTCTGAATTCTGAGTCCGGATCTCTGAATTCTGCGTTTTGATGTCTGAGGTCTGAATTGAGGGTTGCGAAATCTGATTCTGAATACGGATTCTTCGTTCTGCATTCTGCATGCTGCATTCTGAGTTCTGAGTTTCTAGTTCTCAACACTGAGTTCTGATTTTTGAGTTTTGAGTTCCGGGTTGGGAATTGTGGTTCTGAATACTGAGCTCTAATTTCTGAACTCTGCGTTCTGAATGTAGAATTCTGAGTTCTGCATTCAGATTCTGATTTCTGAGTGCTACATTCTAAATTCTGAATTGTAACATCTGAGTTCTGAGTACTACGTTCTAAGGGCTGAGTTCTGAATTGGAAATTCTGAGTTCTGCGTTCTGAGTTCTGAACACTAAGCTGTGAATTCTGAATTCAGAATTCGAGTTTGGGAATTCTGAGTTCCGTATTCTGATATCTGCATTCTGAGATTTGAGTTTGAAGCTGTACATTCTGAGTGCTCAATTTCGAATACTGAATTTGGAGTTCTAATTTCTGAGTTCTGAATTAAGAGTTCTGAGTTCTGAATTCTGACTTGTGATTTCTGAGTTCTGAATTCCGCATTGATTACTGAGTTGCGATTTCTGAGTCCTGAATTCTGAATTGTGATCACAGAGTTCTGAGTTCTGTCTTCTGAATCCGAAGTTCGAAATGATGAGCTTTGAGTTCTGAATTCTGTATTGAATACTGAGTTCTGAGTTCTGACTTCAGAATTCTGAGCACTGAGATCTGTATTATGAGCTCTGAAAGCTGAGTTCTGAGTTCTAAATTATAAGTTCTGAATTCAGACTTCTGATTGCTGAGTTTTGAAACCTGCCTTCTGAGTTCCAAAATCTGAGTTCTGAGTTCTAACTTCTGAATTCTGAGTCCGGATCTCTGAATTCTGCGTTTTGATGTCTGAGGTCTGAATTGAGGGTTGCGAAATCTGATTCTGAATACGGATTCTTCGTTCTGCATTCTGCATGCTGCATTCTGAGTTCTGAGTTTCTAGTTCTCAACACTGAGTTCTGATTTTTGAGTTTTGAGTTCCGGGTTGGGAATTGTGGTTCTGAATACTGAGCTCTAATTTCTGAACTCTGCGTTCTGAATGTAGAATTCTGAGTTCTGCATTCAGATTCTGATTTCTGAGTGCTACATTCTAAATTCTGAATTGTAACATCTGAGTTCTGAGTACTACGTTCTAAGGGCTGAGTTCTGAATTGGAAATTCTGAGTTCTGCGTTCTGAGTTCTGAACACTAAGCTGTGAATTCTGAATTCAGAATTCGAGTTTGGGAATTCTGAGTTCCGTATTCTGATATCTGCATTCTGAGATTTGAGTTTGAAGCTGTACATTCTGAGTGCTCAATTTCGAATACTGAATTTGGAGTTCTAATTTCTGAGTTCTGAATTAAGAGTTCTGAGTTCTGAATTCTGACTTGTGATTTCTGAGTTCTGAATTCCGCATTGATTACTGAGTTCCGATTTCTGAGTCCTGAATTCTGAATTGTGATCACAGAGTTCTGAGTTCTGTCTTCTGAATCCTAAGTTCGAAATGATGAGCTTTGAGTTCTGAATTCTGTATTGAATACTGAGTTCTGAGTTCTGACTTCAGAATTCTGAGCACTGAGATCTGTATTATGAGCTCTGAAAGCTGAGTTCTGAGTTCTAAATTATAAGTTCTGAATTCAGACTTCTGATTGCTGAGTTTTGAAACCTGCCTTCTGAGTTCCAAAATCTGAGTTCTGAGTTCTAACTTCTGAATTCTGAGTCCGGATCTCTGAATTCTGCGTTTTGATGTCTGAGGTCTGAATTGAGGGTTGCGAAATCTGATTCTGAATACGGATTCTTCGTTCTGCATTCTGCATTCTGAGTTCTGAGTTTCTAGTTCTCAACACTGAGTTCTGATTTTTGAGTTTTGAGTTCCGGGTTGGGAATTGTGGTTCTGAATACTGAGCTCTAATTTCTGAACTCTGCGTTCTGAATTTAGAATTCTGAGTTCTGCATTCAGATTCTGATTTCTGAGTGCTACATTCTAAAGTCTGAATTGTAACATCTGAGTTCTGAGTACTACGTTCTAAGGGCTGAGTTCTGAATTGGAAATTCTGAGTTCTGCGTTCTGAGTTCTGAACACTAAGCTGTGAATTCTGAATTCAGAATTCGAGTTTGGGAATTCTGAGTTCCGTATTCTGATATCTGCATTCTGAGATTTGAGTTTGAAGCTGTACATTCTGAGTGCTCAATTTCGAATACTGAATTTGGAGTTCTAATTTCTGAGTTCTGAATTAAGAGTTCTGAGTTTTGAATTCTGACTTGTGATTTCTGAGTTCTGAATTCCGCATTGATTACTGAGTTGCGATTTCTGAGTCCTGAATTCTGAATTGTGATCACAGAGTTCTGAGTTCTGTCTTCTGAATCCTAAGTTCGAAATGATGAGCTTTGAGTTCTGAATTCTGCATTGAATACTGAGTTCTGAGTTCTGACTTCAGAATTCTGAGCACTGAGATCTGTATTATGAGCTCTGAAAGCTGAGTTCTGAGTTCTAAATTATAAGTTCTGAATTCAGACTTCTGATTGCTGAGTTTTGAAACCTGCCTTCTGAGTTCCAAAATCTGAGTTCTGAGTTCTAACTTCTGAATTCTGAGTCCGGATCTCTGAATTCTGCGTTTTGATGTCTGAGGTCTGAATTGAGGGTTGCGAAATCTGATTCTGAATACGGATTCTTCGTTCTGCATTCTGCATTCTGAGTTCTGAGTTTCTAGTTCTCAACACTGAGTTCTGATTTTTGAGTTTTGAGTTCCGGGTTGGGAATTGTGGTTCTGAATACTGAGCTCTAATTTCTGAACTCTGCGTTCTGAATGTAGAATTCTGAGTTCTGCATTCAGATTCTGATTTCTGAGTGCTACATTCTAAATTCTGAATTGTAACATCTGAGTTCTGAGTACTACGTTCTAAGGGCTGAGTTCTGAATTGGAAATTCTGAGTTCTGCGTTCTGAGTTCTGAACACTAAGCTGTGAATTCTGAATTCAGAATTCGAGTTTGGGAATTCTGAGTTCTGTATTCTGATATCTGCATTCTGAGATTTGAGTTTGAAGCTGTACATTCTGAGTGCTCAATTTCGAATACTGAATTTGGAGTTCTAATTTCTGAGTTCTGAATTAAGAGTTCTGAGTTCTGAATTCTGACATGTGATTTCTGAGTTCTGAATTCCGCATTGATTACTGAGTTGCGATTTCTGAGTCCTGAATTCTGAATTGTGATCACAGAGTTCTGAGTTCTGTCTTCTGAATCCTAAGTTCGAAATGATGAGCTTTGAGTTCTGAATTCTGTATTGAATACTGAGTTCTGAGTTCTGACTTCAGAATTCTGAGCACTGAGATCTGTATTATGAGCTCTGAAAGCTGAGTTCTGAGTTCTAAATTATAAGTTCTGAATTCAGACTTCTGATTGCTGAGTTTTGAAACCTGCCTTCTGAGTTCCAAAATCTGAGTTCTGAGTTCTAACTTCTGAATTCTGAGTCCGGATCTCTGAATTCTGCGTTTTGATGTCTGAGGTCTGAATTGAGGGTTGCGAAATCTGATTCTGAATACGGATTCTTCGTTCTGCATTCTGCATTCTGAGTTCTGAGTTTCTAGTTCTCAACACTGAGTTCTGATTTTTGAGTTTTGAGTTCCGGGTTGGGAATTGTGGTTCTGAATACTGAGCTCTAATTTCTGAACTCTGCGTTCTGAATTTAGAATTCTGAGTTCTGCATTCAGATTCTGATTTCTGAGTGCTACATTCTAAAGTCTGAATTGTAACATCTGAGTTCTGAGTACTACGTTCTAAGGGCTGAGTTCTGAATTGGAAATTCTGAGTTCTGCGTTCTGAGTTCTGAACACTAAGCTGTGAATTCTGAATTCAGAATTCGAGTTTGGGAATTCTGAGTTCCGTATTCTGATATCTGCATTCTGAGATTTGAGTTTGAAGCTGTACATTCTGAGTGCTCAATTTCGAATACTGAATTTGGAGTTCTAATTTCTGAGTTCTGAATTAAGAGTTCTGAGTTTTGAATTCTGACTTGTGATTTCTGAGTTCTGAATTCCGCATTGATTACTGAGTTGCGATTTCTGAGTCCTGAATTCTGAATTGTGATCACAGAGTTCTGAGTTCTGTCTTCTGAATCCGAAGTTCGAAATGATGAGCTTTGAGTTCTGAATTGTGCATTGAATACTGAGTTCTGAGTTCTGACTTCAGAATTCTGAGCACTGAGATCTGTATTATGAGCTCTGAAAGCTGAGTTCTGAGTTCTAAATTATAAGTTCTGAATTCAGACTTCTGATTGCTGAGTTTTGAAACCTGCCTTCTGAGTTCCAAAATCTGAGTTCTGAGTTCTAACTTCTGAATTCTGAGTCCGGATCTCTGAATTCTGCGTTTTGATGTCTGAGGTCTGAATTGAGGGTTGCGAAATCTGATTCTGAATACGGATTCTTCGTTCTGCATTCTGCATTCTGAGTTCTGAGTTTCTAGTTCTCAACACTGAGTTCTGATTTTTGAGTTTTGAGTTCCGGGTTGGGAATTGTGGTTCTGAATACTGAGCTCTAATTTCTGAACTCTGCGTTCTGAATGTAGAATTCTGAGTTCTGCATTCAGATTCTGATTTCTGAGTGCTACATTCTAAATTCTGAATTGTAACATCTGAGTTCTGAGTACTACGTTCTAAGGGCTGAGTTCTGAATTGGAAATTCTGAGTTCTGCGTTCTGAGTTCTGAACACTAAGCTGTGAATTCTGAATTCAGAATTCGAGTTTGGGAATTCTGAGTTCTGTATTCTGATATCTGCATTCTGAGATTTGAGTTTGAAGCTGTACATTCTGAGTGCTCAATTTCGAATACTGAATTTGGAGTTCTAATTTCTGAGTTCTGAATTAAGAGTTCTGAGTTCTGAATTCTGACATGTGATTTCTGAGTTCTGAATTCCGCATTGATTACTGAGTTCCGATTTCTGAGTCCTGAATTCTGAATTGTGATCACAGAGTTCTGAGTTCTGTCTTCTGAATCCGAAGTTCGAAATGATGAGCTTTGAGTTCTGAATTCTGTATTGAATACTGAGTTCTGAGTTCTGACTTCAGAATTCTGAGCACTGAGATCTGTATTATGAGCTCTGAAAGCTGAGTTCTGAGTTCTAAATTATAAGTTCTGAATTCAGACTTCTGATTGCTGAGTTTTGAAACCTGCCTTCTGAGTTCCAAAATCTGAGTTCTGAGTTCTAACTTCTGAATTCTGAGTCCGGATCTCTGAATTCTGCGTTTTGATGTCTGAGGTCTGAATTGAGGGTTGCGAAATCTGATTCTGAATACGGATTCTTCGTTCTGCATTCTGCATTCTGCATTCTGAGTTCTGAGTTTCTAGTTCTCAACACTGAGTTCTGATTTTTGAGTTTTGAGTTCCGGGTTGGGAATTGTGGTTCTGAATACTGAGCTCTAATTTCTGAACTCTGCGTTCTGAATGTAGAATTCTGAGTTCTGCATTCAGATTCTGATTTCTGAGTGCTACATTCTAAATTCTGAATTGTAACATCTGAGTTCTGAGTACTACGTTCTAAGGGCTGAGTTCTGAATTGGAAATTCTGAGTTCTGCGTTCTGAGTTCTGAACACTAAGCTGTGAATTCTGAATTCAGAATTCGAGTTTGGGAATTCTGAGTTCCGTATTCTGATATCTGCATTCTGAGATTTGAGTTTGAAGCTGTACATTCTGAGTGCTCAATTTCGAATACTGAATTTGGAGTTCTAATTTCTGAGTTCTGAATTAAGAGTTCTGAGTTCTGAATTCTGACTTGTGATTTCTGAGTTCTGAATTCCGCATTGATTACTGAGTTCCGATTTCTGAGTCCTGAATTCTGAATTGTGATCACAGAGTTCTGAGTTCTGTCTTCTGAATCCTAAGTTCGAAATGATGAGCTTTGAGTTCTGAATTCTGTATTGAATACTGAGTTCTGAGTTCTGACTTCAGAATTCTGAGCACTGAGATCTGTATTATGAGCTCTGAAAGCTGAGTTCTGAGTTCTAAATTATAAGTTCTGAATTCAGACTTCTGATTGCTGAGTTTTGAAACCTGCCTTCTGAGTTCCAAAATCTGAGTTCTGAGTTCTAACTTCTGAATTCTGAGTCCGGATCTCTGAATTCTGCGTTTTGATGTCTGAGGTCTGAATTGAGGGTTGCGAAATCTGATTCTGAATACGGATTCTTCGTTCTGCATTCTGCATTCTGAGTTCTGAGTTTCTAGTTCTCAACACTGAGTTCTGATTTTTGAGTTTTGAGTTCCGGGTTGGGAATTGTGGTTCTGAATACTGAGCTCTAATTTCTGAACTCTGCGTTCTGAATTTAGAATTCTGAGTTCTGCATTCAGATTCTGATTTCTGAGTGCTACATTCTAAAGTCTGAATTGTAACATCTGAGTTCTGAGTACTACGTTCTAAGGGCTGAGTTCTGAATTGGAAATTCTGAGTTCTGCGTTCTGAGTTCTGAACACTAAGCTGTGAATTCTGAATTCAGAATTCGAGTTTGGGAATTCTGAGTTCCGTATTCTGATATCTGCATTCTGAGATTTGAGTTTGAAGCTGTACATTCTGAGTGCTCAATTTCGAATACTGAATTTGGAGTTCTAATTTCTGAGTTCTGAATTAAGAGTTCTGAGTTTTGAATTCTGACTTGTGATTTCTGAGTTCTGAATTCCGCATTGATTACTGAGTTGCGATTTCTGAGTCCTGAATTCTGAATTGTGATCACAGAGTTCTGAGTTCTGTCTTCTGAATCCGAAGTTCGAAATGATGAGCTTTGAGTTCTGAATTCTGCATTGAATACTGAGTTCTGAGTTCTGACTTCAGAATTCTGAGCACTGAGATCTGTATTATGAGCTCTGAAAGCTGAGTTCTGAGTTCTAAATTATAAGTTCTGAATTCAGACTTCTGATTGCTGAGTTTTGAAACCTGCCTTCTGAGTTCCAAAATCTGAGTTCTGAGTTCTAACTTCTGAATTCTGAGTCCGGATCTCTGAATTCTGCGTTTTGATGTCTGAGGTCTGAATTGAGGGTTGCGAAATCTGATTCTGAATACGGATTCTTCGTTCTGCATTCTGCATTCTGAGTTCTGAGTTTCTAGTTCTCAACACTGAGTTCTGATTTTTGAGTTTTGAGTTCCGGGTTGGGAATTGTGGTTCTGAATACTGAGCTCTAATTTCTGAACTCTGCGTTCTGAATGTAGAATTCTGAGTTCTGCATTCAGATTCTGATTTCTGAGTGCTACATTCTAAATTCTGAATTGTAACATCTGAGTTCTGAGTACTACGTTCTAAGGGCTGAGTTCTGAATTGGAAATTCTGAGTTCTGCGTTCTGAGTTCTGAACACTAAGCTGTGAATTCTGAATTCAGAATTCGAGTTTGGGAATTCTGAGTTCTGTATTCTGATATCTGCATTCTGAGATTTGAGTTTGAAGCTGTACATTCTGAGTGCTCAATTTCGAATACTGAATTTGGAGTTCTAATTTCTGAGTTCTGAATTAAGAGTTCTGAGTTCTGAATTCTGACATGTGATTTCTGAGTTCTGAATTCCGCATTGATTACTGAGTTGCGATTTCTGAGTCCTGAATTCTGAATTGTGATCACAGAGTTCTGAGTTCTGTCTTCTGAATCCGAAGTTCGAAATGATGAGCTTTGAGTTCTGAATTCTGTATTGAATACTGAGTTCTGAGTTCTGACTTCAGAATTCTGAGCACTGAGATCTGTATTATGAGCTCTGAAAGCTGAGTTCTGAGTTCTAAATTATAAGTTCTGAATTCAGACTTCTGATTGCTGAGTTTTGAAACCTGCCTTCTGAGTTCCAAAATCTGAGTTCTGAGTTCTAACTTCTGAATTCTGAGTCCGGATCTCTGAATTCTGCGTTTTGATGTCTGAGGTCTGAATTGAGGGTTGCGAAATCTGATTCTGAATACGGATTCTTCGTTCTGCATTCTGCATGCTGCATTCTGAGTTCTGAGTTTCTAGTTCTCAACACTGAGTTCTGATTTTTGAGTTTTGAGTTCCGGGTTGGGAATTGTGGTTCTGAATACTGAGCTCTAATTTCTGAACTCTGCGTTCTGAATGTAGAATTCTGAGTTCTGCATTCAGATTCTGATTTCTGAGTGCTACATTCTAAATTCTGAATTGTAACATCTGAGTTCTGAGTACTACGTTCTAAGGGCTGAGTTCTGAATTGGAAATTCTGAGTTCTGCGTTCTGAGTTCTGAACACTAAGCTGTGAATTCTGAATTCAGAATTCGAGTTTGGGAATTCTGAGTTCCGTATTCTGATATCTGCATTCTGAGATTTGAGTTTGAAGCTGTACATTCTGAGTGCTCAATTTCGAATACTGAATTTGGAGTTCTAATTTCTGAGTTCTGAATTAAGAGTTCTGAGTTCTGAATTCTGACTTGTGATTTCTGAGTTCTGAATTCCGCATTGATTACTGAGTTCCGATTTCTGAGTCCTGAATTCTGAATTGTGATCACAGAGTTCTGAGTTCTGTCTTCTGAATCCGAAGTTCGAAATGATGAGCTTTGAGTTCTGAATTCTGTATTGAATACTGAGTTCTGAGTTCTGACTTCAGAATTCTGAGCACTGAGATCTGTATTATGAGCTCTGAAAGCTGAGTTCTGAGTTCTAAATTATAAGTTCTGAATTCAGACTTCTGATTGCTGAGTTTTGAAACCTGCCTTCTGAGTTCCAAAATCTGAGTTCTGAGTTCTAACTTCTGAATTCTGAGTCCGGATCTCTGAATTCTGCGTTTTGATGTCTGAGGTCTGAATTGAGGGTTGCGAAATCTGATTCTGAATACGGATTCTTCGTTCTGCATTCTGCATTCTGAGTTCTGAGTTTCTAGTTCTCAACACTGAGTTCTGATTTTTGAGTTTTGAGTTCCGGGTTGGGAATTGTGGTTCTGAATACTGAGCTCTAATTTCTGAACTCTGCGTTCTGAATTTAGAATTCTGAGTTCTGCATTCAGATTCTGATTTCTGAGTGCTACATTCTAAATTCTGAATTGTAACATCTGAGTTCTGAGTACTACGTTCTAAGGGCTGAGTTCTGAATTGGAAATTCTGAGTTCTGCGTTCTGAGTTCTGAACACTAAGCTGTGAATTCTGAATTCAGAATTCGAGTTTGGGAATTCTGAGTTCTGTATTCTGATATCTGCATTCTGAGATTTGAGTTTGAAGCTGTACATTCTGAGTGCTCAATTTCGAATACTGAATTTGGAGTTCTAATTTCTGAGTTCTGAATTAAGAGTTCTGAGTTCTGAATTCTGACATGTGATTTCTGAGTTCTGAATTCCGCATTGATTACTGAGTTGCGATTTCTGAGTCCTGAATTCTGAATTGTGATCACAGAGTTCTGAGTTCTGTCTTCTGAATCCTAAGTTCGAAATGATGAGCTTTGAGTTCTGAATTCTGTATTGAATACTGAGTTCTGAGTTCTGACTTCAGAATTCTGAGCACTGAGATCTGTATTATGAGCTCTGAAAGCTGAGTTCTGAGTTCTAAATTATAAGTTCTGAATTCAGACTTCTGATTGCTGAGTTTTGAAACCTGCCTTCTGAGTTCCAAAATCTGAGTTCTGAGTTCTAACTTCTGAATTCTGAGTCCGGATCTCTGAATTCTGCGTTTTGATGTCTGAGGTCTGAATTGAGGGTTGCGAAATCTGATTCTGAATACGGATTCTTCGTTCTGCATTCTGCATGCTGCATTCTGAGTTCTGAGTTTCTAGTTCTCAACACTGAGTTCTGATTTTTGAGTTTTGAGTTCCGGGTTGGGAATTGTGGTTCTGAATACTGAGCTCTAATTTCTGAACTCTGCGTTCTGAAGGTAGAATTCTGAGTTCTGCATTCAGATTCTGATTTCTGAGTGCTACATTCTAAATTCTGAATTGTAACATCTGAGTTCTGAGTACTACGTTCTAAGGGCTGAGTTCTGAATTGGAAATTCTGAGTTCTGCGTTCTGAGTTCTGAACACTAAGCTGTGAATTCTGAATTCAGAATTCGAGTTTGGGAATTCTGAGTTCCGTATTCTGATATCTGCATTCTGAGATTTGAGTTTGAAGCTGTACATTCTGAGTGCTCAATTTCGAATACTGAATTTGGAGTTCTAATTTCTGAGTTCTGAATTAAGAGTTCTGAGTTCTGAATTCTGACTTGTGATTTCTGAGTTCTGAATTCCGCATTGATTACTGAGTTGCGATTTCTGAGTCCTGAATTCTGAATTGTGATCACAGAGTTCTGAGTTCTGTCTTCTGAATCCGAAGTTCGAAATGATGAGCTTTGAGTTCTGAATTCTGTATTGAATACTGAGTTCTGAGTTCTGACTTCAGAATTCTGAGCACTGAGATCTGTATTATGAGCTCTGAAAGCTGAGTTCTGAGTTCTAAATTATAAGTTCTGAATTCAGACTTCTGATTGCTGAGTTTTGAAACCTGCCTTCTGAGTTCCAAAATCTGAGTTCTGAGTTCTAACTTCTGAATTCTGAGTCCGGATCTCTGAATTCTGCGTTTTGATGTCTGAGGTCTGAATTGAGGGTTGCGAAATCTGATTCTGAATACGGATTCTTCGTTCTGCATTCTGCATTCTGAGTTCTGAGTTTCTAGTTCTCAACACTGAGTTCTGATTTTTGAGTTTTGAGTTCCGGGTTGGGAATTGTGGTTCTGAATACTGAGCTCTAATTTCTGAACTCTGCGTTCTGAATTTAGAATTCTGAGTTCTGCATTCAGATTCTGATTTCTGAGTGCTACATTCTAAATTCTGAATTGTAACATCTGAGTTCTGAGTACTACGTTCTAAGGGCTGAGTTCTGAATTGGAAATTCTGAGTTCTGCGTTCTGAGTTCTGAACACTAAGCTGTGAATTCTGAATTCAGAATTCGAGTTTGGGAATTCTGAGTTCTGTATTCTGATATCTGCATTCTGAGATTTGAGTTTGAAGCTGTACATTCTGAGTGCTCAATTTCGAATACTGAATTTGGAGTTCTAATTTCTGAGTTCTGAATTAAGAGTTCTGAGTTCTGAATTCTGACATGTGATTTCTGAGTTCTGAATTCCGCATTGATTACTGAGTTGCGATTTCTGAGTCCTGAATTCTGAATTGTGATCACAGAGTTCTGAGTTCTGTCTTCTGAATCCGAAGTTCGAAATGATGAGCTTTGAGTTCTGAATTCTGTATTGAATACTGAGTTCTGAGTTCTGACTTCAGAATTCTGAGCACTGAGATCTGTATTATGAGCTCTGAAAGCTGAGTTCTGAGTTCTAAATTATAAGTTCTGAATTCAGACTTCTGATTGCTGAGTTTTGAAACCTGCCTTCTGAGTTCCAAAATCTGAGTTCTGAGTTCTAACTTCTGAATTCTGAGTCCGGATCTCTGAATTCTGCGTTTTGATGTCTGAGGTCTGAATTGAGGGTTGCGAAATCTGATTCTGAATACGGATTCTTCGTTCTGCATTCTGCATGCTGCATTCTGAGTTCTGAGTTTCTAGTTCTCAACACTGAGTTCTGATTTTTGAGTTTTGAGTTCCGGGTTGGGAATTGTGGTTCTGAATACTGAGCTCTAATTTCTGAACTCTGCGTTCTGAAGGTAGAATTCTGAGTTCTGCATTCAGATTCTGATTTCTGAGTGCTACATTCTAAATTCTGAATTGTAACATCTGAGTTCTGAGTACTACGTTCTAAGGGCTGAGTTCTGAATTGGAAATTCTGAGTTCTGCGTTCTGAGTTCTGAACACTAAGCTGTGAATTCTGAATTCAGAATTCGAGTTTGGGAATTCTGAGTTCCGTATTCTGATATCTGCATTCTGAGATTTGAGTTTGAAGCTGTACATTCTGAGTGCTCAATTTCGAATACTGAATTTGGAGTTCTAATTTCTGAGTTCTGAATTAAGAGTTCTGAGTTCTGAATTCTGACTTGTGATTTCTGAGTTCTGAATTCCGCATTGATTACTGAGTTGCGATTTCTGAGTCCTGAATTCTGAATTGTGATCACAGAGTTCTGAGTTCTGTCTTCTGAATCCGAAGTTCGAAATGATGAGCTTTGAGTTCTGAATTCTGTATTGAATACTGAGTTCTGAGTTCTGACTTCAGAATTCTGAGCACTGAGATCTGTATTATGAGCTCTGAAAGCTGAGTTCTGAGTTCTAAATTATAAGTTCTGAATTCAGACTTCTGATTGCTGAGTTTTGAAACCTGCCTTCTGAGTTCCAAAATCTGAGTTCTGAGTTCTAACTTCTGAATTCTGAGTCCGGATCTCTGAATTCTGCGTTTTGATGTCTGAGGTCTGAATTGAGGGTTGCGAAATCTGATTCTGAATACGGATTCTTCGTTCTGCATTCTGCATTCTGAGTTCTGAGTTTCTAGTTCTCAACACTGAGTTCTGATTTTTGAGTTTTGAGTTCCGGGTTGGGAATTGTGGTTCTGAATACTGAGCTCTAATTTCTGAACTCTGCGTTCTGAATTTAGAATTCTGAGTTCTGCATTCAGATTCTGATTTCTGAGTGCTACATTCTAAATTCTGAATTGTAACATCTGAGTTCTGAGTACTACGTTCTAAGGGCTGAGTTCTGAATTGGAAATTCTGAGTTCTGCGTTCTGAGTTCTGAACACTAAGCTGTGAATTCTGAATTCAGAATTCGAGTTTGGGAATTCTGAGTTCTGTATTCTGATATCTGCATTCTGAGATTTGAGTTTGAAGCTGTACATTCTGAGTGCTCAATTTCGAATACTGAATTTGGAGTTCTAATTTCTGAGTTCTGAATTAAGAGTTCTGAGTTCTGAATTCTGACATGTGATTTCTGAGTTCTGAATTCCGCATTGATTACTGAGTTGCGATTTCTGAGTCCTGAATTCTGAATTGTGATCACAGAGTTCTGAGTTCTGTCTTCTGAATCCGAAGTTCGAAATGATGAGCTTTGAGTTCTGAATTCTGTATTGAATACTGAGTTCTGAGTTCTGACTTCAGAATTCTGAGCACTGAGATCTGTATTATGAGCTCTGAAAGCTGAGTTCTGAGTTCTAAATTATAAGTTCTGAATTCAGACTTCTGATTGCTGAGTTTTGAAACCTGCCTTCTGAGTTCCAAAATCTGAGTTCTGAGTTCTAACTTCTGAATTCTGAGTCCGGATCTCTGAATTCTGCGTTTTGATGTCTGAGGTCTGAATTGAGGGTTGCGAAATCTGATTCTGAATACGGATTCTTCGTTCTGCATTCTGCATGCTGCATTCTGAGTTCTGAGTTTCTAGTTCTCAACACTGAGTTCTGATTTTTGAGTTTTGAGTTCCGGGTTGGGAATTGTGGTTCTGAATACTGAGCTCTAATTTCTGAACTCTGCGTTCTGAATGTAGAATTCTGAGTTCTGCATTCAGATTCTGATTTCTGAGTGCTACATTCTAAATTCTGAATTGTAACATCTGAGTTCTGAGTACTACGTTCTAAGGGCTGAGTTCTGAATTGGAAATTCTGAGTTCTGCGTTCTGAGTTCTGAACACTAAGCTGTGAATTCTGAATTCAGAATTCGAGTTTGGGAATTCTGAGTTCCGTATTCTGATATCTGCATTCTGAGATTTGAGTTTGAAGCTGTACATTCTGAGTGCTCAATTTCGAATACTGAATTTGGAGTTCTAATTTCTGAGTTCTGAATTAAGAGTTCTGAGTTCTGAATTCTGACTTGTGATTTCTGAGTTCTGAATTCCGCATTGATTACTGAGTTCCGATTTCGGAGTCCTGAATTCTGAATTGTGATCACAGAGTTCTGAGTTCTGTCTTCTGAATCCGAAGTTCGAAATGATGAGCTTTGAGTTCTGAATTCTGTATTGAATACTGAGTTCTGAGTTCTGACTTCAGAATTCTGAGCACTGAGATCTGTATTATGAGCTCTGAAAGCTGAGTTCTGAGTTCTAAATTATAAGTTCTGAATTCAGACTTCTGATTGCTGAGTTTTGAAACCTGCCTTCTGAGTTCCAAAATCTGAGTTCTGAGTTCTAACTTCTGAATTCTGAGTCCGGATCTCTGAATTCTGCGTTTTGATGTCTGAGGTCTGAATTGAGGGTTGCGAAATCTGATTCTGAATACGGATTCTTCGTTCTGCATTCTGCATGCTGCATTCTGAGTTCTGAGTTTCTAGTTCTCAACACTGAGTTCTGATTTTTGAGTTTTGAGTTCCGGGTTGGGAATTGTGGTTCTGAATACTGAGCTCTAATTTCTGAACTCTGCGTTCTGAATGTAGAATTCTGAGTTCTGCATTCAGATTCTGATTTCTGAGTGCTACATTCTAAATTCTGAATTGTAACATCTGAGTTCTGAGTACTACGTTCTAAGGGCTGAGTTCTGAATTGGAAATTCTGAGTTCTGCGTTCTGAGTTCTGAACACTAAGCTGTGAATTCTGAATTCAGAATTCGAGTTTGGGAATTCTGAGTTCCGTATTCTGATATCTGCATTCTGAGATTTGAGTTTGAAGCTGTACATTCTGAGTGCTCAATTTCGAATACTGAATTTGGAGTTCTAATTTCTGAGTTCTGAATTAAGAGTTCTGAGTTTTGAATTCTGACTTGTGATTTCTGAGTTCTGAATTCCGCATTGATTACTGAGTTCCGATTTCTGAGTCCTGAATTCTGAATTGTGATCACAGAGTTCTGAGTTCTGTCTTCTGAATCCGAAGTTCGAAATGATGAGCTTTGAGTTCTGAATTCTGCATTGAATACTGAGTTCTGAGTTCTGACTTCAGAATTCTGAGCACTGAGATCTGTATTATGAGCTCTGAAAGCTGAGTTCTGAGTTCTAAATTATAAGTTCTGAATTCAGACTTCTGATTGCTGAGTTTTGAAACCTGCCTTCTGAGTTCCAAAATCTGAGTTCTGAGTTCTAACTTCTGAATTCTGAGTCCGGATCTCTGAATTCTGCGTTTTGATGTCTGAGGTCTGAATTGAGGGTTGCGAAATCTGATTCTGAATACGGATTCTTCGTTCTGCATTCTGCATGCTGCATTCTGAGTTCTGAGTTTCTAGTTCTCAACACTGAGTTCTGATTTTTGAGTTTTGAGTTCCGGGTTGGGAATTGTGGTTCTGAATACTGAGCTCTAATTTCTGAACTCTGCGTTCTGAATGTAGAATTCTGAGTTCTGCATTCAGATTCTGATTTCTGAGTGCTACATTCTAAATTCTGAATTGTAACATCTGAGTTCTGAGTACTACGTTCTAAGGGCTGAGTTCTGAATTGGAAATTCTGAGTTCTGCGTTCTGAGTTCTGAACACTAAGCTGTGAATTCTGAATTCAGAATTCGAGTTTGGGAATTCTGAGTTCCGTATTCTGATATCTGCATTCTGAGATTTGAGTTTGAAGCTGTACATTCTGAGTGCTCAATTTCGAATACTGAATTTGGAGTTCTAATTTCTGAGTTCTGAATTAAGAGTTCTGAGTTCTGAATTCTGACTTGTGATTTCTGAGTTCTGAATTCCGCATTGATTACTGAGTTCCGATTTCTGAGTCCTGAATTCTGAATTGTGATCACAGAGTTCTGAGTTCTGTCTTCTGAATCCGAAGTTCGAAATGATGAGCTTTGAGTTCTGAATTCTGCATTGAATACTGAGTTCTGAGTTCTGACTTCAGAATTCTGAGCACTGAGATCTGTATTATGAGCTCTGAAAGCTGAGTTCTGAGTTCTAAATTATAAGTTCTGAATTCAGACTTCTGATTGCTGAGTTTTGAAACCTGCCTTCTGAGTTCCAAAATCTGAGTTCTGAGTTCTAACTTCTGAATTCTGAGTCCGGATCTCTGAATTCTGCGTTTTGATGTCTGAGGTCTGAATTGAGGGTTGCGAAATCTGATTCTGAATACGGATTCTTCGTTCTGCATTCTGCATTCTGAGTTCTGAGTTTCTAGTTCTCAACACTGAGTTCTGATTTTTGAGTTTTGAGTTCCGGGTTGGGAATTGTGGTTCTGAATACTGAGCTCTAATTTCTGAACTCTGCGTTCTGAATGTAGAATTCTGAGTTCTGCATTCAGATTCTGATTTCTGAGTGCTACATTCTAAATTCTGAATTGTAACATCTGAGTTCTGAGTACTACGTTCTAAGGGCTGAGTTCTGAATTGGAAATTCTGAGTTCTGCGTTCTGAGTTCTGAACACTAAGCTGTGAATTCTGAATTCAGAATTCGAGTTTGGGAATTCTGAGTTCCGTATTCTGATATCTGCATTCTGAGATTTGAGTTTGAAGCTGTACATTCTGAGTGCTCAATTTCGAATACTGAATTTGGAGTTCTAATTTCTGAGTTCTGAATTAAGAGTTCTGAGTTTTGAATTCTGACTTGTGATTTCTGAGTTCTGAATTCCGCATTGATTACTGAGTTCCGATTTCTGAGTCCTGAATTCTGAATTGTGATCACAGAGTTCTGAGTTCTGTCTTCTGAATCCGAAGTTCGAAATGATGAGCTTTGAGTTCTGAATTCTGCATTGAATACTGAGTTCTGAGTTCTGACTTCAGAATTCTGAGCACTGAGATCTGTATTATGAGCTCTGAAAGCTGAGTTCTGAGTTCTAAATTATAAGTTCTGAATTCAGACTTCTGATTGCTGAGTTTTGAAACCTGCCTTCTGAGTTCCAAAATCTGAGTTCTGAGTTCTAACTTCTGAATTCTGAGTCCGGATCTCTGAATTCTGCGTTTTGATGTCTGAGGTCTGAATTGAGGGTTGCGAAATCTGATTCTGAATACGGATTCTTCGTTCTGCATTCTGCATGCTGCATTCTGAGTTCTGAGTTTCTAGTTCTCAACACTGAGTTCTGATTTTTGAGTTTTGAGTTCCGGGTTGGGAATTGTGGTTCTGAATACTGAGCTCTAATTTCTGAACTCTGCGTTCTGAATGTAGAATTCTGAGTTCTGCATTCAGATTCTGATTTCTGAGTGCTACATTCTAAATTCTGAATTGTAACATCTGAGTTCTGAGTACTACGTTCTAAGGGCTGAGTTCTGAATTGGAAATTCTGAGTTCTGCGTTCTGAGTTCTGAACACTAAGCTGTGAATTCTGAATTCAGAATTCGAGTTTGGGAATTCTGAGTTCCGTATTCTGATATCTGCATTCTGAGATTTGAGTTTGAAGCTGTACATTCTGAGTGCTCAATTTCGAATACTGAATTTGGAGTTCTAATTTCTGAGTTCTGAATTAAGAGTTCTGAGTTCTGAATTCTGACTTGTGATTTCTGAGTTCTGAATTCCGCATTGATTACTGAGTTCCGATTTCTGAGTCCTGAATTCTGAATTGTGATCACAGAGTTCTGAGTTCTGTCTTCTGAATCCGAAGTTCGAAATGATGAGCTTTGAGTTCTGAATTCTGCATTGAATACTGAGTTCTGAGTTCTGACTTCAGAATTCTGAGCACTGAGATCTGTATTATGAGCTCTGAAAGCTGAGTTCTGAGTTCTAAATTATAAGTTCTGAATTCAGACTTCTGATTGCTGAGTTTTGAAACCTGCCTTCTGAGTTCCAAAATCTGAGTTCTGAGTTCTAACTTCTGAATTCTGAGTCCGGATCTCTGAATTCTGCGTTTTGATGTCTGAGGTCTGAATTGAGGGTTGCGAAATCTGATTCTGAATACGGATTCTTCGTTCTGCATTCTGCATTCTGAGTTCTGAGTTTCTAGTTCTCAACACTGAGTTCTGATTTTTGAGTTTTGAGTTCCGGGTTGGGAATTGTGGTTCTGAATACTGAGCTCTAATTTCTGAACTCTGCGTTCTGAATGTAGAATTCTGAGTTCTGCATTCAGATTCTGATTTCTGAGTGCTACATTCTAAATTCTGAATTGTAACATCTGAGTTCTGAGTACTACGTTCTAAGGGCTGAGTTCTGAATTGGAAATTCTGAGTTCTGCGTTCTGAGTTCTGAACACTAAGCTGTGAATTCTGAATTCAGAATTCGAGTTTGGGAATTCTGAGTTCTGTATTCTGATATCTGCATTCTGAGATTTGAGTTTGAAGCTGTACATTCTGAGTGCTCAATTTCGAATACTGAATTTGGAGTTCTAATTTCTGAGTTCTGAATTAAGAGTTCTGAGTTCTGAATTCTGACATGTGATTTCTGAGTTCTGAATTCCGCATTGATTACTGAGTTGCGATTTCTGAGTCCTGAATTCTGAATTGTGATCACAGAGTTCTGAGTTCTGTCTTCTGAATCCGAAGTTCGAAATGATGAGCTTTGAGTTCTGAATTCTGTATTGAATACTGAGTTCTGAGTTCTGACTTCAGAATTCTGAGCACTGAGATCTGTATTATGAGCTCTGAAAGCTGAGTTCTGAGTTCTAAATTATAAGTTCTGAATTCAGACTTCTGATTGCTGAGTTTTGAAACCTGCCTTCTGAGTTCCAAAATCTGAGTTCTGAGTTCTAACTTCTGAATTCTGAGTCCGGATCTCTGAATTCTGCGTTTTGATGTCTGAGGTCTGAATTGAGGGTTGCGAAATCTGATTCTGAATACGGATTCTTCGTTCTGCATTCTGCATTCTGCATTCTGAGTTCTGAGTTTCTAGTTCTCAACACTGAGTTCTGATTTTTGAGTTTTGAGTTCCGGGTTGGGAATTGTGGTTCTGAATACTGAGCTCTAATTTCTGAACTCTGCGTTCTGAATGTAGAATTCTGAGTTCTGCATTCAGATTCTGATTTCTGAGTGCTACATTCTAAATTCTGAATTGTAACATCTGAGTTCTGAGTACTACGTTCTAAGGGCTGAGTTCTGAATTGGAAATTCTGAGTTCTGCGTTCTGAGTTCTGAACACTAAGCTGTGAATTCTGAATTCAGAATTCGAGTTTGGGAATTCTGAGTTCCGTATTCTGATATCTGCATTCTGAGATTTGAGTTTGAAGCTGTACATTCTGAGTGCTCAATTTCGAATACTGAATTTGGAGTTCTAATTTCTGAGTTCTGAATTAAGAGTTCTGAGTTCTGAATTCTGACTTGTGATTTCTGAGTTCTGAATTCCGCATTGATTACTGAGTTCCGATTTCTGAGTCCTGAATTCTGAATTGTGATCACAGAGTTCTGAGTTCTGTCTTCTGAATCCTAAGTTCGAAATGATGAGCTTTGAGTTCTGAATTCTGTATTGAATACTGAGTTCTGAGTTCTGACTTCAGAATTCTGAGCACTGAGATCTGTATTATGAGCTCTGAAAGCTGAGTTCTGAGTTCTAAATTATAAGTTCTGAATTCAGACTTCTGATTGCTGAGTTTTGAAACCTGCCTTCTGAGTTCCAAAATCTGAGTTCTGAGTTCTAACTTCTGAATTCTGAGTCCGGATCTCTGAATTCTGCGTTTTGATGTCTGAGGTCTGAATTGAGGGTTGCGAAATCTGATTCTGAATACGGATTCTTCGTTCTGCATTCTGCATTCTGAGTTCTGAGTTTCTAGTTCTCAACACTGAGTTCTGATTTTTGAGTTTTGAGTTCCGGGTTGGGAATTGTGGTTCTGAATACTGAGCTCTAATTTCTGAACTCTGCGTTCTGAATTTAGAATTCTGAGTTCTGCATTCAGATTCTGATTTCTGAGTGCTACATTCTAAAGTCTGAATTGTAACATCTGAGTTCTGAGTACTACGTTCTAAGGGCTGAGTTCTGAATTGGAAATTCTGAGTTCTGCGTTCTGAGTTCTGAACACTAAGCTGTGAATTCTGAATTCAGAATTCGAGTTTGGGAATTCTGAGTTCCGTATTCTGATATCTGCATTCTGAGATTTGAGTTTGAAGCTGTACATTCTGAGTGCTCAATTTCGAATACTGAATTTGGAGTTCTAATTTCTGAGTTCTGAATTAAGAGTTCTGAGTTTTGAATTCTGACTTGTGATTTCTGAGTTCTGAATTCCGCATTGATTACTGAGTTGCGATTTCTGAGTCCTGAATTCTGAATTGTGATCACAGAGTTCTGAGTTCTGTCTTCTGAATCCGAAGTTCGAAATGATGAGCTTTGAGTTCTGAATTCTGCATTGAATACTGAGTTCTGAGTTCTGACTTCAGAATTCTGAGCACTGAGATCTGTATTATGAGCTCTGAAAGCTGAGTTCTGAGTTCTAAATTATAAGTTCTGAATTCAGACTTCTGATTGCTGAGTTTTGAAACCTGCCTTCTGAGTTCCAAAATCTGAGTTCTGAGTTCTAACTTCTGAATTCTGAGTCCGGATCTCTGAATTCTGCGTTTTGATGTCTGAGGTCTGAATTGAGGGTTGCGAAATCTGATTCTGAATACGGATTCTTCGTTCTGCATTCTGCATGCTGCATTCTGAGTTCTGAGTTTCTAGTTCTCAACACTGAGTTCTGATTTTTGAGTTTTGAGTTCCGGGTTGGGAATTGTGGTTCTGAATACTGAGCTCTAATTTCTGAACTCTGCGTTCTGAATGTAGAATTCTGAGTTCTGCATTCAGATTCTGATTTCTGAGTGCTACATTCTAAATTCTGAATTGTAACATCTGAGTTCTGAGTACTACGTTCTAAGGGCTGAGTTCTGAATTGGAAATTCTGAGTTCTGCGTTCTGAGTTCTGAACACTAAGCTGTGAATTCTGAATTCAGAATTCGAGTTTGGGAATTCTGAGTTCCGTATTCTGATATCTGCATTCTGAGATTTGAGTTTGAAGCTGTACATTCTGAGTGCTCAATTTCGAATACTGAATTTGGAGTTCTAATTTCTGAGTTCTGAATTAAGAGTTCTGAGTTCTGAATTCTGACTTGTGATTTCTGAGTTCTGAATTCCGCATTGATTACTGAGTTGCGATTTCTGAGTCCTGAATTCTGAATTGTGATCACAGAGTTCTGAGTTCTGTCTTCTGAATCCGAAGTTCGAAATGATGAGCTTTGAGTTCTGAATTCTGTATTGAATACTGAGTTCTGAGTTCTGACTTCAGAATTCTGAGCACTGAGATCTGTATTATGAGCTCTGAAAGCTGAGTTCTGAGTTCTAAATTATAAGTTCTGAATTCAGACTTCTGATTGCTGAGTTTTGAAACCTGCCTTCTGAGTTCCAAAATCTGAGTTCTGAGTTCTAACTTCTGAATTCTGAGTCCGGATCTCTGAATTCTGCGTTTTGATGTCTGAGGTCTGAATTGAGGGTTGCGAAATCTGATTCTGAATACGGATTCTTCGTTCTGCATTCTGCATTCTGAGTTCTGAGTTTCTAGTTCTCAACACTGAGTTCTGATTTTTGAGTTTTGAGTTCCGGGTTGGGAATTGTGGTTCTGAATACTGAGCTCTAATTTCTGAACTCTGCGTTCTGAATGTAGAATTCTGAGTTCTGCATTCAGATTCTGATTTCTGAGTGCTACATTCTAAATTCTGAATTGTAACATCTGAGTTCTGAGTACTACGTTCTAAGGGCTGAGTTCTGAATTGGAAATTCTGAGTTCTGCGTTCTGAGTTCTGAACACTAAGCTGTGAATTCTGAATTCAGAATTCGAGTTTGGGAATTCTGAGTTCTGTATTCTGATATCTGCATTCTGAGATTTGAGTTTGAAGCTGTACATTCTGAGTGCTCAATTTCGAATACTGAATTTGGAGTTCTAATTTCTGAGTTCTGAATTAAGAGTTCTGAGTTCTGAATTCTGACATGTGATTTCTGAGTTCTGAATTCCGCATTGATTACTGAGTTGCGATTTCTGAGTCCTGAATTCTGAATTGTGATCACAGAGTTCTGAGTTCTGTCTTCTGAATCCGAAGTTCGAAATGATGAGCTTTGAGTTCTGAATTCTGTATTGAATACTGAGTTCTGAGTTCTGACTTCAGAATTCTGAGCACTGAGATCTGTATTATGAGCTCTGAAAGCTGAGTTCTGAGTTCTAAATTATAAGTTCTGAATTCAGACTTCTGATTGCTGAGTTTTGAAA
Source organism: Ochotona princeps (assembly GCF_030435755.1). Lineage (NCBI taxonomy): Eukaryota > Metazoa > Chordata > Mammalia > Lagomorpha > Ochotonidae > Ochotona > Ochotona princeps. Next base: position 2,931,901 of record NC_080866.1, on the reverse strand, counting down.
CCTGCCTTCTGAGTTCCAAAATCTGAGTTCTGAGTTCTAACTTCTGAATTCTGAGTCCGGATCTCTGAATTCTGCGTTTTGATGTCTGAGGTCTGAATTGAGGGTTGCGAAATCTGATTCTGAATACGGATTCTTCGTTCTGCATTCTGCATTCTGAGTTCTGAGTTTCTAGTTCTCAACACTGAGTTCTGATTTTTGAGTTTTGAGTTCCGGGTTGGGAATTGTGGTTCTGAATACTGAGCTCTAATTTCTGAACTCTGCGTTCTGAATGTAGAATTCTGAGTTCTGCATTCAGATTCTGATTTCTGAGTGCTACATTCTAAATTCTGAATTGTAACATCTGAGTTCTGAGTACTACGTTCTAAGGGCTGAGTTCTGAATTGGAAATTCTGAGTTCTGCGTTCTGAGTTCTGAACACTAAGCTGTGAATTCTGAATTCAGAATTCGAGTTTGGGAATTCTGAGTTCTGTATTCTGATATCTGCATTCTGAGATTTGAGTTTGAAGCTGTACATTCTGAGTGCTCAATTTCGAATACTGAATTTGGAGTTCTAATTTCTGAGTTCTGAATTAAGAGTTCTGAGTTCTGAATTCTGACATGTGATTTCTGAGTTCTGAATTCCGCATTGATTACTGAGTTGCGATTTCTGAGTCCTGAATTCTGAATTGTGATCACAGAGTTCTGAGTTCTGTCTTCTGAATCCGAAGTTCGAAATGATGAGCTTTGAGTTCTGAATTCTGTATTGAATACTGAGTTCTGAGTTCTGACTTCAGAATTCTGAGCACTGAGATCTGTATTATGAGCTCTGAAAGCTGAGTTCTGAGTTCTAAATTATAAGTTCTGAATTCAGACTTCTGATTGCTGAGTTTTGAAACCTGCCTTCTGAGTTCCAAAATCTGAGTTCTGAGTTCTAACTTCTGAATTCTGAGTCCGGATCTCTGAATTCTGCGTTTTGATGTCTGAGGTCTGAATTGAGGGTTGCGAAATCTGATTCTGAATACGGATTCTTCGTTCTGCATTCTGCATGCTGCATTCTGAGTTCTGAGTTTCTAGTTCTCAACACTGAGTTCTGATTTTTGAGTTTTGAGTTCCGGGTTGGGAATTGTGGTTCTGAATACTGAGCTCTAATTTCTGAACTCTGCGTTCTGAATGTAGAATTCTGAGTTCTGCATTCAGATTCTGATTTCTGAGTGCTACATTCTAAATTCTGAATTGTAACATCTGAGTTCTGAGTACTACGTTCTAAGGGCTGAGTTCTGAATTGGAAATTCTGAGTTCTGCGTTCTGAGTTCTGAACACTAAGCTGTGAATTCTGAATTCAGAATTCGAGTTTGGGAATTCTGAGTTCCGTATTCTGATATCTGCATTCTGAGATTTGAGTTTGAAGCTGTACATTCTGAGTGCTCAATTTCGAATACTGAATTTGGAGTTCTAATTTCTGAGTTCTGAATTAAGAGTTCTGAGTTTTGAATTCTGACTTGTGATTTCTGAGTTCTGAATTCCGCATTGATTACTGAGTTCCGATTTCTGAGTCCTGAATTCTGAATTGTGATCACAGAGTTCTGAGTTCTGTCTTCTGAATCCGAAGTTCGAAATGATGAGCTTTGAGTTCTGAATTCTGCATTGAATACTGAGTTCTGAGTTCTGACTTCAGAATTCTGAGCACTGAGATCTGTATTATGAGCTCTGAAAGCTGAGTTCTGAGTTCTAAATTATAAGTTCTGAATTCAGACTTCTGATTGCTGAGTTTTGAAACCTGCCTTCTGAGTTCCAAAATCTGAGTTCTGAGTTCTAACTTCTGAATTCTGAGTCCGGATCTCTGAATTCTGCGTTTTGATGTCTGAGGTCTGAATTGAGGGTTGCGAAATCTGATTCTGAATACGGATTCTTCGTTCTGCATTCTGCATTCTGAGTTCTGAGTTTCTAGTTCTCAACACTGAGTTCTGATTTTTGAGTTTTGAGTTCCGGGTTGGGAATTGTGGTTCTGAATACTGAGCTCTAATTTCTGAACTCTGCGTTCTGAATGTAGAATTCTGAGTTCTGCATTCAGATTCTGATTTCTGAGTGCTACATTCTAAATTCTGAATTGTAACATCTGAGTTCTGAGTACTACGTTCTAAGGGCTGAGTTCTGAATTGGAAATTCTGAGTTCTGCGTTCTGAGTTCTGAACACTAAGCTGTGAATTCTGAATTCAGAATTCGAGTTTGGGAATTCTGAGTTCTGTATTCTGATATCTGCATTCTGAGATTTGAGTTTGAAGCTGTACATTCTGAGTGCTCAATTTCGAATACTGAATTTGGAGTTCTAATTTCTGAGTTCTGAATTAAGAGTTCTGAGTTCTGAATTCTGACATGTGATTTCTGAGTTCTGAATTCCGCATTGATTACTGAGTTGCGATTTCTGAGTCCTGAATTCTGAATTGTGATCACAGAGTTCTGAGTTCTGTCTTCTGAATCCGAAGTTCGAAATGATGAGCTTTGAGTTCTGAATTCTGTATTGAATACTGAGTTCTGAGTTCTGACTTCAGAATTCTGAGCACTGAGATCTGTATTATGAGCTCTGAAAGCTGAGTTCTGAGTTCTAAATTATAAGTTCTGAATTCAGACTTCTGATTGCTGAGTTTTGAAACCTGCCTTCTGAGTTCCAAAATCTGAGTTCTGAGTTCTAACTTCTGAATTCTGAGTCCGGATCTCTGAATTCTGCGTTTTGATGTCTGAGGTCTGAATTGAGGGTTGCGAAATCTGATTCTGAATACGGATTCTTCGTTCTGCATTCTGCATTCTGCATTCTGAGTTCTGAGTTTCTAGTTCTCAACACTGAGTTCTGATTTTTGAGTTTTGAGTTCCGGGTTGGGAATTGTGGTTCTGAATACTGAGCTCTAATTTCTGAACTCTGCGTTCTGAATGTAGAATTCTGAGTTCTGCATTCAGATTCTGATTTCTGAGTGCTACATTCTAAAGTCTGAATTGTAACATCTGAGTTCTGAGTACTACGTTCTAAGGGCTGAGTTCTGAATTGGAAATTCTGAGTTCTGCGTTCTGAGTTCTGAACACTAAGCTGTGAATTCTGAATTCAGAATTCGAGTTTGGGAATTCTGAGTTCCGTATTCTGATATCTGCATTCTGAGATTTGAGTTTGAAGCTGTACATTCTGAGTGCTCAATTTCGAATACTGAATTTGGAGTTCTAATTTCTGAGTTCTGAATTAAGAGTTCTGAGTTCTGAATTCTGACTTGTGATTTCTGAGTTCTGAATTCCGCATTGATTACTGAGTTCCGATTTCTGAGTCCTGAATTCTGAATTGTGATCACAGAGTTCTGAGTTCTGTCTTCTGAATCCTAAGTTCGAAATGATGAGCTTTGAGTTCTGAATTCTGTATTGAATACTGAGTTCTGAGTTCTGACTTCAGAATTCTGAGCACTGAGATCTGTATTATGAGCTCTGAAAGCTGAGTTCTGAGTTCTAAATTATAAGTTCTGAATTCAGACTTCTGATTGCTGAGTTTTGAAACCTGCCTTCTGAGTTCCAAAATCTGAGTTCTGAGTTCTAACTTCTGAATTCTGAGTCCGGATCTCTGAATTCTGCGTTTTGATGTCTGAGGTCTGAATTGAGGGTTGCGAAATCTGATTCTGAATACGGATTCTTCGTTCTGCATTCTGCATTCTGAGTTCTGAGTTTCTAGTTCTCAACACTGAGTTCTGATTTTTGAGTTTTGAGTTCCGGGTTGGGAATTGTGGTTCTGAATACTGAGCTCTAATTTCTGAACTCTGCGTTCTGAATTTAGAATTCTGAGTTCTGCATTCAGATTCTGATTTCTGAGTGCTACATTCTAAAGTCTGAATTGTAACATCTGAGTTCTGAGTACTACGTTCTAAGGGCTGAGTTCTGAATTGGAAATTCTGAGTTCTGCGTTCTGAGTTCTGAACACTAAGCTGTGAATTCTGAATTCAGAATTCGAGTTTGGGAATTCTGAGTTCCGTATTCTGATATCTGCATTCTGAGATTTGAGTTTGAAGCTGTACATTCTGAGTGCTCAATTTCGAATACTGAATTTGGAGTTCTAATTTCTGAGTTCTGAATTAAGAGTTCTGAGTTTTGAATTCTGACTTGTGATTTCTGAGTTCTGAATTCCGCATTGATTACTGAGTTGCGATTTCTGAGTCCTGAATTCTGAATTGTGATCACAGAGTTCTGAGTTCTGTCTTCTGAATCCGAAGTTCGAAATGATGAGCTTTGAGTTCTGAATTCTGCATTGAATACTGAGTTCTGAGTTCTGACTTCAGAATTCTGAGCACTGAGATCTGTATTATGAGCTCTGAAAGCTGAGTTCTGAGTTCTAAATTATAAGTTCTGAATTCAGACTTCTGATTGCTGAGTTTTGAAACCTGCCTTCTGAGTTCCAAAATCTGAGTTCTGAGTTCTAACTTCTGAATTCTGAGTCCGGATCTCTGAATTCTGCGTTTTGATGTCTGAGGTCTGAATTGAGGGTTGCGAAATCTGATTCTGAATACGGATTCTTCGTTCTGCATTCTGCATGCTGCATTCTGAGTTCTGAGTTTCTAGTTCTCAACACTGAGTTCTGATTTTTGAGTTTTGAGTTCCGGGTTGGGAATTGTGGTTCTGAATACTGAGCTCTAATTTCTGAACTCTGCGTTCTGAATGTAGAATTCTGAGTTCTGCATTCAGATTCTGATTTCTGAGTGCTACATTCTAAATTCTGAATTGTAACATCTGAGTTCTGAGTACTACGTTCTAAGGGCTGAGTTCTGAATTGGAAATTCTGAGTTCTGCGTTCTGAGTTCTGAACACTAAGCTGTGAATTCTGAATTCAGAATTCGAGTTTGGGAATTCTGAGTTCCGTATTCTGATATCTGCATTCTGAGATTTGAGTTTGAAGCTGTACATTCTGAGTGCTCAATTTCGAATACTGAATTTGGAGTTCTAATTTCTGAGTTCTGAATTAAGAGTTCTGAGTTCTGAATTCTGACTTGTGATTTCTGAGTTCTGAATTCCGCATTGATTACTGAGTTGCGATTTCTGAGTCCTGAATTCTGAATTGTGATCACAGAGTTCTGAGTTCTGTCTTCTGAATCCGAAGTTCGAAATGATGAGCTTTGAGTTCTGAATTCTGTATTGAATACTGAGTTCTGAGTTCTGACTTCAGAATTCTGAGCACTGAGATCTGTATTATGAGCTCTGAAAGCTGAGTTCTGAGTTCTAAATTATAAGTTCTGAATTCAGACTTCTGATTGCTGAGTTTTGAAACCTGCCTTCTGAGTTCCAAAATCTGAGTTCTGAGTTCTAACTTCTGAATTCTGAGTCCGGATCTCTGAATTCTGCGTTTTGATGTCTGAGGTCTGAATTGAGGGTTGCGAAATCTGATTCTGAATACGGATTCTTCGTTCTGCATTCTGCATTCTGAGTTCTGAGTTTCTAGTTCTCAACACTGAGTTCTGATTTTTGAGTTTTGAGTTCCGGGTTGGGAATTGTGGTTCTGAATACTGAGCTCTAATTTCTGAACTCTGCGTTCTGAATTTAGAATTCTGAGTTCTGCATTCAGATTCTGATTTCTGAGTGCTACATTCTAAATTCTGAATTGTAACATCTGAGTTCTGAGTACTACGTTCTAAGGGCTGAGTTCTGAATTGGAAATTCTGAGTTCTGCGTTCTGAGTTCTGAACACTAAGCTGTGAATTCTGAATTCAGAATTCGAGTTTGGGAATTCTGAGTTCTGTATTCTGATATCTGCATTCTGAGATTTGAGTTTGAAGCTGTACATTCTGAGTGCTCAATTTCGAATACTGAATTTGGAGTTCTAATTTCTGAGTTCTGAATTAAGAGTTCTGAGTTCTGAATTCTGACATGTGATTTCTGAGTTCTGAATTCCGCATTGATTACTGAGTTGCGATTTCTGAGTCCTGAATTCTGAATTGTGATCACAGAGTTCTGAGTTCTGTCTTCTGAATCCGAAGTTCGAAATGATGAGCTTTGAGTTCTGAATTCTGTATTGAATACTGAGTTCTGAGTTCTGACTTCAGAATTCTGAGCACTGAGATCTGTATTATGAGCTCTGAAAGCTGAGTTCTGAGTTCTAAATTATAAGTTCTGAATTCAGACTTCTGATTGCTGAGTTTTGAAACCTGCCTTCTGAGTTCCAAAATCTGAGTTCTGAGTTCTAACTTCTGAATTCTGAGTCCGGATCTCTGAATTCTGCGTTTTGATGTCTGAGGTCTGAATTGAGGGTTGCGAAATCTGATTCTGAATACGGATTCTTCGTTCTGCATTCTGCATGCTGCATTCTGAGTTCTGAGTTTCTAGTTCTCAACACTGAGTTCTGATTTTTGAGTTTTGAGTTCCGGGTTGGGAATTGTGGTTCTGAATACTGAGCTCTAATTTCTGAACTCTGCGTTCTGAATGTAGAATTCTGAGTTCTGCATTCAGATTCTGATTTCTGAGTGCTACATTCTAAATTCTGAATTGTAACATCTGAGTTCTGAGTACTACGTTCTAAGGGCTGAGTTCTGAATTGGAAATTCTGAGTTCTGCGTTCTGAGTTCTGAACACTAAGCTGTGAATTCTGAATTCAGAATTCGAGTTTGGGAATTCTGAGTTCCGTATTCTGATATCTGCATTCTGAGATTTGAGTTTGAAGCTGTACATTCTGAGTGCTCAATTTCGAATACTGAATTTGGAGTTCTAATTTCTGAGTTCTGAATTAAGAGTTCTGAGTTCTGAATTCTGACTTGTGATTTCTGAGTTCTGAATTCCGCATTGATTACTGAGTTCCGATTTCTGAGTCCTGAATTCTGAATTGTGATCACAGAGTTCTGAGTTCTGTCTTCTGAATCCGAAGTTCGAAATGATGAGCTTTGAGTTCTGAATTCTGTATTGAATACTGAGTTCTGAGTTCTGACTTCAGAATTCTGAGCACTGAGATCTGTATTATGAGCTCTGAAAGCTGAGTTCTGAGTTCTAAATTATAAGTTCTGAATTCAGACTTCTGATTGCTGAGTTTTGAAACCTGCCTTCTGAGTTCCAAAATCTGAGTTCTGAGTTCTAACTTCTGAATTCTGAGTCCGGATCTCTGAATTCTGCGTTTTGATGTCTGAGGTCTGAATTGAGGGTTGCGAAATCTGATTCTGAATACGGATTCTTCGTTCTGCATTCTGCATTCTGCATTCTGAGTTCTGAGTTTCTAGTTCTCAACACTGAGTTCTGATTTTTGAGTTTTGAGTTCCGGGTTGGGAATTGTGGTTCTGAATACTGAGCTCTAATTTCTGAACTCTGCGTTCTGAATGTAGAATTCTGAGTTCTGCATTCAGATTCTGATTTCTGAGTGCTACATTCTAAAGTCTGAATTGTAACATCTGAGTTCTGAGTACTACGTTCTAAGGGCTGAGTTCTGAATTGGAAATTCTGAGTTCTGCGTTCTGAGTTCTGAACACTAAGCTGTGAATTCTGAATTCAGAATTCGAGTTTGGGAATTCTGAGTTCCGTATTCTGATATCTGCATTCTGAGATTTGAGTTTGAAGCTGTACATTCTGAGTGCTCAATTTCGAATACTGAATTTGGAGTTCTAATTTCTGAGTTCTGAATTAAGAGTTCTGAGTTCTGAATTCTGACTTGTGATTTCTGAGTTCTGAATTCCGCATTGATTACTGAGTTCCGATTTCTGAGTCCTGAATTCTGAATTGTGATCACAGAGTTCTGAGTTCTGTCTTCTGAATCCTAAGTTCGAAATGATGAGCTTTGAGTTCTGAATTCTGTATTGAATACTGAGTTCTGAGTTCTGACTTCAGAATTCTGAGCACTGAGATCTGTATTATGAGCTCTGAAAGCTGAGTTCTGAGTTCTAAATTATAAGTTCTGAATTCAGACTTCTGATTGCTGAGTTTTGAAACCTGCCTTCTGAGTTCCAAAATCTGAGTTCTGAGTTCTAACTTCTGAATTCTGAGTCCGGATCTCTGAATTCTGCGTTTTGATGTCTGAGGTCTGAATTGAGGGTTGCGAAATCTGATTCTGAATACGGATTCTTCGTTCTGCATTCTGCATTCTGAGTTCTGAGTTTCTAGTTCTCAACACTGAGTTCTGATTTTTGAGTTTTGAGTTCCGGGTTGGGAATTGTGGTTCTGAATACTGAGCTCTAATTTCTGAACTCTGCGTTCTGAATTTAGAATTCTGAGTTCTGCATTCAGATTCTGATTTCTGAGTGCTACATTCTAAATTCTGAATTGTAACATCTGAGTTCTGAGTACTACGTTCTAAGGGCTGAGTTCTGAATTGGAAATTCTGAGTTCTGCGTTCTGAGTTCTGAACACTAAGCTGTGAATTCTGAATTCAGAATTCGAGTTTGGGAATTCTGAGTTCTGTATTCTGATATCTGCATTCTGAGATTTGAGTTTGAAGCTGTACATTCTGAGTGCTCAATTTCGAATACTGAATTTGGAGTTCTAATTTCTGAGTTCTGAATTAAGAGTTCTGAGTTCTGAATTCTGACATGTGATTTCTGAGTTCTGAATTCCGCATTGATTACTGAGTTGCGATTTCTGAGTCCTGAATTCTGAATTGTGATCACAGAGTTCTGAGTTCTGTCTTCTGAATCCGAAGTTCGAAATGATGAGCTTTGAGTTCTGAATTCTGTATTGAATACTGAGTTCTGAGTTCTGACTTCAGAATTCTGAGCACTGAGATCTGTATTATGAGCTCTGAAAGCTGAGTTCTGAGTTCTAAATTATAAGTTCTGAATTCAGACTTCTGATTGCTGAGTTTTGAAACCTGCCTTCTGAGTTCCAAAATCTGAGTTCTGAGTTCTAACTTCTGAATTCTGAGTCCGGATCTCTGAATTCTGCGTTTTGATGTCTGAGGTCTGAATTGAGGGTTGCGAAATCTGATTCTGAATACGGATTCTTCGTTCTGCATTCTGCATGCTGCATTCTGAGTTCTGAGTTTCTAGTTCTCAACACTGAGTTCTGATTTTTGAGTTTTGAGTTCCGGGTTGGGAATTGTGGTTCTGAATACTGAGCTCTAATTTCTGAACTCTGCGTTCTGAATGTAGAATTCTGAGTTCTGCATTCAGATTCTGATTTCTGAGTGCTACATTCTAAAGTCTGAATTGTAACATCTGAGTTCTGAGTACTACGTTCTAAGGGCTGAGTTCTGAATTGGAAATTCTGAGTTCTGCGTTCTGAGTTCTGAACACTAAGCTGTGAATTCTGAATTCAGAATTCGAGTTTGGGAATTCTGAGTTCCGTATTCTGATATCTGCATTCTGAGATTTGAGTTTGAAGCTGTACATTCTGAGTGCTCAATTTCGAATACTGAATTTGGAGTTCTAATTTCTGAGTTCTGAATTAAGAGTTCTGAGTTCTGAATTCTGACTTGTGATTTCTGAGTTCTGAATTCCGCATTGATTACTGAGTTCCGATTTCTGAGTCCTGAATTCTGAATTGTGATCACAGAGTTCTGAGTTCTGTCTTCTGAATCCTAAGTTCGAAATGATGAGCTTTGAGTTCTGAATTCTGTATTGAATACTGAGTTCTGAGTTCTGACTTCAGAATTCTGAGCACTGAGATCTGTATTATGAGCTCTGAAAGCTGAGTTCTGAGTTCTAAATTATAAGTTCTGAATTCAGACTTCTGATTGCTGAGTTTTGAAACCTGCCTTCTGAGTTCCAAAATCTGAGTTCTGAGTTCTAACTTCTGAATTCTGAGTCCGGATCTCTGAATTCTGCGTTTTGATGTCTGAGGTCTGAATTGAGGGTTGCGAAATCTGATTCTGAATACGGATTCTTCGTTCTGCATTCTGCATTCTGAGTTCTGAGTTTCTAGTTCTCAACACTGAGTTCTGATTTTTGAGTTTTGAGTTCCGGGTTGGGAATTGTGGTTCTGAATACTGAGCTCTAATTTCTGAACTCTGCGTTCTGAATTTAGAATTCTGAGTTCTGCATTCAGATTCTGATTTCTGAGTGCTACATTCTAAATTCTGAATTGTAACATCTGAGTTCTGAGTACTACGTTCTAAGGGCTGAGTTCTGAATTGGAAATTCTGAGTTCTGCGTTCTGAGTTCTGAACACTAAGCTGTGAATTCTGAATTCAGAATTCGAGTTTGGGAATTCTGAGTTCTGTATTCTGATATCTGCATTCTGAGATTTGAGTTTGAAGCTGTACATTCTGAGTGCTCAATTTCGAATACTGAATTTGGAGTTCTAATTTCTGAGTTCTGAATTAAGAGTTCTGAGTTCTGAATTCTGACATGTGATTTCTGAGTTCTGAATTCCGCATTGATTACTGAGTTGCGATTTCTGAGTCCTGAATTCTGAATTGTGATCACAGAGTTCTGAGTTCTGTCTTCTGAATCCGAAGTTCGAAATGATGAGCTTTGAGTTCTGAATTCTGTATTGAATACTGAGTTCTGAGTTCTGACTTCAGAATTCTGAGCACTGAGATCTGTATTATGAGCTCTGAAAGCTGAGTTCTGAGTTCTAAATTATAAGTTCTGAATTCAGACTTCTGATTGCTGAGTTTTGAAACCTGCCTTCTGAGTTCCAAAATCTGAGTTCTGAGTTCTAACTTCTGAATTCTGAGTCCGGATCTCTGAATTCTGCGTTTTGATGTCTGAGGTCTGAATTGAGGGTTGCGAAATCTGATTCTGAATACGGATTCTTCGTTCTGCATTCTGCATGCTGCATTCTGAGTTCTGAGTTTCTAGTTCTCAACACTGAGTTCTGATTTTTGAGTTTTGAGTTCCGGGTTGGGAATTGTGGTTCTGAATACTGAGCTCTAATTTCTGAACTCTGCGTTCTGAATGTAGAATTCTGAGTTCTGCATTCAGATTCTGATTTCTGAGTGCTACATTCTAAATTCTGAATTGTAACATCTGAGTTCTGAGTACTACGTTCTAAGGGCTGAGTTCTGAATTGGAAATTCTGAGTTCTGCGTTCTGAGTTCTGAACACTAAGCTGTGAATTCTGAATTCAGAATTCGAGTTTGGGAATTCTGAGTTCCGTATTCTGATATCTGCATTCTGAGATTTGAGTTTGAAGCTGTACATTCTGAGTGCTCAATTTCGAATACTGAATTTGGAGTTCTAATTTCTGAGTTCTGAATTAAGAGTTCTGAGTTCTGAATTCTGACTTGTGATTTCTGAGTTCTGAATTCCGCATTGATTACTGAGTTCCGATTTCTGAGTCCTGAATTCTGAATTGTGATCACAGAGTTCTGAGTTCTGTCTTCTGAATCCGAAGTTCGAAATGATGAGCTTTGAGTTCTGAATTCTGTATTGAATACTGAGTTCTGAGTTCTGACTTCAGAATTCTGAGCACTGAGATCTGTATTATGAGCTCTGAAAGCTGAGTTCTGAGTTCTAAATTATAAGTTCTGAATTCAGACTTCTGATTGCTGAGTTTTGAAACCTGCCTTCTGAGTTCCAAAATCTGAGTTCTGAGTTCTAACTTCTGAAATCTGAGTCCGGATCTCTGAATTCTGCGTTTTGATGTCTGAGGTCTGAATTGAGGGTTGCGAAATCTGATTCTGAATACGGATTCTTCGTTCTGCATTCTGCATGCTGCATTCTGAGTTCTGAGTTTCTAGTTCTCAACACTGAGTTCTGATTTTTGAGTTTTGAGTTCCGGGTTGGGAATTGTGGTTCTGAATACTGAGCTCTAATTTCTGAACTCTGCGTTCTGAATGTAGAATTCTGAGTTCTGCATTCAGATTCTGATTTCTGAGTGCTACATTCTAAATTCTGAATTGTAACATCTGAGTTCTGAGTACTACGTTCTAAGGGCTGAGTTCTGAATTGGAAATTCTGAGTTCTGCGTTCTGAGTTCTGAACACTAAGCTGTGAATTCTGAATTCAGAATTCGAGTTTGGGAATTCTGAGTTCCGTATTCTGATATCTGCATTCTGAGATTTGAGTTTGAAGCTGTACATTCTGAGTGCTCAATTTCGAATACTGAATTTGGAGTTCTAATTTCTGAGTTCTGAATTAAGAGTTCTGAGTTCTGAATTCTGACTTGTGATTTCTGAGTTCTGAATTCCGCATTGATTACTGAGTTGCGATTTCTGAGTCCTGAATTCTGAATTGTGATCACAGAGTTCTGAGTTCTGTCTTCTGAATCCTAAGTTCGAAATGATGAGCTTTGAGTTCTGAATTCTGTATTGAATACTGAGTTCTGAGTTCTGACTTCAGAATTCTGAGCACTGAGATCTGTATTATGAGCTCTGAAAGCTGAGTTCTGAGTTCTAAATTATAAGTTCTGAATTCAGACTTCTGATTGCTGAGTTTTGAAACCTGCCTTCTGAGTTCCAAAATCTGAGTTCTGAGTTCTAACTTCTGAATTCTGAGTCCGGATCTCTGAATTCTGCGTTTTGATGTCTGAGGTCTGAATTGAGGGTTGCGAAATCTGATTCTGAATACGGATTCTTCGTTCTGCATTCTGCATTCTGAGTTCTGAGTTTCTAGTTCTCAACACTGAGTTCTGATTTTTGAGTTTTGAGTTCCGGGTTGGGAATTGTGGTTCTGAATACTGAGCTCTAATTTCTGAACTCTGCGTTCTGAATTTAGAATTCTGAGTTCTGCATTCAGATTCTGATTTCTGAGTGCTACATTCTAAAGTCTGAATTGTAACATCTGAGTTCTGAGTACTACGTTCTAAGGGCTGAGTTCTGAATTGGAAATTCTGAGTTCTGCGTTCTGAGTTCTGAACACTAAGCTGTGAATTCTGAATTCAGAATTCGAGTTTGGGAATTCTGAGTTCTGTATTCTGATATCTGCATTCTGAGATTTGAGTTTGAAGCTGTACATTCTGAGTGCTCAATTTCGAATACTGAATTTGGAGTTCTAATTTCTGAGTTCTGAATTAAGAGTTCTGAGTTCTGAATTCTGACTTGTGATTTCTGAGTTCTGAATTCCGCATTGATTACTGAGTTGCGATTTCTGAGTCCTGAATTCTGAATTGTGATCACAGAGTTCTGAGTTCTGTCTTCTGAATCCGAAGTTCGAAATGATGAGCTTTGAGTTCTGAATTCTGTATTGAATACTGAGTTCTGAGTTCTGACTTCAGAATTCTGAGCACTGAGATCTGTATTATGAGCTCTGAAAGCTGAGTTCTGAGTTCTAAATTATAAGTTCTGAATTCAGACTTCTGATTGCTGAGTTTTGAAACCTGCCTTCTGAGTTCCAAAATCTGAGTTCTGAGTTCTAACTTCTGAATTCTGAGTCCGGATCTCTGAATTCTGCGTTTTGATGTCTGAGGTCTGAATTGAGGGTTGCGAAATCTGATTCTGAATACGGATTCTTCGTTCTGCATTCTGCATTCTGAGTTCTGAGTTTCTAGTTCTCAACACTGAGTTCTGATTTTTGAGTTTTGAGTTCCGGGTTGGGAATTGTGGTTCTGAATACTGAGCTCTAATTTCTGAACTCTGCGTTCTGAATTTAGAATTCTGAGTTCTGCATTCAGATTCTGATTTCTGAGTGCTACATTCTAAAGTCTGAATTGTAACATCTGAGTTCTGAGTACTACGTTCTAAGGGCTGAGTTCTGAATTGGAAATTCTGAGTTCTGCGTTCTGAGTTCTGAACACTAAGCTGTGAATTCTGAATTCAGAATTCGAGTTTGGGAATTCTGAGTTCTGTATTCTGATATCTGCATTCTGAGATTTGAGTTTGAAGCTGTACATTCTGAGTGCTCAATTTCGAATACTGAATTTGGAGTTCTAATTTCTGAGTTCTGAATTAAGAGTTCTGAGTTCTGAATTCTGACTTGTGATTTCTGAGTTCTGAATTCCGCATTGATTACTGAGTTGCGATTTCTGAGTCCTGAATTCTGAATTGTGATCACAGAGTTCTGAGTTCTGTCTTCTGAATCCGAAGTTCGAAATGATGAGCTTTGAGTTCTGAATTCTGCATTGAATACTGAGTTCTGAGTTCTGACTTCAGAATTCTGAGCACTGAGATCTGTATTATGAGCTCTGAAAGCTGAGTTCTGAGTTCTAAATTATAAGTTCTGAATTCAGACTTCTGATTGCTGAGTTTTGAAACCTGCCTTCTGAGTTCCAAAATCTGAGTTCTGAGTTCTAACTTCTGAATTCTGAGTCCGGATCTCTGAATTCTGCGTTTTGATGTCTGAGGTCTGAATTGAGGGTTGCGAAATCTCATTCTGAATACTGATTCTTCGTTCTGCATTCTGCATTCTGAGTTCTGAGTTTCTAGTTCCCAACACTGAGTTCTGATTTTTGAGTTTTGAGTTCCGGGTTGGGAATTGTGGTTCTGAATACTGAGCTCTAATTTCTGAACTCTGCGTTCTGAATTTAGAATTCTGAGTTCTGCATTCAGATTCTGATTTCTGAGTGCTACATTCTAAATTCTGAATTGTAACATCTGAGTTCTGAGTACTACGTTCTAAGGGCTGAGTTCTGAATTGGAAATTCTGAGTTCTGCGTTCTGAGTTCTGAACACTAAGCTGTGAATTCTGAATTCAGAATTCGAGTTTGGGAATTCTGAGTTCTGTATTCTGATATCTGCATTCTGAGATTTGAGTTTGAAGCTGTACATTCTGAGTGCTCAATTTCGAATACTGAATTTGGAGTTCTAATTTCTGAGTTCTGAATTAAGAGTTCTGAGTTCTGAATTCTGACTTGTGATTTCTGAGTTCTGAATTCCGCATTGATTACTGAGTTGCGATTTCTGAGTCCTGAATTCTGAATTGTGATCACAGAGTTCTGAGTTCTGTCTTCTGAATCCGAAGTTCGAAATGATGAGCTTTGAGTTCTGAATTCTGTATTGAATACTGAGTTCTGAGTTCTGACTTCAGAATTCTGAGCACTGAGATCTGTATTATGAGCTCTGAAAGCTGAGTTCTGAGTTCTAAATTATAAGTTCTGAATTCAGACTTCTGATTGCTGAGTTTTGAAACCTGCCTTCTGAGTTCCAAAATCTGAGTTCTGAGTTCTAACTTCTGAATTCTGAGTCCGGATCTCTGAATTCTGCGTTTTGATGTCTGAGGTCTGAATTGAGGGTTGCGAAATCTGATTCTGAATACGGATTCTTCGTTCTGCATTCTGCATGCTGCATTCTGAGTTCTGAGTTTCTAGTTCTCAACACTGAGTTGTGATTTTTGAGTTTTGAGTTCCGGGTTGGGAATTGTGGTTCTGAATACTGAGCTCTAATTTCTGAACTCTGCGTTCTGAATTTAGAATTCTGAGTTCTGCATTCAGATTCTGATTTCTGAGTGCTACATTCTAAAGTCTGAATTGTAACATCTGAGTTCTGAGTACTACGTTCTAAGGGCTGAGTTCTGAATTGGAAATTCTGAGTTCTGCGTTCTGAGTTCTGAACACTAAGCTGTGAATTCTGAATTCAGAATTCGAGTTTGGGAATTCTGAGTTCCGTATTCTGATATCTGCATTCTGAGATTTGAGTTTGAAGCTGTACATTCTGAGTGCTCAATTTCGAATACTGAATTTGGAGTTCTAATTTCTGAGTTCTGAATTAAGAGTTCTGAGTTCTGAATTCTGACTTGTGATTTCTGAGTTCTGAATTCCGCATTGATTACTGAGTTGCGATTTCTGAGTCCTGAATTCTGAATTGTGATCACAGAGTTCTGAGTTCTGTCTTCTGAATCCGAAGTTCGAAATGATGAGCTTTGAGTTCTGAATTCTGTATTGAATACTGAGTTCTGAGTTCTGACTTCAGAATTCTGAGCACTGAGATCTGTATTATGAGCTCTGAAAGCTGAGTTCTGAGTTCTAAATTATAAGTTCTGAATTCAGACTTCTGATTGCTGAGTTTTGAAACCTGCCTTCTGAGTTCCAAAATCTGAGTTCTGAGTTCTAACTTCTGAATTCTGAGTCCGGATCTCTGAATTCTGCGTTTTGATGTCTGAGGTCTGAATTGAGGGTTGCGAAATCTGATTCTGAATACGGATTCTTCGTTCTGCATTCTGCATTCTGAGTTCTGAGTTTCTAGTTCTCAACACTGAGTTCTGATTTTTGAGTTTTGAGTTCCGGGTTGGGAATTGTGGTTCTGAATACTGAGCTCTAATTTCTGAACTCTGCGTTCTGAATTTAGAATTCTGAGTTCTGCATTCAGATTCTGATTTCTGAGTGCTACATTCTAAATTCTGAATTGTAACATCTGAGTTCTGAGTACTACGTTCTAAGGGCTGAGTTCTGAATTGGAAATTCTGAGTTCTGCGTTCTGAGTTCTGAACACTAAGCTGTGAATTCTGAATTCAGAATTCGAGTTTGGGAATTCTGAGTTCTGTATTCTGATATCTGCATTCTGAGATTTGAGTTTGAAGCTGTACATTCTGAGTGCTCAATTTCGAATACTGAATTTGGAGTTCTAATTTCTGAGTTCTGAATTAAGAGTTCTGAGTTCTGAATTCTGACATGTGATTTCTGAGTTCTGAATTCCGCATTGATTACTGAGTTGCGATTTCTGAGTCCTGAATTCTGAATTGTGATCACAGAGTTCTGAGTTCTGTCTTCTGAATCCGAAGTTCGAAATGATGAGCTTTGAGTTCTGAATTCTGTATTGAATACTGAGTTCTGAGTTCTGACTTCAGAATTCTGAGCACTGAGATCTGTATTATGAGCTCTGAAAGCTGAGTTCTGAGTTCTAAATTATAAGTTCTGAATTCAGACTTCTGATTGCTGAGTTTTGAAACCTGCCTTCTGAGTTCCAAAATCTGAGTTCTGAGTTCTAACTTCTGAATTCTGAGTCCGGATCTCTGAATTCTGCGTTTTGATGTCTGAGGTCTGAATTGAGGGTTGCGAAATCTGATTCTGAATACGGATTCTTCGTTCTGCATTCTGCATGCTGCATTCTGAGTTCTGAGTTTCTAGTTCTCAACACTGAGTTCTGATTTTTGAGTTTTGAGTTCCGGGTTGGGAATTGTGGTTCTGAATACTGAGCTCTAATTTCTGAACTCTGCGTTCTGAATGTAGAATTCTGAGTTCTGCATTCAGATTCTGATTTCTGAGTGCTACATTCTAAATTCTGAATTGTAACATCTGAGTTCTGAGTACTACGTTCTAAGGGCTGAGTTCTGAATTGGAAATTCTGAGTTCTGCGTTCTGAGTTCTGAACACTAAGCTGTGAATTCTGAATTCAGAATTCGAGTTTGGGAATTCTGAGTTCCGTATTCTGATATCTGCATTCTGAGATTTGAGTTTGAAGCTGTACATTCTGAGTGCTCAATTTCGAATACTGAATTTGGAGTTCTAATTTCTGAGTTCTGAATTAAGAGTTCTGAGTTCTGAATTCTGACTTGTGATTTCTGAGTTCTGAATTCCGCATTGATTACTGAGTTCTGATTTCTGAGTCCTGAATTCTGAATTGTGATCACAGAGTTCTGAGTTCTGTCTTCTGAATCCGAAGTTCGAAATGATGAGCTTTGAGTTCTGAATTCTGTATTGAATACTGAGTTCTGAGTTCTGACTTCAGAATTCTGAGCACTGAGATCTGTATTATGAGCTCTGAAAGCTGAGTTCTGAGTTCTAAATTATAAGTTCTGAATTCAGACTTCTGATTGCTGAGTTTTGAAACCTGCCTTCTGAGTTCCAAAATCTGAGTTCTGAGTTCTAACTTCTGAATTCTGAGTCCGGATCTCTGAATTCTGCGTTTTGATGTCTGAGGTCTGAATTGAGGGTTGCGAAATCTGATTCTGAATACGGATTCTTCGTTCTGCATTCTGCATGCTGCATTCTGAGTTCTGAGTTTCTAGTTCTCAACACTGAGTTCTGATTTTTGAGTTTTGAGTTCCGGGTTGGGAATTGTGGTTCTGAATACTGAGCTCTAATTTCTGAACTCTGCGTTCTGAATGTAGAATTCTGAGTTCTGCATTCAGATTCTGATTTCTGAGTGCTACATTCTAAATTCTGAATTGTAACATCTGAGTTCTGAGTACTACGTTCTAAGGGCTGAGTTCTGAATTGGAAATTCTGAGTTCTGCGTTCTGAGTTCTGAACACTAAGCTGTGAATTCTGAATTCAGAATTCGAGTTTGGGAATTCTGAGTTCCGTATTCTGATATCTGCATTCTGAGATTTGAGTTTGAAGCTGTACATTCTGAGTGCTCAATTTCGAATACTGAATTTGGAGTTCTAATTTCTGAGTTCTGAATTAAGAGTTCTGAGTTCTGAATTCTGACTTGTGATTTCTGAGTTCTGAATTCCGCATTGATTACTGAGTTGCGATTTCTGAGTCCTGAATTCTGAATTGTGATCACAGAGTTCTGAGTTCTGTCTTCTGAATCCTAAGTTCGAAATGATGAGCTTTGAGTTCTGAATTCTGTATTGAATACTGAGTTCTGAGTTCTGACTTCAGAATTCTGAGCACTGAGATCTGTATTACGAGCTCTGAAAGCTGAGTTCTGAGTTCTAAATTATAAGTTCTGAATTCAGACTTCTGATTGCTGAGTTTTGAAACCTGCCTTCTGAGTTCCAAAATCTGAGTTCTGAGTTCTAACTTCTGAATTCTGAGTCCGGATCTCTGAATTCTGCGTTTTGATGTCTGAGGTCTGAATTGAGGGTTGCGAAATCTCATTCTGAATACTGATTCTTCGTTCTGCATTCTGCATTCTGAGTTCTGAGTTTCTAGTTCCCAACACTGAGTTCTGATTTTTGAGTTTTGAGTTCCGGGTTGGGAATTGTGGTTCTGAATACTGAGCTCTAATTTCTGAACTCTGCGTTCTGAATTTAGAATTCTGAGTTCTGCATTCAGATTCTGATTTCTGAGTGCTACATTCTAAATTCTGAATTGTAACATCTGAGTTCTGAGTACTACGTTCTAAGGGCTGAGTTCTGAATTGGAAATTCTGAGTTCTGCGTTCTGAGTTCTGAACACTAAGCTGTGAATTCTGAATTCAGAATTCGAGTTTGGGAATTCTGAGTTCTGTATTCTGATATCTGCATTCTGAGATTTGAGTTTGAAGCTGTACATTCTGAGTGCTCAATTTCGAATACTGAATTTGGAGTTCTAATTTCTGAGTTCTGAATTAAGAGTTCTGAGTTCTGAATTCTGACTTGTGATTTCTGAGTTCTGAATTCCGCATTGATTACTGAGTTGCGATTTCTGAGTCCTGAATTCTGAATTGTGATCACAGAGTTCTGAGTTCTGTCTTCTGAATCCGAAGTTCGAAATGATGAGCTTTGAGTTCTGAATTCTGTATTGAATACTGAGTTCTGAGTTCTGACTTCAGAATTCTGAGCACTGAGATCTGTATTATGAGCTCTGAAAGCTGAGTTCTGAGTTCTAAATTATAAGTTCTGAATTCAGACTTCTGATTGCTGAGTTTTGAAACCTGCCTTCTGAGTTCCAAAATCTGAGTTCTGAGTTCTAACTTCTGAATTCTGAGTCCGGATCTCTGAATTCTGCGTTTTGATGTCTGAGGTCTGAATTGAGGGTTGCGAAATCTGATTCTGAATACGGATTCTTCGTTCTGCATTCTGCATTCTGAGTTCTGAGTTTCTAGTTCTCAACACTGAGTTCTGATTTTTGAGTTTTGAGTTCCGGGTTGGGAATTGTGGTTCTGAATACTGAGCTCTAATTTCTGAACTCTGCGTTCTGAATTTAGAATTCTGAGTTCTGCATTCAGATTCTGATTTCTGAGTGCTACATTCTAAAGTCTGAATTGTAACATCTGAGTTCTGAGTACTACGTTCTAAGGGCTGAGTTCTGAATTGGAAATTCTGAGTTCTGCGTTCTGAGTTCTGAACACTAAGCTGTGAATTCTGAATTCAGAATTCGAGTTTGGGAATTCTGAGTTCTGTATTCTGATATCTGCATTCTGAGATTTGAGTTTGAAGCTGTACATTCTGAGTGCTCAATTTCGAATACTGAATTTGGAGTTCTAATTTCTGAGTTCTGAATTAAGAGTTCTGAGTTCTGAATTCTGACTTGTGATTTCTGAGTTCTGAATTCCGCATTGATTACTGAGTTGCGATTTCTGAGTCCTGAATTCTGAATTGTGATCACAGAGTTCTGAGTTCTGTCTTCTGAATCCGAAGTTCGAAATGATGAGCTTTGAGTTCTGAATTCTGCATTGAATACTGAGTTCTGAGTTCTGACTTCAGAATTCTGAGCACTGAGATCTGTATTATGAGCTCTGAAAGCTGAGTTCTGAGTTCTAAATTATAAGTTCTGAATTCAGACTTCTGATTGCTGAGTTTTGAAACCTGCCTTCTGAGTTCCAAAATCTGAGTTCTGAGTTCTAACTTCTGAATTCTGAGTCCGGATCTCTGAATTCTGCGTTTTGATGTCTGAGGTCTGAATTGAGGGTTGCGAAATCTCATTCTGAATACTGATTCTTCGTTCTGCATTCTGCATTCTGAGTTCTGAGTTTCTAGTTCCCAACACTGAGTTCTGATTTTTGAGTTTTGAGTTCCGGGTTGGGAATTGTGGTTCTGAATACTGAGCTCTAATTTCTGAACTCTGCGTTCTGAATTTAGAATTCTGAGTTCTGCATTCAGATTCTGATTTCTGAGTGCTACATTCTAAATTCTGAATTGTAACATCTGAGTTCTGAGTACTACGTTCTAAGGGCTGAGTTCTGAATTGGAAATTCTGAGTTCTGCGTTCTGAGTTCTGAACACTAAGCTGTGAATTCTGAATTCAGAATTCGAGTTTGGGAATTCTGAGTTCTGTATTCTGATATCTGCATTCTGAGATTTGAGTTTGAAGCTGTACATTCTGAGTGCTCAATTTCGAATACTGAATTTGGAGTTCTAATTTCTGAGTTCTGAATTAAGAGTTCTGAGTTCTGAATTCTGACTTGTGATTTCTGAGTTCTGAATTCCGCATTGATTACTGAGTTGCGATTTCTGAGTCCTGAATTCTGAATTGTGATCACAGAGTTCTGAGTTCTGTCTTCTGAATCCGAAGTTCGAAATGATGAGCTTTGAGTTCTGAATTCTGTATTGAATACTGAGTTCTGAGTTCTGACTTCAGAATTCTGAGCACTGAGATCTGTATTATGAGCTCTGAAAGCTGAGTTCTGAGTTCTAAATTATAAGTTCTGAATTCAGACTTCTGATTGCTGAGTTTTGAAACCTGCCTTCTGAGTTCCAAAATCTGAGTTCTGAGTTCTAACTTCTGAATTCTGAGTCCGGATCTCTGAATTCTGCGTTTTGATGTCTGAGGTCTGAATTGAGGGTTGCGAAATCTGATTCTGAATACGGATTCTTCGTTCTGCATTCTGCATTCTGAGTTCTGAGTTTCTAGTTCTCAACACTGAGTTCTGATTTTTGAGTTTTGAGTTCCGGGTTGGGAATTGTGGTTCTGAATACTGAGCTCTAATTTCTGAACTCTGCGTTCTGAATTTAGAATTCTGAGTTCTGCATTCAGATTCTGATTTCTGAGTGCTACATTCTAAAGTCTGAATTGTAACATCTGAGTTCTGAGTACTACGTTCTAAGGGCTGAGTTCTGAATTGGAAATTCTGAGTTCTGCGTTCTGAGTTCTGAACACTAAGCTGTGAATTCTGAATTCAGAATTCGAGTTTGGGAATTCTGAGTTCTGTATTCTGATATCTGCATTCTGAGATTTGAGTTTGAAGCTGTACATTCTGAGTGCTCAATTTCGAATACTGAATTTGGAGTTCTAATTTCTGAGTTCTGAATTAAGAGTTCTGAGTTCTGAATTCTGACTTGTGATTTCTGAGTTCTGAATTCCGCATTGATTACTGAGTTGCGATTTCTGAGTCCTGAATTCTGAATTGTGATCACAGAGTTCTGAGTTCTGTCTTCTGAATCCGAAGTTCGAAATGATGAGCTTTGAGTTCTGAATTCTGCATTGAATACTGAGTTCTGAGTTCTGACTTCAGAATTCTGAGCACTGAGATCTGTATTATGAGCTCTGAAAGCTGAGTTCTGAGTTCTAAATTATAAGTTCTGAATTCAGACTTCTGATTGCTGAGTTTTGAAACCTGCCTTCTGAGTTCCAAAATCTGAGTTCTGAGTTCTAACTTCTGAATTCTGAGTCCGGATCTCTGAATTCTGCGTTTTGATGTCTGAGGTCTGAATTGAGGGTTGCGAAATCTCATTCTGAATACTGATTCTTCGTTCTGCATTCTGCATTCTGAGTTCTGAGTTTCTAGTTCCCAACACTGAGTTCTGATTTTTGAGTTTTGAGTTCCGGGTTGGGAATTGTGGTTCTGAATACTGAGCTCTAATTTCTGAACTCTGCGTTCTGAATTTAGAATTCTGAGTTCTGCATTCAGATTCTGATTTCTGAGTGCTACATTCTAAATTCTGAATTGTAACATCTGAGTTCTGAGTACTACGTTCTAAGGGCTGAGTTCTGAATTGGAAATTCTGAGTTCTGCGTTCTGAGTTCTGAACACTAAGCTGTGAATTCTGAATTCAGAATTCGAGTTTGGGAATTCTGAGTTCTGTATTCTGATATCTGCATTCTGAGATTTGAGTTTGAAGCTGTACATTCTGAGTGCTCAATTTCGAATACTGAATTTGGAGTTCTAATTTCTGAGTTCTGAATTAAGAGTTCTGAGTTCTGAATTCTGACTTGTGATTTCTGAGTTCTGAATTCCGCATTGATTACTGAGTTGCGATTTCTGAGTCCTGAATTCTGAATTGTGATCACAGAGTTCTGAGTTCTGTCTTCTGAATCCGAAGTTCGAAATGATGAGCTTTGAGTTCTGAATTCTGTATTGAATACTGAGTTCTGAGTTCTGACTTCAGAATTCTGAGCACTGAGATCTGTATTATGAGCTCTGAAAGCTGAGTTCTGAGTTCTAAATTATAAGTTCTGAATTCAGACTTCTGATTGCTGAGTTTTGAAACCTGCCTTCTGAGTTCCAAAATCTGAGTTCTGAGTTCTAACTTCTGAATTCTGAGTCCGGATCTCTGAATTCTGCGTTTTGATGTCTGAGGTCTGAATTGAGGGTTGCGAAATCTGATTCTGAATACGGATTCTTCGTTCTGCATTCTGCATGCTGCATTCTGAGTTCTGAGTTTCTAGTTCTCAACACTGAGTTCTGATTTTTGAGTTTTGAGTTCCGGGTTGGGAATTGTGGTTCTGAATACTGAGCTCTAATTTCTGAACTCTGCGTTCTGAATTTAGAATTCTGAGTTCTGCATTCAGATTCTGATTTCTGAGTGCTACATTCTAAAGTCTGAATTGTAACATCTGAGTTCTGAGTACTACGTTCTAAGGGCTGAGTTCTGAATTGGAAATTCTGAGTTCTGCGTTCTGAGTTCTGAACACTAAGCTGTGAATTCTGAATTCAGAATTCGAGTTTGGGAATTCTGAGTTCCGTATTCTGATATCTGCATTCTGAGATTTGAGTTTGAAGCTGTACATTCTGAGTGCTCAATTTCGAATACTGAATTTGGAGTTCTAATTTCTGAGTTCTGAATTAAGAGTTCTGAGTTCTGAATTCTGACTTGTGATTTCTGAGTTCTGAATTCCGCATTGATTACTGAGTTGCGATTTCTGAGTCCTGAATTCTGAATTGTGATCACAGAGTTCTGAGTTCTGTCTTCTGAATCCTAAGTTCGAAATGATGAGCTTTGAGTTCTGAATTCTGTATTGAATACTGAGTTCTGAGTTCTGACTTCAGAATTCTGAGCACTGAGATCTGTATTATGAGCTCTGAAAGCTGAGTTCTGAGTTCTAAATTATAAGTTCTGAATTCAGACTTCTGATTGCTGAGTTTTGAAACCTGCCTTCTGAGTTCCAAAATCTGAGTTCTGAGTTCTAACTTCTGAATTCTGAGTCCGGATCTCTGAATTCTGCGTTTTGATGTCTGAGGTCTGAATTGAGGGTTGCGAAATCTGATTCTGAATACGGATTCTTCGTTCTGCATTCTGCATGCTGCATTCTGAGTTCTGAGTTTCTAGTTCTCAACACTGAGTTCTGATTTTTGAGTTTTGACTTCCGGGTTGGGAATTGTGGTTCTGAATACTGAGCTCTAATTTCTGAACTCTGCGTTCTGAATTTAGAATTCTGAGTTCTGCATTCAGATTCTGATTTCTGAGTGCTACATTCTAAATTTTGAATTGTAACATCTGAGTTCTGAGTACTACGTTCTAAGGGCTGAGTTCTGAATTGGAAATTCTGAGTTCTGCGTTCTGAGTTCTGAACACTAAGCTGTGAATTCTGAATTCAGAATTCGAGTTTGGGAATTCTGAGTTCCGTATTCTGATATCTGCATTCTGAGATTTGAGTTTGAAGCTGTACATTCTGAGTGCTCAATTTCGAATACTGAATTTGGAGTTCTAATTTCTGAGTTCTGAATTAAGAGTTCTGAGTTCTGAATTCTGACTTGTGATTTCTGAGTTCTGAATTCCGCATTGATTACTGAGTTGCGATTTCTGAGTCCTGAATTCTGAATTGTGATCACAGAGTTCTGAGTTCTGTCTTCTGAATCCTAAGTTCGAAATGATGAGCTTTGAGTTCTGAATTCTGCATTGAATACTGAGTTCTGAGTTCTGACTTCAGAATTCTGAGCACTGAGATCTGTATTATGAGCTCTGAAAGCTGAGTTCTGAGTTCTAAATTATAAGTTCTGAATTCAGACTTCTGATTGCTGAGTTTTGAAACCTGCCTTCTGAGTTCCAAAATCTGAGTTCTGAGTTCTAACTTCTGAATTCTGAGTCCGGATCCCTGAATTCTGCGTTTTGATGTCTGAGGTCTGAATTGAGGGTTGCGAAATCTCATTCTGAATACGGATTCTTCGTTCTGCATTCTGCATTCTGAGTTCTGAGTTTCTAGTTCTCAACACTGAGTTCTGATTTTTGAGTTTTGAGTTCCGGGTTGGGAATTGTGGTTCTGAATACTGAGCTCTAATTTCTGAACTCTGCGTTCTGAATGTAGAATTCTGAGTTCTGCATTCAGATTCTGATTTCTGAGTGCTACATTCTAAATTCTGAATTGTAACATCTGAGTTCTGAGTACTACGTTCTAAGGGCTGAGTTCTGAATTGGAAATTCTGAGTTCTGCGTTCTGAGTTCTGAACACTAAGCTGTGAATTCTGAATTCAGAATTCGAGTTTGGGAATTCTGAGTTCTGTATTCTGATATCTGCATTCTGAGATTTGAGTTTGAAGCTGTACATTCTGAGTGCTCAATTTCGAATACTGAATTTGGAGTTCTAATTTCTGAGTTCTGAATTAAGAGTTCTGAGTTCTGAATTCTGACTTGTGATTTCTGAGTTCTGAATTCCGCATTGATTACTGAGTTGCGATTTCTGAGTCCTGAATTCTGAATTGTGATCACAGAGTTCTGAGTTCTGTCTTCTGAATCCGAAGTTCGAAATGATGAGCTTTGAGTTCTGAATTCTGTATTGAATACTGAGTTCTGAGTTCTGACTTCAGAATTCTGAGCACTGAGATCTGTATTATGAGCTCTGAAAGCTGAGTTCTGAGTTCTAAATTATAAGTTCTGAATTCAGACTTCTGATTGCTGAGTTTTGAAACCTGCCTTCTGAGTTCCAAAATCTGAGTTCTGAGTTCTAACTTCTGAATTCTGAGTCCGGATCTCTGAATTCTGCGTTTTGATGTCTGAGGTCTGAATTGAGGGTTGCGAAATCTGATTCTGAATACGGATTCTTCGTTCTGCATTCTGCATGCTGCATTCTGAGTTCTGAGTTTCCAGTTCTCAACACTGAGTTCTGATTTTTGAGTTTTGAGTTTCGGGTTGGGAATTGTGGTTCTGAATACTGAGCTCTAATTTCTGAACTCTGTGTTCTGAATTTAGAATTCTGAGTTCTGCATTCAGATTCTGATTTCTGAGTGCTACATTCTAAATTCTGAATTGTAACATCTGAGTTCTGAGTACTACGTTCTAAGGGCTGAGTTCTGAATTGGAAATTCTGAGTTCTGCGTTCTGAGTTCTGAACACTAAGCTGTGAATTCTGAATTCAGAATTCGAGTTTGGGAATTCTGAGTTCCGTATTCTGATATCTGCATTCTGAGATTTTAGTTTCAAGCTGTACATTCTGAGTGCTCAATTTCGAATACTGAATTTGGAGTTCTAATTTCTGAGTTCTGAATTAAGAGTTCTGAGTTCTGAATTCTGACTTGTGATTTCTGAGTTCTGAATTCCGCATTGATTACTGAGTTGCGATTTCTGAGTCCTGAATTCTGAATTGTGATCACAGAGTTCTGAGTTCTGTCTTCTGAATCCGAAGTTCGAAATGATGAGCTTTGAGTTCTGAATTCTGTATTGAATACTGAGTTCTGAGTTCTGACTTCAGAATTCTGAGCACTGAGATCTGTATTATGAGCTCTGAAAGCTGAGTTCTGAGTTCTAAATTATAAGTTCTGAATTCAGACTTCTGATTGCTGAGTTTTGAAACCTGCCTTCTGAGTTCCAAAATCTGAGTTCTGAGTTCTAACTTCTGAATTCTGAGTCCGGATCTCTGAATTCTGCGTTTTGATGTCTGAGGTCTGAATTGAGGGTTGCGAAATCTGATTCTGAATACGGATTCTTCGTTCTGCATTCTGCATTCTGAGTTCTGAGTTTCTAGTTCTCAACACTGAGTTCTGATTTTTGAGTTTTGACTTCCGGGTTGGGAATTGTGGTTCTGAATACTGAGCTCTAATTTCTGAACTCTGCGTTCTGAATTTAGAATTCTGAGTTCTGCATTCAGATTCTGATTTCTGAGTGCTACATTCTAAAGTCTGAATTGTAACATCTGAGTTCTGAGTACTACGTTCTAAGGGCTGAGTTCTGAATTGGAAATTCTGAGTTCTGCGTTCTGAGTTCTGAACACTAAGCTGTGAATTCTGAATTCAGAATTCGAGTTTGGGAATTCTGAGTTCTGTATTCTGATATCTGCATTCTGAGATTTGAGTTTGAAGCTGTACATTCTGAGTGCTCAATTTCGAATACTGAATTTGGAGTTCTAATTTCTGAGTTCTGAATTAAGAGTTCTGAGTTCTGAATTCTGACTTGTGATTTCTGAGTTCTGAATTCCGCATTGATTACTGAGTTGCGATTTCTGAGTCCTGAATTCTGAATTGTGATCACAGAGTTCTGAGTTCTGTCTTCTGAATCCGAAGTTCGAAATGATGAGCTTTGAGTTCTGAATTCTGTATTGAATACTGAGTTCTGAGTTCTGACTTCAGAATTCTGAGCACTGAGATCTGTATTATGAGCTCTGAAAGCTGAGTTCTGAGTTCTAAATTATAAGTTCTGAATTCAGACTTCTGATTGCTGAGTTTTGAAACCTGCCTTCTGAGTTCCAAAATCTGAGTTCTGAGTTCTAACTTCTGAATTCTGAGTCCGGATCTCTGAATTCTGCGTTTTGATGTCTGAGGTCTGAATTGAGGGTTGCAAAATCTGATTCTGAATACGGATTCTTCGTTCTGCATTCTGCATGCTGCATTCTGAGTTCTGAGTTTCTAGTTCTCAACACTGAGTTCTGATTTTTGAGTTTTGAGTTCCGGGTTGGGAATTGTGGTTCTGAATACTGAGCTCTAATTTCTGAACTCTGTGTTCTGAATGTAGAATTCTGAGTTCTGCATTCAGATTCTGATTTCTGAGTGCTACATTCTAAAGTCTGAATTGTAACATCTGAGTTCTGAGTACTACGTTCTAAGGGCTGAGTTCTGAATTGGAAATTCTGAGTTCTGCGTTCTGAGTTCTGAACACTAAGCTGTGAATTCTGAATTCAGAATTCGAGTTTGGGAATTCTGAGTTCCGTATTCTGATATCTGCATTCTGAGATTTGAGTTTGAAGCTGTACATTCTGAGTGCTCAATTTCGAATACTGAATTTGGAGTTCTAATTTCTGAGTTCTGAATTAAGAGTTCTGAGTTCTGAATTCTGACTTGTGATTTCTGAGTTCTGAATTCCGCATTGATTACTGAGTTGCGATTTCTGAGTCCTGAATTCTGAATTGTGATCACAGAGTTCTGAGTTCTGTCTTCTGAATCCTAAGTTCGAAATGATGAGCTTTGAGTTCTGAATTCTGTATTGAATACTGAGTTCTGAGTTCTGACTTCAGAATTCTGAGCACTGAGATCTGTATTATGAGCTCTGAAAGCTGAGTTCTGAGTTCTAAATTATAAGTTCTGAATTCAGACTTCTGATTGCTGAGTTTTGAAACCTGCCTTCTGAGTTCCAAAATCTGAGTTCTGAGTTCTAACTTCTGAATTCTGAGTCCGGATCTCTGAATTCTGCGTTTTGATGTCTGAGGTCTGAATTGAGGGTTGCGAAATCTGATTCTGAATACGGATTCTTCGTTCTGCATTCTGCATTCTGAGTTCTGAGTTTCTAGTTCTCAACACTGAGTTCTGATTTTTGAGTTTTGAGTTCCGGGTTGGGAATTGTGGTTCTGAATACTGAGCTCTAATTTCTGAACTCTGCGTTCTGAATGTAGAATTCTGAGTTCTGCATTCAGATTCTGATTTCTGAGTGCTACATTCTAAAGTCTGAATTGTAACATCTGAGTTCTGAGTACTACGTTCTAAGGGCTGAGTTCTGAATTGGAAATTCTGAGTTCTGCGTTCTGAGTTCTGAACACTAAGCTGTGAATTCTGAATTCAGAATTCGAGTTTGGGAATTCTGAGTTCCGTATTCTGATATCTGCATTCTGAGATTTGAGTTTGAAGCTGTACATTCTGAGTGCTCAATTTCGAATACTGAATTTGGAGTTCTAATTTCTGAGTTCTGAATTAAGAGTTCTGAGTTCTGAATTCTGACTTGTGATTTCTGAGTTCTGAATTCCGCATTGATTACTGAGTTGCGATTTCTGAGTCCTGAATTCTGAATTGTGATCACAGAGTTCTGAGTTCTGTCTTCTGAATCCGAAGTTCGAAATGATGAGCTTTGAGTTCTGAATTCTGTATTGAATACTGAGTTCTGAGTTCTGACTTCAGAATTCTGAGCACTGAGATCTGTATTATGAGCTCTGAAAGCTGAGTTCTGAGTTCTAAATTATAAGTTCTGAATTCAGACTTCTGATTGCTGAGTTTTGAAACCTGCCTTCTGAGTTCCAAAATCTGAGTTCTGAGTTCTAACTTCTGAATTCTGAGTCCGGATCTCTGAATTCTGCGTTTTGATGTCTGAGGTCTGAATTGAGGGTTGCGAAATCTGATTCTGAATACGGATTCTTCGTTCTGCATTCTGCATTCTGAGTTCTGAGTTTCTAGTTCTCAACACTGAGTTCTGATTTTTGAGTTTTGAGTTCCGGGTTGGGAATTGTGGTTCTGAATACTGAGCTCTAATTTCTGAACTCTGCGTTCTGAATGTAGAATTCTGAGTTCTGCATTCAGATTCTGATTTCTGAGTGCTACATTCTAAAGTCTGAATTGTAACATCTGAGTTCTGAGTACTACGTTCTAAGGGCTGAGTTCTGAATTGGAAATTCTGAGTTCTGCGTTCTGAGTTCTGAACACTAAGCTGTGAATTCTGAATTCAGAATTCGAGTTTGGGAATTCTGAGTTCTGTATTCTGATATCTGCATTCTGAGATTTGAGTTTGAAGCTGTACATTCTGAGTGCTCAATTTCGAATACTGAATTTGGAGTTCTAATTTCTGAGTTCTGAATTAAGATTTCTGAGTTCTGAATTCTGACTTGTGATTTCTGAGTTCTGAATTCCGCATTGATTACTGAGTTCCGATTTCTGAGTCCTGAATTCTGAATTGTGATCACAGAGTTCTGAGTTCTGTCTTCTGAATCCGAAGTTCGAAATGATGAGCTTTGAGTTCTGAATTCTGTATTGAATACTGAGTTCTGAGTTCTGACTTCAGAATTCTGA
Organism: Ochotona princeps; assembly: GCF_030435755.1. Taxonomy (NCBI): domain Eukaryota; kingdom Metazoa; phylum Chordata; class Mammalia; order Lagomorpha; family Ochotonidae; genus Ochotona; species Ochotona princeps. The sequence goes on along the minus strand of NC_080866.1, from coordinate 2,902,173 downwards.
GCACTGAGATCTGTATTATGAGCTCTGAAAGCTGAGTTCTGAGTTCTAAATTATAAGTTCTGAATTCAGACTTCTGATTGCTGAGTTTTGAAACCTGCCTTCTGAGTTCCAAAATCTGAGTTCTGAGTTCTAACTTCTGAATTCTGAGTCCGGATCTCTGAATTCTGCGTTTTGATGTCTGAGGTCTGAATTGAGGGTTGCGAAATCTGATTCTGAATACGGATTCTTCGTTCTGCATTCTGCATGCTGCATTCTGAGTTCTGAGTTTCTAGTTCTCAACACTGAGTTCTGATTTTTGAGTTTTGAGTTCCGGGTTGGGAATTGTGGTTCTGAATACTGAGCTCTAATTTCTGAACTCTGTGTTCTGAATGTAGAATTCTGAGTTCTGCATTCAGATTCTGATTTCTGAGTGCTACATTCTAAAGTCTGAATTGTAACATCTGAGTTCTGAGTACTACGTTCTAAGGGCTGAGTTCTGAATTGGAAATTCTGAGTTCTGCGTTCTGAGTTCTGAACACTAAGCTGTGAATTCTGAATTCAGAATTCGAGTTTGGGAATTCTGAGTTCCGTATTCTGATATCTGCATTCTGAGATTTGAGTTTGAAGCTGTACATTCTGAGTGCTCAATTTCGAATACTGAATTTGGAGTTCTAATTTCTGAGTTCTGAATTAAGAGTTCTGAGTTCTGAATTCTGACTTGTGATTTCTGAGTTCTGAATTCCGCATTGATTACTGAGTTGCGATTTCTGAGTCCTGAATTCTGAATTGTGATCACAGAGTTCTGAGTTCTGTCTTCTGAATCCGAAGTTCGAAATGATGAGCTTTGAGTTCTGAATTCTGTATTGAATACTGAGTTCTGAGTTCTGACTTCAGAATTCTGAGCACTGAGATCTGTATTATGAGCTCTGAAAGCTGAGTTCTGAGTTCTAAATTATAAGTTCTGAATTCAGACTTCTGATTGCTGAGTTTTGAAACCTGCCTTCTGAGTTCCAAAATCTGAGTTCTGAGTTCTAACTTCTGAATTCTGAGTCCGGATCTCTGAATTCTGCGTTTTGATGTCTGAGGTCTGAATTGAGGGTTGCGAAATCTGATTCTGAATACGGATTCTTCGTTCTGCATTCTGCATTCTGAGTTCTGAGTTTCTAGTTCTCAACACTGAGTTCTGATTTTTGAGTTTTGAGTTCCGGGTTGGGAATTGTGGTTCTGAATACTGAGCTCTAATTTCTGAACTCTGCGTTCTGAATGTAGAATTCTGAGTTCTGCATTCAGATTCTGATTTCTGAGTGCTACATTCTAAAGTCTGAATTGTAACATCTGAGTTCTGAGTACTACGTTCTAAGGGCTGAGTTCTGAATTGGAAATTCTGAGTTCTGCGTTCTGAGTTCTGAACACTAAGCTGTGAATTCTGAATTCAGAATTCGAGTTTGGGAATTCTGAGTTCCGTATTCTGATATCTGCATTCTGAGATTTGAGTTTGAAGCTGTACATTCTGAGTGCTCAATTTCGAATACTGAATTTGGAGTTCTAATTTCTGAGTTCTGAATTAAGAGTTCTGAGTTCTGAATTCTGACTTGTGATTTCTGAGTTCTGAATTCCGCATTGATTACTGAGTTGCGATTTCTGAGTCCTGAATTCTGAATTGTGATCACAGAGTTCTGAGTTCTGTCTTCTGAATCCGAAGTTCGAAATGATGAGCTTTGAGTTCTGAATTCTGTATTGAATACTGAGTTCTGAGTTCTGACTTCAGAATTCTGAGCACTGAGATCTGTATTATGAGCTCTGAAAGCTGAGTTCTGAGTTCTAAATTATAAGTTCTGAATTCAGACTTCTGATTGCTGAGTTTTGAAACCTGCCTTCTGAGTTCCAAAATCTGAGTTCTGAGTTCTAACTTCTGAATTCTGAGTCCGGATCTCTGAATTCTGCGTTTTGATGTCTGAGGTCTGAATTGAGGGTTGCGAAATCTGATTCTGAATACGGATTCTTCGTTCTGCATTCTGCATTCTGAGTTCTGAGTTTCTAGTTCTCAACACTGAGTTCTGATTTTTGAGTTTTGAGTTCCGGGTTGGGAATTGTGGTTCTGAATACTGAGCTCTAATTTCTGAACTCTGCGTTCTGAATGTAGAATTCTGAGTTCTGCATTCAGATTCTGATTTCTGAGTGCTACATTCTAAAGTCTGAATTGTAACATCTGAGTTCTGAGTACTACGTTCTAAGGGCTGAGTTCTGAATTGGAAATTCTGAGTTCTGCGTTCTGAGTTCTGAACACTAAGCTGTGAATTCTGAATTCAGAATTCGAGTTTGGGAATTCTGAGTTCTGTATTCTGATATCTGCATTCTGAGATTTGAGTTTGAAGCTGTACATTCTGAGTGCTCAATTTCGAATACTGAATTTGGAGTTCTAATTTCTGAGTTCTGAATTAAGAGTTCTGAGTTCTGAATTCTGACTTGTGATTTCTGAGTTCTGAATTCCGCATTGATTACTGAGTTGCGATTTCTGAGTCCTGAATTCTGAATTGTGATCACAGAGTTCTGAGTTCTGTCTTCTGAATCCGAAGTTCGAAATGATGAGCTTTGAGTTCTGAATTCTGTATTGAATACTGAGTTCTGAGTTCTGACTTCAGAATTCTGAGCACTGAGATCTGTATTATGAGCTCTGAAAGCTGAGTTCTGAGTTCTAAATTATAAGTTCTGAATTCAGACTTCTGATTGCTGAGTTTTGAAACCTGCCTTCTGAGTTCCAAAATCTGAGTTCTGAGTTCTAACTTCTGAATTCTGAGTCCGGATCTCTGAATTCTGCGTTTTGATGTCTGAGGTCTGAATTGAGGGTTGCGAAATCTGATTCTGAATACGGATTCTTCGTTCTGCATTCTGCATGCTGCATTCTGAGTTCTGAGTTTCTAGTTCTCAACACTGAGTTCTGATTTTTGAGTTTTGAGTTCCGGGTTGGGAATTGTGGTTCTGAATACTGAGCTCTAATTTCTGAACTCTGTGTTCTGAATGTAGAATTCTGAGTTCTGCATTCAGATTCTGATTTCTGAGTGCTACATTCTAAAGTCTGAATTGTAACATCTGAGTTCTGAGTACTACGTTCTAAGGGCTGAGTTCTGAATTGGAAATTCTGAGTTCTGCGTTCTGAGTTCTGAACACTAAGCTGTGAATTCTGAATTCAGAATTCGAGTTTGGGAATTCTGAGTTCTGTATTCTGATATCTGCATTCTGAGATTTGAGTTTGAAGCTGTACATTCTGAGTGCTCAATTTCGAATACTGAATTTGGAGTTCTAATTTCTGAGTTCTGAATTAAGAGTTCTGAGTTCTGAATTCTGACTTGTGATTTCTGAGTTCTGAATTCCGCATTGATTACTGAGTTGCGATTTCTGAGTCCTGAATTCTGAATTGTGATCACAGAGTTCTGAGTTCTGTCTTCTGAATCCGAAGTTCGAAATGATGAGCTTTGAGTTCTGAATTCTGTATTGAATACTGAGTTCTGAGTTCTGACTTCAGAATTCTGAGCACTGAGATCTGTATTATGAGCTCTGAAAGCTGAGTTCTGAGTTCTAAATTATAAGTTCTGAATTCAGACTTCTGATTGCTGAGTTTTGAAACCTGCCTTCTGAGTTCCAAAATCTGAGTTCTGAGTTCTAACTTCTGAATTCTGAGTCCGGATCTCTGAATTCTGCGTTTTGATGTCTGAGGTCTGAATTGAGGGTTGCGAAATCTGATTCTGAATACGGATTCTTCGTTCTGCATTCTGCATTCTGAGTTCTGAGTTTCTAGTTCTCAACACTGAGTTCTGATTTTTGAGTTTTGAGTTCCGGGTTGGGAATTGTGGTTCTGAATACTGAGCTCTAATTTCTGAACTCTGCGTTCTGAATTTAGAATTCTGAGTTCTGCATTCAGATTCTGATTTCTGAGTGCTACATTCTAAAGTCTGAATTGTAACATCTGAGTTCTGAGTACTACGTTCTAAGGGCTGAGTTCTGAATTGGAAATTCTGAGTTCTGCGTTCTGAGTTCTGAACACTAAGCTGTGAATTCTGAATTCAGAATTCGAGTTTGGGAATTCTGAGTTCTGTATTCTGATATCTGCATTCTGAGATTTGAGTTTGAAGCTGTACATTCTGAGTGCTCAATTTCGAATACTGAATTTGGAGTTCTAATTTCTGAGTTCTGAATTAAGAGTTCTGAGTTCTGAATTCTGACTTGTGATTTCTGAGTTCTGAATTCCGCATTGATTACTGAGTTGCGATTTCTGAGTCCTGAATTCTGAATTGTGATCACAGAGTTCTGAGTTCTGTCTTCTGAATCCGAAGTTCGAAATGATGAGCTTTGAGTTCTGAATTCTGTATTGAATACTGAGTTCTGAGTTCTGACTTCAGAATTCTGAGCACTGAGATCTGTATTATGAGCTCTGAAAGCTGAGTTCTGAGTTCTAAATTATAAGTTCTGAATTCAGACTTCTGATTGCTGAGTTTTGAAACCTGCCTTCTGAGTTCCAAAATCTGAGTTCTGAGTTCTAACTTCTGAATTCTGAGTCCGGATCTCTGAATTCTGCGTTTTGATGTCTGAGGTCTGAATTGAGGGTTGCGAAATCTGATTCTGAATACGGATTCTTCGTTCTGCATTCTGCATGCTGCATTCTGAGTTCTGAGTTTCTAGTTCTCAACACTGAGTTCTGATTTTTGAGTTTTGAGTTCCGGGTTGGGAATTGTGGTTCTGAATACTGAGCTCTAATTTCTGAACTCTGTGTTCTGAATGTAGAATTCTGAGTTCTGCATTCAGATTCTGATTTCTGAGTGCTACATTCTAAAGTCTGAATTGTAACATCTGAGTTCTGAGTACTACGTTCTAAGGGCTGAGTTCTGAATTGGAAATTCTGAGTTCTGCGTTCTGAGTTCTGAACACTAAGCTGTGAATTCTGAATTCAGAATTCGAGTTTGGGAATTCTGAGTTCCGTATTCTGATATCTGCATTCTGAGATTTGAGTTTGAAGCTGTACATTCTGAGTGCTCAATTTCGAATACTGAATTTGGAGTTCTAATTTCTGAGTTCTGAATTAAGAGTTCTGAGTTCTGAATTCTGACTTGTGATTTCTGAGTTCTGAATTCCGCATTGATTACTGAGTTGCGATTTCTGAGTCCTGAATTCTGAATTGTGATCACAGAGTTCTGAGTTCTGTCTTCTGAATCCTAAGTTCGAAATGATGAGCTTTGAGTTCTGAATTCTGTATTGAATACTGAGTTCTGAGTTCTGACTTCAGAATTCTGAGCACTGAGATCTGTATTATGAGCTCTGAAAGCTGAGTTCTGAGTTCTAAATTATAAGTTCTGAATTCAGACTTCTGATTGCTGAGTTTTGAAACCTGCCTTCTGAGTTCCAAAATCTGAGTTCTGAGTTCTAACTTCTGAATTCTGAGTCCGGATCTCTGAATTCTGCGTTTTGATGTCTGAGGTCTGAATTGAGGGTTGCGAAATCTGATTCTGAATACGGATTCTTCGTTCTGCATTCTGCATGCTGCATTCTGAGTTCTGAGTTTCTAGTTCTCAACACTGAGTTCTGATTTTTGAGTTTTGAGTTCCGGGTTGGGAATTGTGGTTCTGAATACTGAGCTCTAATTTCTGAACTCTGCGTTCTGAATGTAGAATTCTGAGTTCTGCATTCAGATTCTGATTTCTGAGTGCTACATTCTAAAGTCTGAATTGTAACATCTGAGTTCTGAGTACTACGTTCTAAGGGCTGAGTTCTGAATTGGAAATTCTGAGTTCTGCGTTCTGAGTTCTGAACACTAAGCTGTGAATTCTGAATTCAGAATTCGAGTTTGGGAATTCTGAGTTCCGTATTCTGATATCTGCATTCTGAGATTTGAGTTTGAAGCTGTACATTCTGAGTGCTCAATTTCGAATACTGAATTTGGAGTTCTAATTTCTGAGTTCTGAATTAAGAGTTCTGAGTTCTGAATTCTGACTTGTGATTTCTGAGTTCTGAATTCCGCATTGATTACTGAGTTCCGATTTCTGAGTCCTGAATTCTGAATTGTGATCACAGAGTTCTGAGTTCTGTCTTCTGAATCCTAAGTTCGAAATGATGAGCTTTGAGTTCTGAATTCTGTATTGAATACTGAGTTCTGAGTTCTGACTTCAGAATTCTGAGCACTGAGATCTGTATTATGAGCTCTGAAAGCTGAGTTCTGAGTTCTAAATTATAAGTTCTGAATTCAGACTTCTGATTGCTGAGTTTTGAAACCTGCCTTCTGAGTTCCAAAATCTGAGTTCTGAGTTCTAACTTCTGAATTCTGAGTCCGGATCTCTGAATTCTGCGTTTTGATGTCTGAGGTCTGAATTGAGGGTTGCGAAATCTGATTCTGAATACGGATTCTTCGTTCTGCATTCTGCATTCTGAGTTCTGAGTTTCTAGTTCTCAACACTGAGTTCTGATTTTTGAGTTTTGAGTTCCGGGTTGGGAATTGTGGTTCTGAATACTGAGCTCTAATTTCTGAACTCTGCGTTCTGAATGTAGAATTCTGAGTTCTGCATTCAGATTCTGATTTCTGAGTGCTACATTCTAAAGTCTGAATTGTAACATCTGAGTTCTGAGTACTACGTTCTAAGGGCTGAGTTCTGAATTGGAAATTCTGAGTTCTGCGTTCTGAGTTCTGAACACTAAGCTGTGAATTCTGAATTCAGAATTCGAGTTTGGGAATTCTGAGTTCCGTATTCTGATATCTGCATTCTGAGATTTGAGTTTGAAGCTGTACATTCTGAGTGCTCAATTTCGAATACTGAATTTGGAGTTCTAATTTCTGAGTTCTGAATTAAGAGTTCTGAGTTCTGAATTCTGACTTGTGATTTCTGAGTTCTGAATTCCGCATTGATTACTGAGTTGCGATTTCTGAGTCCTGAATTCTGAATTGTGATCACAGAGTTCTGAGTTCTGTCTTCTGAATCCGAAGTTCGAAATGATGAGCTTTGAGTTCTGAATTCTGTATTGAATACTGAGTTCTGAGTTCTGACTTCAGAATTCTGAGCACTGAGATCTGTATTATGAGCTCTGAAAGCTGAGTTCTGAGTTCTAAATTATAAGTTCTGAATTCAGACTTCTGATTGCTGAGTTTTGAAACCTGCCTTCTGAGTTCCAAAATCTGAGTTCTGAGTTCTAACTTCTGAATTCTGAGTCCGGATCTCTGAATTCTGCGTTTTGATGTCTGAGGTCTGAATTGAGGGTTGCGAAATCTGATTCTGAATACGGATTCTTCGTTCTGCATTCTGCATTCTGAGTTCTGAGTTTCTAGTTCTCAACACTGAGTTCTGATTTTTGAGTTTTGAGTTCCGGGTTGGGAATTGTGGTTCTGAATACTGAGCTCTAATTTCTGAACTCTGCGTTCTGAATTTAGAATTCTGAGTTCTGCATTCAGATTCTGATTTCTGAGTGCTACATTCTAAAGTCTGAATTGTAACATCTGAGTTCTGAGTACTACGTTCTAAGGGCTGAGTTCTGAATTGGAAATTCTGAGTTCTGCGTTCTGAGTTCTGAACACTAAGCTGTGAATTCTGAATTCAGAATTCGAGTTTGGGAATTCTGAGTTCTGTATTCTGATATCTGCATTCTGAGATTTGAGTTTGAAGCTGTACATTCTGAGTGCTCAATTTCGAATACTGAATTTGGAGTTCTAATTTCTGAGTTCTGAATTAAGAGTTCTGAGTTCTGAATTCTGACTTGTGATTTCTGAGTTCTGAATTCCGCATTGATTACTGAGTTCCGATTTCTGAGTCCTGAATTCTGAATTGTGATCACAGAGTTCTGAGTTCTGTCTTCTGAATCCGAAGTTCGAAATGATGAGCTTTGAGTTCTGAATTCTGTATTGAATACTGAGTTCTGAGTTCTGACTTCAGAATTCTGAGCACTGAGATCTGTATTATGAGCTCTGAAAGCTGAGTTCTGAGTTCTAAATTATAAGTTCTGAATTCAGACTTCTGATTGCTGAGTTTTGAAACCTGCCTTCTGAGTTCCAAAATCTGAGTTCTGAGTTCTAACTTCTGAATTCTGAGTCCGGATCTCTGAATTCTGCGTTTTGATGTCTGAGGTCTGAATTGAGGGTTGCGAAATCTGATTCTGAATACGGATTCTTCGTTCTGCATTCTGCATGCTGCATTCTGAGTTCTGAGTTTCTAGTTCTCAACACTGAGTTCTGATTTTTGAGTTTTGAGTTCCGGGTTGGGAATTGTGGTTCTGAATACTGAGCTCTAATTTCTGAACTCTGTGTTCTGAATGTAGAATTCTGAGTTCTGCATTCAGATTCTGATTTCTGAGTGCTACATTCTAAAGTCTGAATTGTAACATCTGAGTTCTGAGTACTACGTTCTAAGGGCTGAGTTCTGAATTGGAAATTCTGAGTTCTGCGTTCTGAGTTCTGAACACTAAGCTGTGAATTCTGAATTCAGAATTCGAGTTTGGGAATTCTGAGTTCCGTATTCTGATATCTGCATTCTGAGATTTGAGTTTGAAGCTGTACATTCTGAGTGCTCAATTTCGAATACTGAATTTGGAGTTCTAATTTCTGAGTTCTGAATTAAGAGTTCTGAGTTCTGAATTCTGACTTGTGATTTCTGAGTTCTGAATTCCGCATTGATTACTGAGTTGCGATTTCTGAGTCCTGAATTCTGAATTGTGATCACAGAGTTCTGAGTTCTGTCTTCTGAATCCGAAGTTCGAAATGATGAGCTTTGAGTTCTGAATTCTGCATTGAATACTGAGTTCTGAGTTCTGACTTCAGAATTCTGAGCACTGAGATCTGTATTATGAGCTCTGAAAGCTGAGTTCTGAGTTCTAAATTATAAGTTCTGAATTCAGACTTCTGATTGCTGAGTTTTGAAACCTGCCTTCTGAGTTCCAAAATCTGAGTTCTGAGTTCTAACTTCTGAATTCTGAGTCCGGATCTCTGAATTCTGCGTTTTGATGTCTGAGGTCTGAATTGAGGGTTGCGAAATCTGATTCTGAATACGGATTCTTCGTTCTGCATTCTGCATTCTGAGTTCTGAGTTTCTAGTTCTCAACACTGAGTTCTGATTTTTGAGTTTTGAGTTCCGGGTTGGGAATTGTGGTTCTGAATACTGAGCTCTAATTTCTGAACTCTGCGTTCTGAATGTAGAATTCTGAGTTCTGCATTCAGATTCTGATTTCTGAGTGCTACATTCTAAAGTCTGAATTGTAACATCTGAGTTCTGAGTACTACGTTCTAAGGGCTGAGTTCTGAATTGGAAATTCTGAGTTCTGCGTTCTGAGTTCTGAACACTAAGCTGTGAATTCTGAATTCAGAATTCGAGTTTGGGAATTCTGAGTTCCGTATTCTGATATCTGCATTCTGAGATTTGAGTTTGAAGCTGTACATTCTGAGTGCTCAATTTCGAATACTGAATTTGGAGTTCTAATTTCTGAGTTCTGAATTAAGAGTTCTGAGTTCTGAATTCTGACTTGTGATTTCTGAGTTCTGAATTCCGCATTGATTACTGAGTTTGCGATTTCTGAGTCCTGAATTCTGAATTGTGATCACAGAGTTCTGAGTTCTGTCTTCTGAATCCGAAGTTCGAAATGATGAGCTTTGAGTTCTGAATTCTGTATTGAATACTGAGTTCTGAGTTCTGACTTCAGAATTCTGAGCACTGAGATCTGTATTATGAGCTCTGAAAGCTGAGTTCTGAGTTCTAAATTATAAGTTCTGAATTCAGACTTCTGATTGCTGAGTTTTGAAACCTGCCTTCTGAGTTCCAAAATCTGAGTTCTGAGTTCTAACTTCTGAATTCTGAGTCCGGATCTCTGAATCTGCGTTTTGATGTCTGAGGTCTGAATTGAGGGTTGCGAAATCTGATTCTGAATACGGATTCTTCGTTCTGCATTCTGCATTCTGAGTTCTGAGTTTCTAGTTCTCAACACTGAGTTCTGATTTTTGAGTTTTGAGTTCCGGGTTGGAATTGTGGTTCTGAATACTGAGCTCTAATTTCTGAACTCTGCGTTCTGAATGTAGAATTCTGAGTTCTGCATTCAGATTCTGATTTCTGAGTGCTACATTCTAAAGTCTGAATTGTAACATCTGAGTTCTGAGTACTACGTTCTAAGGGCTGAGTTCTGAATTGGAAATTCTGAGTTCTGCGTTCTGAGTTCTGAACACTAAGCTGTGAATTCTGAATTCAGAATTCGAGTTTGGGAATTCTGAGTTCTGTATTCTGATATCTGCATTCTGAGATTTGAGTTTGAAGCTGTACATTCTGAGTGCTCAATTTCGAATACTGAATTTGGAGTTCTAATTCTGAGTTCTGAATTAAGAGTTCTGAGTTCTGAATTCTGACTTGTGATTTCTGAGTTATGAATTCCGCATTGATTACTGAGTTGCGATTTCTGAGTCCTGAATTCTGAATTGTGATCACAGAGTTCTGAGTTCTGTCTTCTGAATCCGAAGTTCGAAATGATGAGCTTTGAGTTCTGAATTCTGTATTGAATACTGAGTTCTGAGTTCTGACTTCAGAATTCTGAGCACTGAGATCTGTATTATGAGCTCTGAAAGCTGAGTTCTGAGTTCTAAATTATAAGTTCTGAATTCAGACTTCTGATTGCTGAGTTTTTGAAACCTGCCTTCTGAGTTCCAAAATCTGAGTTCTGAGTTCTAACTTCTGAATTCTGAGTCCGGATCTCTGAATTCTGCGTTTTGATGTCTGAGGTCTGAATTGAGGGTTGCGAAATCTGATTCTGAATACGGATTCTTCGTTCTGCATTCCTGCATGCTGCATTCTGAGTTCTGAGTTTCTAGTTCTCAACACTGAGTTCTGATTTTTGAGTTTTGAGTTCCGGGTTGGGAATTGTGGTTCTGAATACTGAGCTCTAATTTCTGAACTCTGTGTTCTGAATGTAGAATTCTGAGTTCTGCATTCAGATTCTGATTTCTGAGTGCTACATTCTAAAGTCTGAATTGTAACATCTGAGTTCTGAGTACTACGTTCTAAGGGCTGAGTTCTGAATTGGAAATTCTGAGTTCTGCGTTCTGAGTTCTGAACACTAAGCTGTGAATTCTGAATTCAGAATTCGAGTTTGGGAATTCTGAGTTCCGTATTCTGATATCTGCATTCTGAGATTTGAGTTTGAAGCTGTACATTCTGAGTGCTCAATTTCGAATACTGAATTTGGAGTTCTAATTTCTGAGTTCTGAATTAAGAGTTCTGAGTTCTGAATTCTGACTTGTGATTTCTGAGTTCTGAATTCCGCATTGATTACTGAGTTGCGATTTCTGAGTCCTGAATTCTGAATTGTGATCACAGAGTTCTGAGTTCTGTCTTCTGAATCCGAAGTTCGAAATGATGAGCTTTGAGTTCTGAATTCTGTATTGAATACTGAGTTCTGAGTTCTGACTTCAGAATTCTGAGCACTGAGATCTGTATTATGAGCTCTGAAAGCTGAGTTCTGAGTTCTAAATTATAAGTTCTGAATTCAGACTTCTGATTGCTGAGTTTTGAAACCTGCCTTCTGAGTTCCAAAATCTGAGTTCTGAGTTCTAACTTCTGAATTCTGAGTCCGGATCTCTGAATTCTGCGTTTTGATGTCTGAGGTCTGAATTGAGGGTTGCGAAATCTGATTCTGAATACGGATTCTTCGTTCTGCATTCTGCATTCTGAGTTCTGAGTTTCTAGTTCTCAACACTGAGTTCTGATTTTTGAGTTTTGAGTTCCGGGTTGGGAATTGTGGTTCTGAATACTGAGCTCTAATTTCTGAACTCTGCGTTCTGAATTTAGAATTCTGAGTTCTGCATTCAGATTCTGATTTCTGAGTGCTACATTCTAAAGTCTGAATTGTAACATCTGAGTTCTGAGTACTACGTTCTAAGGGCTGAGTTCTGAATTGGAAATTCTGAGTTCTGCGTTCTGAGTTCTGAACACTAAGCTGTGAATTCTGAATTCAGAATTCGAGTTTGGGAATTCTGAGTTCTGTATTCTGATATCTGCATTCTGAGATTTGAGTTTGAAGCTGTACATTCTGAGTGCTCAATTTCGAATACTGAATTTGGAGTTCTAATTTCTGAGTTCTGAATTAAGAGTTCTGAGTTCTGAATTCTGACTTGTGATTTCTGAGTTCTGAATTCCGCATTGATTACTGAGTTGCGATTTCTGAGTCCTGAATTCTGAATTGTGATCACAGAGTTCTGAGTTCTGTCTTCTGAATCCGAAGTTCGAAATGATGAGCTTTGAGTTCTGAATTCTGTATTGAATACTGAGTTCTGAGTTCTGACTTCAGAATTCTGAGCACTGAGATCTGTATTATGAGCTCTGAAAGCTGAGTTCTGAGTTCTAAATTATAAGTTCTGAATTCAGACTTCTGATTGCTGAGTTTTGAAACCTGCCTTCTGAGTTCCAAAATCTGAGTTCTGAGTTCTAACTTCTGAATTCTGAGTCCGGATCTCTGAATTCTGCGTTTTGATGTCTGAGGTCTGAATTGAGGGTTGCGAAATCTGATTCTGAATACGGATTCTTCGTTCTGCATTCTGCATGCTGCATTCTGAGTTCTGAGTTTCTAGTTCTCAACACTGAGTTCTGATTTTTGAGTTTTGAGTTCCGGGTTGGGAATTGTGGTTCTGAATACTGAGCTCTAATTTCTGAACTCTGTGTTCTGAATGTAGAATTCTGAGTTCTGCATTCAGATTCTGATTTCTGAGTGCTACATTCTAAAGTCTGAATTGTAACATCTGAGTTCTGAGTACTACGTTCTAAGGGCTGAGTTCTGAATTGGAAATTCTGAGTTCTGCGTTCTGAGTTCTGAACACTAAGCTGTGAATTCTGAATTCAGAATTCGAGTTTGGGAATTCTGAGTTCCGTATTCTGATATCTGCATTCTGAGATTTGAGTTTGAAGCTGTACATTCTGAGTGCTCAATTTCGAATACTGAATTTGGAGTTCTAATTTCTGAGTTCTGAATTAAGAGTTCTGAGTTCTGAATTCTGACTTGTGATTTCTGAGTTCTGAATTCCGCATTGATTACTGAGTTGCGATTTCTGAGTCCTGAATTCTGAATTGTGATCACAGAGTTCTGAGTTCTGTCTTCTGAATCCTAAGTTCGAAATGATGAGCTTTGAGTTCTGAATTCTGTATTGAATACTGAGTTCTGAGTTCTGACTTCAGAATTCTGAGCACTGAGATCTGTATTATGAGCTCTGAAAGCTGAGTTCTGAGTTCTAAATTATAAGTTCTGAATTCAGACTTCTGATTGCTGAGTTTTGAAACCTGCCTTCTGAGTTCCAAAATCTGAGTTCTGAGTTCTAACTTCTGAATTCTGAGTCCGGATCTCTGAATTCTGCGTTTTGATGTCTGAGGTCTGAATTGAGGGTTGCGAAATCTGATTCTGAATACGGATTCTTCGTTCTGCATTCTGCATGCTGCATTCTGAGTTCTGAGTTTCTAGTTCTCAACACTGAGTTCTGATTTTTGAGTTTTGAGTTCCGGGTTGGGAATTGTGGTTCTGAATACTGAGCTCTAATTTCTGAACTCTGCGTTCTGAATGTAGAATTCTGAGTTCTGCATTCAGATTCTGATTTCTGAGTGCTACATTCTAAAGTCTGAATTGTAACATCTGAGTTCTGAGTACTACGTTCTAAGGGCTGAGTTCTGAATTGGAAATTCTGAGTTCTGCGTTCTGAGTTCTGAACACTAAGCTGTGAATTCTGAATTCAGAATTCGAGTTTGGGAATTCTGAGTTCCGTATTCTGATATCTGCATTCTGAGATTTGAGTTTGAAGCTGTACATTCTGAGTGCTCAATTTCGAATACTGAATTTGGAGTTCTAATTTCTGAGTTCTGAATTAAGAGTTCTGAGTTCTGAATTCTGACTTGTGATTTCTGAGTTCTGAATTCCGCATTGATTACTGAGTTGCGATTTCTGAGTCCTGAATTCTGAATTGTGATCACAGAGTTCTGAGTTCTGTCTTCTGAATCCTAAGTTCGAAATGATGAGCTTTGAGTTCTGAATTCTGTATTGAATACTGAGTTCTGAGTTCTGACTTCAGAATTCTGAGCACTGAGATCTGTATTATGAGCTCTGAAAGCTGAGTTCTGAGTTCTAAATTATAAGTTCTGAATTCAGACTTCTGATTGCTGAGTTTTGAAACCTGCCTTCTGAGTTCCAAAATCTGAGTTCTGAGTTCTAACTTCTGAATTCTGAGTCCGGATCTCTGAATTCTGCGTTTTGATGTCTGAGGTCTGAATTGAGGGTTGCGAAATCTGATTCTGAATACGGATTCTTCGTTCTGCATTCTGCATTCTGAGTTCTGAGTTTCTAGTTCTCAACACTGAGTTCTGATTTTTGAGTTTTGAGTTCCGGGTTGGGAATTGTGGTTCTGAATACTGAGCTCTAATTTCTGAACTCTGCGTTCTGAATGTAGAATTCTGAGTTCTGCATTCAGATTCTGATTTCTGAGTGCTACATTCTAAATTCTGAATTGTAACATCTGAGTTCTGAGTACTACGTTCTAAGGGCTGAGTTCTGAATTGGAAATTCTGAGTTCTGCGTTCTGAGTTCTGAACACTAAGCTGTGAATTCTGAATTCAGAATTCGAGTTTGGGAATTCTGAGTTCTGTATTCTGATATCTGCATTCTGAGATTTGAGTTTGAAGCTGTACATTCTGAGTGCTCAATTTCGAATACTGAATTTGGAGTTCTAATTTCTGAGTTCTGAATTAAGAGTTCTGAGTTCTGAATTCTGACTTGTGATTTCTGAGTTCTGAATTCCGCATTGATTACTGAGTTGCGATTTCTGAGTCCTGAATTCTGAATTGTGATCACAGAGTTCTGAGTTCTGTCTTCTGAATCCGAAGTTCGAAATGATGAGCTTTGAGTTCTGAATTCTGTATTGAATACTGAGTTCTGAGTTCTGACTTCAGAATTCTGAGCACTGAGATCTGTATTATGAGCTCTGAAAGCTGAGTTCTGAGTTCTAAATTATAAGTTCTGAATTCAGACTTCTGATTGCTGAGTTTTGAAACCTGCCTTCTGAGTTCCAAAATCTGAGTTCTGAGTTCTAACTTCTGAATTCTGAGTCCGGATCTCTGAATTCTGCGTTTTGATGTCTGAGGTCTGAATTGAGGGTTGCGAAATCTGATTCTGAATACGGATTCTTCGTTCTGCATTCTGCATGCTGCATTCTGAGTTCTGAGTTTCTAGTTCTCAACACTGAGTTCTGATTTTTGAGTTTTGAGTTCCGGGTTGGGAATTGTGGTTCTGAATACTGAGCTCTAATTTCTGAACTCTGCGTTCTGAATTTAGAATTCTGAGTTCTGCATTCAGATTCTGATTTCTGAGTGCTACATTCTAAAGTCTGAATTGTAACATCTGAGTTCTGAGTACTACATTCTAAGGGCTGAGTTCTGAATTGGAAATTCTGAGTTCTGCGTTCTGAGTTCTGAACACTAAGCTGTGAATTCTGAATTCAGAATTCGAGTTTGGGAATTCTGAGTTCCGTATTCTGATATCTGCATTCTGAGATTTGAGTTTGAAGCTGTACATTCTGAGTGCTCAATTTCGAATACTGAATTTGGAGTTCTAATTTCTGAGTTCTGAATTAAGAGTTCTGAGTTTTGAATTCTGACTTGTGATTTCTGAGTTCTGAATTCCGCATTGATTACTGAGTTGCGATTTCTGAGTCCTGAATTCTGAATTGTGATCACAGAGTTCTGAGTTCTGTCTTCTGAATCCGAAGTTCGAAATGATGAGCTTTGAGTTCTGAATTCTGTATTGAATACTGAGTTCTGAGTTCTGACTTCAGAATTCTGAGCACTGAGATCTGTATTATGAGCTCTGAAAGCTGAGTTCTGAGTTCTAAATTATAAGTTCTGAATTCAGACTTCTGATTGCTGAGTTTTGAAACCTGCCTTCTGAGTTCCAAAATCTGAGTTCTGAGTTCTAACTTCTGAATTCTGAGTCCGGATCTCTGAATTCTGCGTTTTGATGTCTGAGGTCTGAATTGAGGGTTGCGAAATCTGATTCTGAATACGGATTCTTCGTTCTGCATTCTGCATGCTGCATTCTGAGTTCTGAGTTTCTAGTTCTCAACACTGAGTTCTGATTTTTGAGTTTTGAGTTCCGGGTTGGGAATTGTGGTTCTGAATACTGAGCTCTAATTTCTGAACTCTGTGTTCTGAATGTAGAATTCTGAGTTCTGCATTCAGATTCTGATTTCTGAGTGCTACATTCTAAAGTCTGAATTGTAACATCTGAGTTCTGAGTACTACGTTCTAAGGGCTGAGTTCTGAATTGGAAATTCTGAGTTCTGCGTTCTGAGTTCTGAACACTAAGCTGTGAATTCTGAATTCAGAATTCGAGTTTGGGAATTCTGAGTTCCGTATTCTGATATCTGCATTCTGAGATTTGAGTTTGAAGCTGTACATTCTGAGTGCTCAATTTCGAATACTGAATTTGGAGTTCTAATTTCTGAGTTCTGAATTAAGAGTTCTGAGTTCTGAATTCTGACTTGTGATTTCTGAGTTCTGAATTCCGCATTGATTACTGAGTTGCGATTTCTGAGTCCTGAATTCTGAATTGTGATCACAGAGTTCTGAGTTCTGTCTTCTGAATCCGAAGTTCGAAATGATGAGCTTTGAGTTCTGAATTCTGTATTGAATACTGAGTTCTGAGTTCTGACTTCAGAATTCTGAGCACTGAGATCTGTATTATGAGCTCTGAAAGCTGAGTTCTGAGTTCTAAATTATAAGTTCTGAATTCAGACTTCTGATTGCTGAGTTTTGAAACCTGCCTTCTGAGTTCCAAAATCTGAGTTCTGAGTTCTAACTTCTGAATTCTGAGTCCGGATCTCTGAATTCTGCGTTTTGATGTCTGAGGTCTGAATTGAGGGTTGCGAAATCTGATTCTGAATACGGATTCTTCGTTCTGCATTCTGCATTCTGAGTTCTGAGTTTCTAGTTCTCAACACTGAGTTCTGATTTTTGAGTTTTGAGTTCCGGGTTGGGAATTGTGGTTCTGAATACTGAGCTCTAATTTCTGAACTCTGCGTTCTGAATTTAGAATTCTGAGTTCTGCATTCAGATTCTGATTTCTGAGTGCTACATTCTAAAGTCTGAATTGTAACATCTGAGTTCTGAGTACTACGTTCTAAGGGCTGAGTTCTGAATTGGAAATTCTGAGTTCTGCGTTCTGAGTTCTGAACACTAAGCTGTGAATTCTGAATTCAGAATTCGAGTTTGGGAATTCTGAGTTCTGTATTCTGATATCTGCATTCTGAGATTTGAGTTTGAAGCTGTACATTCTGAGTGCTCAATTTCGAATACTGAATTTGGAGTTCTAATTTCTGAGTTCTGAATTAAGAGTTCTGAGTTCTGAATTCTGACTTGTGATTTCTGAGTTCTGAATTCCGCATTGATTACTGAGTTGCGATTTCTGAGTCCTGAATTCTGAATTGTGATCACAGAGTTCTGAGTTCTGTCTTCTGAATCCTAAGTTCGAAATGATGAGCTTTGAGTTCTGAATTCTGTATTGAATACTGAGTTCTGAGTTCTGACTTCAGAATTCTGAGCACTGAGATCTGTATTATGAGCTCTGAAAGCTGAGTTCTGAGTTCTAAATTATAAGTTCTGAATTCAGACTTCTGATTGCTGAGTTTTGAAACCTGCCTTCTGAGTTCCAAAATCTGAGTTCTGAGTTCTAACTTCTGAATTCTGAGTCCGGATCTCTGAATTCTGCGTTTTGATGTCTGAGGTCTGAATTGAGGGTTGCGAAATCTGATTCTGAATACGGATTCTTCGTTCTGCATTCTGCATGCTGCATTCTGAGTTCTGAGTTTCTAGTTCTCAACACTGAGTTTTGATTTTTGAGTTTTGAGTTCCGGGTTGGGAATTGTGGTTCTGAATACTGAGCTCTAATTTCTGAACTCTGTGTTCTGAATGTAGAATTCTGAGTTCTGCATTCAGATTCTGATTTCTGAGTGCTACATTCTAAAGTCTGAATTGTAACATCTGAGTTCTGAGTACTACGTTCTAAGGGCTGAGTTCTGAATTGGAAATTCTGAGTTCTGCGTTCTGAGTTCTGAACACTAATCTGTGAATTCTGAATTCAGAATTCGAGTTTGGGAATTCTGAGTTCCGTATTCTGATATCTGCATTCTGAGATTTGAGTTTGAAGCTGTACATTCTGAGTGCTCAATTTCGAATACTGAATTTGGAGTTCTAATTTCTGAGTTCTGAATTAAGAGTTCTGAGTTCTGAATTCTGACTTGTGATTTCTGAGTTCTGAATTCCGCATTGATTACTGAGTTGCGATTTCTGAGTCCTGAATTCTGAATTGTGATCACAGAGTTCTGAGTTCTGTCTTCTGAATCCTAAGTTCGAAATGATGAGCTTTGAGTTCTGAATTCTGTATTGAATACTGAGTTCTGAGTTCTGACTTCAGAATTCTGAGCACTGAGATCTGTATTATGAGCTCTGAAAGCTGAGTTCTGAGTTCTAAATTATAAGTTCTGAATTCAGACTTCTGATTGCTGAGTTTTGAAACCTGCCTTCTGAGTTCCAAAATCTGAGTTCTGAGTTCTAACTTCTGAATTCTGAGTCCGGATCTCTGAATTCTGCGTTTTGATGTCTGAGGTCTGAATTGAGGGTTGCGAAATCTGATTCTGAATACGGATTCTTCGTTCTGCATTCTGCATGCTGCATTCTGAGTTTCTAGTTCTCAACACTGAGTTCTGATTTTTGAGTTTTGAGTTCCGGGTTGGGAATTGTGGTTCTGAATACTGAGCTCTAATTTCTGAACTCTGCGTTCTGAATGTAGAATTCTGAGTTCTGCATTCAGATTCTGATTTCTGAGTGCTACATTCTAAATTCTGAATTGTAACATCTGAGTTCTGAGTACTACGTTCTAAGGGCTGAGTTCTGAATTGGAAATTCTGAGTTCTGCGTTCTGAGTTCTGAACACTAAGCTGTGAATTCTGAATTCAGAATTCGAGTTTGGGAATTCTGAGTTCTGTATTCTGATATCTGCATTCTGAGATTTGAGTTTGAAGCTGTACATTCTGAGTGCTCAATTTCGAATACTGAATTTGGAGTTCTAATTTCTGAGTTCTGAATTAAGAGTTCTGAGTTCTGAATTCTGACTTGTGATTTCTGAGTTCTGAATTCCGCATTGATTACTGAGTTGCGATTTCTGAGTCCTGAATTCTGAATTGTGATCACAGAGTTCTGAGTTCTGTCTTCTGAATCCGAAGTTCGAAATGATGAGCTTTGAGTTCTGAATTCTGTATTGAATACTGAGTTCTGAGTTCTGACTTCAGAATTCTGAGCACTGAGATCTGTATTATGAGCTCTGAAAGCTGAGTTCTGAGTTCTAAATTATAAGTTCTGAATTCAGACTTCTGATTGCTGAGTTTTGAAACCTGCCTTCTGAGTTCCAAAATCTGAGTTCTGAGTTCTAACTTCTGAATTCTGAGTCCGGATCTCTGAATTCTGCGTTTTGATGTCTGAGGTCTGAATTGAGGGTTGCGAAATCTGATTCTGAATACGGATTCTTCGTTCTGCATTCTGCATGCTGCATTCTGAGTTCTGAGTTTCTAGTTCTCAACACTGAGTTCTGATTTTTGAGTTTTGAGTTCCGGGTTGGGAATTGTGGTTCTGAATACTGAGCTCTAATTTCTGAACTCTGCGTTCTGAATTTAGAATTCTGAGTTCTGCATTCAGATTCTGATTTCTGAGTGCTACATTCTAAAGTCTGAATTGTAACATCTGAGTTCTGAGTACTACATTCTAAGGGCTGAGTTCTGAATTGGAAATTCTGAGTTCTGCGTTCTGAGTTCTGAACACTAAGCTGTGAATTCTGAATTCAGAATTCGAGTTTGGGAATTCTGAGTTCCGTATTCTGATATCTGCATTCTGAGATTTGAGTTTGAAGCTGTACATTCTGAGTGCTCAATTTCGAATACTGAATTTGGAGTTCTAATTTCTGAGTTCTGAATTAAGAGTTCTGAGTTTTGAATTCTGACTTGTGATTTCTGAGTTCTGAATTCCGCATTGATTACTGAGTTGCGATTTCTGAGTCCTGAATTCTGAATTGTGATCACAGAGTTCTGAGTTCTGTCTTCTGAATCCGAAGTTCGAAATGATGAGCTTTGAGTTCTGAATTCTGTATTGAATACTGAGTTCTGAGTTCTGACTTCAGAATTCTGAGCACTGAGATCTGTATTATGAGCTCTGAAAGCTGAGTTCTGAGTTCTAAATTATAAGTTCTGAATTCAGACTTCTGATTGCTGAGTTTTGAAACCTGCCTTCTGAGTTCCAAAATCTGAGTTCTGAGTTCTAACTTCTGAATTCTGAGTCCGGATCTCTGAATTCTGCGTTTTGATGTCTGAGGTCTGAATTGAGGGTTGCGAAATCTGATTCTGAATACGGATTCTTCGTTCTGCATTCTGCATGCTGCATTCTGAGTTCTGAGTTTCTAGTTCTCAACACTGAGTTCTGATTTTTGAGTTTTGAGTTCCGGGTTGGGAATTGTGGTTCTGAATACTGAGCTCTAATTTCTGAACTCTGTGTTCTGAATGTAGAATTCTGAGTTCTGCATTCAGATTCTGATTTCTGAGTGCTACATTCTAAAGTCTGAATTGTAACATCTGAGTTCTGAGTACTACGTTCTAAGGGCTGAGTTCTGAATTGGAAATTCTGAGTTCTGCGTTCTGAGTTCTGAACACTAAGCTGTGAATTCTGAATTCAGAATTCGAGTTTGGGAATTCTGAGTTCCGTATTCTGATATCTGCATTCTGAGATTTGAGTTTGAAGCTGTACATTCTGAGTGCTCAATTTCGAATACTGAATTTGGAGTTCTAATTTCTGAGTTCTGAATTAAGAGTTCTGAGTTCTGAATTCTGACTTGTGATTTCTGAGTTCTGAATTCCGCATTGATTACTGAGTTGCGATTTCTGAGTCCTGAATTCTGAATTGTGATCACAGAGTTCTGAGTTCTGTCTTCTGAATCCGAAGTTCGAAATGATGAGCTTTGAGTTCTGAATTCTGTATTGAATACTGAGTTCTGAGTTCTGACTTCAGAATTCTGAGCACTGAGATCTGTATTATGAGCTCTGAAAGCTGAGTTCTGAGTTCTAAATTATAAGTTCTGAATTCAGACTTCTGATTGCTGAGTTTTGAAACCTGCCTTCTGAGTTCCAAAATCTGAGTTCTGAGTTCTAACTTCTGAATTCTGAGTCCGGATCTCTGAATTCTGCGTTTTGATGTCTGAGGTCTGAATTGAGGGTTGCGAAATCTGATTCTGAATACGGATTCTTCGTTCTGCATTCTGCATTCTGAGTTCTGAGTTTCTAGTTCTCAACACTGAGTTCTGATTTTTGAGTTTTGAGTTCCGGGTTGGGAATTGTGGTTCTGAATACTGAGCTCTAATTTCTGAACTCTGCGTTCTGAATTTAGAATTCTGAGTTCTGCATTCAGATTCTGATTTCTGAGTGCTACATTCTAAAGTCTGAATTGTAACATCTGAGTTCTGAGTACTACGTTCTAAGGGCTGAGTTCTGAATTGGAAATTCTGAGTTCTGCGTTCTGAGTTCTGAACACTAAGCTGTGAATTCTGAATTCAGAATTCGAGTTTGGGAATTCTGAGTTCTGTATTCTGATATCTGCATTCTGAGATTTGAGTTTGAAGCTGTACATTCTGAGTGCTCAATTTCGAATACTGAATTTGGAGTTCTAATTTCTGAGTTCTGAATTAAGAGTTCTGAGTTCTGAATTCTGACTTGTGATTTCTGAGTTCTGAATTCCGCATTGATTACTGAGTTGCGATTTCTGAGTCCTGAATTCTGAATTGTGATCACAGAGTTCTGAGTTCTGTCTTCTGAATCCTAAGTTCGAAATGATGAGCTTTGAGTTCTGAATTCTGTATTGAATACTGAGTTCTGAGTTCTGACTTCAGAATTCTGAGCACTGAGATCTGTATTATGAGCTCTGAAAGCTGAGTTCTGAGTTCTAAATTATAAGTTCTGAATTCAGACTTCTGATTGCTGAGTTTTGAAACCTGCCTTCTGAGTTCCAAAATCTGAGTTCTGAGTTCTAACTTCTGAATTCTGAGTCCGGATCTCTGAATTCTGCGTTTTGATGTCTGAGGTCTGAATTGAGGGTTGCGAAATCTGATTCTGAATACGGATTCTTCGTTCTGCATTCTGCATGCTGCATTCTGAGTTCTGAGTTTCTAGTTCTCAACACTGAGTTTTGATTTTTGAGTTTTGAGTTCCGGGTTGGGAATTGTGGTTCTGAATACTGAGCTCTAATTTCTGAACTCTGTGTTCTGAATGTAGAATTCTGAGTTCTGCATTCAGATTCTGATTTCTGAGTGCTACATTCTAAAGTCTGAATTGTAACATCTGAGTTCTGAGTACTACGTTCTAAGGGCTGAGTTCTGAATTGGAAATTCTGAGTTCTGCGTTCTGAGTTCTGAACACTAATCTGTGAATTCTGAATTCAGAATTCGAGTTTGGGAATTCTGAGTTCCGTATTCTGATATCTGCATTCTGAGATTTGAGTTTGAAGCTGTACATTCTGAGTGCTCAATTTCGAATACTGAATTTGGAGTTCTAATTTCTGAGTTCTGAATTAAGAGTTCTGAGTTCTGAATTCTGACTTGTGATTTCTGAGTTCTGAATTCCGCATTGATTACTGAGTTGCGATTTCTGAGTCCTGAATTCTGAATTGTGATCACAGAGTTCTGAGTTCTGTCTTCTGAATCCTAAGTTCGAAATGATGAGCTTTGAGTTCTGAATTCTGTATTGAATACTGAGTTCTGAGTTCTGACTTCAGAATTCTGAGCACTGAGATCTGTATTATGAGCTCTGAAAGCTGAGTTCTGAGTTCTAAATTATAAGTTCTGAATTCAGACTTCTGATTGCTGAGTTTTGAAACCTGCCTTCTGAGTTCCAAAATCTGAGTTCTGAGTTCTAACTTCTGAATTCTGAGTCCGGATCTCTGAATTCTGCGTTTTGATGTCTGAGGTCTGAATTGAGGGTTGCGAAATCTGATTCTGAATACGGATTCTTCGTTCTGCATTCTGCATGCTGCATTCTGAGTTCTGAGTTTCTAGTTCTCAACACTGAGTTCTGATTTTTGAGTTTTGAGTTCCGGGTTGGGAATTGTGGTTCTGAATACTGAGCTCTAATTTCTGAACTCTGCGTTCTGAATGTAGAATTCTGAGTTCTGCATTCAGATTCTGATTTCTGAGTGCTACATTCTAAAGTCTGAATTGTAACATCTGAGTTCTGAGTACTACGTTCTAAGGGCTGAGTTCTGAATTGGAAATTCTGAGTTCTGCGTTCTGAGTTCTGAACACTAAGCTGTGAATTCTGAATTCAGAATTCGAGTTTGGGAATTCTGAGTTCCGTATTCTGATATCTGCATTCTGAGATTTGAGTTTGAAGCTGTACATTCTGAGTGCTCAATTTCGAATACTGAATTTGGAGTTCTAATTTCTGAGTTCTGAATTAAGAGTTCTGAGTTCTGAATTCTGACTTGTGATTTCTGAGTTCTGAATTCCGCATTGATTACTGAGTTCCGATTTCTGAGTCCTGAATTCTGAATTGTGATCACAGAGTTCTGAGTTCTGTCTTCTGAATCCTAAGTTCGAAATGATGAGCTTTGAGTTCTGAATTCTGTATTGAATACTGAGTTCTGAGTTCTGACTTCAGAATTCTGAGCACTGAGATCTGTATTATGAGCTCTGAAAGCTGAGTTCTGAGTTCTAAATTATAAGTTCTGAATTCAGACTTCTGATTGCTGAGTTTTGAAACCTGCCTTCTGAGTTCCAAAATCTGAGTTCTGAGTTCTAACTTCTGAATTCTGAGTCCGGATCTCTGAATTCTGCGTTTTGATGTCTGAGGTCTGAATTGAGGGTTGCGAAATCTGATTCTGAATACGGATTCTTCGTTCTGCATTCTGCATTCTGAGTTCTGAGTTTCTAGTTCTCAACACTGAGTTCTGATTTTTGAGTTTTGAGTTCCGGGTTGGGAATTGTGGTTCTGAATACTGAGCTCTAATTTCTGAACTCTGCGTTCTGAATGTAGAATTCTGAGTTCTGCATTCAGATTCTGATTTCTGAGTGCTACATTCTAAATTCTGAATTGTAACATCTGAGTTCTGAGTACTACGTTCTAAGGGCTGAGTTCTGAATTGGAAATTCTGAGTTCTGCGTTCTGAGTTCTGAACACTAAGCTGTGAATTCTGAATTCAGAATTCGAGTTTGGGAATTCTGAGTTCTGTATTCTGATATCTGCATTCTGAGATTTGAGTTTGAAGCTGTACATTCTGAGTGCTCAATTTCGAATACTGAATTTGGAGTTCTAATTTCTGAGTTCTGAATTAAGAGTTCTGAGTTCTGAATTCTGACTTGTGATTTCTGAGTTCTGAATTCCGCATTGATTACTGAGTTGCGATTTCTGAGTCCTGAATTCTGAATTGTGATCACAGAGTTCTGAGTTCTGTCTTCTGAATCCGAAGTTCGAAATGATGAGCTTTGAGTTCTGAATTCTGTATTGAATACTGAGTTCTGAGTTCTGACTTCAGAATTCTGAGCACTGAGATCTGTATTATGAGCTCTGAAAGCTGAGTTCTGAGTTCTAAATTATAAGTTCTGAATTCAGACTTCTGATTGCTGAGTTTTGAAACCTGCCTTCTGAGTTCCAAAATCTGAGTTCTGAGTTCTAACTTCTGAATTCTGAGTCCGGATCTCTGAATTCTGCGTTTTGATGTCTGAGGTCTGAATTGAGGGTTGCGAAATCTGATTCTGAATACGGATTCTTCGTTCTGCATTCTGCATGCTGCATTCTGAGTTCTGAGTTTCTAGTTCTCAACACTGAGTTCTGATTTTTGAGTTTTGAGTTCCGGGTTGGGAATTGTGGTTCTGAATACTGAGCTCTAATTTCTGAACTCTGCGTTCTGAATTTAGAATTCTGAGTTCTGCATTCAGATTCTGATTTCTGAGTGCTACATTCTAAAGTCTGAATTGTAACATCTGAGTTCTGAGTACTACATTCTAAGGGCTGAGTTCTGAATTGGAAATTCTGAGTTCTGCGTTCTGAGTTCTGAACACTAAGCTGTGAATTCTGAATTCAGAATTCGAGTTTGGGAATTCTGAGTTCCGTATTCTGATATCTGCATTCTGAGATTTGAGTTTGAAGCTGTACATTCTGAGTGCTCAATTTCGAATACTGAATTTGGAGTTCTAATTTCTGAGTTCTGAATTAAGAGTTCTGAGTTTTGAATTCTGACTTGTGATTTCTGAGTTCTGAATTCCGCATTGATTACTGAGTTGCGATTTCTGAGTCCTGAATTCTGAATTGTGATCACAGAGTTCTGAGTTCTGTCTTCTGAATCCGAAGTTCGAAATGATGAGCTTTGAGTTCTGAATTCTGTATTGAATACTGAGTTCTGAGTTCTGACTTCAGAATTCTGAGCACTGAGATCTGTATTATGAGCTCTGAAAGCTGAGTTCTGAGTTCTAAATTATAAGTTCTGAATTCAGACTTCTGATTGCTGAGTTTTGAAACCTGCCTTCTGAGTTCCAAAATCTGAGTTCTGAGTTCTAACTTCTGAATTCTGAGTCCGGATCTCTGAATTCTGCGTTTTGATGTCTGAGGTCTGAATTGAGGGTTGCGAAATCTGATTCTGAATACGGATTCTTCGTTCTGCATTCTGCATGCTGCATTCTGAGTTCTGAGTTTCTAGTTCTCAACACTGAGTTCTGATTTTTGAGTTTTGAGTTCCGGGTTGGGAATTGTGGTTCTGAATACTGAGCTCTAATTTCTGAACTCTGCGTTCTGAATGTAGAATTCTGAGTTCTGCATTCAGATTCTGATTTCTGAGTGCTACATTCTAAAGTCTGAATTGTAACATCTGAGTTCTGAGTACTACATTCTAAGGGCTGAGTTCTGAATTGGAAATTCTGAGTTCTGCGTTCTGAGTTCTGAACACTAAGCTGTGAATTCTGAATTCAGAATTCGAGTTTGGGAATTCTGAGTTCCGTATTCTGATATCTGCATTCTGAGATTTGAGTTTGAAGCTGTACATTCTGAGTGCTCAATTTCGAATACTGAATTTGGAGTTCTAATTTCTGAGTTCTGAATTAAGAGTTCTGAGTTTTGAATTCTGACTTGTGATTTCTGAGTTCTGAATTCCGCATTGATTACTGAGTTGCGATTTCTGAGTCCTGAATTCTGAATTGTGATCACAGAGTTCTGAGTTCTGTCTTCTGAATCCGAAGTTCGAAATGATGAGCTTTGAGTTCTGAATTCTGTATTGAATACTGAGTTCTGAGTTCTGACTTCAGAATTCTGAGCACTGAGATCTGTATTATGAGCTCTGAAAGCTGAGTTCTGAGTTCTAAATTATAAGTTCTGAATTCAGACTTCTGATTGCTGAGTTTTGAAACCTGCCTTCTGAGTTCCAAAATCTGAGTTCTGAGTTCTAACTTCTGAATTCTGAGTCCGGATCTCTGAATTCTGCGTTTTGATGTCTGAGGTCTGAATTGAGGGTTGCGAAATCTGATTCTGAATACGGATTCTTCGTTCTGCATTCTGCATGCTGCATTCTGAGTTCTGAGTTTCTAGTTCTCAACACTGAGTTCTGATTTTTGAGTTTTGAGTTCCGGGTTGGGAATTGTGGTTCTGAATACTGAGCTCTAATTTCTGAACTCTGTGTTCTGAATTTAGAATTCTGAGTTCTGCATTCAGATTCTGATTTCTGAGTGCTACATTCTAAATTCTGAATTGTAACATCTGAGTTCTGAGTACTACGTTCTAAGGGCTGAGTTCTGAATTGGAAATTCTGAGTTCTGCGTTCTGAGTTCTGAACACTAAGCTGTGAATTCTGAATTCAGAATTCGAGTTTGGGAATTCTGAGTTCCGTATTCTGATATCTGCATTCTGAGATTTGAGTTTGAAGCTGTACATTCTGAGTGCTCAATTTCGAATACTGAATTTGGAGTTCTAATTTCTGAGTTCTGAATTAAGAGTTCTGAGTTCTGAATTCTGACTTGTGATTTCTGAGTTCTGAATTCCGCATTGATTACTGAGTTGCGATTTCTGAGTCCTGAATTCTATATTGTGATCACAGAGTTCTGAGTTCTGTCTTCTGAATCCGAAGTTCGAAATGATGAGCTTTGAGTTCTGAATTCTGTATTGAATACTGAGTTCTGAGTTCTGACTTCAGAATTCTGAGCACTGAGATCTGTATTATGAGCTCTGAAAGCTGAGTTCTGAGTTCTAAATTATAAGTTCTGAATTCAGACTTCTGATTGCTGAGTTTTGAAACCTGCCTTCTGAGTTCCAAAATCTGAGTTCTGAGTTCTAACTTCTGAATTCTGAGTCCGGATCTCTGAATTCTGCGTTTTGATGTCTGAGGTCTGAATTGAGGGTTGCGAAATCTGATTCTGAATACGGATTCTTCGTTCTGCATTCTGCATGCTGCATTCTGAGTTCTGAGTTTCTAGTTCTCAACACTGAGTTCTGATTTTTGAGTTTTGAGTTCCGGGTTGGGAATTGTGGTTCTGAATACTGAGCTCTAATTTCTGAACTCTGCGTTCTGAATGTAGAATTCTGAGTTCTGCATTCAGATTCTGATTTCTGAGTGCTACATTCTAAAGTCTGAATTGTAACATCTGAGTTCTGAGTACTACATTCTAAGGGCTGAGTTCTGAATTGGAAATTCTGAGTTCTGCGTTCTGAGTTCTGAACACTAAGCTGTGAATTCTGAATTCAGAATTCGAATTTGGGAATTCTGAGTTCCGTATTCTGATATCTGCATTCTGAGATTTGAGTTTGAAGCTGTACATTCTGAGTGCTCAATTTCGAATACTGAATTTGGAGTTCTAATTTCTGAGTTCTGAATTAAGAGTTCTGAGTTTTGAATTCTGACTTGTGATTTCTGAGTTCTGAATTCCGCATTGATTACTGAGTTGCGATTTCTGAGTCCTGAATTCTGAATTGTGATCACAGAGTTCTGAGTTCTGTCTTCTGAATCCGAAGTTCGAAATGATGAGCTTTGAGTTCTGAATTCTGTATTGAATACTGAGTTCTGAGTTCTGACTTCAGAATTCTGAGCACTGAGATCTGTATTATGAGCTCTGAAAGCTGAGTTCTGAGTTCTAAATTATAAGTTCTGAATTCAGACTTCTGATTGCTGAGTTTTGAAACCTGCCTTCTGAGTTCCAAAATCTGAGTTCTGAGTTCTAACTTCTGAATTCTGAGTCCGGATCTCTGAATTCTGCGTTTTGATGTCTGAGGTCTGAATTGAGGGTTGCGAAATCTGATTCTGAATACGGATTCTTCGTTCTGCATTCTGCATGCTGCATTCTGAGTTCTGAGTTTCTAGTTCTCAACACTGAGTTCTGATTTTTGAGTTTTGAGTTCCGGGTTGGGAATTGTGGTTCTGAATACTGAGCTCTAATTTCTGAACTCTGTGTTCTGAATTTAGAATTCTGAGTTCTGCATTCAGATTCTGATTTCTGAGTGCTACATTCTAAAGTCTGAATTGTAACATCTGAGTTCTGAGTACTACGTTCTAAGGGCTGAGTTCTGAATTGGAAATTCTGAGTTCTGCGTTCTGAGTTCTGAACACTAAGCTGTGAATTCTGAATTCAGAATTCGAGTTTGGGAATTCTGAGTTCCGTATTCTGATATCTGCATTCTGAGATTTGAGTTTGAAGCTGTACATTCTGAGTGCTCAATTTCGAATACTGAATTTGGAGTTCTAATTTCTGAGTTCTGAATTAAGAGTTCTGAGTTCTGAATTCTGACTTGTGATTTCTGAGTTCTGAATTCCGCATTGATTACTGAGTTGCGATTTCTGAGTCCTGAATTCTATATTGTGATCACAGAGTTCTGAGTTCTGTCTTCTGAATCCTAAGTTCGAAATGATGAGCTTTGAGTTCTGAATTCTGCCTTGAATACTGAGTTCTGAGTTCTGACTTCAGAATTCTGAGCACTGAGATCTGTATTATGAGCTCTGAAAGCTGAGTTCTGAGTTCTAAATTATAAGTTCTGAATTCAGACTTCTGATTGCTGAGTTTTGAAACCTGCCTTCTGAGTTCCAAAATCTGAGTTCTGAGTTCTAACTTCTGAATTCTGAGTCCGGATCTCTGAATTCTGCGTTTTGATGTCTGAGGTCTGAATTGAGGGTTGCGAAATCTGATTCTGAATACGGATTCTTCGTTCTGCATTCTGCATTCTGAGTTCTGAGTTTCTAGTTCTCAACACTGAGTTCTGATTTTTGAGTTTTGAGTTCCGGGTTGGGAATTGTGGTTCTGAATACTGAGCTCTAATTTCTGAACTCTGCGTTCTGAATGTAGAATTCTGAGTTCTGCATTCAGATTCTGATTTCTGAGTGCTACATTCTAAAGTCTGAATTGTAACATCTGAGTTCTGAGTACTACGTTCTAAGGGCTGAGTTCTGAATTGGAAATTCTGAGTTCTGCGTTCTGAGTTCTGAACACTAAGCTGTGAATTCTGAATTCAGAATTCGAGTTTGGGAATTCTGAGTTCCGTATTCTGATATCTGCATTCTGAGATTTGAGTTTGAAGCTGTACATTCTGAGTGCTCAATTTCGAATACTGAATTTGGAGTTCTAATTTCTGAGTTCTGAATTAAGAGTTCTGAGTTCTGAATTCTGACTTGTGATTTCTGAGTTCTGAATTCCGCATTGATTACTGAGTTGCGATTTCTGAGTCCTGAATTCTGAATTGTGATCACAGAGTTCTGAGTTCTGTCTTCTGAATCCTAAGTTCGAAATGATGAGCTTTGAGTTCTGAATTCTGTATTGAATACTGAGTTCTGAGTTCTGACTTCAGAATTCTGAGCACTGAGATCTGTATTATGAGCTCTGAAAGCTGAGTTCTGAGTTCTAAATTATAAGTTCTGAATTCAGACTTCTGATTGCTGAGTTTTGAAACCTGCCTTCTGAGTTCCAAAATCTGAGTTCTGAGTTCTAACTTCTGAATTCTGAGTCCGGATCTCTGAATTCTGCGTTTTGATGTCTGAGGTCTGAATTGAGGGTTGCGAAATCTGATTCTGAATACGGATTCTTCGTTCTGCATTCTGCATGCTGCATTCTGAGTTCTGAGTTTCTAGTTCTCAACACTGAGTTCTGATTTTTGAGTTTTGAGTTCCGGGTTGGGAATTGTGGTTCTGAATACTGAGCTCTAATTTCTGAACTCTGCGTTCTGAATGTAGAATTCTGAGTTCTGCATTCAGATTCTGATTTCTGAGTGCTACATTCTAAATTCTGAATTGTAACATCTGAGTTCTGAGTACTACGTTCTAAGGGCTGAGTTCTGAATTGGAAATTCTGAGTTCTGCGTTCTGAGTTCTGAACACTAAGCTGTGAATTCTGAATTCAGAATTCGAGTTTGGGAATTCTGAGTTCTGTATTCTGATATCTGCATTCTGAGATTTGAGTTTGAAGCTGTACATTCTGAGTGCTCAATTTCGAATACTGAATTTGGAGTTCTAATTTCTGAGTTCTGAATTAAGAGTTCTGAGTTCTGAATTCTGACTTGTGATTTCTGAGTTCTGAATTCCGCATTGATTACTGAGTTCCGATTTCTGAGTCCTGAATTCTGAATTGTGATCACAGAGTTCTGAGTTCTGTCTTCTGAATCCTAAGTTCGAAATGATGAGCTTTGAGTTCTGAATTCTGCATTGAATACTGAGTTCT
This sequence comes from Ochotona princeps, assembly GCF_030435755.1. Classification (NCBI taxonomy): domain Eukaryota; kingdom Metazoa; phylum Chordata; class Mammalia; order Lagomorpha; family Ochotonidae; genus Ochotona; species Ochotona princeps. The sequence goes on along the minus strand of NC_080866.1, from coordinate 2,871,459 downwards.
GAGTTCTGACTTCAGAATTCTGAGCACTGAGATCTGTATTATGAGCTCTGAAAGCTGAGTTCTGAGTTCTAAATTATAAGTTCTGAATTCAGACTTCTGATTGCTGAGTTTTGAAACCTGCCTTCTGAGTTCCAAAATCTGAGTTCTGAGTTCTAACTTCTGAATTCTGAGTCCGGATCTCTGAATTCTGCGTTTTGATGTCTGAGGTCTGAATTGAGGGTTGCGAAATCTGATTCTGAATACGGATTCTTCGTTCTGCATTCTGCATGCTGCATTCTGAGTTCTGAGTTTCTAGTTCTCAACACTGAGTTCTGATTTTTGAGTTTTGAGTTCCGGGTTGGGAATTGTGGTTCTGAATACTGAGCTCTAATTTCTGAACTCTGCGTTCTGAATGTAGAATTCTGAGTTCTGCATTCAGATTCTGATTTCTGAGTGCTACATTCTAAATTCTGAATTGTAGCATCTGAGTTCTGAGTACTACGTTCTAAGGGCTGAGTTCTGAATTGGAAATTCTGAGTTCTGCGTTCTGAGTTCTGAACACTAAGCTGTGAATTCTGAATTCAGAATTCGAGTTTGGGAATTCTGAGTTCTGTATTCTGATATCTGCATTCTGAGATTTGAGTTTGAAGCTGTACATTCTGAGTGCTCAATTTCGAATACTGAATTTGGAGTTCTAATTTCTGAGTTCTGAATTAAGAGTTCTGAGTTCTGAATTCTGACTTGTGATTTCTGAGTTCTGAATTCCGCATTGATTACTGAGTTCCGATTTCTGAGTCCTGAATTCTGAATTGTGATCACAGAGTTCTGAGTTCTGTCTTCTGAATCCGAAGTTCGAAATGATGAGCTTTGAGTTCTGAATTCTGCCTTGAATACTGAGTTCTGAGTTCTGACTTCAGAATTCTGAGCACTGAGATCTGTATTATGAGCTCTGAAAGCTGAGTTCTGAGTTCTAAATTATAAGTTCTGAATTCAGACTTCTGATTGCTGAGTTTTGAAACCTGCCTTCTGAGTTCCAAAATCTGAGTTCTGAGTTCTAACTTCTGAATTCTGAGTCCGGATCTCTGAATTCTGCGTTTTGATGTCTGAGGTCTGAATTGAGGGTTGCGAAATCTGATTCTGAATACGGATTCTTCGTTCTGCATTCTGCATGCTGCATTCTGAGTTCTGAGTTTCTAGTTCTCAACACTGAGTTCTGATTTTTGAGTTTTGAGTTCCGGGTTGGGAATTGTGGTTCTGAATACTGAGCTCTAATTTCTGAACTCTGCGTTCTGAATTTAGAATTCTGAGTTCTGCATTCAGATTCTGATTTCTGAGTGCTACATTCTAAATTCTGAATTGTAACATCTGAGTTCTGAGTACTACGTTCTAAGGGCTGAGTTCTGAATTGGAAATTCTGAGTTCTGCGTTCTGAGTTCTGAACACTAAGCTGTGAATTCTGAATTCAGAATTCGAGTTTGGGAATTCTGAGTTCCGTATTCTGATATCTGCATTCTGAGATTTGAGTTTGAAGCTGTACATTCTGAGTGCTCAATTTCGAATACTGAATTTGGAGTTCTAATTTCTGAGTTCTGAATTAAGAGTTCTGAGTTCTGAATTCTGACTTGTGATTTCTGAGTTCTGAATTCCGCATTGATTACTGAGTTGCGATTTCTGAGTCCTGAATTCTGAATTGTGATCACAGAGTTCTGAGTTCTGTCTTCTGAATCCTAAGTTCGAAATGATGAGCTTTGAGTTCTGAATTCTGTATTGAATACTGAGTTCTGAGTTCTGACTTCAGAATTCTGAGCACTGAGATCTGTATTATGAGCTCTGAAAGCTGAGTTCTGAGTTCTAAATTATAAGTTCTGAATTCAGACTTCTGATTGCTGAGTTTTGAAACCTGCCTTCTGAGTTCCAAAATCTGAGTTCTGAGTTCTAACTTCTGAATTCTGAGTCCGGATCTCTGAATTCTGCGTTTTGATGTCTGAGGTCTGAATTGAGGGTTGCGAAATCTGATTCTGAATACGGATTCTTCGTTCTGCATTCTGCATGCTGCATTCTGAGTTCTGAGTTTCTAGTTCTCAACACTGAGTTCTGATTTTTGAGTTTTGAGTTCCGGGTTGGGAATTGTGGTTCTGAATACTGAGCTCTAATTTCTGAACTCTGCGTTCTGAATGTAGAATTCTGAGTTCTGCATTCAGATTCTGATTTCTGAGTGCTACATTCTAAATTCTGAATTGTAACATCTGAGTTCTGAGTACTACGTTCTAAGGGCTGAGTTCTGAATTGGAAATTCTGAGTTCTGCGTTCTGAGTTCTGAACACTAAGCTGTGAATTCTGAATTCAGAATTCGAGTTTGGGAATTCTGAGTTCCGTATTCTGATATCTGCATTCTGAGATTTGAGTTTGAAGCTGTACATTCTGAGTGCTCAATTTCGAATACTGAATTTGGAGTTCTAATTTCTGAGTTCTGAATTAAGAGTTCTGAGTTCTGAATTCTGACTTGTGATTTCTGAGTTCTGAATTCCGCATTGATTACTGAGTTGCGATTTCTGAGTCCTGAATTCTGAATTGTGATCACAGAGTTCTGAGTTCTGTCTTCTGAATCCTAAGTTCGAAATGATGAGCTTTGAGTTCTGAATTCTGTATTGAATACTGAGTTCTGAGTTCTGACTTCAGAATTCTGAGCACTGAGATCTGTATTATGAGCTCTGAAAGCTGAGTTCTGAGTTCTAAATTATAAGTTCTGAATTCAGACTTCTGATTGCTGAGTTTTGAAACCTGCCTTCTGAGTTCCAAAATCTGAGTTCTGAGTTCTAACTTCTGAATTCTGAGTCCGGATCTCTGAATTCTGCGTTTTGATGTCTGAGGTCTGAATTGAGGGTTGCGAAATCTGATTCTGAATACGGATTCTTCGTTCTGCATTCTGCATGCTGCATTCTGAGTTCTGAGTTTCTAGTTCTCAACACTGAGTTCTGATTTTTGAGTTTTGAGTTCCGGGTTGGGAATTGTGGTTCTGAATACTGAGCTCTAATTTCTGAACTCTGCGTTCTGAATGTAGAATTCTGAGTTCTGCATTCAGATTCTGATTTCTGAGTGCTACATTCTAAATTCTGAATTGTAACATCTGAGTTCTGAGTACTACGTTCTAAGGGCTGAGTTCTGAATTGGAAATTCTGAGTTCTGCGTTCTGAGTTCTGAACACTAAGCTGTGAATTCTGAATTCAGAATTCGAGTTTGGGAATTCTGAGTTCTGTATTCTGATATCTGCATTCTGAGATTTGAGTTTGAAGCTGTACATTCTGAGTGCTCAATTTCGAATACTGAATTTGGAGTTCTAATTTCTGAGTTCTGAATTAAGAGTTCTGAGTTCTGAATTCTGACTTGTGATTTCTGAGTTCTGAATTCCGCATTGATTACTGAGTTCCGATTTCTGAGTCCTGAATTCTGAATTGTGATCACAGAGTTCTGAGTTCTGTCTTCTGAATCCTAAGTTCGAAATGATGAGCTTTGAGTTCTGAATTCTGCATTGAATACTGAGTTCTGAGTTCTGACTTCAGAATTCTGAGCACTGAGATCTGTATTATGAGCTCTGAAAGCTGAGTTCTGAGTTCTAAATTATAAGTTCTGAATTCAGACTTCTGATTGCTGAGTTTTGAAACCTGCCTTCTGAGTTCCAAAATCTGAGTTCTGAGTTCTAACTTCTGAATTCTGAGTCCGGATCTCTGAATTCTGCGTTTTGATGTCTGAGGTCTGAATTGAGGGTTGCGAAATCTGATTCTGAATACGGATTCTTCGTTCTGCATTCTGCATGCTGCATTCTGAGTTCTGAGTTTCTAGTTCTCAACACTGAGTTCTGATTTTTGAGTTTTGAGTTCCGGGTTGGGAATTGTGGTTCTGAATACTGAGCTCTAATTTCTGAACTCTGCGTTCTGAATGTAGAATTCTGAGTTCTGCATTCAGATTCTGATTTCTGAGTGCTACATTCTAAATTCTGAATTGTAGCATCTGAGTTCTGAGTACTACGTTCTAAGGGCTGAGTTCTGAATTGGAAATTCTGAGTTCTGCGTTCTGAGTTCTGAACACTAAGCTGTGAATTCTGAATTCAGAATTCGAGTTTGGGAATTCTGAGTTCTGTATTCTGATATCTGCATTCTGAGATTTGAGTTTGAAGCTGTACATTCTGAGTGCTCAATTTCGAATACTGAATTTGGAGTTCTAATTTCTGAGTTCTGAATTAAGAGTTCTGAGTTCTGAATTCTGACTTGTGATTTCTGAGTTCTGAATTCCGCATTGATTACTGAGTTCCGATTTCTGAGTCCTGAATTCTGAATTGTGATCACAGAGTTCTGAGTTCTGTCTTCTGAATCCGAAGTTCGAAATGATGAGCTTTGAGTTCTGAATTCTGCCTTGAATACTGAGTTCTGAGTTCTGACTTCAGAATTCTGAGCACTGAGATCTGTATTATGAGCTCTGAAAGCTGAGTTCTGAGTTCTAAATTATAAGTTCTGAATTCAGACTTCTGATTGCTGAGTTTTGAAACCTGCCTTCTGAGTTCCAAAATCTGAGTTCTGAGTTCTAACTTCTGAATTCTGAGTCCGGATCTCTGAATTCTGCGTTTTGATGTCTGAGGTCTGAATTGAGGGTTGCGAAATCTGATTCTGAATACGGATTCTTCGTTCTGCATTCTGCATGCTGCATTCTGAGTTCTGAGTTTCTAGTTCTCAACACTGAGTTCTGATTTTTGAGTTTTGAGTTCCGGGTTGGGAATTGTGGTTCTGAATACTGAGCTCTAATTTCTGAACTCTGCGTTCTGAATTTAGAATTCTGAGTTCTGCATTCAGATTCTGATTTCTGAGTGCTACATTCTAAATTCTGAATTGTAACATCTGAGTTCTGAGTACTACGTTCTAAGGGCTGAGTTCTGAATTGGAAATTCTGAGTTCTGCGTTCTGAGTTCTGAACACTAAGCTGTGAATTCTGAATTCAGAATTCGAGTTTGGGAATTCTGAGTTCTGTATTCTGATATCTGCATTCTGAGATTTGAGTTTGAAGCTGTACATTCTGAGTGCTCAATTTCGAATACTGAATTTGGAGTTCTAATTTCTGAGTTCTGAATAAAGAGTTCTGAGTTCTGAATTCTGACTTGTGATTTCTGAGTTCTGAATTCCGCATTGATTACTGAGTTCCGATTTCTGAGTCCTGAATTCTGAATTGTGATCACAGAGTTCTGAGTTCTGTCTTCTGAATCCTAAGTTCGAAATGATGAGCTTTGAGTTCTGAATTCTGCCTTGAATACTGAGTTCTGAGTTCTGACTTCAGAATTCTGAGCACTGAGATCTGTATTATGAGCTCTGAAAGCTGAGTTCTGAGTTCTAAATTATAAGTTCTGAATTCAGACTTCTGATTGCTGAGTTTTGAAACCTGCCTTCTGAGTTCCAAAATCTGAGTTCTGAGTTCTAACTTCTGAATTCTGAGTCCGGATCTCTGAATTCTGCGTTTTGATGTCTGAGGTCTGAATTGAGGGTTGCGAAATCTGATTCTGAATACGGATTCTTCGTTCTGCATTCTGCATTCTGAGTTCTGAGTTTCTAGTTCTCAACACTGAGTTCTGATTTTTGAGTTTTGAGTTCCGGGTTGGGAATTGTGGTTCTGAATACTGAGCTCTAATTTCTGAACTCTGCGTTCTGAATGTAGAATTCTGAGTTCTGCATTCAGATTCTGATTTCTGAGTGCTACATTCTAAATTCTGAATTGTAACATCTGAGTTCTGAGTACTACGTTCTAAGGGCTGAGTTCTGAATTGGAAATTCTGAGTTCTGCGTTCTGAGTTCTGAACACTAAGCTGTGAATTCTGAATTCAGAATTCGAGTTTGGGAATTCTGAGTTCTGTATTCTGATATCTGCATTCTGAGATTTGAGTTTGAAGCTGTACATTCTGAGTGCTCAATTTCGAATACTGAATTTGGAGTTCTAATTTCTGAGTTCTGAATTAAGAGTTCTGAGTTCTGAATTCTGACTTGTGATTTCTGAGTTCTGAATTCCGCATTGATTACTGAGTTCCGATTTCTGAGTCCTGAATTCTGAATTGTGATCACAGAGTTCTGAGTTCTGTCTTCTGAATCCTAAGTTCGAAATGATGAGCTTTGAGTTCTGAATTCTGCATTGAATACTGAGTTCTGAGTTCTGACTTCAGAATTCTGAGCACTGAGATCTGTATTATGAGCTCTGAAAGCTGAGTTCTGAGTTCTAAATTATAAGTTCTGAATTCAGACTTCTGATTGCTGAGTTTTGAAACCTGCCTTCTGAGTTCCAAAATCTGAGTTCTGAGTTCTAACTTCTGAATTCTGAGTCCGGATCTCTGAATTCTGCGTTTTGATGTCTGAGGTCTGAATTGAGGGTTGCGAAATCTGATTCTGAATACGGATTCTTCGTTCTGCATTCTGCATTCTGAGTTCTGAGTTTCTAGTTCTCAACACTGAGTTCTGATTTTAGAGTTTTGAGTTCCGGGTTGGGAATTGTGGTTCTGAATACTGAGCTCTAATTTCTGAACTCTGCGTTCTGAATGTAGAATTCTGAGTTCTGCATTCAGATTCTGATTTCTGAGTGCTACATTCTAAATTCTGAATTGTAACATCTGAGTTCTGAGTACTACGTTCTAAGGGCTGAGTTCTGAATTGGAAATTCTGAGTTCTGCGTTCTGAGTTCTGAACACTAAGCTGTGAATTCTGAATTCAGAATTCGAGTTTGGGAATTCTGAGTTCTGTATTCTGATATCTGCATTCTGAGATTTGAGTTTGAAGCTGTACATTCTGAGTGCTCAATTTCGAATACTGAATTTGGAGTTCTAATTTCTGAGTTCTGAATTAAGAGTTCTGAGTTCTGAATTCTGACTTGTGATTTCTGAGTTCTGAATTCCGCATTGATTACTGAGTTCCGATTTCTGAGTCCTGAATTCTGAATTGTGATCACAGAGTTCTGAGTTCTGTCTTCTGAATCCTAAGTTCGAAATGATGAGCTTTGAGTTCTGAATTCTGCATTGAATATGAGTTCTGAGTTCTGACTTCAGAATTCTGAGCACTGAGATCTGTATTATGAGCTCTGAAAGCTGAGTTCTGAGTTCTAAATTATAAGTTCTGAATTCAGACTTCTGATTGCTGAGTTTTGAAACCTGCCTTCTGAGTTCCAAAATCTGAGTTCTGAGTTCTAACTTCTGAATTCTGAGTCCGGATCTCTGAATTCTGCGTTTTGATGTCTGAGGTCTGAATTGAGGGTTGCGAAATCTGATTCTGAATACGGATTCTTCGTTCTGCATTCTGCATGCTGCATTCTGAGTTCTGAGTTTCAAGTTCTCAACACTGAGTTCTGATTTTTGAGTTTTGAGTTCCGGGTTGGGAATTGTGGTTCTGAATACTGAGCTCTAATTTCTGAACTCTGCGTTCTGAATGTAGAATTCTGAGTTCTGCATTCAGATTCTGATTTCTGAGTGCTACATTCTAAATTCTGAATTGTAACATCTGAGTTCTGAGTACTACGTTCTAAGGGCTGAGTTCTGAATTGGAAATTCTGAGTTCTGCGTTCTGAGTTCTGAACACTAAGCTGTGAATTCTGAATTCAGAATTCGAGTTTGGGAATTCTGAGTTCTGTATTCTGATATCTGCATTCTGAGATTTGAGTTTGAAGCTGTACATTCTGAGTGCTCAATTTCGAATACTGAATTTGGAGTTCTAATTTCTGAGTTCTGAATTAAGAGTTCTGAGTTCTGAATTCTGACTTGTGATTTCTGAGTTCTGAATTCCGCATTGATTACTGAGTTGCGATTTCTGAGTCCTGAATTCTGAATTGTGATCACAGAGTTCTGAGTTCTGTCTTCTGAATCCTAAGTTCGAAATGATGAGCTCTGAGTTCTGAATTCTGTATTGAATACTGAGTTCTGAGTTCTGACTTCAGAATTCTGAGCACTGAGATCTGTATTATGAGCTCTGAAAGCTGAGTTCTGAGTTCTAAATTATAAGTTCTGAATTCAGACTTCTGATTGCTGAGTTTTGAAACCTGCCTTCTGAGTTCCAAAATCTGAGTTCTGAGTTCTAACTTCTGAATTCTGAGTCCGGATCTCTGAACTCTGCGTTTTGATGTCTGAGGTCTGAATTGAGGGTTGCGAAATCTGATTCTGAATACGGATTCTTCGTTCTGCATTCTGCATGCTGCATTCTGAGTTCTGAGTTTCTAGTTCTCAACACTGAGTTCTGATTTTTGAGTTTTGAGTTCCGGGTTGGGAATTGTGGTTCTGAATACTGAGCTCTAATTTCTGAACTCTGCGTTCTGAATGTAGAATTCTGAGTTCTGCATTCAGATTCTGATTTCTGAGTGCTACATTCTAAATTCTGAATTGTAACATCTGAGTTCTGAGTACTACGTTCTAAGGGCTGAGTTCTGAATTGGAAATTCTGAGTTCTGCGTTCTGAGTTCTGAACACTAAGCTGTGAATTCTGAATTCAGAATTCGAGTTTGGGAATTCTGAGTTCCGTATTCTGATATCTGCATTCTGAGATTTGAGTTTGAAGCTGTACATTCTGAGTGCTCAATTTCGAATACTGAATTTGGAGTTCTAATTTCTGAGTTCTGAATTAAGAGTTCTGAGTTCTGAATTCTGACTTGTGATTTCTGAGTTCTGAATTCCGCATTGATTACTGAGTTCTGATTTCTGAGTCCTGAATTCTGAATTGTGATCACAGAGTTCTGAGTTCTGTCTTCTGAATCCTAAATTCGAAATGATGAGCTTTGAGTTCTGAATTCTGCCTTGAATACTGAGTTCTGAGTTCTGACTTCAGAATTCTGAGCACTGAGATCTGTATTATGAGCTCTGAAAGCTGAGTTCTGAGTTCTAAATTATAAGTTCTGAATTCAGACTTCTGATTGCTGAGTTTTGAAACCTGCCTTCTGAGTTCCAAAATCTGAGTTCTGAGTTCTAACTTCTGAATTCTGAGTCCGGATCTCTGAATTTTGCGTTTTGATGTCTGAGGTCTGAATTGAGGGTTGCGAAATCTGATTCTGAATACGGATTCTTCGTTCTGCATTCTGCATGCTGCATTCTGAGTTCTGAGTTTCTAGTTCTCAACACTGAGTTCTGATTTTTGAGTTTTGAGTTCCGGGTTGGGAATTGTGGTTCTGAATACTGAGCTCTAATTTCTGAACTCTGCGTTCTGAATGTAGAATTCTGAGTTCTGCATTCAGATTCTGATTTCTGAGTGCTACATTCTAAATTCTGAATTGTAACATCTGAGTTCTGAGTACTACGTTCTAAGGGCTGAGTTCTGAATTGGAAATTCTGAGTTCTGCGTTCTGAGTTCTGAACACTAAGCTGTGAATTCTGAATTCAGAATTCGAGTTTGGGAATTCTGAGTTCTGTATTCTGATATCTGCATTCTGAGATTTGAGTTTGAAGCTGTACATTCTGAGTGCTCAATTTCGAATACTGAATTTGGAGTTCTAATTTCTGAGTTCTGAATTAAGAGTTCTCAGTTCTGAATTCTGACTTGTGATTTCTGAGTTCTGAATTCCGCATTGATTACTGAGTTCCGATTTCTGAGTCCTGAATTCTGAATTGTGATCACAGAGTTCTGAGTTCTGTCTTCTGAATCCTAAGTTCGAAATGATGAGCTTTGAGTTCTGAATTCTGCATGGAATACTGAGTTCTGAGTTCTGACTTCAGAATTCTGAGCACTGAGATCTGTATTATGAGCTCTGAAAGCTGAGTTCTGAGTTCTAAATTATAAGTTCTGAATTCAGACTTCTGATTGCTGAGTTTTGAAACCTGCCTTCTGAGTTCCAAAATCTGAGTTCTGAGTTCTAACTTCTGAATTCTGAGTCCGGATCTCTGAATTCTGCGTTTTGATGTCTGAGGTCTGAATTGAGGGTTGCGAAATCTGATTCTGAATACGGATTCTTCGTTCTGCATTCTGCATGCTGCATTCTGAGTTTCTAGTTCTCAACACTGAGTTCTGATTTTTGAGTTTTGAGTTCCGGGTTGGGAATTGTGGTTCTGAATACTGAGCTCTAATTTCTGAACTCTGCGTTCTGAATGTAGAATTCTGAGTTCTGCATTCAGATTCTGATTTCTGAGTGCTACATTCTAAATTCTGAATTGTAACATCTGAGTTCTGAGTACTACGTTCTAAGGGCTGAGTTCTGAATTGGAAATTCTGAGTTCTGCGTTCTGAGTTCTGAACACTAAGCTGTGAATTCTGAATTCAGAATTCGAGTTTGGGAATTCTGAGTTCTGTATTCTGATATCTGCATTCTGAGATTTGAGTTTGAAGCTGTACATTCTGAGTGCTCAATTTCGAATACTGAATTTGGAGTTCTAATTTCTGAGTTCTGAATTAAGAGTTCTGAGTTCTGAATTCTGACTTGTGATTTCTGAGTTCTGAATTCCGCATTGATTACTGAGTTCCGATTTCTGAGTCCTGAATTCTGAATTGTGATCACAGAGTTCTGAGTTCTGTCTTCTGAATCCTAAGTTCGAAATGATGAGCTTTGAGTTCTGAATTCTGCATTGAATATGAGTTCTGAGTTCTGACTTCAGAATTCTGAGCACTGAGATCTGTATTATGAGCTCTGAAAGCTGAGTTCTGAGTTCTAAATTATAAGTTCTGAATTCAGACTTCTGATTGCTGAGTTTTGAAACCTGCCTTCTGAGTTCCAAAATCTGAGTTCTGAGTTCTAACTTCTGAATTCTGAGTCCGGATCTCTGAATTCTGCGTTTTGATGTCTGAGGTCTGAATTGAGGGTTGCGAAATCTGATTCTGAATACGGATTCTTCGTTCTGCATTCTGCATTCTGCATTCTGAGTTCTGAGTTTCTAGTTCTCAACACTGAGTTCTGATTTTTGAGTTTTGAGTTCCGGGTTGGGAATTGTGGTTCTGAATACTGAGCTCTAATTTCTGAACTCTGCGTTCTGAATGTAGAATTCTGAGTTCTGCATTCAGATTCTGATTTCTGAGTGCTACATTCTAAATTCTGAATTGTAACATCTGAGTTCTGAGTACTACGTTCTAAGGGCTGAGTTCTGAATTGGAAATTCTGAGTTCTGCGTTCTGAGTTCTGAACACTAAGCTGTGAATTCTGAATTCAGAATTCGAGTTTGGGAATTCTGAGTTCTGTATTCTGATATCTGCATTCTGAGATTTGAGTTTGAAGCTGTACATTCTGAGTGCTCAATTTCGAATACTGAATTTGGAGTTCTAATTTCTGAGTTCTGAATTAAGAGTTCTGAGTTCTGAATTCTGACTTGTGATTTCTGAGTTCTGAATTCCGCATTGATTACTGAGTTCCGATTTCTGAGTCCTGAATTCTGAATTGTGATCACAGAGTTCTGAGTTCTGTCTTCTGAATCCTAAGTTCGAAATGATGAGCTTTGAGTTCTGAATTCTGCATTGAATACTGAGTTCTGAGTTCTGACTTCAGAATTCTGAGCACTGAGATCTGTATTATGAGCTCTGAAAGCTGAGTTCTGAGTTCTAAATTATAAGTTCTGAATTCAGACTTCTGATTGCTGAGTTTTGAAACCTGCCTTCTGAGTTCCAAATTCTGAGTTCTGAGTTCTAACTTCTGAATTCTGAGTCCGGATCTCTGAATTCTGCGTTTTGATGTCTGAGGTCTGAATTGAGGGTTGCGAAATCTGATTCTGAATACGGATTCTTCGTTCTGCATTCTGCATTCTGAGTTCTGAGTTTCTAGTTCTCAACACTGAGTTCTGATTTTTGAGTTTTGAGTTCCGGGTTGGGAATTGTGGTTCTGAATACTGAGCTCTAATTTCTGAACTCTGCGTTCTGAATGTAGAATTCTGAGTTCTGCATTCAGATTCTGATTTCTGAGTGCTACATTCTAAATTCTGAATTGTAACATCTGAGTTCTGAGTACTACGTTCTAAGGGCTGAGTTCTGAATTGGAAATTCTGAGTTCTGCGTTCTGAGTTCTGAACACTAAGCTGTGAATTCTGAATTCAGAATTCGAGTTTGGGAATTCTGAGTTCTGTATTCTGATATCTGCATTCTGAGATTTGAGTTTGAAGCTGTACATTCTGAGTGCTCAATTTCGAATACTGAATTTGGAGTTCTAATTTCTGAGTTCTGAATTAAGAGTTCTGAGTTCTGAATTCTGACTTGTGATTTCTGAGTTCTGAATTCCGCATTGATTACTGAGTTCCGATTTCTGAGTCCTGAATTCTGAATTGTGATCACAGAGTTCTGAGTTCTGTCTTCTGAATCCTAAGTTCGAAATGATGAGCTTTGAGTTCTGAATTCTGCATTGAATACTGAGTTCTGAGTTCTGACTTCAGAATTCTGAGCACTGAGATCTGTATTATGAGCTCTGAAAGCTGAGTTCTGAGTTCTAAATTATAAGTTCTGAATTCAGACTTCTGATTGCTGAGTTTTGAAACCTGCCTTCTGAGTTCCAAAATCTGAGTTCTGAGTTCTAACTTCTGAATTCTGAGTCCGGATCTCTGAATTCTGCGTTTTGATGTCTGAGGTCTGAATTGAGGGTTGCGAAATCTGATTCTGAATACGGATTCTTCGTTCTGCATTCTGCATGCTGCATTCTGAGTTCTGAGTTTCTAGTTCTCAACACTGAGTTCTGATTTTTGAGTTTTGAGTTCCGGGTTGGGAATTGTGGTTCTGAATACTGAGCTCTAATTTCTGAACTCTGCGTTCTGAATGTAGAATTCTGAGTTCTGCATTCAGATTCTGATTTCTGAGTGCTACATTCTAAATTCTGAATTGTAACATCTGAGTTCTGAGTACTACGTTCTAAGGGCTGAGTTCTGAATTGGAAATTCTGAGTTCTGCGTTCTGAGTTCTGAACACTAAGCTGTGAATTCTGAATTCAGAATTCGAGTTTGGGAATTCTGAGTTCTGTATTCTGATATCTGCATTCTGAGATTTGAGTTTGAAGCTGTACATTCTGAGTGCTCAATTTCGAATACTGAATTTGGAGTTCTAATTTCTGAGTTCTGAATTAAGAGTTCTGAGTTCTGAATTCTGACTTGTGATTTCTGAGTTCTGAATTCCGCATTAATTACTGAGTTCCGATTTCTGAGTCCTGAATTCTAAATTGTGATCACAGAGTTCTGAGTTCTGTCTTCTGAATCCGAAGTTCGAAATGATGAGCTTTGAGTTCTGAATTCTGCATTGAATACTGAGTTCTGAGTTCTGACTTCAGAATTCTGAGCACTGAGATCTGTATTATGAGCTCTGAAAGCTGAGTTCTGAGTTCTAAATTATAAGTTCTGAATTCAGACTTCTGATTGCTGAGTTTTGAAACCTGCCTTCTGAGTTCCAAAATCTGAGTTCTGAGTTCTAACTTCTGAATTCTGAGTCCGGATCTCTGAATTCTGCGTTTTGATGTCTGAGGTCTGAATTGAGGGTTGCGAAATCTGATTCTGAATACGGATTCTTCGTTCTGCATTCTGCATTCTGAGTTCTGAGTTCTGAGTTTCTAGTTCTCAACACTGAGTTCTGATTTTTGAGTTTTGAGTTCCGGGTTGGGAATTGTGGTTCTGAATACTGAGCTCTAATTTCTGAACTCTGCGTTCTGAATGTAGAATTCTGAGTTCTGCATTCAGATTCTGATTTCTGAGTGCTACATTCTAAAGTCTGAATTGTAACATCTGAGTTCTGAGTACTACGTTCTAAGGGCTGAGTTCTGAATTGGAAATTCTGAGTTCTGCGTTCTGAGTTCTGAACACTAAGCTGTGAATTCTGAATTCAGAATTCGAGTTTGGGAATTCTGAGTTCTGTATTCTGATATCTGCATTCTGAGATTTGAGTTTGAAGCTGTACATTCTGAGTGCTCAATTTCGAATACTGAATTTGGAGTTCTAATTTCTGAGTTCTGAATTAAGAGTTCTGAGTTCTGAATTCTGACTTGTGATTTCTGAGTTCTGAATTCCGCATTGATTACTGAGTTCCGATTTCTGAGTCCTGAATTCTGAATTGTGATCACAGAGTTCTGAGTTCTGTCTTCTGAATCCTAAGTTCGAAATGATGAGCTTTGAGTTCTGAATTCTGCATTGAATACTGAGTTCTGAGTTCTGACTTCAGAATTCTGAGCACTGAGATCTGTATTATGAGCTCTGAAAGCTGAGTTCTGAGTTCTAAATTATAAGTTCTGAATTCAGACTTCTGATTGCTGAGTTTTGAAACCTGCCTTCTGAGTTCCAAAATCTGAGTTCTGAGTTCTAACTTCTGAATTCTGAGTCCGGATCTCTGAATTCTGCGTTTTGATGTCTGAGGTCTGAATTGAGGGTTGCGAAATCTGATTCTGAATACGGATTCTTCGTTCTGCATTCTGCATTCTGAGTTCTGAGTTCTGAGTTTCTAGTTCTCAACACTGAGTTCTGATTTTTGAGTTTTGAGTTCCGGGTTGGGAATTGTGGTTCTGAATACTGAGCTCTAATTTCTGAACTCTGCGTTCTGAATGTAGAATTCTGAGTTCTGCATTCAGATTCTGATTTCTGAGTGCTACATTCTAAAGTCTGAATTGTAACATCTGAGTTCTGAGTACTACGTTCTAAGGGCTGAGTTCTGAATTGGAAATTCTGAGTTCTGCGTTCTGAGTTCTGAACACTAAGCTGTGAATTCTGAATTCAGAATTCGAGTTTGGGAATTCTGAGTTCTGTATTCTGATATCTGCATTCTGAGATTTGAGTTCGAAGCTGTACATTCTGAGTGCTCAATTTCGAATACTGAATTTGGAGTTCTAATTTCTGAGTTCTGAATTAAGAGTTCTGAGTTCTGAATTCTGACTTGTGATTTCTGAGTTCTGAATTCCGCATTGATTACTGAGTTCCGATTTCTGAGTCCTGAATTCTGAATTGTGATCACAGAGTTCTGAGTTCTGTCTTCTGAATCCTAAGTTCGAAATGATGAGCTTTGAGTTCTGAATTCTGCATTGAATACTGAGTTCTGAGTTCTGACTTCAGAATTCTGAGCACTGAGATCTGTATTATGAGCTCTGAAAGCTGAGTTCTGAGTTCTAAATTATAAGTTCTGAATTCAGACTTCTGATTGCTGAGTTTTGAAACCTGCCTTCTGAGTTCCAAAATCTGAGTTCTGAGTTCTAACTTCTGAATTCTGAGTCCGGATCTCTGAATTCTGCGTTTTGATGTCTGAGGTCTGAATTGAGGGTTGCGAAATCTGATTCTGAATACGGATTCTTTGTTCTGCATTCTGCATTCTGAGTTCTGAGTTTCTAGTTCTCAACACTGAGTTCTGATTTTTGAGTTTTGAGTTCCGGGTTGGGAATTGTGGTTCTGAATACTGAGCTCTAATTTCTGAACTCTGCGTTCTGAATGTAGAATTCTGAGTTCTGCATTCAGATTCTGATTTCTGAGTGCTACATTCTAAATTCTGAATTGTAACATCTGAGTTCTGAGTACTACGTTCTAAGGGCTGAGTTCTGAATTGGAAATTCTGAGTTCTGCGTTCTGAGTTCTGAACACTAAGCTGTGAATTCTGAATTCAGAATTCGAGTTTGGGAATTCTGAGTTCTGTATTCTGATATCTGCATTCTGAGATTTGAGTTTGAAGCTGTACATTCTGAGTGCTCAATTTCGAATACTGAATTTGGAGTTCTAATTTCTGAGTTCTGAATTAAGAGTTCTGAGTTCTGAATTCTGACTTGTGATTTCTGAGTTCTGAATTCCGCATTGATTACTGAGTTCCGATTTCTGAGTCCTGAATTCTGAATTGTGATCACAGAGTTCTGAGTTCTGTCTTCTGAATCCTAAGTTCGAAATGATGAGCTTTGAGTTCTGAATTCTGCATTGAATACTGAGTTCTGAGTTCTGACTTCAGAATTCTGAGCACTGAGATCTGTATTATGAGCTCTGAAAGCTGAGTTCTGAGTTCTAAATTATAAGTTCTGAATTCAGACTTCTGATTGCTGAGTTTTGAAACCTGCCTTCTGAGTTCCAAAATCTGAGTTCTGAGTTCTAACTTCTGAATTCTGAGTCCGGATCTCTGAATTCTGCGTTTTGATGTCTGAGGTCTGAATTGAGGGTTGCGAAATCTGATTCTGAATACGGATTCTTCGTTCTGCATTCTGCATTCTGCATTCTGAGTTCTGAGTTTCTAGTTCTCAACACTGAGTTCTGATTTTTGAGTTTTGAGTTCCGGGTTGGGAATTGTGGTTCTGAATACTGAGCTCTAATTTCTGAACTCTGCGTTCTGAATGTAGAATTCTGAGTTCTGCATTCAGATTCTGATTTCTGAGTGCTACATTCTAAATTCTGAATTGTAACATCTGAGTTCTGAGTACTACGTTCTAAGGGCTGAGTTCTGAATTGGAAATTCTGAGTTCTGCGTTCTGAGTTCTGAACACTAAGCTGTGAATTCTGAATTCAGAATTCGAGTTTGGGAATTCTGAGTTCTGTATTCTGATATCTGCATTCTGAGATTTGAGTTTGAAGCTGTACATTCTGAGTGCTCAATTTCGAATACTGAATTTGGAGTTCTAATTTCTGAGTTCTGAATTAAGAGTTCTGAGTTCTGAATTCTGACTTGTGATTTCTGAGTTCTGAATTCCGCATTGATTACTGAGTTCCGATTTCTGAGTCCTGAATTCTGAATTGTGATCACAGAGTTCTGAGTTCTGTCTTCTGAATCCTAAGTTCGAAATGATGAGCTTTGAGTTCTGAATTCTGCATTGAATACTGAGTTCTGAGTTCTGACTTCAGAATTCTGAGCACTGAGATCTGTATTATGAGCTCTGAAAGCTGAGTTCTGAGTTCTAAATTATAAGTTCTGAATTCAGACTTCTGATTGCTGAGTTTTGAAACCTGCCTTCTGAGTTCCAAAATCTGAGTTCTGAGTTCTAACTTCTGAATTCTGAGTCCGGATCTCTGAATTCTGCGTTTTGATGTCTGAGGTCTGAATTGAGGGTTGCGAAATCTGATTCTGAATACGGATTCTTCGTTCTGCATTCTGCATTCTGAGTTCTGAGTTTCTAGTTCTCAACACTGAGTTCTGATTTTTGAGTTTTGAGTTCCGGGTTGGGAATTGTGGTTCTGAATACTGAGCTCTAATTTCTGAACTCTGCGTTCTGAATGTAGAATTCTGAGTTCTGCATTCAGATTCTGATTTCTGAGTGCTACATTCTAAAGTCTGAATTGTAACATCTGAGTTCTGAGTACTACGTTCTAAGGGCTGAGTTCTGAATTGGAAATTCTGAGTTCTGCGTTCTGAGTTCTGAACACTAAGCTGTGAATTCTGAATTCAGAATTCGAGTTTGGGAATTCTGAGTTCTGTATTCTGATATCTGCATTCTGAGATTTGAGTTTGAAGCTGTACATTCTGAGTGCTCAATTTCGAATACTGAATTTGGAGTTCTAATTTCTGAGTTCTGAATTAAGAGTTCTGAGTTCTGAATTCTGACTTGTGATTTCTGAGTTCTGAATTCCGCATTGATTACTGAGTTCCGATTTCTGAGTCCTGAATTCTGAATTGTGATCACAGAGTTCTGAGTTCTGTCTTCTGAATCCTAAGTTCGAAATGATGAGCTTTGAGTTCTGAATTCTGCATTGAATACTGAGTTCTGAGTTCTGACTTCAGAATTCTGAGCACTGAGATCTGTATTATGAGCTCTGAAAGCTGAGTTCTGAGTTCTAAATTATAAGTTCTGAATTCAGACTTCTGATTGCTGAGTTTTGAAACCTGCCTTCTGAGTTCCAAAATCTGAGTTCTGAGTTCTAACTTCTGAATTCTGAGTCCGGATCTCTGAATTCTGCGTTTTGATGTCTGAGGTCTGAATTGAGGGTTGCGAAATCTGATTCTGAATACGGATTCTTCGTTCTGCATTCTGCATTCTGAGTTCTGAGTTTCTAGTTCTCAACACTGAGTTCTGATTTTTGAGTTTTGAGTTCCGGGTTGGGAATTGTGGTTCTGAATACTGAGCTCTAATTTCTGAACTCTGCGTTCTGAATGTAGAATTCTGAGTTCTGCATTCAGATTCTGATTTCTGAGTGCTACATTCTAAATTCTGAATTGTAACATCTGAGTTCTGAGTACTACGTTCTAAGGGCTGAGTTCTGAATTGGAAATTCTGAGTTCTGCGTTCTGAGTTCTGAACACTAAGCTGTGAATTCTGAATTCAGAATTCGAGTTTGGGAATTCTGAGTTCTGTATTCTGATATCTGCATTCTGAGATTTGAGTTTGAAGCTGTACATTCTGAGTGCTCAATTTCGAATACTGAATTTGGAGTTCTAATTTCTGAGTTCTGAATTAAGAGTTCTGAGTTCTGAATTCTGACTTGTGATTTCTGAGTTCTGAATTCCGCATTGATTACTGAGTTCCGATTTCTGAGTCCTGAATTCTGAATTGTGATCACAGAGTTCTGAGTTCTGTCTTCTGAATCCTAAGTTCGAAATGATGAGCTTTGAGTTCTGAATTCTGCATTGAATACTGAGTTCTGAGTTCTGACTTCAGAATTCTGAGCACTGAGATCTGTATTATGAGCTCTGAAAGCTGAGTTCTGAGTTCTAAATTATAAGTTCTGAATTCAGACTTCTGATTGCTGAGTTTTGAAACCTGCCTTCTGAGTTCCAAAATCTGAGTTCTGAGTTCTAACTTCTGAATTCTGAGTCCGGATCTCTGAATTCTGCGTTTTGATGTCTGAGGTCTGAATTGAGGGTTGCGAAATCTGATTCTGAATACGGATTCTTCGTTCTGCATTCTGCATGCTGCATTCTGAGTTCTGAGTTTCTAGTTCTCAACACTGAGTTCTGATTTTTGAGTTTTGAGTTCCGGGTTGGGAATTGTGGTTCTGAATACTGAGCTCTAATTTCTGAACTCTGCGTTCTGAATGTAGAATTCTGAGTTCTGCATTCAGATTCTGATTTCTGAGTGCTACATTCTAAATTCTGAATTGTAACATCTGAGTTCTGAGTACTACGTTCTAAGGGCTGAGTTCTGAATTGGAAATTCTGAGTTCTGCGTTCTGAGTTCTGAACACTAAGCTGTGAATTCTGAATTCAGAATTCGAGTTTGGGAATTCTGAGTTCTGTATTCTGATATCTGCATTCTGAGATTTGAGTTTGAAGCTGTACATTCTGAGTGCTCAATTTCGAATACTGAATTTGGAGTTCTAATTTCTGAGTTCTGAATTAAGAGTTCTGAGTTCTGAATTCTGACTTGTGATTTCTGAGTTCTGAATTCCGCATTAATTACTGAGTTCCGATTTCTGAGTCCTGAATTCTAAATTGTGATCACAGAGTTCTGAGTTCTGTCTTCTGAATCCGAAGTTCGAAATGATGAGCTTTGAGTTCTGAATTCTGCATTGAATACTGAGTTCTGAGTTCTGACTTCAGAATTCTGAGCACTGAGATCTGTATTATGAGCTCTGAAAGCTGAGTTCTGAGTTCTAAATTATAAGTTCTGAATTCAGACTTCTGATTGCTGAGTTTTGAAACCTGCCTTCTGAGTTCCAAAATCTGAGTTCTGAGTTCTAACTTCTGAATTCTGAGTCCGGATCTCTGAATTCTGCGTTTTGATGTCTGAGGTCTGAATTGAGGGTTGCGAAATCTGATTCTGAATACGGATTCTTCGTTCTGCATTCTGCATTCTGAGTTCTGAGTTCTGAGTTTCTAGTTCTCAACACTGAGTTCTGATTTTTGAGTTTTGAGTTCCGGGTTGGGAATTGTGGTTCTGAATACTGAGCTCTAATTTCTGAACTCTGCGTTCTGAATGTAGAATTCTGAGTTCTGCATTCAGATTCTGATTTCTGAGTGCTACATTCTAAAGTCTGAATTGTAACATCTGAGTTCTGAGTACTACGTTCTAAGGGCTGAGTTCTGAATTGGAAATTCTGAGTTCTGCGTTCTGAGTTCTGAACACTAAGCTGTGAATTCTGAATTCAGAATTCGAGTTTGGGAATTCTGAGTTCTGTATTCTGATATCTGCATTCTGAGATTTGAGTTTGAAGCTGTACATTCTGAGTGCTCAATTTCGAATACTGAATTTGGAGTTCTAATTTCTGAGTTCTGAATTAAGAGTTCTGAGTTCTGAATTCTGACTTGTGATTTCTGAGTTCTGAATTCCGCATTGATTACTGAGTTCCGATTTCTGAGTCCTGAATTCTGAATTGTGATCACAGAGTTCTGAGTTCTGTCTTCTGAATCCTAAGTTCGAAATGATGAGCTTTGAGTTCTGAATTCTGCATTGAATACTGAGTTCTGAGTTCTGACTTCAGAATTCTGAGCACTGAGATCTGTATTATGAGCTCTGAAAGCTGAGTTCTGAGTTCTAAATTATAAGTTCTGAATTCAGACTTCTGATTGCTGAGTTTTGAAACCTGCCTTCTGAGTTCCAAAATCTGAGTTCTGAGTTCTAACTTCTGAATTCTGAGTCCGGATCTCTGAATTCTGCGTTTTGATGTCTGAGGTCTGAATTGAGGGTTGCGAAATCTGATTCTGAATACGGATTCTTCGTTCTGCATTCTGCATTCTGAGTTCTGAGTTCTGAGTTTCTAGTTCTCAACACTGAGTTCTGATTTTTGAGTTTTGAGTTCCGGGTTGGGAATTGTGGTTCTGAATACTGAGCTCTAATTTCTGAACTCTGCGTTCTGAATGTAGAATTCTGAGTTCTGCATTCAGATTCTGATTTCTGAGTGCTACATTCTAAAGTCTGAATTGTAACATCTGAGTTCTGAGTACTACGTTCTAAGGGCTGAGTTCTGAATTGGAAATTCTGAGTTCTGCGTTCTGAGTTCTGAACACTAAGCTGTGAATTCTGAATTCAGAATTCGAGTTTGGGAATTCTGAGTTCTGTATTCTGATATCTGCATTCTGAGATTTGAGTTCGAAGCTGTACATTCTGAGTGCTCAATTTCGAATACTGAATTTGGAGTTCTAATTTCTGAGTTCTGAATTAAGAGTTCTGAGTTCTGAATTCTGACTTGTGATTTCTGAGTTCTGAATTCCGCATTGATTACTGAGTTCCGATTTCTGAGTCCTGAATTCTGAATTGTGATCACAGAGTTCTGAGTTCTGTCTTCTGAATCCTAAGTTCGAAATGATGAGCTTTGAGTTCTGAATTCTGCATTGAATACTGAGTTCTGAGTTCTGACTTCAGAATTCTGAGCACTGAGATCTGTATTATGAGCTCTGAAAGCTGAGTTCTGAGTTCTAAATTATAAGTTCTGAATTCAGACTTCTGATTGCTGAGTTTTGAAACCTGCCTTCTGAGTTCCAAAATCTGAGTTCTGAGTTCTAACTTCTGAATTCTGAGTCCGGATCTCTGAATTCTGCGTTTTGATGTCTGAGGTCTGAATTGAGGGTTGCGAAATCTGATTCTGAATACGGATTCTTTGTTCTGCATTCTGCATTCTGAGTTCTGAGTTTCTAGTTCTCAACACTGAGTTCTGATTTTTGAGTTTTGAGTTCCGGGTTGGGAATTGTGGTTCTGAATACTGAGCTCTAATTTCTGAACTCTGCGTTCTGAATGTAGAATTCTGAGTTCTGCATTCAGATTCTGATTTCTGAGTGCTACATTCTAAATTCTGAATTGTAACATCTGAGTTCTGAGTACTACGTTCTAAGGGCTGAGTTCTGAATTGGAAATTCTGAGTTCTGCGTTCTGAGTTCTGAACACTAAGCTGTGAATTCTGAATTCAGAATTCGAGTTTGGGAATTCTGAGTTCTGTATTCTGATATCTGCATTCTGAGATTTGAGTTTGAAGCTGTACATTCTGAGTGCTCAATTTCGAATACTGAATTTGGAGTTCTAATTTCTGAGTTCTGAATTAAGAGTTCTGAGTTCTGAATTCTGACTTGTGATTTCTGAGTTCTGAATTCCGCATTGATTACTGAGTTCCGATTTCTGAGTCCTGAATTCTGAATTGTGATCACAGAGTTCTGAGTTCTGTCTTCTGAATCCTAAGTTCGAAATGATGAGCTTTGAGTTCTGAATTCTGCATTGAATACTGAGTTCTGAGTTCTGACTTCAGAATTCTGAGCACTGAGATCTGTATTATGAGCTCTGAAAGCTGAGTTCTGAGTTCTAAATTATAAGTTCTGAATTCAGACTTCTGATTGCTGAGTTTTGAAACCTGCCTTCTGAGTTCCAAAATCTGAGTTCTGAGTTCTAACTTCTGAATTCTGAGTCCGGATCTCTGAATTCTGCGTTTTGATGTCTGAGGTCTGAATTGAGGGTTGCGAAATCTGATTCTGAATACGGATTCTTCGTTCTGCATTCTGCATTCTGCATTCTGAGTTCTGAGTTTCTAGTTCTCAACACTGAGTTCTGATTTTTGAGTTTTGAGTTCCGGGTTGGGAATTGTGGTTCTGAATACTGAGCTCTAATTTCTGAACTCTGCGTTCTGAATGTAGAATTCTGAGTTCTGCATTCAGATTCTGATTTCTGAGTGCTACATTCTAAATTCTGAATTGTAACATCTGAGTTCTGAGTACTACGTTCTAAGGGCTGAGTTCTGAATTGGAAATTCTGAGTTCTGCGTTCTGAGTTCTGAACACTAAGCTGTGAATTCTGAATTCAGAATTCGAGTTTGGGAATTCTGAGTTCTGTATTCTGATATCTGCATTCTGAGATTTGAGTTTGAAGCTGTACATTCTGAGTGCTCAATTTCGAATACTGAATTTGGAGTTCTAATTTCTGAGTTCTGAATTAAGAGTTCTGAGTTCTGAATTCTGACTTGTGATTTCTGAGTTCTGAATTCCGCATTGATTACTGAGTTCCGATTTCTGAGTCCTGAATTCTGAATTGTGATCACAGAGTTCTGAGTTCTGTCTTCTGAATCCTAAGTTCGAAATGATGAGCTTTGAGTTCTGAATTCTGCATTGAATACTGAGTTCTGAGTTCTGACTTCAGAATTCTGAGCACTGAGATCTGTATTATGAGCTCTGAAAGCTGAGTTCTGAGTTCTAAATTATAAGTTCTGAATTCAGACTTCTGATTGCTGAGTTTTGAAACCTGCCTTCTGAGTTCCAAAATCTGAGTTCTGAGTTCTAACTTCTGAATTCTGAGTCCGGATCTCTGAATTCTGCGTTTTGATGTCTGAGGTCTGAATTGAGGGTTGCGAAATCTGATTCTGAATACGGATTCTTCGTTCTGCATTCTGCATTCTGAGTTCTGAGTTTCTAGTTCTCAACACTGAGTTCTGATTTTTGAGTTTTGAGTTCCGGGTTGGGAATTGTGGTTCTGAATACTGAGCTCTAATTTCTGAACTCTGCGTTCTGAATGTAGAATTCTGAGTTCTGCATTCAGATTCTGATTTCTGAGTGCTACATTCTAAAGTCTGAATTGTAACATCTGAGTTCTGAGTACTACGTTCTAAGGGCTGAGTTCTGAATTGGAAATTCTGAGTTCTGCGTTCTGAGTTCTGAACACTAAGCTGTGAATTCTGAATTCAGAATTCGAGTTTGGGAATTCTGAGTTCTGTATTCTGATATCTGCATTCTGAGATTTGAGTTCGAAGCTGTACATTCTGAGTGCTCAATTTCGAATACTGAATTTGGAGTTCTAATTTCTGAGTTCTGAATTAAGAGTTCTGAGTTCTGAATTCTGACTTGTGATTTCTGAGTTCTGAATTCCGCATTGATTACTGAGTTCCGATTTCTGAGTCCTGAATTCTGAATTGTGAT
This sequence comes from Ochotona princeps, assembly GCF_030435755.1. Classification (NCBI taxonomy): domain Eukaryota; kingdom Metazoa; phylum Chordata; class Mammalia; order Lagomorpha; family Ochotonidae; genus Ochotona; species Ochotona princeps. The sequence goes on along the minus strand of NC_080866.1, from coordinate 2,847,823 downwards.
CACAGAGTTCTGAGTTCTGTCTTCTGAATCCTAAGTTCGAAATGATGAGCTTTGAGTTCTGAATTCTGCATTGAATACTGAGTTCTGAGTTCTGACTTCAGAATTCTGAGCACTGAGATCTGTATTATGAGCTCTGAAAGCTGAGTTCTGAGTTCTAAATTATAAGTTCTGAATTCAGACTTCTGATTGCTGAGTTTTGAAACCTGCCTTCTGAGTTCCAAAATCTGAGTTCTGAGTTCTAACTTCTGAATTCTGAGTCCGGATCTCTGAATTCTGCGTTTTGATGTCTGAGGTCTGAATTGAGGGTTGCGAAATCTGATTCTGAATACGGATTCTTTGTTCTGCATTCTGCATTCTGAGTTCTGAGTTTCTAGTTCTCAACACTGAGTTCTGATTTTTGAGTTTTGAGTTCCGGGTTGGGAATTGTGGTTCTGAATACTGAGCTCTAATTTCTGAACTCTGCGTTCTGAATGTAGAATTCTGAGTTCTGCATTCAGATTCTGATTTCTGAGTGCTACATTCTAAATTCTGAATTGTAACATCTGAGTTCTGAGTACTACGTTCTAAGGGCTGAGTTCTGAATTGGAAATTCTGAGTTCTGCGTTCTGAGTTCTGAACACTAAGCTGTGAATTCTGAATTCAGAATTCGAGTTTGGGAATTCTGAGTTCTGTATTCTGATATCTGCATTCTGAGATTTGAGTTTGAAGCTGTACATTCTGAGTGCTCAATTTCGAATACTGAATTTGGAGTTCTAATTTCTGAGTTCTGAATTAAGAGTTCTGAGTTCTGAATTCTGACTTGTGATTTCTGAGTTCTGAATTCCGCATTGATTACTGAGTTCCGATTTCTGAGTCCTGAATTCTAAATTGTGATCACAGAGTTCTGAGTTCTGTCTTCTGAATCCTAAGTTCGAAATGATGAGCTTTGAGTTCTGAATTCTGCATTGAATATGAGTTCTGAGTTCTGACTTCAGAATTCTGAGCACTGAGATCTGTATTATGAGCTCTGAAAGCTGAGTTCTGAGTTCTAAATTATAAGTTCTGAATTCAGACTTCTGATTGCTGAGTTTTGAAACCTGCCTTCTGAGTTCCAAAATCTGAGTTCTGAGTTCTAACTTCTGAATTCTGAGTCCGGATCTCTGAATTCTGCGTTTTGATGTCTGAGGTCTGAATTGAGGGTTGCGAAATCTGATTCTGAATACGGATTCTTCGTTCTGCATTCTGCATTCTGAGTTCTGAGTTTCTAGTTCTCAACACTGAGTTCTGATTTTTGAGTTTTGAGTTCCGGGTTGGGAATTGTGGTTCTGAATACTGAGCTCTAATTTCTGAACTCTGCGTTCTGAATGTAGAATTCTGAGTTCTGCATTCAGATTCTGATTTCTGAGTGCTACATTCTAAAGTCTGAATTGTAACATCTGAGTTCTGAGTACTACGTTCTAAGGGCTGAGTTCTGAATTGGAAATTCTGAGTTCTGCGTTCTGAGTTCTGAACACTAAGCTGTGAATTCTGAATTCAGAATTCGAGTTTGGGAATTCTGAGTTCTGTATTCTGATATCTGCATTCTGAGATTTGAGTTTGAAGCTGTACATTCTGAGTGCTCAATTTCGAATACTGAATTTGGAGTTCTAATTTCTGAGTTCTGAATTAAGAGTTCTGAGTTCTGAATTCTGACTTGTGATTTCTGAGTTCTGAATTCCGCATTGATTACTGAGTTCCGATTTCTGAGTCCTGAATTCTGAATTGTGATCACAGAGTTCTGAGTTCTGTCTTCTGAATCCTAAGTTCGAAATGATGAGCTTTGAGTTCTGAATTCTGCATTGAATACTGAGTTCTGAGTTCTGACTTCAGAATTCTGAGCACTGAGATCTGTATTATGAGCTCTGAAAGCTGAGTTCTGAGTTCTAAATTATAAGTTCTGAATTCAGACTTCTGATTGCTGAGTTTTGAAACCTGCCTTCTGAGTTCCAAAATCTGAGTTCTGAGTTCTAACTTCTGAATTCTGAGTCCGGATCTCTGAATTCTGCGTTTTGATGTCTGAGGTCTGAATTGAGGGTTGCGAAATCTGATTCTGAATACGGATTCTTCGTTCTGCATTCTGCATTCTGAGTTCTGAGTTTCTAGTTCTCAACACTGAGTTCTGATTTTTGAGTTTTGAGTTCCGGGTTGGGAATTGTGGTTCTGAATACTGAGCTCTAATTTCTGAACTCTGCGTTCTGAATGTAGAATTCTGAGTTCTGCATTCAGATTCTGATTTCTGAGTGCTACATTCTAAATTCTGAATTGTAACATCTGAGTTCTGAGTACTACGTTCTAAGGGCTGAGTTCTGAATTGGAAATTCTGAGTTCTGCGTTCTGAGTTCTGAACACTAAGCTGTGAATTCTGAATTCAGAATTCGAGTTTGGGAATTCTGAGTTCTGTATTCTGATATCTGCATTCTGAGATTTGAGTTTGAAGCTGTACATTCTGAGTGCTCAATTTCGAATACTGAATTTGGAGTTCTAATTTCTGAGTTCTGAATTAAGAGTTCTGAGTTCTGAATTCTGACTTGTGATTTCTGAGTTCTGAATTCCGCATTGATTACTGAGTTCCGATTTCTGAGTCCTGAATTCTGAATTGTGATCACAGAGTTCTGAGTTCTGTCTTCTGAATCCTAAGTTCGAAATGATGAGCTTTGAGTTCTGAATTCTGCATTGAATACTGAGTTCTGAGTTCTGACTTCAGAATTCTGAGCACTGAGATCTGTATTATGAGCTCTGAAAGCTGAGTTCTGAGTTCTAAATTATAAGTTCTGAATTCAGACTTCTGATTGCTGAGTTTTGAAACCTGCCTTCTGAGTTCCAAAATCTGAGTTCTGAGTTCTAACTTCTGAATTCTGAGTCCGGATCTCTGAATTCTGCGTTTTGATGTCTGAGGTCTGAATTGAGGGTTGCGAAATCTGATTCTGAATACGGATTCTTCGTTCTGCATTCTGCATGCTGCATTCTGAGTTCTGAGTTTCTAGTTCTCAACACTGAGTTCTGATTTTTGAGTTTTGAGTTCCGGGTTGGGAATTGTGGTTCTGAATACTGAGCTCTAATTTCTGAACTCTGCGTTCTGAATGTAGAATTCTGAGTTCTGCATTCAGATTCTGATTTCTGAGTGCTACATTCTAAATTCTGAATTGTAACATCTGAGTTCTGAGTACTACGTTCTAAGGGCTGAGTTCTGAATTGGAAATTCTGAGTTCTGCGTTCTGAGTTCTGAACACTAAGCTGTGAATTCTGAATTCAGAATTCGAGTTTGGGAATTCTGAGTTCTGTATTCTGATATCTGCATTCTGAGATTTGAGTTTGAAGCTGTACATTCTGAGTGCTCAATTTCGAATACTGAATTTGGAGTTCTAATTTCTGAGTTCTGAATTAAGAGTTCTGAGTTCTGAATTCTGACTTGTGATTTCTGAGTTCTGAATTCCGCATTAATTACTGAGTTCCGATTTCTGAGTCCTGAATTCTAAATTGTGATCACAGAGTTCTGAGTTCTGTCTTCTGAATCCGAAGTTCGAAATGATGAGCTTTGAGTTCTGAATTCTGCATTGAATACTGAGTTCTGAGTTCTGACTTCAGAATTCTGAGCACTGAGATCTGTATTATGAGCTCTGAAAGCTGAGTTCTGAGTTCTAAATTATAAGTTCTGAATTCAGACTTCTGATTGCTGAGTTTTGAAACCTGCCTTCTGAGTTCCAAAATCTGAGTTCTGAGTTCTAACTTCTGAATTCTGAGTCCGGATCTCTGAATTCTGCGTTTTGATGTCTGAGGTCTGAATTGAGGGTTGCGAAATCTGATTCTGAATACGGATTCTTCGTTCTGCATTCTGCATTCTGAGTTCTGAGTTCTGAGTTTCTAGTTCTCAACACTGAGTTCTGATTTTTGAGTTTTGAGTTCCGGGTTGGGAATTGTGGTTCTGAATACTGAGCTCTAATTTCTGAACTCTGCGTTCTGAATGTAGAATTCTGAGTTCTGCATTCAGATTCTGATTTCTGAGTGCTACATTCTAAAGTCTGAATTGTAACATCTGAGTTCTGAGTACTACGTTCTAAGGGCTGAGTTCTGAATTGGAAATTCTGAGTTCTGCGTTCTGAGTTCTGAACACTAAGCTGTGAATTCTGAATTCAGAATTCGAGTTTGGGAATTCTGAGTTCTGTATTCTGATATCTGCATTCTGAGATTTGAGTTTGAAGCTGTACATTCTGAGTGCTCAATTTCGAATACTGAATTTGGAGTTCTAATTTCTGAGTTCTGAATTAAGAGTTCTGAGTTCTGAATTCTGACTTGTGATTTCTGAGTTCTGAATTCCGCATTGATTACTGAGTTCCGATTTCTGAGTCCTGAATTCTGAATTGTGATCACAGAGTTCTGAGTTCTGTCTTCTGAATCCTAAGTTCGAAATGATGAGCTTTGAGTTCTGAATTCTGCATTGAATACTGAGTTCTGAGTTCTGACTTCAGAATTCTGAGCACTGAGATCTGTATTATGAGCTCTGAAAGCTGAGTTCTGAGTTCTAAATTATAAGTTCTGAATTCAGACTTCTGATTGCTGAGTTTTGAAACCTGCCTTCTGAGTTCCAAAATCTGAGTTCTGAGTTCTAACTTCTGAATTCTGAGTCCGGATCTCTGAATTCTGCGTTTTGATGTCTGAGGTCTGAATTGAGGGTTGCGAAATCTGATTCTGAATACGGATTCTTCGTTCTGCATTCTGCATTCTGAGTTCTGAGTTCTGAGTTTCTAGTTCTCAACACTGAGTTCTGATTTTTGAGTTTTGAGTTCCGGGTTGGGAATTGTGGTTCTGAATACTGAGCTCTAATTTCTGAACTCTGCGTTCTGAATGTAGAATTCTGAGTTCTGCATTCAGATTCTGATTTCTGAGTGCTACATTCTAAAGTCTGAATTGTAACATCTGAGTTCTGAGTACTACGTTCTAAGGGCTGAGTTCTGAATTGGAAATTCTGAGTTCTGCGTTCTGAGTTCTGAACACTAAGCTGTGAATTCTGAATTCAGAATTCGAGTTTGGGAATTCTGAGTTCTGTATTCTGATATCTGCATTCTGAGATTTGAGTTTGAAGCTGTACATTCTGAGTGCTCAATTTCGAATACTGAATTTGGAGTTCTAATTTCTGAGTTCTGAATTAAGAGTTCTGAGTTCTGAATTCTGACTTGTGATTTCTGAGTTCTGAATTCCGCATTGATTACTGAGTTCCGATTTCTGAGTCCTGAATTCTGAATTGTGATCACAGAGTTCTGAGTTCTGTCTTCTGAATCCTAAGTTCGAAATGATGAGCTTTGAGTTCTGAATTCTGCATTGAATACTGAGTTCTGAGTTCTGACTTCAGAATTCTGAGCACTGAGATCTGTATTATGAGCTCTGAAAGCTGAGTTCTGAGTTCTAAATTATAAGTTCTGAATTCAGACTTCTGATTGCTGAGTTTTGAAACCTGCCTTCTGAGTTCCAAAATCTGAGTTCTGAGTTCTAACTTCTGAATTCTGAGTCCGGATCTCTGAATTCTGCGTTTTGATGTCTGAGGTCTGAATTGAGGGTTGCGAAATCTGATTCTGAATACGGATTCTTCGTTCTGCATTCTGCATTCTGAGTTCTGAGTTTCTAGTTCTCAACACTGAGTTCTGATTTTTGAGTTTTGAGTTCCGGGTTGGGAATTGTGGTTCTGAATACTGAGCTCTAATTTCTGAACTCTGCGTTCTGAATGTAGAATTCTGAGTTCTGCATTCAGATTCTGATTTCTGAGTGCTACATTCTAAATTCTGAATTGTAACATCTGAGTTCTGAGTACTACGTTCTAAGGGCTGAGTTCTGAATTGGAAATTCTGAGTTCTGCGTTCTGAGTTCTGAACACTAAGCTGTGAATTCTGAATTCAGAATTCGAGTTTGGGAATTCTGAGTTCTGTATTCTGATATCTGCATTCTGAGATTTAAGTTTGAAGCTGTACATTCTGAGTGCTCAATTTCGAATACTGAATTTGGAGTTCTAATTTCTGAGTTCTGAATTAAGAGTTCTGAGTTCTGAATTCTGACTTGTGATTTCTGAGTTCTGAATTCCGCATTAATTACTGAGTTCCGATTTCTGAGTCCTGAATTCTGAATTGTGATCACAGAGTTCTGAGTTCTGTCTTCTGAATCCGAAGTTCGAAATGATGAGCTTTGAGTTCTGAATTCTGCATTGAATACTGAGTTCTGAGTTCTGACTTCAGAATTCTGAGCACTGAGATCTGTATTATGAGCTCTGAAAGCTGAGTTCTGAGTTCTAAATTATAAGTTCTGAATTCAGACTTCTGATTGCTGAGTTTTGAAACCTGCCTTCTGAGTTCCAAAATCTGAGTTCTGAGTTCTAACTTCTGAATTCTGAGTCCGGATCTCTCAATTCTGCGTTTTGATGTCTGAGGTCTGAATTGAGGGTTGCGAAATCTGATTCTGAATACGGATTCTTCGTTCTGCATTCTGCATTCTGAGTTCTGAGTTTCTAGTTCTCAACACTGAGTTCTGATTTTTGAGTTTTGAGTTCCGGGTTGGGAATTGTGGTTCTGAATACTGAGCTCTAATTTCTGAACTCTGCGTTCTGAATGTAGAATTCTGAGTTCTGCATTCAGATTCTGATTTCTGAGTGCTACATTCTAAATTCTGAATTGTAACATCTGAGTTCTGAGTACTACGTTCTAAGGGCTGAGTTCTGAATTGGAAATTCTGAGTTCTGCGTTCTGAGTTCTGAACACTAAGCTGTGAATTCTGAATTCAGAATTCGAGTTTGGGAATTCTGAGTTCTGTATTCTGATATCTGCATTCTGAGATTTGAGTTTGAAGCTGTACATTCTGAGTGCTCAATTTCGAATACTGAATTTGGAGTTCTAATTTCTGAGTTCTGAATTAAGAGTTCTGAGTTCTGAATTCTGACTTGTGATTTCTGAGTTCTGAATTCCGCATTGATTACTGAGTTCCGATTTCTGAGTCCTGAATTCTGAATTGTGATCACAGAGTTCTGAGTTCTGTCTTCTGAATCCGAAGTTCGAAATGATGAGCTTTGAGTTCTGAATTCTGCATTGAATACTGAGTTCTGAGTTCTGACTTCAGAATTCTGAGCACTGAGATCTGTATTATGAGCTCTGAAAGCTGAGTTCTGAGTTCTAAATTATAAGTTCTGAATTCAGACTTCTGATTGCTGAGTTTTGAAACCTGCCTTCTGAGTTCCAAAATCTGAGTTCTGAGTTCTAACTTCTGAATTCTGAGTCCGGATCTCTGAATTCTGCGTTTTGATGTCTGAGGTCTGAATTGAGGGTTGCGAAATCTGATTCTGAATACGGATTCTTCGTTCTGCATTCTGCATTCTGAGTTCTGAGTTTCTAGTTCTCAACACTGAGTTCTGATTTTTGAGTTTTGAGTTCCGGGTTGGGAATTGTGGTTCTGAATACTGAGCTCTAATTTCTGAACTCTGCGTTCTGAATGTAGAATTCTGAGTTCTGCATTCAGATTCTGATTTCTGAGTGCTACATTCTAAATTCTGAATTGTAACATCTGAGTTCTGAGTACTACGTTCTAAGGGCTGAGTTCTGAATTGGAAATTCTGAGTTCTGCGTTCTGAGTTCTGAACACTAAGCTGTGAATTCTGAATTCAGAATTCGAGTTTGGGAATTCTGAGTTCTGTATTCTGATATCTGCATTCTGAGATTTGAGTTTGAAGCTGTACATTCTGAGTGCTCAATTTCGAATACTGAATTTGGAGTTCTAATTTCTGAGTTCTGAATTAAGAGTTCTGAGTTCTGAATTCTGACTTGTGATTTCTGAGTTCTGAATTCCGCATTGATTACTGAGTTCCGATTTCTGAGTCCTGAATTCTGAATTGTGATCACAGAGTTCTGAGTTCTGTCTTCTGAATCCTAAGTTCGAAATGATGAGCTTTGAGTTCTGAATTCTGCATTGAATACTGAGTTCTGAGTTCTGACTTCAGAATTCTGAGCACTGAGATCTGTATTATGAGCTCTGAAAGCTGAGTTCTGAGTTCTAAATTATAAGTTCTGAATTCAGACTTCTGATTGCTGAGTTTTGAAACCTGCCTTCTGAGTTCCAAAATCTGAGTTCTGAGTTCTAACTTCTGAATTCTGAGTCCGGATCTCTGAATTCTGCGTTTTGATGTCTGAGGTCTGAATTGAGGGTTGCGAAATCTGATTCTGAATACGGATTCTTCGTTCTGCATTCTGCATTCTGAGTTCTGAGTTTCTAGTTCTCAACACTGAGTTCTGATTTTTGAGTTTTGAGTTCCGGGTTGGGAATTGTGGTTCTGAATACTGAGCTCTAATTTCTGAACTCTGCGTTCTGAATGTAGAATTCTGAGTTCTGCATTCAGATTCTGATTTCTGAGTGCTACATTCTAAATTCTGAATTGTAACATCTGAGTTCTGAGTACTACGTTCTAAGGGCTGAGTTCTGAATTGGAAATTCTGAGTTCTGCGTTCTGAGTTCTGAACACTAAGCTGTGAATTCTGAATTCAGAATTCGAGTTTGGGAATTCTGAGTTCTGTATTCTGATATCTGCATTCTGAGATTTGAGTTTGAAGCTGTACATTCTGAGTGCTCAATTTCGAATACTGAATTTGGAGTTCTAATTTCTGAGTTCTGAATTAAGAGTTCTGAGTTCTGAATTCTGACTTGTGATTTCTGAGTTCTGAATTCCGCATTGATTACTGAGTTCCGATTTCTGAGTCCTGAATTCTGAATTGTGATCACAGAGTTCTGAGTTCTGTCTTCTGAATCCTAAGTTCGAAATGATGAGCTTTGAGTTCTGAATTCTGCATTGAATACTGAGTTCTGAGTTCTGACTTCAGAATTCTGAGCACTGAGATCTGTATTATGAGCTCTGAAAGCTGAGTTCTGAGTTCTAAATTATAAGTTCTGAATTCAGACTTCTGATTGCTGAGTTTTGAAACCTGCCTTCTGAGTTCCAAAATCTGAGTTCTGAGTTCTAACTTCTGAATTCTGAGTCCGGATCTCTGAATTCTGCGTTTTGATGTCTGAGGTCTGAATTGAGGGTTGCGAAATCTGATTCTGAATACGGATTCTTCGTTCTGCATTCTGCATGCTGCATTCTGAGTTCTGAGTTTCTAGTTCTCAACACTGAGTTCTGATTTTTGAGTTTTGAGTTCCGGGTTGGGAATTGTGGTTCTGAATACTGAGCTCTAATTTCTGAACTCTGCGTTCTGAATGTAGAATTCTGAGTTCTGCATTCAGATTCTGATTTCTGAGTGCTACATTCTAAAGTCTGAATTGTAACATCTGAGTTCTGAGTACTACGTTCTAAGGGCTGAGTTCTGAATTGGAAATTCTGAGTTCTGCGTTCTGAGTTCTGAACACTAAGCTGTGAATTCTGAATTCAGAATTCGAGTTTGGGAATTCTGAGTTCTGTATTCTGATATCTGCATTCTGAGATTTGAGTTTGAAGCTGTACATTCTGAGTGCTCAATTTCGAATACTGAATTTGGAGTTCTAATTTCTGAGTTCTGAATTAAGAGTTCTGAGTTCTGAATTCTGACTTGTGATTTCTGAGTTCTGAATTCCGCATTGATTACTGAGTTCCGATTTCTGAGTCCTGAATTCTGAATTGTGATCATAGAGTTCTGAGTTCTGTCTTCTGAATCCTAAGTTCGAAATGATGAGCTTTGAGTTCTGAATTCTGCATTGAATACTGAGTTCTGAGTTCTGACTTCAGAATTCTGAGCACTGAGATCTGTATTATGAGCTCTGAAAGCTGAGTTCTGAGTTCTAAATTATAAGTTCTGAGTTCAGACTTCTGATTGCTGAGTTTTGAAACCTGCCTTCTGAGTTCCAAAATCTGAGTTCTGAGTTCTAACTTCTGAATTCTGAGTCCGGATCTCTGAATTCTGCGTTTTGATGTCTGAGGTCTGAATTGAGGGTTGCGAAATCTGATTCTGAATACGGATTCTTCGTTCTGCATTCTGCATTCTGAGTTCTGAGTTTCTAGTTCTCAACACTGAGTTCTGATTTTTGAGTTTTGAGTTCCGGGTTGGGAATTGTGGTTCTGAATACTGAGCTCTAATTTCTGAACTCTGCGTTCTGAATGTAGAATTCTGAGTTCTGCATTCAGATTCTGATTTCTGAGTGCTACATTCTAAATTCTGAATTGTAACATCTGAGTTCTGAGTACTACGTTCTAAGGGCTGAGTTCTGAATTGGAAATTCTGAGTTCTGCGTTCTGAGTTCTGAACACTAAGCTGTGAATTCTGAATTCAGAATTCGAGTTTGGGAATTCTGAGTTCTGTATTCTGATATCTGCATTCTGAGATTTGAGTTTGAAGCTGTACATTCTGAGTGCTCAATTTCGAATACTGAATTTGGAGTTCTAATTTCTGAGTTCTGAATTAAGAGTTCTGAGTTCTGAATTCTGACTTGTGATTTCTGAGTTCTGAATTCCGCATTGATTACTGAGTTCCGATTTCTGAGTCCTGAATTCTGAATTGTGATCACAGAGTTCTGAGTTCTGTCTTCTGAATCCTAAGTTCGAAATGATGAGCTTTGAGTTCTGAATTCTGCATTGAATACTGAGTTCTGAGTTCTGACTTCAGAATTCTGAGCACTGAGATCTGTATTATGAGCTCTGAAAGCTGAGTTCTGAGTTCTAAATTATAAGTTCTGAATTCAGACTTCTGATTGCTGAGTTTTGAAACCTGCCTTCTGAGTTCCAAAATCTGAGTTCTGAGTTCTAACTTCTGAATTCTGAGTCCGGATCTCTGAATTCTGCGTTTTGATGTCTGAGGTCTGAATTGAGGGTTGCGAAATCTGATTCTGAATACGGATTCTTCGTTCTGCATTCTGCATGCTGCATTCTGAGTTCTGAGTTTCTAGTTCTCAACACTGAGTTCTGATTTTTGAGTTTTGAGTTCCGGGTTGGGAATTGTGGTTCTGAATACTGAGCTCTAATTTCTGAACTCTGCGTTCTGAATGTAGAATTCTGAGTTCTGCATTCAGATTCTGATTTCTGAGTGCTACATTCTAAAGTCTGAATTGTAACATCTGAGTTCTGAGTACTACGTTCTAAGGGCTGAGTTCTGAATTGGAAATTCTGAGTTCTGCGTTCTGAGTTCTGAACACTAAGCTGTGAATTCTGAATTCAGAATTCGAGTTTGGGAATTCTGAGTTCTGTATTCTGATATCTGCATTCTGAGATTTGAGTTTGAAGCTGTACATTCTGAGTGCTCAATTTCGAATACTGAATTTGGAGTTCTAATTTCTGAGTTCTGAATTAAGAGTTCTGAGTTCTGAATTCTGACTTGTGATTTCTGAGTTCTGAATTCCGCATTGATTACTGAGTTCCGATTTCTGAGTCCTGAATTCTGAATTGTGATCATAGAGTTCTGAGTTCTGTCTTCTGAATCCTAAGTTCGAAATGATGAGCTTTGAGTTCTGAATTCTGCATTGAATACTGAGTTCTGAGTTCTGACTTCAGAATTCTGAGCACTGAGATCTGTATTATGAGCTCTGAAAGCTGAGTTCTGAGTTCTAAATTATAAGTTCTGAGTTCAGACTTCTGATTGCTGAGTTTTGAAACCTGCCTTCTGAGTTCCAAAATCTGAGTTCTGAGTTCTAACTTCTGAATTCTGAGTCCGGATCTCTGAATTCTGCGTTTTGATGTCTGAGGTCTGAATTGAGGGTTGCGAAATCTGATTCTGAATACGGATTCTTCGTTCTGCATTCTGCATTCTGAGTTCTGAGTTTCTAGTTCTCAACACTGAGTTCTGATTTTTGAGTTTTGAGTTCCGGGTTGGGAATTGTGGTTCTGAATACTGAGCTCTAATTTCTGAACTCTGCGTTCTGAATTTAGAATTCTGAGTTCTGCATTCAGATTCTGATTTCTGAGTGCTACATTCTAAATTCTGAATTGTAACATCTGAGTTCTGAGTACTACGTTCTAAGGGCTGAGTTCTGAATTGGAAATTCTGAGTTCTGCGTTCTGAGTTCTGAACACTAAGCTGTGAATTCTGAATTCAGAATTCGAGTTTGGGAATTCTGAGTTCTGTATTCTGATATCTGCATTCTGAGATTTGAGTTTGAAGCTGTACATTCTGAGTGCTCAATTTCGAATACTGAATTTGGAGTTCTAATTTCTGAGTTCTGAATTCTGACTTGTGATTTCTGAGTTCTGAATTCCGCATTGATTACTGAGTTCCGATTTCTGAGTCCTGAATTCTGAATTGTGATCACAGAGTTCTGAGTTCTGTCTTCTGAATCCTAAGTTCGAAATGATGAGCTTTGAGTTCTGAATTCTGCATTGAATACTGAGTTCTGAGTTCTGACTTCAGAATTCTGAGCACTGAGATCTGTATTATGAGCTCTGAAAGCTGAGTTCTGAGTTCTAAATTATAAGTTCTGAATTCAGACTTCTGATTGCTGAGTTTTGAAACCTGCCTTCTGAGTTCCAAAATCTGAGTTCTGAGTTCTAACTTCTGAATTCTGAGTCCGGATCTCTGAATTCTGCGTTTTGATGTCTGAGGTCTGAATTGAGGGTTGCGAAATCTGATTCTGAATACGGATTCTTCGTTCTGCATTCTGCATTCTGCATTCTGAGTTCTGAGTTTCTAGTTCTCAACACTGAGTTCTGATTTTTGAGTTTTGAGTTCCGGGTTGGGAATTGTGGTTCTGAATACTGAGCTCTAATTTCTGAACTCTGCGTTCTGAATGTAGAATTCTGAGTTCTGCATTCAGATTCTGATTTCTGAGTGCTACATTCTAAATTCTGAATTGTAACATCTGAGTTCTGAGTACTACGTTCTAAGGGCTGAGTTCTGAATTGGAAATTCTGAGTTCTGCGTTCTGAGTTCTGAACACTAAGCTGTGAATTCTGAATTCAGAATTCGAGTTTGGGAATTCTGAGTTCTGTATTCTGATATCTGCATTCTGAGATTTGAGTTTGAAGCTGTACATTCTGAGTGCTCAATTTCGAATACTGAATTTGGAGTTCTAATTTCTGAGTTCTGAATTAAGAGTTCTGAGTTCTGAATTCTGACTTGTGATTTCTGAGTTCTGAATTCCGCATTGATTACTGAGTTCCGATTTCTGAGTCCTGAATTCTGAATTGTGATCACAGAGTTCTGAGTTCTGTCTTCTGAATCCTAAGTTCGAAATGATGAGCTTTGAGTTCTGAATTCTGCATTGAATACTGAGTTCTGAGTTCTGACTTCAGAATTCTGAGCACTGAGATCTGTATTATGAGCTCTGAAAGCTGAGTTCTGAGTTCTAAATTATAAGTTCTGAATTCAGACTTCTGATTGCTGAGTTTTGAAACCTGCCTTCTGAGTTCCAAAATCTGAGTTCTGAGTTCTAACTTCTGAATTCTGAGTCCGGATCTCTGAATTCTGCGTTTTGATGTCTGAGGTCTGAATTGAGGGTTGCGAAATCTGATTCTGAATACGGATTCTTCGTTCTGCATTCTGCATTCTGAGTTCTGAGTTTCTAGTTCTCAACACTGAGTTCTGATTTTTGAGTTTTGAGTTCCGGGTTGGGAATTGTGGTTCTGAATACTGAGCTCTAATTTCTGAACTCTGCGTTCTGAATTTAGAATTCTGAGTTCTGCATTCAGATTCTGATTTCTGAGTGCTACATTCTAAATTCTGAATTGTAACATCTGAGTTCTGAGTACTACGTTCTAAGGGCTGAGTTCTGAATTGGAAATTCTGAGTTCTGCGTTCTGAGTTCTGAACACTAAGCTGTGAATTCTGAATTCAGAATTCGAGTTTGGGAATTCTGAGTTCTGTATTCTGATATCTGCATTCTGAGATTTGAGTTTGAAGCTGTACATTCTGAGTGCTCAATTTCGAATACTGAATTTGGAGTTCTAATTTCTGAGTTCTGAATTAAGAGTTCTGAGTTCTGAATTCTGACTTGTGATTTCTGAGTTCTGAATTCCGCATTGATTACTGAGTTCCGATTTCTGAGTCCTGAATTCTGAATTGTGATCACAGAGTTCTGAGTTCTGTCTTCTGAATCCTAAGTTCGAAATGATGAGCTTTGAGTTCTGAATTCTGCATTGAATACTGAGTTCTGAGTTCTGACTTCAGAATTCTGAGCACTGAGATCTGTATTATGAGCTCTGAAAGCTGAGTTCTGAGTTCTAAATTATAAGTTCTGAATTCAGACTTCTGATTGCTGAGTTTTGAAACCTGCCTTCTGAGTTCCAAAATCTGAGTTCTGAGTTCTAACTTCTGAATTCTGAGTCCGGATCTCTGAATTCTGCGTTTTGATGTCTGAGGTCTGAATTGAGGGTTGCGAAATCTGATTCTGAATACGGATTCTTCGTTCTGCATTCTGCATGCTGCATTCTGAGTTCTGAGTTTCTAGTTCTCAACACTGAGTTCTGAGTTTTGAGTTTTGAGTTCCGGGTTGGGAATTGTGGTTCTGAATACTGAGCTCTAATTTCTGAACTCTGCGTTCTGAATTTAGAATTCTGAGTTCTGCATTCAGATTCTGATTTCTGAGTGCTACATTCTAAATTCTGAATTGTAACATCTGAGTTCTGAGTACTACGTTCTAAGGGCTGAGTTCTGAATTGGAAATTCTGAGTTCTGCGTTCTGAGTTCTGAACACTAAGCTGTGAATTCTGAATTCAGAATTCGAGTTTGGGAATTCTGAGTTCTGTATTCTGATATCTGCATTCTGAGATTTGAGTTTGAAGCTGTACATTCTGAGTGCTCAATTTCGAATACTGAATTTGGAGTTCTAATTTCTGAGTTCTGAATTAAGAGTTCTGAGTTCTGAATTCTGACTTGTGATTTCTGAGTTCTGAATTCCGCATTAATTACTGAGTTCCGATTTCTGAGTCCTGAATTCTGAATTGTGATCACAGAGTTCTGAGTTCTGTCTTCTGAATCCTAAGTTCGAAATGATGAGCTTTGAGTTCTGAATTCTGCATTGAATACTGAGTTCTGAGTTCTGACTTCAGAATTCTGAGCACTGAGATCTGTATTATGAGCTCTGAAAGCTGAGTTCTGAGTTCTAAATTATAAGTTCTGAATTCAGACTTCTGATTGCTGAGTTTTGAAACCTGCCTTCTGAGTTCCAAAATCTGAGTTCTGAGTTCTAACTTCTGAATTCTGAGTCCGGATCTCTGAATTCTGCGTTTTGATGTCTGAGGTCTGAATTGAGGGTTGCGAAATCTGATTCTGAATACGGATTCTTCGTTCTGCATTCTGCATGCTGCATTCTGAGTTCTGAGTTTCTAGTTCTCAACACTGAGTTCTGAGTTTTGAGTTTTGAGTTCCGGGTTGGGAATTGTGGTTCTGAATACTGAGCTCTAATTTCTGAACTCTGCGTTCTGAATTTAGAATTCTGAGTTCTGCATTCAGATTCTGATTTCTGAGTGCTACATTCTAAATTCTGAATTGTAACATCTGAGTTCTGAGTACTACGTTCTAAGGGCTGAGTTCTGAATTGGAAATTCTGAGTTCTGCGTTCTGAGTTCTGAACACTAAGCTGTGAATTCTGAATTCAGAATTCGAGTTTGGGAATTCTGAGTTCTGTATTCTGATATCTGCATTCTGAGATTTGAGTTTGAAGCTGTACATTCTGAGTGCTCAATTTCGAATACTGAATTTGGAGTTCTAATTTCTGAGTTCTGAATTAAGAGTTCTGAGTTCTGAATTCTGACTTGTGATTTCTGAGTTCTGAATTCCGCATTAATTACTGAGTTCCGATTTCTGAGTCCTGAATTCTGAATTGTGATCACAGAGTTCTGAGTTCTGTCTTCTGAATCCGAAGTTCGAAATGATGAGCTTTGAGTTCTGAATTCTGCATTGAATACTGAGTTCTGAGTTCTGACTTCAGAATTCTGAGCACTGAGATCTGTATTATGAGCTCTGAAAGCTGAGTTCTGAGTTCTAAATTATAAGTTCTGAATTCAGACTTCTGATTGCTGAGTTTTGAAACCTGCCTTCTGAGTTCCAAAATCTGAGTTCTGAGTTCTAACTTCTGAATTCTGAGTCCGGATCTCTGAATTCTGCGTTTTGATGTCTGAGGTCTGAATTGAGGGTTGCGAAATCTGATTCTGAATACGGATTCTTTGTTCTGCATTCTGCATTCTGAGTTCTGAGTTTCTAGTTCTCAACACTGAGTTCTGATTTTTGAGTTTTGAGTTCCGGGTTGGGAATTGTGGTTCTGAATACTGAGCTCTAATTTCTGAACTCTGCGTTCTGAATTTAGAATTCTGAGTTCTGCATTCAGATTCTGATTTCTGAGTGCTACATTCTAAATTCTGAATTGTAACATCTGAGTTCTGAGTACTACGTTCTAAGGGCTGAGTTCTGAATTGGAAATTCTGAGTTCTGCGTTCTGAGTTCTGAACACTAAGCTGTGAATTCTGAATTCAGAATTCGAGTTTGGGAATTCTGAGTTCTGTATTCTGATATCTGCATTCTGAGATTTGAGTTTGAAGCTGTACATTCTGAGTGCTCAATTTCGAATACTGAATTTGGAGTTCTAATTTCTGAGTTCTGAATTAAGAGTTCTGAGTTCTGAATTCTGACTTGTGATTTCTGAGTTCTGAATTCCGCATTGATTACTGAGTTCCGATTTCTGAGTCCTGAATTCTGAATTGTGATCACAGAGTTCTGAGTTCTGTCTTCTGAATCCTAAGTTCGAAATGATGAGCTTTGAGTTCTGAATTCTGCATTGAATACTGAGTTCTGAGTTCTGACTTCAGAATTCTGAGCACTGAGATCTGTATTATGAGCTCTGAAAGCTGAGTTCTGAGTTCTAAATTATAAGTTCTGAATTCAGACTTCTGATTGCTGAGTTTTGAAACCTGCCTTCTGAGTTCCAAAATCTGAGTTCTGAGTTCTAACTTCTGAATTCTGAGTCCGGATCTCTGAATTCTGCGTTTTGATGTCTGAGGTCTGAATTGAGGGTTGCGAAATCTGATTCTGAATACGGATTCTTCGTTCTGCATTCTGCATTCTGCATTCTGAGTTCTGAGTTTCTAGTTCTCAACACTGAGTTCTGATTTTTGAGTTTTGAGTTCCGGGTTGGGAATTGTGGTTCTGAATACTGAGCTCTAATTTCTGAACTCTGCGTTCTGAATGTAGAATTCTGAGTTCTGCATTCAGATTCTGATTTCTGAGTGCTACATTCTAAATTCTGAATTGTAACATCTGAGTTCTGAGTACTACGTTCTAAGGGCTGAGTTCTGAATTGGAAATTCTGAGTTCTGCGTTCTGAGTTCTGAACACTAAGCTGTGAATTCTGAATTCAGAATTCGAGTTTGGGAATTCTGAGTTCTGTATTCTGATATCTGCATTCTGAGATTTGAGTTTGAAGCTGTACATTCTGAGTGCTCAATTTCGAATACTGAATTTGGAGTTCTAATTTCTGAGTTCTGAATTAAGAGTTCTGAGTTCTGAATTCTGACTTGTGATTTCTGAGTTCTGAATTCCGCATTGATTACTGAGTTCCGATTTCTGAGTCCTGAATTCTGAATTGTGATCACAGAGTTCTGAGTTCTGTCTTCTGAATCCGAAGTTCGAAATGATGAGCTTTGAGTTCTGAATTCTGCATTGAATACTGAGTTCTGAGTTCTGACTTCAGAATTCTGAGCACTGAGATCTGTATTATGAGCTCTGAAAGCTGAGTTCTGAGTTCTAAATTATAAGTTCTGAATTCAGACTTCTGATTGCTGAGTTTTGAAACCTGCCTTCTGAGTTCCAAAATCTGAGTTCTGAGTTCTAACTTCTGAATTCTGAGTCCGGATCTCTGAATTCTGCGTTTTGATGTCTGAGGTCTGAATTGAGGGTTGCGAAATCTGATTCTGAATACGGATTCTTCGTTCTGCATTCTGCATTCTGAGTTCTGAGTTTCTAGTTCTCAACACTGAGTTCTGATTTTTGAGTTTTGAGTTCCGGGTTGGGAATTGTGGTTCTGAATACTGAGCTCTAATTTCTGAACTCTGCGTTCTGAATTTAGAATTCTGAGTTCTGCATTCAGATTCTGATTTCTGAGTGCTACATTCTAAATTCTGAATTGTAACATCTGAGTTCTGAGTACTACGTTCTAAGGGCTGAGTTCTGAATTGGAAATTCTGAGTTCTGCGTTCTGAGTTCTGAACACTAAGCTGTGAATTCTGAATTCAGAATTCGAGTTTGGGAATTCTGAGTTCTGTATTCTGATATCTGCATTCTGAGATTTGAGTTTGAAGCTGTACATTCTGAGTGCTCAATTTCGAATACTGAATTTGGAGTTCTAATTTCTGAGTTCTGAATTAAGGGTTCTGAGTTCTGAATTCTGACTTGTGATTTCTGAGTTCTGAATTCCGCATTGATTACTGAGTTCCGATTTCTGAGTCCTGAATTCTGAATTGTGATCACAGAGTTCTGAGTTCTGTCTTCTGAATCCTAAGTTCGAAATGATGAGCTTTGAGTTCTGAATTCTGCATTGAATACTGAGTTCTGAGTTCTGACTTCAGAATTCTGAGCACTGAGATCTGTATTATGAGCTCTGAAAGCTGAGTTCTGAGTTCTAAATTATAAGTTCTGAATTCAGACTTCTGATTGCTGAGTTTTGAAACCTGCCTTCTGAGTTCCAAAATCTGAGTTCTGAGTTCTAACTTCTGAATTCTGAGTCCGGATCTCTGAATTCTGCGTTTTGATGTCTGAGGTCTGAATTGAGGGTTGCGAAATCTGATTCTGAATACGGATTCTTCGTTCTGCATTCTGCATGCTGCATTCTGAGTTCTGAGTTTCTAGTTCTCAACACTGAGTTCTGATTTTTGAGTTTTGAGTTCCGGGTTGGGAATTGTGGTTCTGAATACTGAGCTCTAATTTCTGAACTCTGCGTTCTGAATGTAGAATTCTGAGTTCTGCATTCAGATTCTGATTTCTGAGTGCTACATTCTAAATTCTGAATTGTAACATCTGAGTTCTGAGTACTACGTTCTAAGGGCTGAGTTCTGAATTGGAAATTCTGAGTTCTGCGTTCTGAGTTCTGAACACTAAGCTGTGAATTCTGAATTCAGAATTCGAGTTTGGGAATTCTGAGTTCTGTATTCTGATATCTGCATTCTGAGATTTGAGTTTGAAGCTGTACATTCTGAGTGCTCAATTTCGAATACTGAATTTGGAGTTCTAATTTCTGAGTTCTGAATTAAGAGTTCTGAGTTCTGAATTCTGACTTGTGATTTCTGAGTTCTGAATTCCGCATTAATTACTGAGTTCCGATTTCTGAGTCCTGAATTCTGAATTGTGATCACAGAGTTCTGAGTTCTGTCTTCTGAATCCTAAGTTCGAAATGATGAGCTTTGAGTTCTGAATTCTGCATTGAATACTGAGTTCTGAGTTCTGACTTCAGAATTCTGAGCACTGAGATCTGTATTATGAGCTCTGAAAGCTGAGTTCTGAGTTCTAAATTATAAGTTCTGAATTCAGACTTCTGATTGCTGAGTTTTGAAACCTGCCTTCTGAGTTCCAAAATCTGAGTTCTGAGTTCTAACTTCTGAATTCTGAGTCCGGATCTCTGAATTCTGCGTTTTGATGTCTGAGGTCTGAATTGAGGGTTGCGAAATCTGATTCTGAATACGGATTCTTCGTTCTGCATTCTGCATTCTGAGTTCTGAGTTTCTAGTTCTCAACACTGAGTTCTGATTTTTGAGTTTTGAGTTCCGGGTTGGGAATTGTGGTTCTGAATACTGAGCTCTAATTTCTGAACTCTGCGTTCTGAATGTAGAATTCTGAGTTCTGCATTCAGATTCTGATTTCTGAGTGCTACATTCTAAATTCTGAATTGTAACATCTGAGTTCTGAGTACTACGTTCTAAGGGCTGAGTTCTGAATTGGAAATTCTGAGTTCTGCGTTCTGAGTTCTGAACACTAAGCTGTGAATTCTGAATTCAGAATTCGAGTTTGGGAATTCTGAGTTCTGTATTCTGATATCTGCATTCTGAGATTTGAGTTTGAAGCTGTACATTCTGAGTGCTCAATTTCGAATACTGAATTTGGAGTTCTAATTTCTGAGTTCTGAATTAAGAGTTCTGAGTTCTGAATTCTGACTTGTGATTTCTGAGTTCTGAATTCCGCATTGATTACTGAGTTCCGATTTCTGAATCCTGAATTCTGAATTGTGATCACAGAGTTCTGAGTTCTGTCTTCTGAATCCTAAGTTCGAAATGATGAGCTTTGAGTTCTGAATTCTGCATTGAATACTGAGTTCTGAGTTCTGACTTCAGAATTCTGAGCACTGAGATCTGTATTATGAGCTCTGAAAGCTGAGTTCTGAGTTCTAAATTATAAGTTCTGAATTCAGACTTCTGATTGCTGAGTTTTGAAACCTGCCTTCTGAGTTCCAAAATCTGAGTTCTGAGTTCTAACTTCTGAATTCTGAGTCCGGATCTCTGAATTCTGCGTTTTGATGTCTGAGGTCTGAATTGAGGGTTGCGAAATCTGATTCTGAATACGGATTCTTCGTTCTGCATTCTGCATTCTGAGTTCTGAGTTTCTAGTTCTCAACACTGAGTTCTGATTTTTGAGTTTTGAGTTCCGGGTTGGGAATTGTGGTTCTGAATACTGAGCTCTAATTTCTGAACTCTGCGTTCTGAATGTAGAATTCTGAGTTCTGCATTCAGATTCTGATTTCTGAGTGCTACATTCTAAATTCTGAATTGTAACATCTGAGTTCTGAGTACTACGTTCTAAGGGCTGAGTTCTGAATTGGAAATTCTGAGTTCTGCGTTCTGAGTTCTGAACACTAAGCTGTGAATTCTGAATTCAGAATTCGAGCTTGGGAATTCTGAGTTCTGTATTCTGATATCTGCATTCTGAGATTTGAGTTTGAAGCTGTACATTCTGAGTGCTCAATTTCGAATACTGAATTTGGAGTTCTAATTTCTGAGTTCTGAATTAAGAGTTCTGAGTTCTGAATTCTGACTTGTGATTTCTGAGTTCTGAATTCCGCATTAATTACTGAGTTCCGATTTCTGAGTCCTGAATTCTATATTGTGATCACAGAGTTCTGAGTTCTGTCTTCTGAATCCTAAGTTCGAAATGATGAGCTTTGAGTTCTGAATTCTGCATTGAATACTGAGTTCTGAGTTCTGACTTCAGAATTCTGAGCACTGAGATCTGTATTATGAGCTCTGAAAGCTGAGTTCTGAGTTCTAAATTATAAGTTCTGAATTCAGACTTCTGATTGCTGAGTTTTGAAACCTGCCTTCTGAGTTCCAAAATCTGAGTTCTGAGTTCTAACTTCTGAATTCTGAGTCCGGATCTCTGAATTCTGCGTTTTGATGTCTGAGGTCTGAATTGAGGGTTGCGAAATCTGATTCTGAATACGGATTCTTCGTTCTGCATTCTGCATTCTGAGTTCTGAGTTTCTAGTTCTCAACACTGAGTTCTGATTTTTGAGTTTTGAGTTCCGGGTTGGGAATTGTGGTTCTGAATACTGAGCTCTAATTTCTGAACTCTGCGTTCTGAATGTAGAATTCTGAGTTCTGCATTCAGATTCTGATTTCTGAGTGCTACATTCTAAATTCTGAATTGTAACATCTGAGTTCTGAGTACTACGTTCTAAGGGCTGAGTTCTGAATTGGAAATTCTGAGTTCTGCGTTCTGAGTTCTGAACACTAAGCTGTGAATTCTGAATTCAGAATTCGAGTTTGGGAATTCTGAGTTCTGTATTCTGATATCTGCATTCTGAGATTTGAGTTTGAAGCTGTACATTCTGAGTGCTCAATTTCGAATACTGAATTTGGAGTTCTAATTTCTGAGTTCTGAATTAAGAGTTCTGAGTTCTGAATTCTGACTTGTGATTTCTGAGTTCTGAATTCCGCATTAATTACTGAGTTCCGATTTCTGAGTCCTGAATTCTGAATTGTGATCACAGAGTTCTGAGTTCTGTCTTCTGAATCCTAAGTTCGAAATGATGAGCTTTGAGTTCTGAATTCTGCATTGAATACTGAGTTCTGAGTTCTGACTTCAGAATTCTGAGCACTGAGATCTGTATTATGAGCTCTGAAAGCTGAGTTCTGAGTTCTAAATTATAAGTTCTGAATTCAGACTTCTGATTGCTGAGTTTTGAAACCTGCCTTCTGAGTTCCAAAATCTGAGTTCTGAGTTCTAACTTCTGAATTCTGAGTCCGGATCTCTGAATTCTGCGTTTTGATGTCTGAGGTCTGAATTGAGGGTTGCGAAATCTGATTCTGAATACGGATTCTTCGTTCTGCATTCTGCATTCTGAGTTCTGAGTTTCTAGTTCTCAACACTGAGTTCTGATTTTTGAGTTTTGAGTTCCGGGTTGGGAATTGTGGTTCTGAATACTGAGCTCTAATTTCTGAACTCTGCGTTCTGAATGTAGAATTCTGAGTTCTGCATTCAGATTCTGATTTCTGAGTGCTACATTCTAAATTCTGAATTGTAACATCTGAGTTCTGAGTACTACGTTCTAAGGGCTGAGTTCTGAATTGGAAATTCTGAGTTCTGCGTTCTGAGTTCTGAACACTAAGCTGTGAATTCTGAATTCAGAATTCGAGTTTGGGAATTCTGAGTTCTGTATTCTGATATCTGCATTCTGAGATTTGAGTTTGAAGCTGTACATTCTGAGTGCTCAATTTCGAATACTGAATTTGGAGTTCTAATTTCTGAGTTCTGAATTAAGAGTTCTGAGTTCTGAATTCTGACTTGTGATTTCTGAGTTCTGAATTCCGCATTGATTACTGAGTTCCGATTTCTGAATCCTGAATTCTGAATTGTGATCACAGAGTTCTGAGTTCTGTCTTCTGAATCCTAAGTTCGAAATGATGAGCTTTGAGTTCTGAATTCTGCATTGAATACTGAGTTCTGAGTTCTGACTTCAGAATTCTGAGCACTGAGATCTGTATTATGAGCTCTGAAAGCTGAGTTCTGAGTTCTAAATTATAAGTTCTGAATTCAGACTTCTGATTGCTGAGTTTTGAAACCTGCCTTCTGAGTTCCAAAATCTGAGTTCTGAGTTCTAACTTCTGAATTCTGAGTCCGGATCTCTGAATTCTGCGTTTTGATGTCTGAGGTCTGAATTGAGGGTTGCGAAATCTGATTCTGAATACGGATTCTTCGTTCTGCATTCTGCATTCTGAGTTCTGAGTTTCTAGTTCTCAACACTGAGTTCTGATTTTTGAGTTTTGAGTTCCGGGTTGGGAATTGTGGTTCTGAATACTGAGCTCTAATTTCTGAACTCTGCGTTCTGAATGTAGAATTCTGAGTTCTGCATTCAGATTCTGATTTCTGAGTGCTACATTCTAAATTCTGAATTGTAACATCTGAGTTCTGAGTACTACGTTCTAAGGGCTGAGTTCTGAATTGGAAATTCTGAGTTCTGCGTTCTGAGTTCTGAACACTAAGCTGTGAATTCTGAATTCAGAATTCGAGCTTGGGAATTCTGAGTTCTGTATTCTGATATCTGCATTCTGAGATTTGAGTTTGAAGCTGTACATTCTGAGTGCTCAATTTCGAATACTGAATTTGGAGTTCTAATTTCTGAGTTCTGAATTCCGCATTGATTACTGAGTTCCGATTTCTGAGTCCTGAATTCTGAATTGTGATCACAGAGTTCTGAGTTCTGTCTTCTGAATCCTAAGTTCGAAATGATGAGCTTTGAGTTCTGAATTCTGCATTGAATACTGAGTTCTGAGTTCTGACTTCAGAATTCTGAGCACTGAGATCTGTATTATGAGCTCTGAAAGCTGAGTTCTGAGTTCTAAATTATAAGTTCTGAATTCAGACTTCTGATTGCTGAGTTTTGAAACCTGCCTTCTGAGTTCCAAAATCTGAGTTCTGAGTTCTAACTTCTGAATTCTGAGTCCGGATCTCTGAATTCTGCGTTTTGATGTCTGAGGTCTGAATTGAGGGTTGCGAAATCTGATTCTGAATACGGATTCTTCGTTCTGCATTCTGCATTCTGAGTTCTGAGTTTCTAGTTCTCAACACTGAGTTCTGATTTTTGAGTTTTGAGTTCCGGGTTGGGAATTGTGGTTCTGAATACTGAGCTCTAATTTCTGAACTCTGCGTTCTGAATGTAGAATTCTGAGTTCTGCATTCAGATTCTGATTTCTGAGTGCTACATTCTAAAGTCTGAATTGTAACATCTGAGTTCTGAGTACTACGTTCTAAGGGCTGAGTTCTGAATTGGAAATTCTGAGTTCTGCGTTCTGAGTTCTGAACACTAAGCTGTGAATTCTGAATTCAGAATTCGAGTTTGGGAATTCTGAGTTCTGTATTCTGATATCTGCATTCTGAGATTTGAGTTCGAAGCTGTACATTCTGAGTGCTCAATTTCGAATACTGAATTTGGAGTTCTAATTTCTGAGTTCTGAATTAAGAGTTCTGAGTTCTGAATTCTGACTTGTGATTTCTGAGTTCTGAATTCCGCATTGATTACTGAGTTCCGATTTCTGAGTCCTGAATTCTGAATTGTGATCACAGAGTTCTGAGTTCTGTCTTCTGAATCCTAAGTTCGAAATGATGAGCTTTGAGTTCTGAATTCTGCATTGAATACTGAGTTCTGAGTTCTGACTTCAGAATTCTGAGCACTGAGATCTGTATTATGAGCTCTGAAAGCTGAGTTCTGAGTTCTAAATTATAAGTTCTGAATTCAGACTTCTGATTGCTGAGTTTTGAAACCTGCCTTCTGAGTTCCAAAATCTGAGTTCTGAGTTCTAACTTCTGAATTCTGAGTCCGGATCTCTGAATTCTGCGTTTTGATGTCTGAGGTCTGAATTGAGGGTTGCGAAATCTGATTCTGAATACGGATTCTTCGTTCTGCATTCTGCATTCTGAGTTCTGAGTTTCTAGTTCTCAACACTGAGTTCTGATTTTTGAGTTTTGAGTTCCGGGTTGGGAATTGTGGTTCTGAATACTGAGCTCTAATTTCTGAACTCTGCGTTCTGAATGTAGAATTCTGAGTTCTGCATTCAGATTCTGATTTCTGAGTGCTACATTCTAAATTCTGAATTGTAACATCTGAGTTCTGAGTACTACGTTCTAAGGGCTGAGTTCTGAATTGGAAATTCTGAGTTCTGCGTTCTGAGTTCTGAACACTAAGCTGTGAATTCTGAATTCAGAATTCGAGTTTGGGAATTCTGAGTTCTGTATTCTGATATCTGCATTCTGAGATTTGAGTTCGAAGCTGTACATTCTGAGTGCTCAATTTCGAATACTGAATTTGGAGTTCTAATTTCTGAGTTCTGAATTAAGAGTTCTGAGTTCTGAATTCTGACTTGTGATTTCTGAGTTCTGAATTCCGCATTGATTACTGAGTTCCGATTTCTGAGTCCTGAATTCTGAATTGTGATCACAGAGTTCTGAGTTCTGTCTTCTGAATCCTAAGTTCGAAATGATGAGCTTTGAGTTCTGAATTCTGCATTGAATACTGAGTTCTGAGTTCTGACTTCAGAATTCTGAGCACTGAGATCTGTATTATGAGCTCTGAAAGCTGAGTTCTGAGTTCTAAATTATAAGTTCTGAATTCAGACTTCTGATTGCTGAGTTTTGAAACCTGCCTTCTGAGTTCCAAAATCTGAGTTCTGAGTTCTAACTTCTGAATTCTGAGTCCGGATCTCTGAATTCTGCGTTTTGATGTCTGAGGTCTGAATTGAGGGTTGCGAAATCTGATTCTGAATACGGATTCTTCGTTCTGCATTCTGCATTCTGAGTTCTGAGTTTCTAGTTCTCAACACTGAGTTCTGATTTTTGAGTTTTGAGTTCCGGGTTGGGAATTGTGGTTCTGAATACTGAGCTCTAATTTCTGAACTCTGCGTTCTGAATGTAGAATTCTGAGTTCTGCATTCAGATTCTGATTTCTGAGTGCTACATTCTAAATTCTGAATTGTAACATCTGAGTTCTGAGTACTACGTTCTAAGGGCTGAGTTCTGAATTGGAAATTCTGAGTTCTGCGTTCTGAGTTCTGAACACTAAGCTGTGAATTCTGAATTCAGAATTCGAGTTTGGGAATTCTGAGTTCTGTATTCTGATATCTGCATTCTGAGATTTGAGTTTGAAGCTGTAAATTCTGAGTGCTCAATTTCGAATACTGAATTTGGAGTTCTAATTTCTGAGTTCTGAATTCCGCATTGATTACTGAGTTCCGATTTCTGAGTCCTGAATTCTGAATTGTGATCACAGTGTTCTGAGTTCTGTCTTCTGAATCCTAAGTTCGAAATGATGAGCTTTGAGTTCTGAATTCTGCATTGAATACTGAGTTCTGAGTTCTGACTTCAGAATTCTGAGCACTGAGATCTGTATTATGAGCTCTGAAAGCTGAGTTCTGAGTTCTAAATTATAAGTTCTGAATTCAGACTTCTGATTGCTGAGTTTTGAAACCTGCCTTCTGAGTTCCAAAATCTGAGTTCTGAGTTCTAACTTCTGAATTCTGAGTCCGGATCTCTGAATTCTGCGTTTTGATGTCTGAGGTCTGAATTGAGGGTTGCGAAATCTGATTCTGAATACGGATTCTTCGTTCTGCATTCTGCATGCTGCATTCTGAGTTCTGAGTTTCTAGTTCTCAACACTGAGTTCTGATTTTTGAGTTTTGAGTTCCGGGTTGGGAATTGTGGTTCTGAATACTGAGCTCTAATTTCTGAACTCTGCGTTCTGAATTTAGAATTCTGAGTTCTGCATTCAGATTCTGATTTCTGAGTGCTACATTCTAAATTCTGAATTGTAACATCTGAGTTCTGAGTACTACGTTCTAAGGGCTGAGTTCTGAATTGGAAATTCTGAGTTCTGCGTTCTGAGTTCTGAACACTAAGCTGTGAATTCTGAATTCAGAATTCGAGTTTGGGAATTCTGAGTTCTGTATTCTGATATCTGCATTCTGAGATTTGAGTTTGAAGCTATACATTCTGAGTGCTCAATTTCGAATACTGAATTTGGAGTTCTAATTTCTGAGTTCTGAATTAAGAGTTCTGAGTTCTGAATTCTGACTTGTGATTTCTGAGTTCTGAATTCCGCATTGATTACTGAGTTCCGATTTCTGAGTCCTGAATTCTGAATTGTGATCACAGAGTTCTGAGTTCTGTCTTCTGAATCCTAAGTTCGAAATGATGAGCTTTGAGTTCTGAATTCTGCATTGAATACTGAGTTCTGAGTTCTGACTTCAGAATTCTGAGCACTGAGATCTGTATTATGAGCTCTGAAAGCTGAGTTCTGAGTTCTAAATTATAAGTTCTGAATTCAGACTTCTGATTGCTGAGTTTTGAAACCTGCCTTCTGAGTTCCAAAATCTGAGTTCTGAGTTCTAACTTCTGAATTCTGAGTCCGGATCTCTGAATTCTGCGTTTTGATGTCTGAGGTCTGAATTGAGGGTTGCGAAATCTGATTCTGAATACGGATTCTTCGTTCTGCATTCTGCATTCTGAGTTCTGAGTTTCTAGTTCTCAACACTGAGTTCTGATTTTTGAGTTTTGAGTTCCGGGTTGGGAATTGTGGTTCTGAATACTGAGCTCTAATTTCTGAACTCTGCGTTCTGAATGTAGAATTCTGAGTTCTGCATTCAGATTCTGATTTCTGAGTGCTACATTCTAAATTCTGAATTGTAACATCTGAGTTCTGAGTACTACGTTCTAAGGGCTGAGTTCTGAATTGGAAATTCTGAGTTCTGCGTTCTGAGTTCTGAACACTAAGCTGTGAATTCTGAATTCAGAATTCGAGTTTGGGAATTCTGAGTTCTGTATTCTGATATCTGCATTCTGAGATTTGAGTTTGAAGCTGTACATTCTGAGTGCTCAATTTCGAATACTGAATTTGGAGTTCTAATTTCTGAGTTCTGAATTAAGAGTTCTGAGTTCTGAATTCTGACTTGTGATTTCTGAGTTCTGAATTCCGCATTGATTACTGAGTTCCGATTTCTGAGTCCTGAATTCTGAATTGTGATCACAGAGTTCTGA
The DNA here is from genome assembly GCF_030435755.1 of Ochotona princeps. Taxonomy (NCBI): domain Eukaryota; kingdom Metazoa; phylum Chordata; class Mammalia; order Lagomorpha; family Ochotonidae; genus Ochotona; species Ochotona princeps. The sequence continues at coordinate 2,819,885 of NC_080866.1, read as the reverse complement.
GTTCTGTCTTCTGAATCCTAAGTTCGAAATGATGAGCTTTGAGTTCTGAATTCTGCATTGAATACTGAGTTCTGAGTTCTGACTTCAGAATTCTGAGCACTGAGATCTGTATTATGAGCTCTGAAAGCTGAGTTCTGAGTTCTAAATTATAAGTTCTGAATTCAGACTTCTGATTGCTGAGTTTTGAAACCTGCCTTCTGAGTTCCAAAATCTGAGTTCTGAGTTCTAACTTCTGAATTCTGAGTCCGGATCTCTGAATTCTGCGTTTTGATGTCTGAGGTCTGAATTGAGGGTTGCGAAATCTGATTCTGAATACGGATTCTTCGTTCTGCATTCTGCATTCTGAGTTCTGAGTTTCTAGTTCTCAACACTGAGTTCTGATTTTTGAGTTTTGAGTTCCGGGTTGGGAATTGTGGTTCTGAATACTGAGCTCTAATTTCTGAACTCTGCGTTCTGAATGTAGAATTCTGAGTTCTGCATTCAGATTCTGATTTCTGAGTGCTACATTCTAAAGTCTGAATTGTAACATCTGAGTTCTGAGTACTACGTTCTAAGGGCTGAGTTCTGAATTGGAAATTCTGAGTTCTGCGTTCTGAGTTCTGAACACTAAGCTGTGAATTCTGAATTCAGAATTCGAGTTTGGGAATTCTGAGTTCTGTATTCTGATATCTGCATTCTGAGATTTGAGTTCGAAGCTGTACATTCTGAGTGCTCAATTTCGAATACTGAATTTGGAGTTCTAATTTCTGAGTTCTGAATTAAGAGTTCTGAGTTCTGAATTCTGACTTGTGATTTCTGAGTTCTGAATTCCGCATTGATTACTGAGTTCCGATTTCTGAGTCCTGAATTCTGAATTGTGATCACAGAGTTCTGAGTTCTGTCTTCTGAATCCTAAGTTCGAAATGATGAGCTTTGAGTTCTGAATTCTGCATTGAATACTGAGTTCTGAGTTCTGACTTCAGAATTCTGAGCACTGAGATCTGTATTATGAGCTCTGAAAGCTGAGTTCTGAGTTCTAAATTATAAGTTCTGAATTCAGACTTCTGATTGCTGAGTTTTGAAACCTGCCTTCTGAGTTCCAAAATCTGAGTTCTGAGTTCTAACTTCTGAATTCTGAGTCCGGATCTCTGAATTCTGCGTTTTGATGTCTGAGGTCTGAATTGAGGGTTGCGAAATCTGATTCTGAATACGGATTCTTTGTTCTGCATTCTGCATTCTGAGTTCTGAGTTTCTAGTTCTCAACACTGAGTTCTGATTTTTGAGTTTTGAGTTCCGGGTTGGGAATTGTGGTTCTGAATACTGAGCTCTAATTTCTGAACTCTGCGTTCTGAATGTAGAATTCTGAGTTCTGCATTCAGATTCTGATTTCTGAGTGCTACATTCTAAATTCTGAATTGTAACATCTGAGTTCTGAGTACTACGTTCTAAGGGCTGAGTTCTGAATTGGAAATTCTGAGTTCTGCGTTCTGAGTTCTGAACACTAAGCTGTGAATTCTGAATTCAGAATTCGAGTTTGGGAATTCTGAGTTCTGTATTCTGATATCTGCATTCTGAGATTTGAGTTCGAAGCTGTACATTCTGAGTGCTCAATTTCGAATACTGAATTTGGAGTTCTAATTTCTGAGTTCTGAATTAAGAGTTCTGAGTTCTGAATTCTGACTTGTGATTTCTGAGTTCTGAATTCCGCATTGATTACTGAGTTCCGATTTCTGAGTCCTGAATTCTGAATTGTGATCACAGAGTTCTGAGTTCTGTCTTCTGAATCCTAAGTTCGAAATGATGAGCTTTGAGTTCTGAATTCTGCATTGAATACTGAGTTCTGAGTTCTGACTTCAGAATTCTGAGCACTGAGATCTGTATTATGAGCTCTGAAAGCTGAGTTCTGAGTTCTAAATTATAAGTTCTGAATTCAGACTTCTGATTGCTGAGTTTTGAAACCTGCCTTCTGAGTTCCAAAATCTGAGTTCTGAGTTCTAACTTCTGAATTCTGAGTCCGGATCTCTGAATTCTGCGTTTTGATGTCTGAGGTCTGAATTGAGGGTTGCGAAATCTGATTCTGAATACGGATTCTTCGTTCTGCATTCTGCATTCTGAGTTCTGAGTTTCTAGTTCTCAACACTGAGTTCTGATTTTTGAGTTTTGAGTTCCGGGTTGGGAATTGTGGTTCTGAATACTGAGCTCTAATTTCTGAACTCTGCGTTCTGAATGTAGAATTCTGAGTTCTGCATTCAGATTCTGATTTCTGAGTGCTACATTCTAAATTCTGAATTGTAACATCTGAGTTCTGAGTACTACGTTCTAAGGGCTGAGTTCTGAATTGGAAATTCTGAGTTCTGCGTTCTGAGTTCTGAACACTAAGCTGTGAATTCTGAATTCAGAATTCGAGTTTGGGAATTCTGAGTTCTGTATTCTGATATCTGCATTCTGAGATTTGAGTTTGAAGCTGTACATTCTGAGTGCTCAATTTCGAATACTGAATTTGGAGTTCTAATTTCTGAGTTCTGAATTAAGAGTTCTGAGTTCTGAATTCTGACTTGTGATTTCTGAGTTCTGAATTCCGCATTGATTACTGAGTTCCGATTTCTGAGTCCTGAATTCTGAATTGTGATCACAGAGTTCTGAGTTCTGTCTTCTGAATCCTAAGTTCGAAATGATGAGCTTTGAGTTCTGAATTCTGCATTGAATACTGAGTTCTGAGTTCTGACTTCAGAATTCTGAGCACTGAGATCTGTATTATGAGCTCTGAAAGCTGAGTTCTGAGTTCTAAATTATAAGTTCTGAATTCAGACTTCTGATTGCTGAGTTTTGAAACCTGCCTTCTGAGTTCCAAAATCTGAGTTCTGAGTTCTAACTTCTGAATTCTGAGTCCGGATCTCTGAATTCTGCGTTTTGATGTCTGAGGTCTGAATTGAGGGTTGCGAAATCTGATTCTGAATACGGATTCTTCGTTCTGCATTCTGCATTCTGAGTTCTGAGTTTCTAGTTCTCAACACTGAGTTCTGATTTTTGAGTTTTGAGTTCCGGGTTGGGAATTGTGGTTCTGAATACTGAGCTCTAATTTCTGAACTCTGCGTTCTGAATGTAGAATTCTGAGTTCTGCATTCAGATTCTGATTTCTGAGTGCTACATTCTAAATTCTGAATTGTAACATCTGAGTTCTGAGTACTACGTTCTAAGGGCTGAGTTCTGAATTGGAAATTCTGAGTTCTGCGTTCTGAGTTCTGAACACTAAGCTGTGAATTCTGAATTCAGAATTCGAGTTTGGGAATTCTGAGTTCTGTATTCTGATATCTGCATTCTGAGATTTGAGTTTGAAGCTGTACATTCTGAGTGCTCAATTTCGAATACTGAATTTGGAGTTCTAATTTCTGAGTTCTGAATTAAGAGTTCTGAGTTCTGAATTCTGACTTGTGATTTCTGAGTTCTGAATTCCGCATTGATTACTGAGTTCCGATTTCTGAGTCCTGAATTCTGAATTGTGATCACAGAGTTCTGAGTTCTGTCTTCTGAATCCTAAGTTCGAAATGATGAGCTTTGAGTTCTGAATTCTGCATTGAATACTGAGTTCTGAGTTCTGACTTCAGAATTCTGAGCACTGAGATCTGTATTATGAGCTCTGAAAGCTGAGTTCTGAGTTCTAAATTATAAGTTCTGAATTCAGACTTCTGATTGCTGAGTTTTGAAACCTGCCTTCTGAGTTCCAAAATCTGAGTTCTGAGTTCTAACTTCTGAATTCTGAGTCCGGATCTCTGAATTCTGCGTTTTGATGTCTGAGGTCTGAATTGAGGGTTGCGAAATCTGATTCTGAATACGGATTCTTCGTTCTGCATTCTGCATTCTGCATTCTGAGTTCTGAGTTTCTAGTTCTCAACACTGAGTTCTGATTTTTGAGTTTTGAGTTCCGGGTTGGGAATTGTGGTTCTGAATACTGAGCTCTAATTTCTGAACTCTGCGTTCTGAATTTAGAATTCTGAGTTCTGCATTCAGATTCTGATTTCTGAGTGCTACATTCTAAAGTCTGAATTGTAACATCTGAGTTCTGAGTACTACGTTCTAAGGGCTGAGTTCTGAATTGGAAATTCTGAGTTCTGCGTTCTGAGTTCTGAGCACTAAGCTGTGAATTCTGAATTCAGAATTCGAGTTTGGGAATTCTGAGTTCTGTATTCTGATATCTGCATTCTGAGATTTGAGTTTGAAGCTGTACATTCTGAGTGCTCAATTTCGAATACTGAATTTGGAGTTCTAATTTCTGAGTTCTGAATTAAGAGTTCTGAGTTCTGAATTCTGACTTGTGATTTCTGAGTTCTGAATTCCGCATTGATTACTGAGTTCCGATTTCTGAGTCCTGAATTCTGAATTGTGATCACAGAGTTCTGAGTTCTGTCTTCTGAATCCTAAGTTCGAAATGATGAGCTTTGAGTTCTGAATTCTGCATTGAGTACTGAGTTCTGAGTTCTGACTTCAGAATTCTGAGCACTGAGATCTGTATTATGAGCTCTGAAAGCTGAGTTCTGAGTTCTAAATTATAAGTTCTGAATTCAGACTTCTGATTGCTGAGTTTTGAAACCTGCCTTCTGAGTTCCAAAATCTGAGTTCTGAGTTCTAACTTCTGAATTCTGAGTCCGGATCTCTGAATTCTGCGTTTTGATGTCTGAGGTCTGAATTGAGGGTTGCGAAATCTGATTCTGAATACGGATTCTTCGTTCTGCATTCTGCATTCTGAGTTCTGAGTTTCTAGTTCTCAACACTGAGTTCTGATTTTTGAGTTTTGAGTTCCGGGTTGGGAATTGTGGTTCTGAATACTGAGCTCTAATTTCTGAACTCTGCGTTCTGAATTTAGAATTCTGAGTTCTGCATTCAGATTCTGATTTCTGAGTGCTACATTCTAAATTCTGAATTGTAACATCTGAGTTCTGAGTACTACGTTCTAAGGGCTGAGTTCTGAATTGGAAATTCTGAGTTCTGCGTTCTGAGTTCTGAACACTAAGCTGTGAATTCTGAATTCAGAATTCGAGTTTGGGAATTCTGAGTTCTGTATTCTGATATCTGCATTCTGAGATTTGAGTTTGAAGCTGTACATTCTGAGTGCTCAATTTCGAATACTGAATTTGGAGTTCTAATTTCTGAGTTCTGAATTAAGTGTTCTGAGTTCTGAATTCTGACTTGTGATTTCTGAGTTCTGAATTCCGCATTGATTACTGAGTTCCGATTTCTGAGTCCTGAATTCTGAATTGTGATCACAGAGTTCTGAGTTCTGTCTTCTGAATCCTAAGTTCGAAATGATGAGCTTTGAGTTCTGAATTCTGCATTGAATACTGAGTTCTGAGTTCTGACTTCAGAATTCTGAGCACTGAGATCTGTATTATGAGCTCTGAAAGCTGAGTTCTGAGTTCTAAATTATAAGTTCTGAATTCAGACTTCTGATTGCTGAGTTTTGAAACCTGCCTTCTGAGTTCCAAAATCTGAGTTCTGAGTTCTAACTTCTGAATTCTGAGTCCGGATCTCTGAATTCTGCGTTTTGATGTCTGAGGTCTGAATTGAGGGTTGCGAAATCTGATTCTGAATACGGATTCTTCGTTCTGCATTCTGCATGCTGCATTCTGAGTTCTGAGTTTCTAGTTCTCAACACTGAGTTCTGATTTTTGAGTTTTGAGTTCCGGGTTGGGAATTGTGGTTCTGAATACTGAGCTCTAATTTCTGAACTCTGCGTTCTGAATGTAGAATTCTGAGTTCTGCATTCAGATTCTGATTTCTGAGTGCTACATTCTAAATTCTGAATTGTAACATCTGAGTTCTGAGTACTACGTTCTAAGGGCTGAGTTCTGAATTGGAAATTCTGAGTTCTGCGTTCTGAGTTCTGAACACTAAGCTGTGAATTCTGAATTCAGAATTCGAGTTTGGGAATTCTGAGTTCTGTATTCTGATATCTGCATTCTGAGATTTGAGTTTGAAGCTGTACATTCTGAGTGCTCAATTTCGAATACTGAATTTGGAGTTCTAATTTCTGAGTTCTGAATTAAGAGTTCTGAGTTCTGAATTCTGACTTGTGATTTCTGAGTTCTGAATTCCGCATTAATTACTGAGTTCCGATTTCTGAGTCCTGAATTCTGAATTGTGATCACAGAGTTCTGAGTTCTGTCTTCTGAATCCTAAGTTCGAAATGATGAGCTTTGAGTTCTGAATTCTGCATTGAATACTGAGTTCTGAGTTCTGACTTCAGAATTCTGAGCACTGAGATCTGTATTATGAGCTCTGAAAGCTGAGTTCTGAGTTCTAAATTATAAGTTCTGAATTCAGACTTCTGATTGCTGAGTTTTGAAACCTGCCTTCTGAGTTCCAAAATCTGAGTTCTGAGTTCTAACTTCTGAATTCTGAGTCCGGATCTCTGAATTCTGCGTTTTGATGTCTGAGGTCTGAATTGAGGGTTGAGAAATCTGATTCTGAATACGGATTCTTCGTTCTGCATTCTGCATTCTGAGTTCTGAGTTTCTAGTTCTCAACACTGAGTTCTGATTTTTGAGTTTTGAGTTCCGGGTTGGGAATTGTGGTTCTGAATACTGAGCTCTAATTTCTGAACTCTGCGTTCTGAATGTAGAATTCTGAGTTCTGCATTCAGATTCTGATTTCTGAGTGCTACATTCTAAATTCTGAATTGTAACATCTGAGTTCTGAGTACTACGTTCTAAGGGCTGAGTTCTGAATTGGAAATTCTGAGTTCTGCGTTCTGAGTTCTGAACACTAAGCTGTGAATTCTGAATTCAGAATTCGAGTTTGGGAATTCTGAGTTCTGTATTCTGATATCTGCATTCTGAGATTTGAGTTTGAAGCTGTACATTCTGAGTGCTCAATTTCGAATACTGAATTTGGAGTTCTAATTTCTGAGTTCTGAATTAAGAGTTCTGAGTTCTGAATTCTGACTTGTGATTTCTGAGTTCTGAATTCCGCATTGATTACTGAGTTCCGATTTCTGAGTCCTGAATTCTGAATTGTGATCACAGAGTTCTGAGTTCTGTCTTCTGAATCCTAAGTTCGAAATGATGAGCTTTGAGTTCTGAATTCTGCATTGAATACTGAGTTCTGAGTTCTGACTTCAGAATTCTGAGCACTGAGATCTGTATTATGAGCTCTGAAAGCTGAGTTCTGAGTTCTAAATTATAAGTTCTGAATTCAGACTTCTGATTGCTGAGTTTTGAAACCTGCCTTCTGAGTTCCAAAATCTGAGTTCTGAGTTCTAACTTCTGAATTCTGAGTCCGGATCTCTGAATTCTGCGTTTTGATGTCTGAGGTCTGAATTGAGGGTTGCGAAATCTGATTCTGAATACGGATTCTTCGTTCTGCATTCTGCATTCTGAGTTCTGAGTTTCTAGTTCTCAACACTGAGTTCTGATTTTTGAGTTTTGAGTTCCGGGTTGGGAATTGTGGTTCTGAATACTGAGCTCTAATTTCTGAACTCTGCGTTCTGAATGTAGAATTCTGAGTTCTGCATTCAGATTCTGATTTCTGAGTGCTACATTCTAAATTCTGAATTGTAACATCTGAGTTCTGAGTACTACGTTCTAAGGGCTGAGTTCTGAATTGGAAATTCTGAGTTCTGCGTTCTGAGTTCTGAACACTAAGCTGTGAATTCTGAATTCAGAATTCGAGCTTGGGAATTCTGAGTTCTGTATTCTGATATCTGCATTCTGAGATTTGAGTTTGAAGCTGTACATTCTGAGTGCTCAATTTCGAATACTGAATTTGGAGTTCTAATTTCTGAGTTCTGAATTCCGCATTGATTACTGAGTTCCGATTTCTGAGTCCTGAATTCTGAATTGTGATCACAGAGTTCTGAGTTCTGTCTTCTGAATCCTAAGTTCGAAATGATGAGCTTTGAGTTCTGAATTCTGCATTGAATACTGAGTTCTGAGTTCTGACTTCAGAATTCTGAGCACTGAGATCTGTATTATGAGCTCTGAAAGCTGAGTTCTGAGTTCTAAATTATAAGTTCTGAATTCAGACTTCTGATTGCTGAGTTTTGAAACCTGCCTTCTGAGTTCCAAAATCTGAGTTCTGAGTTCTAACTTCTGAATTCTGAGTCCGGATCTCTGAATTCTGCGTTTTGATGTCTGAGGTCTGAATTGAGGGTTGCGAAATCTGATTCTGAATACGGATTCTTCGTTCTGCATTCTGCATGCTGAGTTCTGAGTTTCTAGTTCTCAACACTGAGTTCTGATTTTTGAGTTTTGAGTTCCGGGTTGGGAATTGTGGTTCTGAATACTGAGCTCTAATTTCTGAACTCTGCGTTCTGAATGTAGAATTCTGAGTTCTGCATTCAGATTCTGATTTCTGAGTGCTACATTCTAAAGTCTGAATTGTAACATCTGAGTTCTGAGTACTACGTTCTAAGGGCTGAGTTCTGAATTGGAAATTCTGAGTTCTGCGTTCTGAGTTCTGAACACTAAGCTGTGAATTCTGAATTCAGAATTCGAGTTTGGGAATTCTGAGTTCTGTATTCTGATATCTGCATTCTGAGATTTGAGTTCGAAGCTGTACATTCTGAGTGCTCAATTTCGAATACTGAATTTGGAGTTCTAATTTCTGAGTTCTGAATTAAGAGTTCTGAGTTCTGAATTCTGACTTGTGATTTCTGAGTTCTGAATTCCGCATTGATTACTGAGTTCCGATTTCTGAGTCCTGAATTCTGAATTGTGATCACAGAGTTCTGAGTTCTGTCTTCTGAATCCTAAGTTCGAAATGATGAGCTTTGAGTTCTGAATTCTGCATTGAATACTGAGTTCTGAGTTCTGACTTCAGAATTCTGAGCACTGAGATCTGTATTATGAGCTCTGAAAGCTGAGTTCTGAGTTCTAAATTATAAGTTCTGAATTCAGACTTCTGATTGCTGAGTTTTGAAACCTGCCTTCTGAGTTCCAAAATCTGAGTTCTGAGTTCTAACTTCTGAATTCTGAGTCCGGATCTCTGAATTCTGCGTTTTGATGTCTGAGGTCTGAATTGAGGGTTGCGAAATCTGATTCTGAATACGGATTCTTCGTTCTGCATTCTGCATGCTGAATTCTGAGTTCTGAGTTTCTAGTTCTCAACACTGAGTTCTGATTTTTGAGTTTTGAGTTCCGGGTTGGGAATTGTGGTTCTGAATACTGAGCTCTAATTTCTGAACTCTGCGTTCTGAATGTAGAATTCTGAGTTCTGCATTCAGATTCTGATTTCTGAGTGCTACATTCTAAATTCTGAATTGTAACATCTGAGTTCTGAGTACTACGTTCTAAGGGCTGAGTTCTGAATTGGAAATTCTGAGTTCTGCGTTCTGAGTTCTGAACACTAAGCTGTGAATTCTGAATTCAGAATTCGAGTTTGGGAATTCTGAGTTCTGTATTCTGATATCTGCATTCTGAGATTTGAGTTTGAAGCTGTACATTCTGAGTGCTCAATTTCGAATACTGAATTTGGAGTTCTAATTTCTGAGTTCTGAATTAAGAGTTCTGAGTTCTGAATTCTGACTTGTGATTTCTGAGTTCTGAATTCCGCATTGATTACTGAGTTCCGATTTCTGAGTCCTGAATTCTGAATTGTGATCACAGAGTTCTGAGTTCTGTCTTCTGAATCTTAAGTTCGAAATGATGAGCTTTGAGTTCTGAATTCTGCATTGAATACTGAGTTCTGAGTTCTGACTTCAGAATTCTGAGCACTGAGATCTGTATTATGAGCTCTGAAAGCTGAGTTCTGAGTTCTAAATTATAAGTTCTGAATTCAGACTTCTGATTGCTGAGTTTTGAAACCTGCCTTCTGAGTTCCAAAATCTGAGTTCTGAGTTCTAACTTCTGAATTCTGAGTCCGGATCTCTGAATTCTGCGTTTTGATGTCTGAGGTCTGAATTGAGGGTTGCGAAATCTGATTCTGAATACGGATTCTTCGTTCTGCATTCTGCATGCTGCATTCTGAGTTCTGAGTTTCTAGTTCTCAACACTGAGTTCTGATTTTTGAGTTTTGAGTTCCGGGTTGGGAATTGTGGTTCTGAATACTGAGCTCTAATTTCTGAACTCTGCGTTCTGAATTTAGAATTCTGAGTTCTGCATTCAGATTCTGATTTCTGAGTGCTACATTCTAAATTCTGAATTGTAACATCTGAGTTCTGAGTACTACGTTCTAAGGGCTGAGTTCTGAATTGGAAATTCTGAGTTCTGCGTTCTGAGTTCTGAACACTAAGCTGTGAATTCTGAATTCAGAATTCGAGTTTGGGAATTCTGAGTTCTGTATTCTGATATCTGCATTCTGAGATTTGAGTTTGAAGCTGTACATTCTGAGTGCTCAATTTCGAATACTGAATTTGGAGTTCTAATTTCTGAGTTCTGAATTAAGAGTTCTGAGTTCTGAATTCTGACTTGTGATTTCTGAGTTCTGAATTCCGCATTAATTACTGAGTTCCGATTTCTGAGTCCTGAATTCTATATTGTGATCACAGAGTTCTGAGTTCTGTCTTCTGAATCCTAAGTTCGAAATGATGAGCTTTGAGTTCTGAATTCTGCATTGAATACTGAGTTCTGAGTTCTGACTTCAGAATTCTGAGCACTGAGATCTGTATTATGAGCTCTGAAAGCTGAGTTCTGAGTTCTAAATTATAAGTTCTGAATTCAGACTTCTGATTGCTGAGTTTTGAAACCTGCCTTCTGAGTTCCAAAATCTGAGTTCTGAGTTCTAACTTCTGAATTCTGAGTCCGGATCTCTGAATTCTGCGTTTTGATGTCTGAGGTCTGAATTGAGGGTTGCGAAATCTGATTCTGAATACGGATTCTTCGTTCTGCATTCTGCATTCTGAGTTCTGAGTTTCTAGTTCTCAACACTGAGTTCTGATTTTTGAGTTTTGAGTTCCGGGTTGGGAATTGTGGTTCTGAATACTGAGCTCTAATTTCTGAACTCTGCGTTCTGAATGTAGAATTCTGAGTTCTGCATTCAGATTCTGATTTCTGAGTGCTACATTCTAAATTCTGAATTGTAACATCTGAGTTCTGAGTACTACGTTCTAAGGGCTGAGTTCTGAATTGGAAATTCTGAGTTCTGCGTTCTGAGTTCTGAACACTAAGCTGTGAATTCTGAATTCAGAATTCGAGTTTGGGAATTCTGAGTTCTGTATTCTGATATCTGCATTCTGAGATTTGAGTTTGAAGCTGTACATTCTGAGTGCTCAATTTCGAATACTGAATTTGGAGTTCTAATTTCTGAGTTCTGAATTAAGAGTTCTGAGTTCTGAATTCTGACTTGTGATTTCTGAGTTCTGAATTCCGCATTGATTACTGAGTTGCGATTTCTGAGTCCTGAATTCTGAATTGTGATCACAGAGTTCTGAGTTCTGTCTTCTGAATCCTAAGTTCGAAATGATGAGCTTTGAGTTCTGAATTCTGCATTGAATACTGAGTTCTGAGTTCTGACTTCAGAATTCTGAGCACTGAGATCTGTATTATGAGCTCTGAAAGCTGAGTTCTGAGTTCTAAATTATAAGTTCTGAATTCAGACTTCTGATTGCTGAGTTTTGAAACCTGCCTTCTGAGTTCCAAAATCTGAGTTCTGAGTTCTAACTTCTGAATTCTGAGTCCGGATCTCTGAATTCTGCGTTTTGATGTCTGAGGTCTGAATTGAGGGTTGCGAAATCTGATTCTGAATACGGATTCTTCGTTCTGCATTCTGCATGCTGCATTCTGAGTTCTGAGTTTCTAGTTCTCAACACTGAGTTCTGATTTTTGAGTTTTGAGTTCCGGGTTGGGAATTGTGGTTCTGAATACTGAGCTCTAATTTCTGAACTCTGCGTTCTGAATGTAGAATTCTGAGTTCTGCATTCAGATTCTGATTTCTGAGTGCTACATTCTAAATTCTGAATTGTAACATCTGAGTTCTGAGTACTACGTTCTAAGGGCTGAGTTCTGAATTGGAAATTCTGAGTTCTGCGTTCTGAGTTCTGAACACTAAGCTGTGAATTCTGAATTCAGAATTCGAGTTTGGGAATTCTGAGTTCTGTATTCTGATATCTGCATTCTGAGATTTGAGTTTGAAGCTGTACATTCTGAGTGCTCAATTTCGAATACTGAATTTGGAGTTCTAATTTCTGAGTTCTGAATTAAGAGTTCTGAGTTCTGAATTCTGACTTGTGATTTCTGAGTTCTGAATTCCGCATTGATTACTGAGTTCCGATTTCTGAGTCCTGAATTCTGAATTGTGATCACAGAGTTCTGAGTTCTGTCTTCTGAATCCTAAGTTCGAAATGATGAGCTTTGAGTTCTGAATTCTGCATTGAATACTGAGTTCTGAGTTCTGACTTCAGAATTCTGAGCACTGAGATCTGTATTATGAGCTCTGAAAGCTGAGTTCTGAGTTCTAAATTATAAGTTCTGAATTCAGACTTCTGATTGCTGAGTTTTGAAACCTGCCTTCTGAGTTCCAAAATCTGAGTTCTGAGTTCTAACTTCTGAATTCTGAGTCCGGATCTCTGAATTCTGCGTTTTGATGTCTGAGGTCTGAATTGAGGGTTGCGAAATCTGATTCTGAATACGGATTCTTCGTTCTGCATTCTGCATGCTGCATTCTGAGTTCTGAGTTTCTAGTTCTCAACACTAAGTTCTGATTTTTGAGTTTTGAGTTCCGGGTTGGGAATTGTGGTTCTGAATACTGAGCTCTAATTTCTGAACTCTGCGTTCTGAATGTAGAATTCTGAGTTCTGCATTCAGATTCTGATTTCTGAGTGCTACATTCTAAATTCTGAATTGTAACATCTGAGTTCTGAGTACTACGTTCTAAGGGCTGAGTTCTGAATTGGAAATTCTGAGTTCTGCGTTCTGAGTTCTGAACACTAAGCTGTGAATTCTGAATTCAGAATTCGAGTTTGGGAATTCTGAGTTCTGTATTCTGATATCTGCATTCTGAGATTTGAGTTTGAAGCTGTACATTCTGAGTGCTCAATTTCGAATACTGAATTTGGAGTTCTAATTTCTGAGTTCTGAATTCCGCATTGATTACTGAGTTCCGATTTCTGAGTCCTGAATTCTGAATTGTGATCACAGAGTTCTGAGTTCTGTCTTCTGAATCCTAAGTTCGAAATGATGAGCTTTGAGTTCTGAATTCTGCATTGAATACTGAGTTCTGAGTTCTGACTTCAGAATTCTGAGCACTGAGATCTGTATTATGAGCTCTGAAAGCTGAGTTCTGAGTTCTAAATTATAAGTTCTGAATTCAGACTTCTGATTGCTGAGTTTTGAAACCTGCCTTCTGAGTTCCAAAATCTGAGTTCTGAGTTCTAACTTCTGAATTCTGAGTCCGGATCTCTGAATTCTGCGTTTTGATGTCTGAGGTCTGAATTGAGGGTTGCGAAATCTGATTCTGAATACGGATTCTTCGTTCTGCATTCTGCATTCTGAGTTCTGAGTTTCTAGTTCTCAACACTGAGTTCTGATTTTTGAGTTTTGAGTTCCGGGTTGGGAATTGTGGTTCTGAATACTGAGCTCTAATTTCTGAACTCTGCGTTCTGAATTTAGAATTCTGAGTTCTGCATTCAGATTCTGATTTCTGAGTGCTACATTCTAAAGTCTGAATTGTAACATCTGAGTTCTGAGTACTACGTTCTAAGGGCTGAGTTCTGAATTGGAAATTCTGAGTTCTGCGTTCTGAGTTCTGAACACTAAGCTGTGAATTCTGAATTCAGAATTCGAGTTTGGGAATTCTGAGTTCTGTATTCTGATATCTGCATTCTGAGATTTGAGTTTGAAGCTGTACATTCTGAGTGCTCAATTTCGAATACTGAATTTGGAGTTCTAATTTCTGAGTTCTGAATTAAGAGTTCTGAGTTCTGAATTCTGACTTGTGATTTCTGAGTTCTGAATTCCGCATTGATTACTGAGTTCCGATTTCTGAGTCCTGAATTCTGAATTGTGATCACAGAGTTCTGAGTTCTGTCTTCTGAATCCTAAGTTCGAAATGATGAGCTTTGAGTTCTGAATTCTGCATTGAATACTGAGTTCTGAGTTCTGACTTCAGAATTCTGAGCACTGAGATCTGTATTATGAGCTCTGAAAGCTGAGTTCTGAGTTCTAAATTATAAGTTCTGAATTCAGACTTCTGATTGCTGAGTTTTGAAACCTGCCTTCTGAGTTCCAAAATCTGAGTTCTGAGTTCTAACTTCTGAATTCTGAGTCCGGATCTCTGAATTCTGCGTTTTGATGTCTGAGGTCTGAATTGAGGGTTGCGAAATCTGATTCTGAATACGGATTCTTCGTTCTGCATTCTGCATTCTGAGTTCTGAGTTTCTAGTTCTCAACACTGAGTTCTGATTTTTGAGTTTTGAGTTCCGGGTTGGGAATTGTGGTTCTGAATACTGAGCTCTAATTTCTGAACTCTGCGTTCTGAATTTAGAATTCTGAGTTCTGCATTCAGATTCTGATTTCTGAGTGCTACATTCTAAAGTCTGAATTGTAACATCTGAGTTCTGAGTACTACGTTCTAAGGGCTGAGTTCTGAATTGGAAATTCTGAGTTCTGCGTTCTGAGTTCTGAACACTAAGCTGTGAATTCTGAATTCAGAATTCGAGTTTGGGAATTCTGAGTTCTGTATTCTGATATCTGCATTCTGAGATTTGAGTTCGAAGCTGTACATTCTGAGTGCTCAATTTTGAATACTGAATTTGGAGTTCTAATTTCTGAGTTCTGAATTAAGAGTTCTGAGTTCTGAATTCTGACTTGTGATTTCTGAGTTCTGAATTCCGCATTGATTACTGAGTTCCGATTTCTGAGTCCTGAATTCTGAATTGTGATCACAGAGTTCTGAGTTCTGTCTTCTGAATCCTAAGTTCGAAATGATGAGCTTTGAGTTCTGAATTCTGCATTGAATACTGAGTTCTGAGTTCTGACTTCAGAATTCTGAGCACTGAGATCTGTATTATGAGCTCTGAAAGCTGAGTTCTGAGTTCTAAATTATAAGTTCTGAATTCAGACTTCTGATTGCTGAGTTTTGAAACCTGCCTTCTGAGTTCCAAAATCTGAGTTCTGAGTTCTAACTTCTGAATTCTGAGTCCGGATCTCTGAATTCTGCGTTTTGATGTCTGAGGTCTGAATTGAGGGTTGCGAAATCTGATTCTGAATACGGATTCTTCGTTCTGCATTCTGCATTCTGAGTTCTGAGTTTCTAGTTCTCAACACTGAGTTCTGATTTTTGAGTTTTGAGTTCCGGGTTGGGAATTGTGGTTCTGAATACTGAGCTCTAATTTCTGAACTCTGCGTTCTGAATGTAGAATTCTGAGTTCTGCATTCAGATTCTGATTTCTGAGTGCTACATTCTAAATTCTGAATTGTAACATCTGAGTTCTGAGTACTACGTTCTAAGGGCTGAGTTCTGAATTGGAAATTCTGAGTTCTGCGTTCTGAGTTCTGAACACTAAGCTGTGAATTCTGAATTCAGAATTCGAGTTTGGGAATTCTGAGTTCTGTATTCTGATATCTGCATTCTGAGATTTGAGTTTGAAGCTGTACATTCTGAGTGCTCAATTTCGAATACTGAATTTGGAGTTCTAATTTCTGAGTTCTGAATTAAGAGTTCTGAGTTCTGAATTCTGACTTGTGATTTCTGAGTTCTGAATTCCGCATTGATTACTGAGTTCCGATTTCTGAGTCCTGAATTCTGAATTGTGATCACAGAGTTCTGAGTTCTGTCTTCTGAATCCTAAGTTCGAAATGATGAGCTTTGAGTTCTGAATTCTGCATTGAATACTGAGTTCTGAGTTCTGACTTCAGAATTCTGAGCACTGAGATCTGTATTATGAGCTCTGAAAGCTGAGTTCTGAGTTCTAAATTATAAGTTCTGAATTCAGACTTCTGATTGCTGAGTTTTGAAACCTGCCTTCTGAGTTCCAAAATCTGAGTTCTGAGTTCTAACTTCTGAATTCTGAGTCCGGATCTCTGAATTCTGCGTTTTGATGTCTGAGGTCTGAATTGAGGGTTGCGAAATCTGATTCTGAATACGGATTCTTCGTTCTGCATTCTGCATTCTGAGTTCTGAGTTTCTAGTTCTCAACACTGAGTTCTGATTTTTGAGTTTTGAGTTCCGGGTTGGGAATTGTGGTTCTGAATACTGAGCTCTAATTTCTGAACTCTGCGTTCTGAATTTAGAATTCTGAGTTCTGCATTCAGATTCTGATTTCTGAGTGCTACATTCTAAATTCTGAATTGTAACATCTGAGTTCTGAGTACTACGTTCTAAGGGCTGAGTTCTGAATTGGAAATTCTGAGTTCTGCGTTCTGAGTTCTGAACACTAAGCTGTGAATTCTGAATTCAGAATTCGAGTTTGGGAATTCTGAGTTCTGTATTCTGATATCTGCATTCTGAGATTTGAGTTTGAAGCTGTACATTCTGAGTGCTCAATTTCGAATACTGAATTTGGAGTTCTAATTTCTGAGTTCTGAATTAAGAGTTCTGAGTTCTGAATTCTGACTTGTGATTTCTGAGTTCTGAATTCCGCATTGATTACTGAGTTCCGATTTCTGAGTCCTGAAATCTAAATTGTGATCACAGAGTTCTGAGTTCTGTCTTCTGAATCCTCAGTTCGAAATGATGAGCTTTGAGTTCTGAATTCTGCATTGAATACTGAGTTCTGAGTTCTGACTTCAGAATTCTGAGCACTGAGATCTGTATTATGAGCTCTGAAAGCTGAGTTCTGAGTTCTAAATTATAAGTTCTGAATTCAGACTTCTGATTGCTGAGTTTTGAAACCTGCCTTCTGAGTTCCAAAGAGTTCTGAGTTCTGAGTTCTAACTTCTGAATTCTGAGTCCGTATCCCTGATTTCTGCGTTTTGATGTCTGAGGTCTGAATTGAGGGTTGCGAAATCTGATTCTGAATACGGATTCTTCGTTCTGCATTCTGCATGCTGCATTCTGAGTTTCTAGTTCTCAACACTGAGTTCTGATTTTTGAGTTTTGAGTTCCGGGTTGGGAATTGTGGTTCTGAATACTGAGCTCTAATTTCTGAACTCTGCGTTCTGAATGTAGAATTCTGAGTTCTGCATTCAGATTCTGATTTCTGAGTGCTACATTCTAAATTCTGAATTGTAACATCTGAGTTCTGAGTACTACGTTCTAAGGGCTGAGTTCTGAATTGGAAATTCTGAGTTCTGCGTTCTGAGTTCTGAACACTAAGCTGTGAATTCTGAATTCAGAATTCGAGTTTGGGAATTCTGAGTTCTGTATTCTGATATCTGCATTCTGAGATTTGAGTTTGAAGCTGTACATTCTGAGTGCTCAATTTCGAATACTGAATTTGGAGTTCTAATTTCTGAGTTCTGAATTAAGAGTTCTGAGTTCTGAATTCTGACTTGTGATTTCTGAGTTCTGAATTCCGCATTGATTACTGAGTTCCGATTTCTGAGTCCTGAATTCTGAATTGTGATCACAGAGTTCTGAGTTCTGTCTTCTGAATCCTAAGTTCGAAATGATGAGCTTTGAGTTCTGAATTCTGCATTGAATACTGAGTTCTGAGTTCTGACTTCAGAATTCTGAGCACTGAGATCTGTATTATGAGCTCTGAAAGCTGAGTTCTGAGTTCTAAATTATAAGTTCTGAATTCAGACTTCTGATTGCTGAGTTTTGAAACCTGCCTTCTGAGTTCCAAAATCTGAGTTCTGAGTTCTAACTTCTGAATTCTGAGTCCGGATCTCTGAATTCTGCGTTTTGATGTCTGAGGTCTGAATTGAGGGTTGCGAAATCTGATTCTGAATACGGATTCTTCGTTCTGCATTCTGCATTCTGAGTTCTGAGTTTCTAGTTCTCAACACTGAGTTCTGATTTTTGAGTTTTGAGTTCCGGGTTGGGAATTGTGGTTCTGAATACTGAGCTCTAATTTCTGAACTCTGCGTTCTGAATTTAGAATTCTGAGTTCTGCATTCAGATTCTGATTTCTGAGTGCTACATTCTAAATTCTGAATTGTAACATCTGAGTTCTGAGTACTACGTTCTAAGGGCTGAGTTCTGAATTGGAAATTCTGAGTTCTGCGTTCTGAGTTCTGAACACTAAGCTGTGAATTCTGAATTCAGAATTCGAGTTTGGGAATTCTGAGTTCTGTATTCTGATATCTGCATTCTGAGATTTGAGTTTGAAGCTGTACATTCTGAGTGCTCAATTTCGAATACTGAATTTGGAGTTCTAATTTCTGAGTTCTGAATTAAGAGTTCTGAGTTCTGAATTCTGACTTGTGATTTCTGAGTTCTGAATTCCGCATTGATTACTGAGTTCCGATTTCTGAGTCCTGAAATCTAAATTGTGATCACAGAGTTCTGAGTTCTGTCTTCTGAATCCTCAGTTCGAAATGATGAGCTTTGAGTTCTGAATTCTGCATTGAATACTGAGTTCTGAGTTCTGACTTCAGAATTCTGAGCACTGAGATCTGTATTATGAGCTCTGAAAGCTGAGTTCTGAGTTCTAAATTATAAGTTCTGAATTCAGACTTCTGATTGCTGAGTTTTGAAACCTGCCTTCTGAGTTCCAAAATCTGAGTTCTGAGTTCTAACTTCTGAATTCTGAGTCCGTATCCCTGATTTCTGCGTTTTGATGTCTGAGGTCTGAATTGAGGGTTGCGAAATCTGATTCTGAATACGGATTCTTCGTTCTGCATTCTGCATGCTGCATTCTGAGTTTCTAGTTCTCAACACTGAGTTCTGATTTTTGAGTTTTGAGTTCCGGGTTGGGAATTGTGGTTCTGAATACTGAGCTCTAATTTCTGAACTCTGCGTTCTGAATGTAGAATTCTGAGTTCTGCATTCAGATTCTGATTTCTGAGTGCTACATTCTAAATTCTGAATTGTAACATCTGAGTTCTGAGTACTACGTTCTAAGGGCTGAGTTCTGAATTGGAAATTCTGAGTTCTGCGTTCTGAGTTCTGAACACTAAGCTGTGAATTCTGAATTCAGAATTCGAGTTTGGGAATTCTGAGTTCTGTATTCTGATATCTGCATTCTGAGATTTGAGTTCGAAGCTGTACATTCTGAGTGCTCAATTTCGAATACTGAATTTGGAGTTCTAATTTCTGAGTTCTGAATTAAGAGTTCTGAGTTCTGAATTCTGACTTGTGATTTCTGAGTTCTGAATTCCGCATTGATTACTGAGTTCCGATTTCTGAGTCCTGAATTCTGAATTGTGATCACAGAGTTCTGAGTTCTGTCTTCTGAATCCTAAGTTCGAAATGATGAGCTTTGAGTTCTGAATTCTGCATTGAATACTGAGTTCTGAGTTCTGACTTCAGAATTCTGAGCACTGAGATCTGTATTATGAGCTCTGAAAGCTGAGTTCTGAGTTCTAAATTATAAGTTCTGAATTCAGACTTCTGATTGCTGAGTTTTGAAACCTGCCTTCTGAGTTCCAAAGAGTTCTGAGTTCTAACTTCTGAATTCTGAGTCCGGATCTCTGAATTCTGCGTTTTGATGTCTGAGGTCTGAATTGAGGGTTGCGAAATCTGATTCTGAATACGGATTCTTCGTTCTGCATTCTGCATTCTGAGTTCTGAGTTTCTAGTTCTCAACACTGAGTTCTGATTTTTGAGTTTTGAGTTCCGGGTTGGGAATTGTGGTTCTGAATACTGAGCTCTAATTTCTGAACTCTGCGTTCTGAATGTAGAATTCTGAGTTCTGCATTCAGATTCTGATTTCTGAGTGCTACATTCTAAATTCTGAATTGTAACATCTGAGTTCTGAGTACTACGTTCTAAGGGCTGAGTTCTGAATTGGAAATTCTGAGTTCTGCGTTCTGAGTTCTGAACACTAAGCTGTGAATTCTGAATTCAGAATTCGAGTTTGGGAATTCTGAGTTCTGTATTCTGATATCTGCATTCTGAGATTTGAGTTTGAAGCTGTACATTCTGAGTGCTCAATTTCGAATACTGAATTTGGAGTTCTAATTTCTGAGTTCTGAATTCCGCATTGATTACTGAGTTCCGATTTCTGAGTCCTGAATTCTGAATTGTGATCACAGAGTTCTGAGTTCTGTCTTCTGAATCCTAAGTTCGAAATGATGAGCTTTGAGTTCTGAATTCTGCATTGAATACTGAGTTCTGAGTTCTGACTTCAGAATTCTGAGCACTGAGATCTGTATTATGAGCTCTGAAAGCTGAGTTCTGAGTTCTAAATTATAAGTTCTGAATTCAGACTTCTGATTGCTGAGTTTTGAAACCTGCCTTCTGAGTTCCAAAATCTGAGTTCTGAGTTCTAACTTCTGAATTCTGAGTCCGGATCTCTGAATTCTGCGTTTTGATGTCTGAGGTCTGAATTGAGGGTTGCAAAATCTGATTCTGAATACGGATTCTTCGTTCTGCATTCTGCATTCTGAGTTCTGAGTTTCTAGTTCTCAACACTGAGTTCTGATTTTTGAGTTTTGAGTTCCGGGTTGGGAATTGTGGTTCTGAATACTGAGCTCTAATTTCTGAACTCTGCGTTCTGAATTTAGAATTCTGAGTTCTGCATTCAGATTCTGATTTCTGAGTGCTACATTCTAAAGTCTGAATTGTAACATCTGAGTTCTGAGTACTACGTTCTAAGGGCTGAGTTCTGAATTGGAAATTCTGAGTTCTGCGTTCTGAGTTCTGAACACTAAGCTGTGAATTCTGAATTCAGAATTCGAGTTTGGGAATTCTGAGTTCTGTATTCTGATATCTGCATTCTGAGATTTGAGTTCGAAGCTGTACATTCTGAGTGCTCAATTTCGAATACTGAATTTGGATTTCTAATTTCTGAGTTCTGAATTAAGAGTTCTGAGTTCTGAATTCTGACTTGTGATTTCTGAGTTCTGAATTCCGCATTGATTACTGAGTTCCGATTTCTGAGTCCTGAATTCTAAATTGTGATCACAGAGTTCTGAGTTCTGTCTTCTGAATCCTAAGTTCGAAATGATGAGCTTTGAGTTCTGAATTCTGCATTGAATACTGAGTTCTGAGTTCTGACTTCAGAATTCTGAGCACTGAGATCTGTATTATGAGCTCTGAAAGCTGAGTTCTGAGTTCTAAATTATAAGTTCTGAATTCAGACTTCTGATTGCTGAGTTTTGAAACCTGCCTTCTGAGTTCCAAAATCTGAGTTCTGAGTTCTAACTTCTGAATTCTGAGTCCGGATCTCTGAATTCTGCGTTTTGATGTCTGAGGTCTGAATTGAGGGTTGCGAAATCTGATTCTGAATACGGATTCTTCGTTCTGCATTCTGCATTCTGCGTTCTGAGTTTCTAGTTCTCAACACTGAGTTCTGATTTTTGAGTTTTGAGTTCCGGGTTGGGAATTGTGGTTCTGAATACTGAGCTCTAATTTCTGAACTCTGCGTTCTGAATTTAGAATTCTGAGTTCTGCATTCAGATTCTGATTTCTGAGTGCTACATTCTAAAGTCTGAATTGTAACATCTGAGTTCTGAGTACTACGTTCTAAGGGCTGAGTTCTGAATTGGAAATTCTGAGTTCTGCGTTCTGAGTTCTGAACACTAAGCTGTGAATTCTGAATTCAGAATTCGAGTTTGGGAATTCTGAGTTCTGTATTCTGATATCTGCATTCTGAGATTTGAGTTTGAAGCTGTACATTCTGAGTGCTCAATTTCGAATACTGAATTTGGAGTTCTAATTTCTGAGTTCTGAATTAAGAGTTCTGAGTTCTGAATTCTGACTTGTGATTTCTGAGTTCTGAATTCCGCATTGATTACTGAGTTCCGATTTCTGAGTCCTGAAATCTAAATTGTGATCACAGAGTTCTGAGTTCTGTCTTCTGAATCCTCAGTTCGAAATGATGAGCTTTGAGTTCTGAATTCTGCATTGAATACTGAGTTCTGAGTTCTGACTTCAGAATTCTGAGCACTGAGATCTGTATTATGAGCTCTGAAAGCTGAGTTCTGAGTTCTAAATTATAAGTTCTGAATTCAGACTTCTGATTGCTGAGTTTTGAAACCTGCCTTCTGAGTTCCAAAATCTGAGTTCTGAGTTCTAACTTCTGAATTCTGAGTCCGTATCCCTGATTTCTGCGTTTTGATGTCTGAGGTCTGAATTGAGGGTTGCGAAATCTGATTCTGAATACGGATTCTTCGTTCTGCATTCTGCATGCTGCATTCTGAGTTTCTAGTTCTCAACACTGAGTTCTGATTTTTGAGTTTTGAGTTCCGGGTTGGGAATTGTGGTTCTGAATACTGAGCTCTAATTTCTGAACTCTGCGTTCTGAATGTAGAATTCTGAGTTCTGCATTCAGATTCTGATTTCTGAGTGCTACATTCTAAATTCTGAATTGTAACATCTGAGTTCTGAGTACTACGTTCTAAGGGCTGAGTTCTGAATTGGAAATTCTGAGTTCTGCGTTCTGAGTTCTGAACACTAAGCTGTGAATTCTGAATTCAGAATTCGAGTTTGGGAATTCTGAGTTCTGTATTCTGATATCTGCATTCTGAGATTTGAGTTCGAAGCTGTACATTCTGAGTGCTCAATTTCGAATACTGAATTTGGAGTTCTAATTTCTGAGTTCTGAATTAAGAGTTCTGAGTTCTGAATTCTGACTTGTGATTTCTGAGTTCTGAATTCCGCATTGATTACTGAGTTCCGATTTCTGAGTCCTGAATTCTGAATTGTGATCACAGAGTTCTGAGTTCTGTCTTCTGAATCCTAAGTTCGAAATGATGAGCTTTGAGTTCTGAATTCTGCATTGAATACTGAGTTCTGAGTTCTGACTTCAGAATTCTGAGCACTGAGATCTGTATTATGAGCTCTGAAAGCTGAGTTCTGAGTTCTAAATTATAAGTTCTGAATTCAGACTTCTGATTGCTGAGTTTTGAAACCTGCCTTCTGAGTTCCAAAATCTGAGTTCTGAGTTCTAACTTCTGAATTCTGAGTCCGGATCTCTGAATTCTGCGTTTTGATGTCTGAGGTCTGAATTGAGGGTTGCAAAATCTGATTCTGAATACGGATTCTTCGTTCTGCATTCTGCATTCTGAGTTCTGAGTTTCTAGTTCTCAACACTGAGTTCTGATTTTTGAGTTTTGAGTTCCGGGTTGGGAATTGTGGTTCTGAATACTGAGCTCTAATTTCTGAACTCTGCGTTCTGAATTTAGAATTCTGAGTTCTGCATTCAGATTCTGATTTCTGAGTGCTACATTCTAAAGTCTGAATTGTAACATCTGAGTTCTGAGTACTACGTTCTAAGGGCTGAGTTCTGAATTGGAAATTCTGAGTTCTGCGTTCTGAGTTCTGAACACTAAGCTGTGAATTCTGAATTCAGAATTCGAGTTTGGGAATTCTGAGTTCTGTATTCTGATATCTGCATTCTGAGATTTGAGTTCGAAGCTGTACATTCTGAGTGCTCAATTTCGAATACTGAATTTGGAGTTCTAATTTCTGAGTTCTGAATTAAGAGTTCTGAGTTCTGAATTCTGACTTGTGATTTCTGAGTTCTGAATTCCGCATTGATTACTGAGTTCCGATTTCTGAGTCCTGAATTCTAAATTGTGATCACAGAGTTCTGAGTTCTGTCTTCTGAATCCTAAGTTCGAAATGATGAGCTTTGAGTTCTGAATTCTGCATTGAATACTGAGTTCTGAGTTCTGACTTCAGAATTCTGAGCACTGAGATCTGTATTATGAGCTCTGAAAGCTGAGTTCTGAGTTCTAAATTATAAGTTCTGAATTCAGACTTCTGATTGCTGAGTTTTGAAACCTGCCTTCTGAGTTCCAAAATCTGAGTTCTGAGTTCTAACTTCTGAATTCTGAGTCCGGATCTCTGAATTCTGCGTTTTGATGTCTGAGGTCTGAATTGAGGGTTGCGAAATCTCGGATTCTGAATACGGATTCTTCGTTCTGCATTCTGCATTCTGAGTTCTGAGTTTCTAGTTCTCAACACTGAGTTCTGATTTTTGAGTTTTGAGTTCCGGGTTGGGAATTGTGGTTCTGAATACTGAGCTCTAATTTCTGAACTCTGCGTTCTGAATTTAGAATTCTGAGTTCTGCATTCAGATTCTGATTTCTGAGTGCTACATTCTAAAGTCTGAATTGTAACATCTGAGTTCTGAGTACTACGTTCTAAGGGCTGAGTTCTGAATTGGAAATTCTGAGTTCTGCGTTCTGAGTTCTGAACACTAAGCTGTGAATTCTGAATTCAGAATTCGAGTTTGGGAATTCTGAGTTCTGTATTCTGATATCTGCATTCTGAGATTTGAGTTTGAAGCTGTACATTCTGAGTGCTCAATTTCGAATACTGAATTTGGAGTTCTAATTTCTGAGTTCTGAATTAAGAGTTCTGAGTTCTGAATTCTGATTTGTGATTTCTGAGTTCTGAATTCCGCATTGATTACTGAGTTCCGATTTCTGAGTCCTGAATTCTGAATTGTGATCACAGAGTTCTGAGTTCTGTCTTCTGAATCCTAAGTTCGAAATGATGAGCTTTGAGTTCTGAATTCTGCATTGAATACTGAGTTCTGAGTTCTGACTTCAGAATTCTGAGCACTGAGATCTGTATTATGAGCTCTGAAAGCTGAGTTCTGAGTTCTAAATTATAAGTTCTGAATTCAGACTTCTGATTGCTGAGTTTTGAAACCTGCCTTCTGAGTTCCAAAATCTGAGTTCTGAGTTCTAACTTCTGAATTCTGAGATTTGAGTTTGAAGCTGTACATTCTGAGTGCTCAATTTCGAATACTGAATTTGGAGTTCTAATTTCTGAGTTCTGAATTAAGAGTTCTGAGTTCTGAATTCTGACTTGTGATTTCTGAGTTCTGAATTCCGCATTGATTACTGAGTTCCGATTTCTGAGTCCTGAATTCTGAATTGTGATCACAGAGTTCTGAGTTCTGTCTTCTGAATCCTAAGTTCGAAATGATGAGCTTTGAGTTCTGAATTCTGTATTGAATACTGAGTTCTGAGTTCTGACTTCAGAATTCTGAGCACTGAGATCTGTATTATGAGCTCTGAAAGCTGAGTTCTGAGTTCTAAATTATAAGTTCTGAATTCAGACTTCTGATTGCTGAGTTTTGAAACCTGCCTTCTGAGTTCCAAAATCTGAGTTCTGAGTTCTAACTTCTGAATTCTGAGTCCGGATCTCTGAATTCTGCGTTTTGATGTCTGAGGTCTGAATTGAGGGTTGCGAAATCTGATTCTGAATACGGATTCTTCGTTCTGCATTCTGCATTCTGCGTTCTGAGTTTCTAGTTCTCAACACTGAGTTCTGATTTTTGAGTTTTGAGTTCCGGGTTGGGAATTGTGGTTCTGAATGCTGAGCTCTAATTTCTGAACTCTGCGTTCTGAATGTAGAATTCTGAGTTCTGCATTCAGATTCTGATTTCTGAGTGCTACATTCTAAATTCTGAATTGTAACATCTGAGTTCTGAGTACTACGTTCTAAGGGCTGAGTTCTGAATTGGAAATTCTGAGTTCTGCGTTCTGAGTTCTGAACACTAAGCTGTGAATTCTGAATTCAGAATTCGAGTTTGGGAATTCTGAGTTCTGTATTCTGATATCTGCATTCTGAGATTTGAGTTTGAAGCTGTACATTCTGAGTGCTCAATTTCGAATACTGAATTTGGAGTTCTAATTTCTGAGTTCTGAATTAAGAGTTCTGAGTTCTGAATTCTGACTTGTGATTTCTGAGTTCTGAATTCCGCATTGATTACTGAGTTCCGATTTCTGAGTCCTGAATTCTGAATTGTGATCACAGAGTTCTGAGTTCTGTCTTCTGAATCCGAAGTTCGAAATGATGAGCTTTGAGTTCTGAATTCTGCATTGAATACTGAGTTCTGAGTTCTGACTTCAGAATTCTGAGCACTGAGATCTGTATTATGAGCTCTGAAAGCTGAGTTCTGAGTTCTAAATTATAAGTTCTGAATTCAGACTTCTGATTGCTGAGTTTTGAAACCTGCCTCCTGAGTTCCAAAATCTGAGTTCTGAGTTCTAACTTCTGAATTCTGAGTCCGGATCTCTGAATTCTGCGTTTTGATGTCTGAGGTCTGAATTGAGGGTTGCGAAATCTGATTCTGAATACGGATACTTCGTTCTGCATTCTGCATGCTGCATTCTGAGTTCTGAGTTTCTAGTTCTCAACACTGAGTTCTGATTTTTGAGTTTTGAGTTCCGGGTTGGGAATTGTGGTTCTGAATACTGAGCTCTAATTTCTGAACTCTGCGTTCTGAATTTAGAATTCTGAGTTCTGCATTCAGATTCTGATTTCTGAGTGCTACATTCTAAATTCTTAATTGTAACATCTGAGTTCTGAGTACTACGTTCTAAGGGCTGAGTTCTGAATTGGAAATTCTGAGTTCTGCGTTCTGAGTTCTGAACACTAAGCTGTGAATTCTGAATTCAGAATTCGAGTTTGGGAATTCTGAGTTCCGTATTCTGATATCTGCATTCTGAGATTTGAGTTTGAAGCTGTACATTCTGAGTGCTCAATTTCGAATACTGAATTTGGAGTTCTAATTTCTGAGTTCTGAATTAAGAGTTCTGAGTTCTGAATTCTGACTTGTGATTTCTGAGTTCACAATTCCGCATTGATTACTGAGTTCCGATTTCTGAGTCCTGAATTCTGAATTGTGATCACAGAGTTCTGAGTTCTGTCTTCTGAATCCTAAGTTCGAAATGATGAGCTTTGAGTTCTGAATTCTGTATTGAATACTGAGTTCTGAGTTCTGACTTCAGAATTCTGAGCACTGAGATCTGTATTATGAGCTCTGAAAGCTGAGTTCTGAGTTCTAAATTATAAGTTCTGAATTCAGACTTCTGATTGCTGAGTTTTGAAACCTGCCTTCTGAGTTCCAAAATCTGAGTTCTGAGTTCTAACTTCTGAATTCTGAGTCCGGATCTCTGAATTCTGCGTTTTGATGTCTGAGGTCTGAATTGAGGGTTGCGAAATCTGATTCTGAATACGGATTCTTCGTTCTGCATTCTGCATGCTGCATTCTGAGTTTCTAGTTCTCAACACTGAGTTCTGATTTTTGAGTTTTGAGTTCCGGGTTGGGAATTGTGGTTCTGAATACTGAGCTCTAATTTCTGAACTCTGCGTTCTGAATGTAGAATTCTGAGTTCTGCATTCAGATTCTGATTTCTGAGTGCTACATTCTAAATTCTGAATTGTAACATCTGAGTTCTGAGTACTACGTTCTAAGGGCTGAGTTCTGAATTGGAAATTCTGAGTTCTGCGTTCTGAGTTCTGAACACTAAGCTGTGAATTCTGAATTCAGAATTCGAGTTTGGGAATTCTGAGTTCTGTATTCTGATATCTGCATTCTGAGATTTGAGTTTGAAGCTGTACATTCTGAGTGCTCAATTTCGAATACTGAATTTGGAGTTCTAATTTCTGAGTTCTGAATTCCGCATTGATTACTGAGTTCCAATTTCTGAGTCCTGAATTCTGAATTGTGATCACAGAGTTCTGAGTTCTGTCTTCTGAATCCTAAGTTCGAAATGATGAGCTTTGAGTTCTGAATTCTGCATTGAATACTGAGTTCTGACTTCTGACTTCAGAATTCTGAGCACTGAGATCTGTATTATGAGCTCTGAAAGCTGAGTTCTGAGTTCTAAATTATAAGTTCTGAATTCAGAGTTCTGATTGCTGAGTTTTGAAACCTGCCTTCTGAGTTCCAAAATCTGAGTTCTGAGTTCTAACTTCTGAATTCTGAGATTTGAGTTTGAAGCTGTACATTCTGAGTGCTCAATTTCGAATACTGAATTTGGAGTTCTAATTTCTGAGTTCTGAATTAAGAGTTCTGAGTTCTGAATTCTGACTTGTGATTTCTGAGTTCTGAATTCCGCATTGATTACTGAGTTCCGATTTCTGAGTCCTGAATTCTGAATTGTGATCACAGAGTTCTGAGTTCTGTCTTCTGAATCCGAAGTTCGAAATGATGAGCTTTGAGTTCTGAATTCTGTATTGAATACTGAGTTCTGAGTTCTGACTTCAGAATTCTGAGCACTGAGATCTGTATTATGAGCTCTGAAAGCTGAGTTCTGAGTTCTAAATTATAAGTTCTGAATTCAGACTTCTGATTGCTGAGTTTTGAAACCTGCCTTCTGAGTTCCAAAATCTGAGTTCTGAGTTCTAACTTCTGAATTCTGAGTCCGGATCTCTGAATTCTGCGTTTTGATGTCTGAGGTCTGAATTGAGGGTTGCGAAATCTGATTCTGAATAAGGATTCTTCGTTCTGCATTCTGCATTCTGAGTTCTGAGTTTCTAGTTCTCAACACTGAGTTCTGATTTTTGAGTTTTGAGTTCCGGGTTGGGAATTGTGGTTCTGAATACTGAGCTCTAATTTCTGAACTCTGCGTTCTGAATGTAGAATTCTGAGTTCTGCATTCAGATTCTGATTTCTGAGTGCTACATTCTAAATTCTGAATTGTAACATCTGAGTTCTGAGTACTACGTTCTAAGGGCTGAGTTCTGAATTGGAAATTCTGAGTTCTGCGTTCTGAGTTCTGAACACTAAGCTGTGAATTCTGAATTCAGAATTCGAGTTTGGGAATTCTGAGTTCTGTATTCTGATATCTGCATTCTGAGATTTGAGTTTGAAGCTGTACATTCTGAGTGCTCAATTTCGAATACTGAATTTGGAGTTCTAATTTCTGAGTTCTGAATTCCGCATTGATTACTGAGTTCCAATTTCTGAGTCCTGAATTCTGAATTGTGATCACAGAGTTCTGAGTTCTGTCTTCTGAATCCTAAGTTCGAAATGATGAGCTTTGAGTTCTGAATTCTGCATTGAATACTGAGTTCTGACTTCTGACTTCAGAATTCTGAGCACTGAGATCTGTATTATGAGCTCTGAAAGCTGAGTTCTGAGTTCTAAATTATAAGTTCTGAATTCAGAGTTCTGATTGCTGAGTTTTGAAACCTGCCTTCTGAGTTCCAAAATCTGAATTCTGAGTTCTAACTTCTGAATTCTGAGATTTGAGTTTGAAGCTGTACATTCTGAGTGCTCAATTTCGAATACTGAATTTGGAGTTCTAATTTCTGAGTTCTGAATTAAGAGTTCTGAGTTCTGAATTCTGACTTGTGATTTCTGAGTTCTGAATTCCGCATTGATTACTGAGTTCCGATTTCTGAGTCCTGAATTCTGAATTGTGATCACAGAGTTCTGAGTTCTGTCTTCTGAATCCGAAGTTCGAAATGATGAGCTTTGAGTTCTGAATTCTGTATTGAATACTGAGTTCTGAGTTCTGACTTCAGAATTCTGAGCACTGAGATCTGTATTATGAGCTCTGAAAGCTGAGTTCTGAGTTCTAAATTATAAGTTCTGAATTCAGACTTCTGATTGCTGAGTTTTGAAACCTGCCTTCTGAGTTCCAAAATCTGAGTTCTGAGTTCTAACTTCTGAATTCTGAGTCCGGATCTCTGAATTCTGCGTTTTGATGTCTGAGGTCTGAATTGAGGGTTGCGAAATCTCGGATTCTGAATACGGATTCTTCGTTCTGCATTCTGCATTCTGAGTTCTGAGTTCTGAGTTTCTAGTTCTCAACACTGAGTTCTGATTTTTGAGTTTTGAGTTCCGGGTTGGGAATTGTGGTTCTGAATACTGAGCTCTAATTTCTGAACTCTGCGTTCTGAATGTAGAATTCTGAGTTCTGCATTCAGATTCTGATTTCTGAGTGCTACATTCTAAAGTCTGAATTGTAACATCTGAGTTCTGAGTACTACGTTCTAAGGGCTGAGTTCTGAATTGGAAATTCTGAGTTCTGCGTTCTGAGTTCTGAACACTAAGCTGTGAATTCTGAATTCAGAATTCGAGTTTGGGAATTCTGAGTTCTGTATTCTGATATCTGCATTCTGAGATTTGAGTTTGAAGCTGTACATTCTGAGTGCTCAATTTCGAATACTGAATTTGGAGTTCTAATTTCTGAGTTCTGAATTAAGAGTTCTGAGTTCTGAATTCTGACTTGTGATTTCTGAGTTCTGAATTCCGCATTGATTACTGAGTTCCGATTTCTGAGTCCTGAATTCTGAATTGTGATCACAGAGTTCTGAGTTCTGTCTTCTGAATCCGAAGTTCGAAATGATGAGCTTTGAGTTCTGAATTCTGCATTGAATACTGAGTTCTGACTTCTGACTTCAGAATTCTGAGCACTGAGATCTGTATTATGAGCTCTGAAAGCTGAGTTCTGAGTTCTAAATTATAAGTTCTGAATTCAGACTTCTGATTGCTGAGTTTTGAAACCTGCCTTCTGAGTTCCAAAATCTGAGTTCTGAGTTCTAACTTCTGAATTCTGAGTCCGGATCTCTGAATTCTGCGTTTTGATGTCTGAGGTCTGAATTGAGGGTTGCGAAATCTGATTCTGAATACGGATTCTTCGTTCTGCATTCTGCATGCTGCATTCTGAGTTCTGAGTTTCTAGTTCTCAACACTGAGTTCTGATTTTTGAGTTTTGAGTTCCGGGTTGGGAATTGTGGTTCTGAATACTGAGCTCTAATTTCTGAACTCTGCGTTCTGAATGTAGAATTCTGAGTTCTGCATTCAGATTCTGATTTCTGAGTGCTACATTCTAAAGTCTGAATTGTAACATCTGAGTTCTGAGTACTACGTTCTAAGGGCTGAGTTCTGAATTGGAAATTCTGAGTTCTGCTTTCTGAGTTCTGAACACTAAGTTGTGAATTCTGAATTCAGAATTCGAGTTTGGGAATTCTGAGTTCCGTATTCTGATATCTGCATTCTGAGATTTGAGTTTGAAGCTGTACATTCTGAGTGCTCAATTTCGAATACTGAATTTGGAGTTCTAATTTCTGAGTTCTGAATTAAGAGTTCTGAGTTCTGAATTCTGACTTGTGATTTCTGAGTTCTGAATTCCGCATTGATTACTGAGTTCCGATTTCTGAGTCCTGAATTCTGAATTGTGATCACAGAGTTCTGAGTTCTGTCTTCTGAATCCTAAGTTCGAAATGATGAGCTTTGAGTTCTGAATTCTGTATTGAATACTGAGTTCTGAGTTCTGACTTCAGAATTCTGAGCACTGAGATCTGTATTATGAGCTCTGAAAGCTGAGTTCTGAGTTCTAAATTATAAGTTCTGAATTCAGACTTCTGATTGCTGAGTTTTGAAACCTGCCTTCTGAGTTCCAAAATCTGAGTTCTGAGTTCTAACTTCTGAATTCTGAGTCCGGATCTCTGAATTCTGCGTTTTGATGTCTGAGGTCTGAATTGAGGGTTGCGAAATCTGATTCTGAATACGGATTCTTCGTTCTGCATTCTGCATGCTGCATTCTGAGTTTCTAGTTCTCAACACTGAGTTCTGATTTTTGAGTTTTGAGTTCCGGGTTGGGAATTGTGGTTCTGAATACTGAGCTCTAATTTCTGAACTCTGCGTTCTGAATTTAGAATTCTGAGTTCTGCATTCAGATTCTGATTTCTGAGTGCTACATTCTAAAGTCTGAATTGTAACATCTGAGTTCTGAGTACTACGTTCTAAGGGCTGAGTTCTGAATTGGAAATTCTGAGTTCTGCGTTCTGAGTTCTGAACACTAAGCTGTGAATTCTGAATTCAGAATTCGAGTTTGGGAATTCTGAGTTCTGTATTCTGATATCTGCATTCTGAGATTTGAGTTTGAAGCTGTACATTCTGAGTGCTCAATTTCGAATACTGAATTTGGAGTTCTAATTTCTGAGTTCTGAATTAAGAGTTCTGAGTTCTGAATTCTGACTTGTGATTTCTGAGTTCTGAATTCCGCATTGATTACTGAGTTCCGATTTCTGAGTCCTGAATTCTGAATTGTGATCACGGAGTTCTGAGTTCTGTCTTCTGAATCCTAAGTTCGAAATGATGAGCTTTGAGTTCTGAATTCTGCATTGAATACTGAGTTCTGAGTTCTGACTTCAGAATTCTGAGCACTGAGATCTGTATTATGAGCTCTGAAAGCTGAGTTCTGAGTTCTAAATTATAAGTTCTGAATTCAGACTTCTGATTGCTGAGTTTTGAAACCTGCCTTCTGAGTTCCAAAATCTGAGTTCTGAGTTCTAACTTCTGAATTCTGAGATTTGAGTTTGAAGCTGTACATTCTGAGTGCTCAATTTCGAATACTGAATTTGGAGTTCTAATTTCTGAGTTCTGAATTAAGAGTTCTGAGTTCTGAATTCTGACTTGTGATTTCTGAGTTCTGAATTCCGCATTGATTTCTGAGTTGCGATTTCTGAGTCCTGAATTCTATATTGTGATCACAGAGTTCTGAGTTCTGTCTTCTGAATCCGAAGTTCGAAATGATGAGCTTTGAGTTCTGAATTCTGTATTGAATACTGAGTTCTGAGTTCTGACTTCAGAATTCTGAGCACTGGGATCTGTATTATGAGCTCTGAAAGCTGAGTTCTGAGTTCTAAATTATAAGTTCTGAATTCAGACTTCTGATTGCTGAGTTTTGAAACCTGCCTTCTGAGTTCCAAAATCTGAGTTCTGAGTTCTAACTTCTGAATTCTGAGTCCGGATCTCTGAATTCTGCGTTTTGATGTCTGAGGTCTGAATTGAGGGTTGCGAAATCTGATTCTGAATACGGATTCTTCGTTCTGCATTCTGCATGCTGCATTCTGAGTTCTGAGTTTCTAGTTCTCAACACTGAGTTCTGATTTTTGAGTTTTGAGTTCCGGGTTGGGAATTGTGGTTCTGAATACTGAGCTCTAATTTCTGAACTCTGCGTTCTGAATTTAGAATTCTGAGTTCTGCATTCAGATTCTGATTTCTGAGTGCTACATTCTAAATTCTGAATTGTAACATCTGAGTTCTGAGTACTACGTTCTAAGGGCTGAGTTCTGAATTGGAAATTCTGAGTTCTGCGTTCTGAGTTCTGAACACTAAGCTGTGAATTCTGAATTCAGAATTCGAGTTTGGGAATTCTGAGTTCTGTATTCTGATATCTGCATTCTGAGATTTGAGTTTGAAGCTGTACATTCTGAGTGCTCAATTTCAAATACTGAATTTGGAGTTCTAATTTCTGAGTTCTGAATTAAGAGTTCTGAGTTCTGAATTCTGACTTGTGATTTCTGAGTTCTGAATTCCGCATTGATTACTGAGTTCCGATTTCTGAGTCCTGAATTCTATATTGTGATCACAGAGTTCTGAGTTCTGTCTTCTGAATCCTAAGTTCGAAATGATGGGCTTTGAGTTCTGAATTCTGCATTGAATACTGAGTTCTGAGTTCTGACTTCAGAATTCTGAGCACTGAGATCTGTATTATGAGCTCTGAAAGCTGAGTTCTGAGTTCTAAATTATAAGTTCTGAATTCAGACTTCTGATTGCTGAGTTTTGAAACCTGCCTTCTGAGTTCCAAAATCTGAGTTCTGAGTTCTAACTTCTGAATTCTGAGTCCGGATCTCTGAATTCTGCATTTTGATGTCTGAGGTCTGAATTGAGGGTTGCGAAATCTGATTCTGAATACGGATTCTTCGTTCTGCATTCTGCAGTCTGAGTTCTGAGTTTCTAGTTCTCAACACTGAGTTCTGATTTTTGAGCTTTGAGTTCCGGGTTGGGAATTGTGGTTCTGAATACTGAGCTCTAATTTCTGAACTCTGCATTCTGAATTTAGAATTCTGAGTTCTGCATTCAGATTCTGATTTCTGAGTGCTACATTCTAAAGTCTGAATTGTAACATCTGAGTTCTGAGTACTACGTTCTAAGGGCTGAGTTCTGAATTGGAAATTCTGAGTTCTGCGTTCTGAGTTCTGAACACTAAGCTGTGAATTCTGAATTCAGAATTCGAGTTTGGGAATTCTGAGTTCTGTATTCTGATATCTGCATTCTGAGATTTGAGTTTGAAGCTGTACATTCTGAGTGCTCAATTTCGAATACTGAATTTGGAGTTCTAATTTCTGAGTTCTGAATTAAGAGTTCTGAGTTCTGAATTCTGACTTGTGATTTCTGAGTTCTGAATTCCGCATTGATTACTGAGTTCCGATTTCTGAGTCCTGAATTCTGAATTGTGATCACAGAGTTCTGAGTTCTGTCTTCTGAATCCTAAGTTCGAAATGATGAGCTTTGAGTTCTGAATTCTGCATTGAATACTGAGTTCTGAGTTCTGACTTCAGAATTCTGAGCACTGAGATCTGTATTATGAGCTCTGAAAGCTGAGTTCTGAGTTCTAAATTATAAGTTCTGAATTCAGACTTCTGATTGCTGAGTTTTGAAACCTGCCTTCTGAGTTCCAAAATCTGAGTTCTGAGTTCTAACTTCTGAATTCTGAGTCCGGATCTCTGAATTCTGCGTTTTGATGTCTGAGGTCTGAATTGAGGGTTGCGAAATCTGATTCTGAATAAGGATTCTTCGTTCTGCATTCTGCATTCTGAGTTCTGAGTTTCTAGTTCTCAACACTGAGTTCTGATTTTTGAGTTTTGAGTTCCGGGTTGGGAATTGTGGTTCTGAATACTGAGCTCTAATTTCTGAACTCTGCGTTCTGAATTTAGAATTCTGAGTTCTGCATTCAGATTCTGATTTCTGAGTGCTACATTCTAAATTCTGAATTGTAACATCTAAGTTCTGAGTACTACGTTCTAAGGGCTGAGTTCTGAATTGGAAATTCTGAGTTCTGCGTTCTGAGTTCTGAACACTAAGCTGTGAATTCTGAATTCAGAATTCGAGTTTGGGAATTCTGAGTTCTGTATTCTGATATCTGCATTCTGAGATTTGAGTTTGAAGCTGTACATTCTGAGTGCTCAATTTCGAATACTGAATTTGGAGTTCTAATTTCTGAGTTCTGAATTCCGCATTGATTACTGAGTTCCGATTTCTGAGTCCTGAATTCTGAATTGTGATCACAGAGTTCTGAGTTCTGTCTTCTGAATCCTAAGTTCGAAATGATGAGCTTTGAGTTCTGAATTCTGCATTGAATACTGAGTTCTGAGTTCTGACTTCAGAATTCTGAGCACTGAGATCTGTATTATGAGCTCTGAAAGCTGAGTTCTGAGTTCTAAATTATAAGTTCTGAATTCAGACTTCTGATTGCTGAGTTTTGAAACCTGCCTTCTGAGTTCCAAAATCTGAGTTCTGAGTTCTAACTTCTGAATTCTGAGATTTGAGTTTGAAGCTGTACATTCTGAGTGCTCAATTTCGAATACTGAATTTGGAGTTCTAATTTCTGAGTTCTGAATTAAGAGTTCTGAGTTCTGAATTCTGACTTGTGATTTCTGAGTTCTGAATTCCGCATTGATTTCTGAGTTGCGATTTCTGAGTCCTGAATTCTGAATTGTGATCACAGAGTTCTGAGTTCTGTCTTCTGAATCCGAAGTTCGAAATGATGAGGTTTGAGTTCTGAATTCTGTATTGAATACTGAGTTCTGAGTTCTGACTTCAGAATTCTGAGCACTGAGATCTGTATTATGAGCTCTGAAAGCTGAGTTCTGAGTTCTAAATTATAAGTTCTGAATTCAGACTTCTGATTGCTGAGTTTTGAAACCTGCCTTCTGAGTTCCAAAATCTGAGTTCTGAGTTCTAACTTCTGAATTCTGAGTCCGGATCTCTGAATTCTGCGTTTTGATGTCTGAGGTCTGAATTGAGGGTTGCGAAATCTGATTCTGAATACGGATTCTTCGTTCTGCAGTCTGCATTCTGAGTTCTGAGTTTCTAGTTCTCAACACTGAGTTCTGATTTTTGAGTTTTGAGTTCCGGGTTGGGAATTGTGGTTCTGAATACTGAGCTCTAATTTCTGAACTCTGCGTTCTGAATTTAGAATTCTGAGTTCTGCATTCAGATTCTGATTTCTGAGTGCTACATTCTAAATTCTGAATTGTAACATCTGAGTTCTGAGTACTACGTTCTAAGGGCTGAGTTCTGAATTGGAAATTCTGAGTTCTGCGTTCTGAGTTCTGAACACTAAGCTGTGAATTCTGAATTCAGAATTCGAGTTTGGGAATTCTGAGTTCTGTATTCTGATATCTGCATTCTGAGATTTGAGTTTGAAGCTGTACATTCTGAGTGCTCAATTTCAAATACTGAATTTGGAGTTCTAATTTCTGAGTTCTGAATTAAGAGTTCTGAGTTCTGAATTCTGACTTGTGATTTCTGAGTTCTGAATTCCGCATTGATTACTGAGTTCCGATTTCTGAGTCCTGAATTCTATATTGTGATCACAGAGTTCTGAGTTCTGTCTTCTGAATCCGAAGTTCGAAATGATGGGCTTTGAGTTCTGAATTCTGCATTGAATACTGAGTTCTGAGTTCTGACTTCAGAATTCTGAGCACTGAGATCTGTATTATGAGCTCTGAAAGCTGAGTTCTGAGTTCTAAATTATAAGTTCTGAATTCAGACTTCTGATTGCTGAGTTTTGAAACCTGCCTTCTGAGTTCCAAAATCTGAGTTCTGAGTTCTAACTTCTGAATTCTGAGTCCGGATCTCTGAATTCTGCGTTTTGATGTCTGAGGTCTGAATTGAGGGTTGCGAAATCTGATTCTGAATACGGATTCTTCGTTCTGCATTCTGCATTCTGAGTTCTGAGTTTCTAGTTCTCAACACTGAGTTCTGATTTTTGAGTTTTGAGTTCCGGGTTGGGAATTGTGGTTCTGAATACTGAGCTCTAATTTCTGAACTCTGCGTTCTGAATTTAGAATTCTGAGTTCTGCATTCAGATTCTGATTTCTGAGTGCTACATTCTAAAGTCTGAATTGTAACATCTGAGTTCTGAGTACTACGTTCTAAGGGCTGAGTTCTGAATTGGAAATTCTGAGTTCTGTGTTCTGAGTTCTGAACACTAAGCTGTGAATTCTGAATTCAGAATTCGAGTTTGGGAATTCTGAGTTCTGTATTCTGATATCTGCATTCTGAGATTTGAGTTTGAAGCTGTACATTCTGAGTGCTCAATTTCGAATACTGAATTTGGAGTTCTAATTTCTGAGTTCTGAATTCCGCATTGATTACTGAGTTCCGATTTCTGAGTCCTGAATTCTGAATTGTGATCACAGAGTTCTGAGTTCTGTCTTCTGAATCCTAAGTTCGAAATGATGAGCTTTGAGTTCTGAATTCTGCATTGAATACTGAGTTCTGAGTTCTGACTTCAGAATTCTGAGCACTGAGATCTGTATTATGAGCTCTGAAAGCTGAGTTCTGAGTTCTAAATTATAAGTTCTGAATTCAGACTTCTGATTGCTGAGTTTTGAAACCTGCCTTCTGAGTTCCAAAATCTGAGTTCTGAGTTCTAACTTCTGAATTCTGAGATTTGAGTTTGAAGCTGTACATTCTGAGTGCTCAATTTCGAATACTGAATTTGAAGTTCTAATCTGAGTTCTGAATTAAGAGTTCTGAGTTCTGAATTCTGACTTGTGATTTCTGAGTTCTGAATTCCGCATTGATTACTGAGTTGCGATTTCTGAGTCCTGAATTCTGAATTGTGATCACAGAGTTCTGAGTTCTGTCTTCTGAATCCGAAGTTCGAAATGATGAGCTTAAGTTCTGAATTCTGTATTGAATACTGAGTTCTGAGTTCTGACTTCAGAATTCTGAGCACTGAGATCTGTATTATGAGCTCTGAAAGCTGAGTTCTGAGTTCTAAATTATAAGTTCTGAATTCAGACTTCTGATTGCTGAGTTTTGAAACCTGCCTTCTGAGTTCCAAAATCTGAGTTCTGAGTTCTAACTTCTGAATTCTGAGTCCGGATCTCTGAATTCTGCGTTTTGATGTCTGAGGTCTGAATTGAGGGTTGCGAAATCTGATTCTGAATACGGATTCTTCGTTCTGCATTCTGCATTCTGAGTTCTGAGTTCTGAGTTTCTAGTTCTCAACACTGAGTTCTGATTTTTGAGTTTTGAGTTCCGGGTTGGGAATTGTGGTTCTGAATACTGAGCTCTAATTTCTGAACTCTGCGTTCTGAATGTAGAATTCTGAGTTCTGCATTCAGATTCTGATTTCTGAGTGCTACATTCTAAAGTCTGAATTGTAACATCTGAGTTCTGAGTACTACGTTCTAAGGGCTGAGTTCTGAATTGGAAATTCTGAGTTCTGCGTTCTGAGTTCTGAACACTAAGCTGTGAATTCTGAATTCAGAATTCGAGTTTGGGAATTCTGAGTTCCGTATTCTGATATCTGCATTCTGAGATTTGAGTTTGAAGCTGTACATTCTGAGTGCTCAATTTCGAATACTGAATTTGGAGTTCTAATTTCTGAGTTCTGAATTAAGAGTTCTGAGTTCTGAATTCTGACTTGTGATTTCTGAGTTCTGAATTCCGCATTGATTACTGAGTTCCGATTTCTGAGTCCTGAATTCTGAATTGTGATCACAGAGTTCTGAGTTCTGTCTTCTGAATCCTAAGTTCGAAATGATGGGCTTTGAGTTCTGAATTCTGCATTGAATACTGAGTTCTGAGTTCTGACTTCAGAATTCTGAGCACTGAGATCTGTATTATGAGCTCTGAAAGCTGAGTTCTGAGTTCTAAATTATAAGTTCTGAATTCAGACTTCTGATTGCTGAGTTTTGAAACCTGCCTTCTGAGTTCCAAAATCTGAGTTCTGAGTTCTAACTTCTGAATTCTGAGTCCGGATCTCTGAATTCTGCGTTTTGATGTCTGAGGTCTGAATTGAGGGTTGCGAAATCTGATTCTGAATACGGATTCTTCGTTCTGCATTCTGCATGCTGCATTCTGAGTTTCTAGTTCTCAACACTGAGTTCTGATTTTTGAGTTTTGAGTTCCGGGTTGGGAATTGTGGTTCTGAATACTGAGCTCTAATTTCTGAACTCTGCGTTCTGAATGTAGAATTCTGAGTTCTGCATTCAGATTCTGATTTCTGAGTGCTACATTCTAAATTCTGAATTGTAACATCTGAGTTCTGAGTACTACGTTCTAAGGGCTGAGTTCTGAATTGGAAATTCTGAGTTCTGCGTTCTGAGTTCTGAACACTAAGCTGTGAATTCTGAATTCAGAATTCGAGTTTGGGAATTCTGAGTTCTGTATTCTGATATCTGCATTCTGAGATTTGAGTTTGAAGCTATACATTCTGAGTGCTCAATTTCGAATACTGAATTTGGAGTTCTAATTTCTGAGTTCTGAATTAAGAGTTCTGAGTTCTGAATTCTGACTTGTGATTTCTGAGTTCTGAATTCCGCATTGATTACTGAGTTCCGATTTCTGAGTCCTGAATTCTGAATTGTGATCACAGAGTTCTGAGTTCTGTCTTCTGAATCCTAAGTTCGAAATGATGAGCTTTGAGTTCTGAATTCTGCATTGAATACTGAGTTCTGAGTTCTGACTTCAGAATTCTGAGCACTGAGATCTGTATTATGAGCTCTGAAAGCTGAGTTCTGAGTTCTAAATTATAAGTTCTGAATTCAGACTTCTGATTGCTGAGTTTTGAAACCTGCCTTCTGAGTTCCAAAATCTGAGTTCTGAGTTCTAACTTCTGAATTCTGAGTCCGGATCTCTGAATTCTGCGTTTTGATGTCTGAGGTCTGAATTGAGGGTTGCGAAATCTGATTCTGAATACGGATTCTTCGTTCTGCATTCTGCATTCTGAGTTCTGAGTTTCTAGTTCTCAACACTGAGTTCTGATTTTTGAGTTTTGAGTTCCGGGTTGGGAATTGTGGTTCTGAATACTGAGCTCTAATTTCTGAACTCTGCGTTCTGAATTTAGAATTCTGAGTTCTGCATTCAGATTCTGATTTCTGAGTGTTACATTCTAAAGTCTGAATTGTAACATCTGAGTTCTGAGTACTACGTTCTAAGGGCTGAGTTCTGAATTGGAAATTCTGAGTTCTGCGTTCTGAGTTCTGAACACTAAGCTGTGAATTCTGAATTCAGAATTCGAGTTTGGGAATTCTGAGTTCTGTATTCTGATATCTGCATTCTGAGATTTGAGTTTGAAGCTGTACATTCTGAGTGCTCAATTTCGAATACTGAATTTGGAGTTCTAATTTCTGAGTTCTGAATTAAGAGTTCTGAGTTCTGAATTCTGACTTGTGATTTCTGAGTTCTGAATTCCGCATTGATTACTGAGTTCCGATTTCTGAGTCCTGAATTCTGAATTGTGATCACAGAGTTCTGAGTTCTGTCTTCTGAATCCTAAGTTCGAAATGATGAGCTTTGAGTTCTGAATTCTGCATTGAATACTGAGTTCTGAGTTC
The DNA here is from genome assembly GCF_030435755.1 of Ochotona princeps. Taxonomy (NCBI): domain Eukaryota; kingdom Metazoa; phylum Chordata; class Mammalia; order Lagomorpha; family Ochotonidae; genus Ochotona; species Ochotona princeps. Next base: position 2,779,868 of record NC_080866.1, on the reverse strand, counting down.
TGACTTCAGAATTCTGAGCACTGAGATCTGTATTATGAGCTCTGAAAGCTGAGTTCTGAGTTCTAAATTATAAGTTCTGAATTCAGACTTCTGATTGCTGAGTTTTGAAACCTGCCTTCTGAGTTCCAAAATCTGAGTTCTGAGTTCTAACTTCTGAATTCTGAGTCCGGATCTCTGAATTCTGCGTTTTGATGTCTGAGGTCTGAATTGAGGGTTGCGAAATCTGATTCTGAATACGGATTCTTCGTTCTGCATTCTGCATGCTGCATTCTGAGTTCTGAGTTTCTAGTTCTCAACACTGAGTTCTGATTTTTGAGTTTTGAGTTCCGGGTTGGGAATTGTGGTTCTGAATACTGAGCTCTAATTTCTGAACTCTGCGTTCTGAATGTAGAATTCTGAGTTCTGCATTCAGATTCTGATTTCTGAGTGCTACATTCTAAATTCTGAATTGTAACATCTGAGTTCTGAGTACTACGTTCTAAGGGCTGAGTTCTGAATTGGAAATTCTGAGTTCTGCGTTCTGAGTTCTGAACACTAAGCTGTGAATTCTGAATTCAGAATTCGAGTTTGGGAATTCTGAGTTCCGTATTCTGATATCTGCATTCTGAGATTTGAGTTTGAAGCTGTACATTCTGAGTGCTCAATTTCGAATACTGAATTTGGAGTTCTAATTTCTGAGTTCTGAATTAAGAGTTCTGAGTTCTGAATTCTGACTTGTGATTTCTGAGTTCTGAATTCCGCATTGATTACTGAGTTCCGATTTCTGAGTCCTGAATTCTGAATTGTGATCACAGAGTTCTGAGTTCTGTCTTCTGAATCCTAAGTTCGAAATGATGGGCTTTGAGTTCTGAATTCTGCATTGAATACTGAGTTCTGAGTTCTGACTTCAGAATTCTGAGCACTGAGATCTGTATTATGAGCTCTGAAAGCTGAGTTCTGAGTTCTAAATTATAAGTTCTGAATTCAGACTTCTGATTGCTGAGTTTTGAAACCTGCCTTCTGAGTTCCAAAATCTGAGTTCTGAGTTCTAACTTCTGAATTCTGAGTCCGGATCTCTGAATTCTGCGTTTTGATGTCTGAGGTCTGAATTGAGGGTTGCGAAATCTGATTCTGAATACGGATTCTTCGTTCTGCATTCTGCATGCTGCATTCTGAGTTCTGAGTTTCTAGTTCTCAACACTGAGTTCTGATTTTTGAGTTTTGAGTTCCGGGTTGGGAATTGTGGTTCTGAATACTGAGCTCTAATTTCTGAACTCTGCGTTCTGAATTTAGAATTCTGAGTTCTGCATTCAGATTCTGATTTCTGAGTGCTACATTCTAAATTCTTAATTGTAACATCTGAGTTCTGAGTACTACGTTCTAAGGGCTGAGTTCTGAATTGGAAATTCTGAGTTCTGCGTTCTGAGTTCTGAACACTAAGCTGTGAATTCTGAATTCAGAATTCGAGTTTGGGAATTCTGAGTTCTGTATTCTGATATCTGCATTCTGAGATTTGAGTTTGAATCTATACATTCTGAGTGCTCAATTTCGAATACTGAATTTGGAGTTCTAATTTCTGAGTTCTGAATTAAGAGTTCTGAGTTCTGAATTCTGACTTGTGATTTCTGAGTTCTGAATTCCGCATTGATTACTGAGTTGCGATTTCTGAGTCCTGAATTCTGAATTGTGATCACAGAGTTCTGAGTTCTGTCTTCTGAATCCTAAGTTCGAAATGATGAGCTTTGAGTTCTGAATTCTGCATTGAATACTGAGTTCTGAGTTCTGACTTCAGAATTCTGAGCACTGAGATCTGTATTATGAGCTCTGAAAGCTGAGTTCTGAGTTCTAAATTATAAGTTCTGAATTCAGACTTCTGATTGCTGAGTTTTGAAACCTGCCTTCTGAGTTCCAAAATCTGAGTTCTGAGTTCTAACTTCTGAATTCTGAGTCCGGATCTCTGAATTCTGCGTTTTGATGTCTGAGGTCTGAATTGAGGGTTGCGAAATCTGATTCTGAATACGGATTCTTCGTTCTGCAGTCTGCATTCTGAGTTCTGAGTTTCTAGTTCTCAACACTGAGTTCTGATTTTTGAGTTTTGAGTTCCGGGTTGGGAATTGTGGTTCTGAATACTGAGCTCTAATTTCTGAACTCTGCGTTCTGAATTTAGAATTCTGAGTTCTGCATTCAGATTCTGATTTCTGAGTGCTACATTCTAAAGTCTGAATTGTAACATCTGAGTTCTGAGTACTACGTTCTAAGGGCTGAGTTCTGAATTGGAAATTCTGAGTTCTGCGTTCTGAGTTCTGAACACTAAGCTGTGAATTCTGAATTCAGAATTCGAGTTTGGGAATTCTGAGTTCTGTATTCTGATATCTGCATTCTGAGATTTGAGTTTGAAGCTGTACATTCTGAGTGCTCAATTTCGAATACTGAATTTGGAGTTCTAATTTCTGAGTTCTGAATTAAGAGTTCTGAGTTCTGAATTCTGACTTGTGATTTCTGAGTTCTGAATTCCGCATTGATTACTGAGTTCCGATTTCTGAGTCCTGAATTCTGAATTGTGATCACAGAGTTCTGAGTTCTGTCTTCTGAATCCGAAGTTCGAAATGATGAGCTTTGAGTTCTGAATTCTGCATTGAATACTGAGTTCTGAGTTCTGACTTCAGAATTCTGAGCACTGAGATCTGTATTATGAGCTCTGAAAGCTGAGTTCTGAGTTCTAAATTATAAGTTCTGAATTCAGACTTCTGATTGCTGAGTTTTGAAACCTGCCTTCTGAGTTCCAAAATCTGAGTTCTGAGTTCTAACTTCTGAATTCTGAGTCCGGATCTCTGAATTCTGCGTTTTGATGTCTGAGGTCTGAATTGAGGGTTGCGAAATCTGATTCTGAATACGGATTCTTCGTTCTGCATTCTGCATGCTGCATTCTGAGTTCTGAGTTTCTAGTTCTCAACACTGAGTTCTGATTTTTGAGTTTTGAGTTCCGGGTTGGGAATTGTGGTTCTGAATACTGAGCTCTAATTTCTGAACTCTGCGTTCTGAATGTAGAATTCTGAGTTCTGCATTCAGATTCTGATTTCTGAGTGCTACATTCTAAATTCTGAATTGTAACATCTGAGTTCTGAGTACTACGTTCTAAGGGCTGAGTTCTGAATTGGAAATTCTGAGTTCTGCGTTCTGAGTTCTGAACACTAAGCTGTGAATTCTGAATTCAGAATTCGAGTTTGGGAATTCTGAGTTCCGTATTCTGATATCTGCATTCTGAGATTTGAGTTTGAAGCTGTACATTCTGAGTGCTCAATTTCGAATACTGAATTTGGAGTTCTAATTTCTGAGTTCTGAATTAAGAGTTCTGAGTTCTGAATTCTGACTTGTGATTTCTGAGTTCTGAATTCCGCATTGATTACTGAGTTCCGATTTCTGAGTCCTGAATTCTGAATTGTGATCACAGAGTTCTGAGTTCTGTCTTCTGAATCCTAAGTTCGAAATGATGGGCTTTGAGTTCTGAATTCTGCATTGAATACTGAGTTCTGAGTTCTGACTTCAGAATTCTGAGCACTGAGATCTGTATTATGAGCTCTGAAAGCTGAGTTCTGAGTTCTAAATTATAAGTTCTGAATTCAGACTTCTGATTGCTGAGTTTTGAAACCTGCCTTCTGAGTTCCAAAATCTGAGTTCTGAGTTCTAACTTCTGAATTCTGAGTCCGGATCTCTGAATTCTGCGTTTTGATGTCTGAGGTCTGAATTGAGGGTTGCGAAATCTGATTCTGAATACGGATTCTTCGTTCTGCATTCTGCATGCTGCATTCTGAGTTCTGAGTTTCTAGTTCTCAACACTGAGTTCTGATTTTTGAGTTTTGAGTTCCGGGTTGGGAATTGTGGTTCTGAATACTGAGCTCTAATTTCTGAACTCTGCGTTCTGAATTTAGAATTCTGAGTTCTGCATTCAGATTCTGATTTCTGAGTGCTACATTCTAAATTCTTAATTGTAACATCTGAGTTCTGAGTACTACGTTCTAAGGGCTGAGTTCTGAATTGGAAATTCTGAGTTCTGCGTTCTGAGTTCTGAACACTAAGCTGTGAATTCTGAATTCAGAATTCGAGTTTGGGAATTCTGAGTTCTGTATTCTGATATCTGCATTCTGAGATTTGAGTTTGAAGCTATACATTCTGAGTGCTCAATTTCGAATACTGAATTTGGAGTTCTAATTTCTGAGTTCTGAATTAAGAGTTCTGAGTTCTGAATTCTGACTTGTGATTTCTGAGTTCTGAATTCCGCATTGATTACTGAGTTGCGATTTCTGAGTCCTGAATTCTGAATTGTGATCACAGAGTTCTGAGTTCTGTCTTCTGAATCCTAAGTTCGAAATGATGAGCTTTGAGTTCTGAATTCTGCATTGAATACTGAGTTCTGAGTTCTGACTTCAGAATTCTGAGCACTGAGATCTGTATTATGAGCTCTGAAAGCTGAGTTCTGAGTTCTAAATTATAAGTTCTGAATTCAGACTTCTGATTGCTGAGTTTTGAAACCTGCCTTCTGAGTTCCAAAATCTGAGTTCTGAGTTCTAACTTCTGAATTCTGAGTCCGGATCTCTGAATTCTGCGTTTTGATGTCTGAGGTCTGAATTGAGGGTTGCGAAATCTGATTCTGAATACGGATTCTTCGTTCTGCAGTCTGCATTCTGAGTTCTGAGTTTCTAGTTCTCAACACTGAGTTCTGATTTTTGAGTTTTGAGTTCCGGGTTGGGAATTGTGGTTCTGAATACTGAGCTCTAATTTCTGAACTCTGCGTTCTGAATTTAGAATTCTGAGTTCTGCATTCAGATTCTGATTTCTGAGTGCTACATTCTAAAGTCTGAATTGTAACATCTGAGTTCTGAGTACTACGTTCTAAGGGCTGAGTTCTGAATTGGAAATTCTGAGTTCTGCGTTCTGAGTTCTGAACACTAAGCTGTGAATTCTGAATTCAGAATTCGAGTTTGGGAATTCTGAGTTCTGTATTCTGATATCTGCATTCTGAGATTTGAGTTTGAAGCTGTACATTCTGAGTGCTCAATTTCGAATACTGAATTTGGAGTTCTAATTTCTGAGTTCTGAATTAAGAGTTCTGAGTTCTGAATTCTGACTTGTGATTTCTGAGTTCTGAATTCCGCATTGATTACTGAGTTCCGATTTCTGAGTCCTGAATTCTGAATTGTGATCACAGAGTTCTGAGTTCTGTCTTCTGAATCCGAAGTTCGAAATGATGAGCTTTGAGTTCTGAATTCTGCATTGAATACTGAGTTCTGAGTTCTGACTTCAGAATTCTGAGCACTGAGATCTGTATTATGAGCTCTGAAAGCTGAGTTCTGAGTTCTAAATTATAAGTTCTGAATTCAGACTTCTGATTGCTGAGTTTTGAAACCTGCCTTCTGAGTTCCAAAATCTGAGTTCTGAGTTCTAACTTCTGAATTCTGAGTCCGGATCTCTGAATTCTGCGTTTTGATGTCTGAGGTCTGAATTGAGGGTTGCGAAATCTGATTCTGAATACGGATTCTTCGTTCTGCATTCTGCATGCTGCATTCTGAGTTCTGAGTTTCTAGTTCTCAACACTGAGTTCTGATTTTTGAGTTTTGAGTTCCGGGTTGGGAATTGTGGTTCTGAATACTGAGCTCTAATTTCTGAACTCTGCGTTCTGAATTTAGAATTCTGAGTTTTGCATTCAGATTCTGATTTCTGAGTGCTACATTCTAAAGTCTGAATTGTAACATCTGAGTTCTGAGTACTACGTTCTAAGGGCTGAGTTCTGAATTGGAAATTCTGAGTTCTGCGTTCTGAGTTCTGAACACTAAGCTGTGAATTCTGAATTCAGAATTCGAGTTTGGGAATTCTGAGTTCTGTATTCTGATATCTGCATTCTGAGATTTGAGTTTGAAGCTGTAAATTCTGAGTGCTCAATTTCGAATACTGAATTTGGAGTTCTAATTTCTGAGTTCTGAATTCCGCATTGATTACTGAGTTCCGATTTCTGAGTCCTGAATTCTGAATTGTGATCACAGTGTTCTGAGTTCTGTCTTCTGAATCCTAAGTTCGAAATGATGAGCTTTGAGTTCTGAATTCTGCATTGAATACTGAGTTCTGAGTTCTGACTTCAGAATTCTGAGCACTGAGATCTGTATTATGAGCTCTGAAAGCTGAGTTCTGAGTTCTAAATTATAAGTTCTGAATTCAGACTTCTGATTGCTGAGTTTTGAAACCTGCCTTCTGAGTTCCAAAATCTGAGTTCTGAGTTCTAACTTCTGAATTCTGAGTCCGGATCTCTGAATTCTGCGTTTTGATGTCTGAGGTCTGAATTGAGGGTTGCGAAATCTGATTCTGAATACGGATTCTTCGTTCTGCATTCTGCATGCTGCATTCTGAGTTCTGAGTTTCTAGTTCTCAACACTGAGTTCTGATTTTTGAGTTTTGAGTTCCGGGTTGGGAATTGTGGTTCTGAATACTGAGCTCTAATTTCTGAACTCTGCGTTCTGAATTTAGAATTCTGAGTTCTGCATTCAGATTCTGATTTCTGAGTGCTACATTCTAAATTCTGAATTGTAACATCTGAGTTCTGAGTACTACGTTCTAAGGGCTGAGTTCTGAATTGGAAATTCTGAGTTCTGCGTTCTGAGTTCTGAACACTAAGCTGTGAATTCTGAATTCAGAATTCGAGTTTGGGAATTCTGAGTTCTGTATTCTGATATCTGCATTCTGAGATTTGAGTTTGAAGCTATACATTCTGAGTGCTCAATTTCGAATACTGAATTTGGAGTTCTAATTTCTGAGTTCTGAATTAAGAGTTCTGAGTTCTGAATTCTGACTTGTGATTTCTGAGTTCTGAATTCCGCATTGATTACTGAGTTCCGATTTCTGAGTCCTGAATTCTGAATTGTGATCACAGAGTTCTGAGTTCTGTCTTCTGAATCCTAAGTTCGAAATGATGAGCTTTGAGTTCTGAATTCTGCATTGAATACTGAGTTCTGAGTTCTGACTTCAGAATTCTGAGCACTGAGATCTGTATTATGAGCTCTGAAAGCTGAGTTCTGAGTTCTAAATTATAAGTTCTGAATTCAGACTTCTGATTGCTGAGTTTTGAAACCTGCCTTCTGAGTTCCAAAATCTGAGTTCTGAGTTCTAACTTCTGAATTCTGAGTCCGGATCTCTGAATTCTGCGTTTTGATGTCTGAGGTCTGAATTGAGGGTTGCGAAATCTGATTCTGAATACGGATTCTTCGTTCTGCATTCTGCATTCTGAGTTCTGAGTTTCTAGTTCTCAACACTGAGTTCTGATTTTTGAGTTTTGAGTTCCGGGTTGGGAATTGTGGTTCTGAATACTGAGCTCTAATTTCTGAACTCTGCGTTCTGAATGTAGAATTCTGAGTTCTGCATTCAGATTCTGATTTCTGAGTGCTACATTCTAAATTCTGAATTGTAACATCTGAGTTCTGAGTACTACGTTCTAAGGGCTGAGTTCTGAATTGGAAATTCTGAGTTCTGCGTTCTGAGTTCTGAACACTAAGCTGTGAATTCTGAATTCAGAATTCGAGTTTGGGAATTCTGAGTTCTGTATTCTGATATCTGCATTCTGAGATTTGAGTTTGAAGCTGTACATTCTGAGTGCTCAATTTCGAATACTGAATTTGGAGTTCTAATTCCTGAGTTCTGAATTAAGAGTTCTGAGTTCTGAATTCTGACTTGTGATTTCTGAGTTCTGAATTCCGCATTGATTACTGAGTTCCGATTTCTGAGTCCTGAATTCTGAATTGTGATCACAGAGTTCTGAGTTCTGTCTTCTGAATCCGAAGTTCGAAATGATGAGCTTTGAGTTCTGAATTCTGCATTGAATACTGAGTTCTGAGTTCTGACTTCAGAATTCTGAGCACTGAGATCTGTATTATGAGCTCTGAAAGCTGAGTTCTGAGTTCTAAATTATAAGTTCTGAATTCAGACTTCTGATTGCTGAGTTTTGAAACCTGCCTTCTGAGTTCCAAAATCTGAGTTCTGAGTTCTAACTTCTGAATTCTGAGTCCGGATCTCTGAATTCTGCGTTTTGATGTCTGAGGTCTGAATTGAGGGTTGCGAAATCTGATTCTGAATACGGATTCTTCGTTCTGCATTCTGCATGCTGCATTCTGAGTTCTGAGTTTCTAGTTCTCAACACTGAGTTCTGATTTTTGAGTTTTGAGTTCCGGGTTGGGAATTGTGGTTCTGAATACTGAGCTCTAATTTCTGAACTCTGCGTTCTGAATTTAGAATTCTGAGTTCTGCATTCAGATTCTGATTTCTGAGTGCTACATTCTAAATTCTGAATTGTAACATCTGAGTTCTGAGTACTACGTTCTAAGGGCTGAGTTCTGAATTGGAAATTCTGAGTTCTGCGTTCTGAGTTCTGAACACTAAGCTGTGAATTCTGAATTCAGAATTCGAGTTTGGGAATTCTGAGTTCCGTATTCTGATATCTGCATTCTGAGATTTGAGTTTGAAGCTGTACATTCTGAGTGCTCAATTTCGAATACTGAATTTGGAGTTCTAATTTCTGAGTTCTGAATTCCGCATTGATTACTGAGTTCCGATTTCTGAGTCCTGAATTCTGAATTGTGATCACAGAGTTCTGAGTTCTGTCTTCTGAATCCGAAGTTCAAAATGATGAGCTTTGAGTTCTGAATTCTGCATTGAATACTGAGTTCTGAGTTCTGACTTCAGAATTCTGAGCACTGAGATCTGTATTATGAGCTCTGAAAGCTGAGTTCTGAGTTCTAAATTATAAGTTCTGAATTCAGACTTCTGATTGCTGAGTTTTGAAACCTGCCTTCTGAGTTCCAAAATCTGAGTTCTGAGTTCTAACTTCTGAATTCTGAGATTTGAGTTTGAAGCTGTACATTCTGAGTGCTCAGTTTCGAATACTGAATTTGGAGTTCTAATTTCTGAGTTCTGAATTAAGAGTTCTGAGTTCTGAATTCTGACTTGTGATTTCTGAGTTCTGAATTCCGCATTGATTACTGAGTTCCGATTTCTGAGTCCTGAATTCTGAATTGTGATCACAGAGTTCTGACTTCTGTCTTCTGAATCCTAAGTTCGAAATGATGAGCTTTGAGTTCTGAATTCTGCATTGAATACTGAGTTCTGAGTTCTGACTTCAGAATTCTGAGCACTGAGATCTGTATTATGAGCTCTGAAAGCTGAGTTCTGAGTTCTAAATTATAAGTTCTGAATTCAGACTTCTGATTGCTGAGTTTTGAAACCTGCCTTCTGAGTTCCAAAATCTGAGTTCTGAGTTCTAACTTCTGAATTCTGAGATTTGAGTTTGAAGCTGTACATTCTGAGTGCTCAATTTCGAATACTGAATTTGGAGTTCTATTTTCTGAGTTCTGAATTAAGAGTTCTGAGTTCTGAATTCTGACTTGTGATTTCTGAGTTCTGAATTCCGCATGGATTTCTGAGTTGCGATTTCTGAGTCCTGAATTCTGAATTGTGATCACAGAGTTCTGAGTTCTGTCTTCTGAATCCGAAGTTCGCAATGATGAGCTTTGAGTTCTGAATTCTGTATTGAATACTGAGTTCTGAGTTCTGACTTCAGAATTCTGAGCACTGAGATCTGTATTATGAGCTCTGAAAGCTGAGTTCTGAGTTCTAAATTATAAGTTCTGAATTCAGACTTCTGATTGCTGAGTTTTGAAACCTGCCTTCTGAGTTCCAAAATCTGAGTTCTGAGTTCTAACTTCTGAATTCTGAGTCCGGATCTCTGAATTCTGCGTTTTGATGTCTGAGGTCTGAATTGAGGGTTGCGAAATCTGATTCTGAATACGGATTCTTCGTTCTGCAGTCTGCATTCTGAGTTCTGAGTTTCTAGTTCTCAACACTGAGTTCTGATTTTTGAGTTTTGAGTTCCGGGTTGGGAATTGTGGTTCTGAATACTGAGCTCTAATTTCTGAACTCTGCGTTCTGAATTTAGAATTCTGAGTTCTGCATTCAGATTCTGATTTCTGAGTGCTACATTCTAAATTCTGAATTGTAACATCTGAGTTCTGAGTACTACGTTCTAAGGGCTGAGTTCTGAATTGGAAATTCTGAGTTCTGCGTTCTGAGTTCTGAACACTAAGCTGTGAATTCTGAATTCAGAATTCGAGTTTGGGAATTCTGAGTTCTGTATTCTGATATCTGCATTCTGAGATTTGAGTTTGAAGCTGTACATTCTGAGTGCTCAATTTCAAATACTGAATTTGGAGTTCTAATTTCTGAGTTCTGAATTCCGCATTGATTACTGAGTTCCGATTTCTGAGTCCTGAATTCTGAATTGTGATCACAGAGTTCTGAGTTCTGTCTTCTGAATCCGAAGTTCGAAATGATGAGCTTTGAGTTCTGAATTCTGCATTGAATACTGAGTTCTGAGTTCTGACTTCAGAATTCTGAGCACTGAGATCTGTATTATGAGCTCTGAAAGCTGAGTTCTGAGTTCTAAATTATAAGTTCTGAATTCAGACTTCTGATTGCTGAGTTTTGAAACCTGCCTTCTGAGTTCCAAAATCTGAGTTCTGAGTTCTAACTTCTGAATTCTGAGTCCGGATCTCTGAATTCTGCGTTTTGATGTCTGAGGTCTGAATTGAGGGTTGCGAAATCTGATTCTGAATACGGATTCTTCGTTCTGCATTCTGCATTCTGAGTTCTGAGTTTCTAGTTCTCAACACTGAGTTCTGATTTTTGAGTTTTGAGTTCCGGGTTGGGAATTGTGGTTCTGAATACTGAGCTCTAATTTCTGAACTCTGCGTTCTGAATTTAGAATTCTGAGTTTTGCATTCAGATTCTGATTTCTGAGTGCTACATTCTAAAGTCTGAATTGTAACATCTGAGTTCTGAGTACTACGTTCTAAGGGCTGAGTTCTGAATTGGAAATTCTGAGTTCTGCGTTCTGAGTTCTGAACACTAAGCTGTGAATTCTGAATTCAGAATTCGAGTTTGGGAATTCTGAGTTCTGTATTCTGATATCTGCATTCTGAGATTTGAGTTTGAAGCTGTACATTCTGAGTGCTCAATTTCGAATACTGAATTTGGAGTTCTAATTTCTGAGTTCTGAATTCCGCATTGATTACTGAGTTCCGATTTCTGAGTCCTGAATTCTGAATTGTGATCACAGAGTTCTGAGTTCTGTCTTCTGAATCCTAAGTTCGAAATGATGAGCTTTGAGTTCTGAATTCTGCATTGAATACTGAGTTCTGAGTTCTGACTTCAGAATTCTGAGCACTGAGATCTGTATTATGAGCTCTGAAAGCTGAGTTCTGAGTTCTAAATTATAAGTTCTGAATTCAGACTTCTGATTGCTGAGTTTTGAAACCTGCCTTCTGAGTTCCAAAATCTGAGTTCTGAGTTCTAACTTCTGAATTCTGAGATTTGAGTTTGAAGCTGTACATTCTGAGTGCTCAATTTCGAATACTGAATTTGGAGTTCTAATCTGAGTTCTGAATTAAGAGTTCTGAGTTCTGAATTCTGACTTGTGATTTCTGAGTTCTGAATTCCGCATTGATTACTGAGTTGCGATTTCTGAGTCCTGAATTCTGAATTGTGATCACAGAGTTCTGAGTTCTGTCTTCTGAATCCGAAGTTCGAAATGATGAGCTTAAGTTCTGAATTCTGTATTGAATACTGAGTTCTGAGTTCTGACTTCAGAATTCTGAGCACTGAGATCTGTATTATGAGCTCTGAAAGCTGAGTTCTGAGTTCTAAATTATAAGTTCTGAATTCAGACTTCTGATTGCTGAGTTTTGAAACCTGCCTTCTGAGTTCCAAAATCTGAGTTCTGAGTTCTAACTTCTGAATTCTGAGTCCGGATCTCTGAATTCTGCGTTTTGATGTCTGAGGTCTGAATTGAGGGTTGCAAAATCTGATTCTGAATACGGATTCTTCGTTCTGCATTCTGCATGCTGAGTTCTGAGTTCTGAGTTTCTAGTTCTCAACACTGAGTTCTGATTTTTGAGTTTTGAGTTCCGGGTTGGGAATTGTGGTTCTGAATACTGAGCTCTAATTTCTGAACTCTGCGTTCTGAATTTAGAATTCTGAGTTCTGCATTCAGATTCTGATTTCTGAGTGCTACATTCTAAATTCTGAATTGTAACATCTGAGTTCTGAGTACTACGTTCTAAGGGCTGAGTTCTGAATTGGAAATTCTGAGTTCTGCGTTCTGAGTCTGAACACTAAGCTGTGAATTCTGAATTCAGAATTCGAGTTTGGGAATTCTGAGTTCTGTATTCTGATATCTGCATTCTGAGATTTGAGTTTGAAGCTGTACATTCTGAGTGCTCAATTTCGAATACTGAATTTGGAGTTCTAATTTCTGAGTTCTGAATTAAGAGTTCTGAGTTCTGAATTCTGACTTGTGATTTCTGAGTTCTGAATTCCGCATTGATTACTGAGTTCCGATTTCTGAGTCCTGAATTCTGAATTGTGATCACAGAGTTCTGAGTTCTGTCTTCTGAATCCGAAGTTCGAAATGATGAGCTTTGAGTTCTGAATTCTGCCTTGAATACTGAGTTCTGAGTTCTGACTTCAGAATTCTGAGCACTGAGATCTGTATTATGAGCTCTGAAAGCTGAGTTCTGAGTTCTAAATTATAAGTTCTGAATTCAGACTTCTGATTGCTGAGTTTTGAAACCTGCCTTCTGAGTTCCAAAATCTGAGTTCTGAGTTCTAACTTCTGAATTCTGAGTCCGGATCTCTGAATTCTGCGTTTTGATGTCTGAGGTCTGAATTGAGGGTTGCGAAATCTGATTCTGAATACGGATTCTTCGTTCTGCATTCTGCATTCTGAGTTCTGAGTTTCTAGTTCTCAACACTGAGTTCTGATTTTTGAGTTTTGAGTTCCGGGTTGGGAATTGTGGTTCTGAATACTGAGCTCTAATTTCTGAACTCTGCGTTCTGAATGTAGAATTCTGAGTTCTGCATTCAGATTCTGATTTCTGAGTGCTACCTTCTAAAGTCTTAATTGTAACATCTGAGTTCTGAGTACTACGTTCTAAGGGCTGAGTTCTGAATTGGAAATTCTGAGTTCTGCGTTCTGAGTTCTGAACACTAAGCTGTGAATTCTGAATTCAGAATTCGAGTTTGGGAATTCTGAGTTCTGTATTCTGATATCTGCATTCTGAGATTTGAGTTTGAAGCTGTACATTCTGAGTGCTCAATTTCGAATACTGAATTTGGAGTTCTAATTTCTGAGTTCTGAATTAAGAGTTCTGAGTTCTGAATTCTGACTTGTGATTTCTGAGTTCTGAATTCCGCATTGATTACTGAGTTCCGATTTCTGAGTCCTGAATTCTATATTGTGATCACAGAGTTCTGAGTTCTGTCTTCTGAATCCTAAGTTCGAAATGATGGGCTTTGAGTTCTGAATTCTGCATTGAATACTGAGTTCTGAGTTCTGACTTCAGAATTCTGAGCACTGAGATCTGTATTATGAGCTCTGAAAGCTGAGTTCTGAGTTCTAAATTATAAGTTCTGAATTCAGACTTCTGATTGCTGAGTTTTGAAACCTGCCTTCTGAGTTCCAAAAATCTGAGTTCTGAGTTCTAACTTCTGAATTCTGAGTCCGGATCTCTGAATTCTGCGTTTTGATGTCTGAAGTCTGAATTGAGGGTTGCGAAATCTGATTCTGAATACGGATTCTTCGTTCTGCATTCTGCATGCTGCATTCTGAGTTCTGAGTTTCTAGTTCTCAACACTGAGTTCTGATTTTTGAGTTTTGAGTTCCGGGTTGGGAATTGTGGTTCTGAATACTGAGCTCTAATTTCTGAACTCTGCGTTCTGAATGTAGAATTCTGAGTTCTGCATTCAGATTCTGATTTCTGAGTGCTACATTCTAAATTCTGAATTGTAACATCTGAGTTCTGAGTACTACGTTCTAAGGGCTGAGTTCTGAATTGGAAATTCTGAGTTCTGCGTTCTGAGTTCTGAACACTAAGCTGTGAATTCTGAATTCAGAATTCGAGTTTGGGAATTCTGAGTTCTGTATTCTGATATCTGCATTCTGAGATTTGAGTTTGAAGCTGTACATTCTGAGTGCTCAATTTCGAATACTGAATTTGGAGTTCTAATTTCTGAGTTCTGAATTAAGAGTTCTGAGTTCTGAATTCTGACTTGTGATTTCTGAGTTCTGAATTCCGCATTGATTACTGAGTTGCGATTTCTGAGTCCTGAATTCTGAATTGTGATCACAGAGTTCTGAGTTCTGTCTTCTGAATCCTAAGTTCGAAATGATGGGCTTTGAGTTCTGAATTCTGCATTGAATACTGAGTTCTGAGTTCTGACTTCAGAATTCTGAGCACTGAGATCTGTATTATGAGCTCTGAAAGCTGAGTTCTGAGTTCTAAATTATAAGTTCTGAATTCAGACTTCTGATTGCTGAGTTTTGAAACCTGCCTTCTGAGTTCCAAAATCTGAGTTCTGAGTTCTAACTTCTGAATTCTGAGTCCGGATCTCTGAATTCTGCGTTTTGATGTCTGAGGTCTGAATTGAGGGTTGCGAAATCTGATTCTGAATACGGATTCTTCGTTCTGCATTCTGCATGCTGCATTCTGAGTTTCTAGTTCTCAACACTGAGTTCTGATTTTTGAGTTTTGAGTTCCGGGTTGGGAATTGTGGTTCTGAATACTGAGCTCTAATTTCTGAACTCTGCGTTCTGAATTTAGAATTCTGAGTTCTGCATTCAGATTCTGATTTCTGAGTGCTACATTCTAAATTCTGAATTGTAACATCTGAGTTCTGAGTACTACGTTCTAAGGGCTGAGTTCTGAATTGGAAATTCTGAGTTCTGCGTTCTGAGTTCTGAACACTAAGCTGTGAATTCTGAATTCAGAATTCGAGTTTGGGAATTCTGAGTTCTGTATTCTGATATCTGCATTCTGAGATTTGAGTTTGAAGCTGTACATTCTGAGTGCTCAATTTCGAATACTGAATTTGGAGTTCTAATTTCTGAGTTCTGAATTAAGAGTTCTGAGTTCTGAATTCTGACTTGTGATTTCTGAGTTCTGAATTCCGCATTGATTACTGAGTTGCGATTTCTGAGTCCTGAATTCTGAATTGTGATCACAGAGTTCTGAGTTCTGTCTTCTGAATCCTAAGTTCGAAATGATGGGCTTTGAGTTCTGAATTCTGCATTGAATACTGAGTTCTGAGTTCTGACTTCAGAATTCTGAGCACTGAGATCTGTATTATGAGCTCTGAAAGCTGAGTTCTGAGTTCTAAATTATAAGTTCTGAATTCAGACTTCTGATTGCTGAGTTTTGAAACCTGCCTTCTGAGTTCCAAAATCTGAGTTCTGAGTTCTAACTTCTGAATTCTGAGTCCGGATCTCTGAATTCTGCGTTTTGATGTCTGAGGTCTGAATTGAGGGTTGCGAAATCTGATTCTGAATACGGATTCTTCGTTCTGCATTCTGCATGCTGCATTCTGAGTTTCTAGTTCTCAACACTGAGTTCTGATTTTTGAGTTTTGAGTTCCGGGTTGGGAATTGTGGTTCTGAATACTGAGCTCTAATTTCTGAACTCTGCGTTCTGAATTTAGAATTCTGAGTTCTGCATTCAGATTCTGATTTCTGAGTGCTACATTCTAAATTCTGAATTGTAACATCTGAGTTCTGAGTACTACGTTCTAAGGGCTGAGTTCTGAATTGGAAATTCTGAGTTCTGCGTTCTGAGTTCTGAACACTAAGCTGTGAATTCTGAATTCAGAATTCGAGTTTGGGAATTCTGAGTTCTGTATTCTGATATCTGCATTCTGAGATTTGAGTTTGAAGCTATACATTCTGAGTGCTCAATTTCGAATACTGAATTTGGAGTTCTAATTTCTGAGTTCTGAATTAAGAGTTCTGAGTTCTGAATTCTGACTTGTGATTTCTGAGTTCTGAATTCCGCATTGATTACTGAGTTCCGATTTCTGAGTCCTGAATTCTGAATTGTGATCACAGAGTTCTGAGTTCTGTCTTCTGAATCCTAAGTTCGAAATGATGAGCTTTGAGTTCTGAATTCTGCATTGAATACTGAGTTCTGAGTTCTGACTTCAGAATTCTGAGCACTGAGATCTGTATTATGAGCTCTGAAAGCTGAGTTCTGAGTTCTAAATTATAAGTTCTGAATTCAGACTTCTGATTGCTGAGTTTTGAAACCTGCCTTCTGAGTTCCAAAATCTGAGTTCTGAGTTCTAACTTCTGAATTCTGAGTCCGGATCTCTGAATTCTGCGTTTTGATGTCTGAGGTCTGAATTGAGGGTTGCGAAATCTGATTCTGAATACGGATTCTTCGTTCTGCATTCTGCATGCTGCATTCTGAGTTCTGAGTTTCTAGTTCTCAACACTGAGTTCTGATTTTTGAGTTTTGAGTTCCGGGTTGGGAATTGTGGTTCTGAATACTGAGCTCTAATTTCTGAACTCTGCGTTCTGAATTTAGAATTCTGAGTTCTGCATTCAGATTCTGATTTCTGAGTGCTACATTCTAAATTCTGAATTGTAACATCTGAGTTCTGAGTACTACGTTCTAAGGGCTGAGTTCTGAATTGGAAATTCTGAGTTCTGCGTTCTGAGTTCTGAACACTAAGCTGTGAATTCTGAATTCAGAATTCGAGTTTGAGAATTCTGAGTTCTGTATTCTGATATCTGCATTCTGAGATTTGAGTTTGAAGCTGTACATTCTGAGTGCTCAATTTCGAATACTGAATTTGGAGTTCTAATTTCTGAGTTCTGAATTAAGAGTTCTGAGTTCTGAATTCTGACTTGTGATTTCTGAGTTCTGAATTCCGCATTGATTACTGAGTTCCGATTTCTGAGTCCTGAATTCTGAATTGTGATCACAGAGTTCTGAGTTCTGTCTTCTGAATCCGAAGTTCGAAATGATGAGCTTTGAGTTCTGAATTCTGCATTGAATACTGAGTTCTGAGTTCTGACTTCAGAATTCTGAGCACTGAGATCTGTATTATGAGCTCTGAAAGCTGAGTTCTGAGTTCTAAATTATAAGTTCTGAATTCAGACTTCTGATTGCTGAGTTTTGAAACCTGCCTTCTGAGTTCCAAAATCTGAGTTCTGAGTTCTAACTTCTGAATTCTGAGTCCGGATCTCTGAATTCTGCGTTTTGATGTCTGAGGTCTGAATTGAGGGTTGCGAAATCTGATTCTGAATACGGATTCTTCGTTCTGCATTCTGCATGCTGCATTCTGAGTTCTGAGTTTCTAGTTCTCAACACTGAGTTCTGATTTTTGAGTTTTGAGTTCCGGGTTGGGAATTGTGGTTCTGAATACTGAGCTCTAATTTCTGAACTCTGCGTTCTGAATTTAGAATTCTGAGTTCTGCATTCAGATTCTGATTTCTGAGTGCTACATTCTAAATTCTGAATTGTAACATCTGAGTTCTGAGTACTACGTTCTAAGGGCTGAGTTCTGAATTGGAAATTCTGAGTTCTGCGTTCTGAGTTCTGAACACTAAGCTGTGAATTCTGAATTCAGAATTCGAGTTTGGGAATTCTGAGTTCCGTATTCTGATATCTGCATTCTGAGATTTGAGTTTGAAGCTGTACATTCTGAGTGCTCAATTTCGAATACTGAATTTGGAGTTCTAATTTCTGAGTTCTGAATTAAGAGTTCTGAGTTCTGAATTCTGACTTGTGATTTCTGAGTTCTGAATTCCGCATTGATTACTGAGTTCCGATTTCTGAGTCCTGAATTCTGAATTGTGATCACAGAGTTCTGAGTTCTGTCTTCTGAATCCGAAGTTCGAAATGATGAGCTTTGAGTTCTGAATTCTGCATTGAATACTGAGTTCTGAGTTCTGACTTCAGAATTCTGAGCACTGAGATCTGTATTATGAGCTCTGAAAGCTGAGTTCTGAGTTCTAAATTATAAGTTCTGAATTCAGACTTCTGATTGCTGAGTTTTGAAACCTGCCTTCTGAGTTCCAAAATCTGAGTTCTGAGTTCTAACTTCTGAATTCTGAGTCCGGATCTCTGAATTCTGCGTTTTGATGTCTGAGGTCTGAATTGAGGGTTGCGAAATCTGATTCTGAATACGGATTCTTCGTTCTGCATTCTGCATGCTGCATTCTGAGTTCTGAGTTTCTAGTTCTCAACACTGAGTTCTGATTTTAGAGTTTTGAGTTCCGGGTTGGGAATTGTGGTTCTGAATACTGAGCGCTAATTTCTGAACTCTGCGTTCTGAATTTAGAATTCTGAGTTCTGCATTCAGATTCTGATTTCTGAGTGCTACATTCTAAATTCTGAATTGTAACATCTGAGTTCTGAGTACTACGTTCTAAGGGCTGAGTTCTGAATTGGAAATTCTGAGTTCTGCGTTCTGAGTTCTGAACACTAAGCTGTGAATTCTGAATTCAGAATTCGAGTTTGGGAATTCTGAGTTCTGTATTCTGATATCTGCATTCTGAGATTTGAGTTTGAAGCTGTACATTCTGAGTGCTCAATTTCGAATACTGAATTTGGAGTTCTAATTTCTGAGTTCTGAATTCCGCATTGATTACTGAGTTCCGATTTCTGAGTCCTGAATTCTGAATTGTGATCACAGAGTTCTGAGTTCTGTCTTCTGAATCCGAAGTTCAAAATGATGAGCTTTGAGTTCTGAATTCTGCATTGAATACTGAGTTCTGAGTTCTGACTTCAGAATTCTGAGCACTGAGATCTGTATTATGAGCTCTGAATACTGAGTTCTGAGTTCTAAATTATAAGTTCTGAATTCAGACTTCTGATTGCTGAGTTTTGAAACCTGCCTTCTGAGTTCCAAAATCTGAGTTCTGAGTTCTAACTTCTGAATTCTGAGATTTGAGTTTGAAGCTGTACATTCTGAGTGCTCAATTTCGAATACTGAATTTGGAGTTCTAATTTCTGAGTTCTGAATTAAGATTTCTGAGTTCTGAATTCTGACTTGTGATTTCTGAGTTCTGAATTCCGCATTGATTACTGAGTTCCGATTTCTGAGTCCTGAATTCTGAATTGTGATCACAGAGTTCTGAGTTCTGTCTTCTGAATCCGAAGTTCGAAATGATGAGCTTTGAGTTCTGAATTCTGCATTGAATACTGAGTTCTGAGTTCTGACTTCAGAATTCTGAGCACTGAGATCTGTATTATGAGCTCTGAAAGCTGAGTTCTGAGTTCTAAATTATAAGTTCTGAATTCAGACTTCTGATTGCTGAGTTTTGAAACCTGCCTTCTGAGTTCCAAAATCTGAGTTCTGAGTTCTAACTTCTGAATTCTGAGTCCGGATCTCTGAATTCTGCGTTTTGATGTCTGAGGTCTGAATTGAGGGTTGCGAAATCTGATTCTGAATACGGATTCTTCGTTCTGCATTCTGCATGCTGCATTCTGAGTTCTGAGTTTCTAGTTCTCAACACTGAGTTCTGATTTTTGAGTTTTGAGTTCCGGGTTGGGAATTGTGGTTCTGAATACTGAGCTCTAATTTCTGAACTCTGCGTTCTGAATTTAGAATTCTGAGTTCTGCATTCAGATTCTGATTTCTGAGTGCTACATTCTAAATTCTGAATTGTAACATCTGAGTTCTGAGTACTACGTTCTAAGGGCTGAGTTCTGAATTGGAAATTCTGAGTTCTGCGTTCTGAGTTCTGAACACTAAGCTGTGAATTCTGAATTCAGAATTCGAGTTTGGGAATTCTGAGTTCCGTATTCTGATATCTGCATTCTGAGATTTGAGTTTGAAGCTGTACATTCTGAGTGCTCAATTTCGAATACTGAATTTGGAGTTCTAATTTCTGAGTTCTGAATTCCGCATTGATTACTGAGTTCCGATTCCTGAGTCCTGAATTCTGAATTGTGATCACAGAGTTCTGAGTTCTGTCTTCTGAATCCGAAGTTCGAAATGATGAGCTTTGAGTTCTGAATTCTGCATTGAATACTGAGTTCTGAGTTCTGACTTCAGAATTCTGAGCACTGAGATCTGTATTATGAGCTCTGAAAGCTGAGTTCTGAGTTCTAAATTATAAGTTCTGAATTCAGACTTCTGATTGCTGAGTTTTGAAACCTGCCTTCTGAGTTCCAAAATCTGAGTTCTGAGTTCTAACTTCTGAATTCTGAGATTTGAGTTTGAAGCTGTACATTCTGAGTGCTCAATTTCGAATACTGAATTTGGAGTTCTAATTTCTGAGTTCTGAATTAAGAGTTCTGAGTTCTGAATTCTGACTTGTGATTTCTGAGTTCTGAATTCCGCATTGATTACTGAGTTCCGATTTCTGAGTCCTGAATTCTGAATTGTGATCACAGAGTTCTGAGTTCTGTCTTCTGAATCCTAAGTTCGAAATGATGAGCTTTGAGTTCTGAATTCTGCATTGAATACTGAGTTCTGAGTTCTGACTTCAGAATTCTGAGCACTGAGATCTGTATTATGAGCTCTGAAAGCTGAGTTCTGAGTTCTAAATTATAAGTTCTGAATTCAGACTTCTGATTGCTGAGTTTTGAAACCTGCCTTCTGAGTTCCAAAATCTGAGTTCTGAGTTCTAACTTCTGAATTCTGAGATTTGAGTTTGAAGCTGTACATTCTGAGTGCTCAATTTCGAATACTGAATTTGGAGTTCTAATTTCTGAGTTCTGAATTAAGAGTTCTGAGTTCTGAATTCTGACTTGTGATTTCTGAGTTCTGAATTCCGCATTGATTTCTGAGTTGCGATTTCTGAGTCCTGAATTCTGAATTGTGATCACAGAGTTCTGAGTTCTGTCTTCTGAATCCGAAGTTCGAAATGATGAGCTTTGAGTTCTGAATTCTGTATTGAATACTGAGTTCTGAGTTCTGACTTCAGAATTCTGAGCACTGAGATCTGTATTATGAGCTCTGAAAGCTGAGTTCTGAGTTCTAAATTATAAGTTCTGAATTCAGACTTCTGATTGCTGAGTTTTGAAACCTGCCTTCTGAGTTCCAAAATCTGAGTTCTGAGTTCTAACTTCTGAATTCTGAGTCCGGATCTCTGAATTCTGCGTTTTGATGTCTGAGGTCTGAATTGAGGGTTGCGAAATCTGATTCTGAATACGGATTCTTCGTTCTGCAGTCTGCATTGTGAGTTCTGAGTTTCTAGTTCTCAACACTGAGTTCTGATTTTTGAGTTTTGAGTTCCGGGTTGGGAATTGTGGTTCTGAATACTGAGCTCTAATTTCTGAACTCTGCGTTCTGAATTTAGAATTCTGAGTTCTGCATTCAGATTCTGATTTCTGAGTGCTACATTCTAAATTCTGAATTGTAACATCTGAGTTCTGAGTACTACGTTCTAAGGGCTGAGTTCTGAATTGGAAATTCTGAGTTCTGCGTTCTGAGTTCTGAACACTAAGCTGTGAATTCTGAATTCAGAATTCGAGTTTGGGAATTCTGAGTTCTGTATTCTGATATCTGCATTCTGAGATTTGAGTTTGAAGCTGTACATTCTGAGTGCTCAATTTCAAATACTGAATTTGGAGTTCTAATTTCTGAGTTCTGAATTAAGAGTTCTGAGTTCTGAATTCTGACTTGTGATTTCTGAGTTCTGAATTCCGCATTGATTACTGAGTTCCGATTTCTGAGTCCTGAATTCTATATTGTGATCACAGAGTTCTGAGTTCTGTCTTCTGAATCCTAAGTTCGAAATGATGGGCTTTGAGTTCTGAATTCTGCATTGAATACTGAGTTCTGAGTTCTGACTTCAGAATTCTGAGCACTGAGATCTGTATTATGAGCTCTGAAAGCTGAGTTCTGAGTTCTAAATTATAAGTTCTGAATTCAGACTTCTGATTGCTGAGTTTTGAAACCTGCCTTCTGAGTTCCAAAATCTGAGTTCTGAGTTCTAACTTCTGAATTCTGAGTCCGGATCTCTGAATTCTGCGTTTTGATGTCTGAGGTCTGAATTGAGGGTTGCGAAATCTGATTCTGAATACGGATTCTTCGTTCTGCATTCTGAGTTCTGAGTTCTGAGTTTCTAGTTCTCAACACTGAGTTCTGATTTTTGAGTTTTGAGTTCCGGGTTGGGAATTGTGGTTCTGAATACTGAGCTCTAATTTCTGAACTCTGCGTTCTGAATTTAGAATTCTGAGTTTTGCATTCAGATTCTGATTTCTGAGTGCTACATTCTAAAGTCTGAATTGTAACATCTGAGTTCTGAGTACTACGTTCTAAGGGCTGAGTTCTGAATTGGAAATTCTGAGTTCTGCGTTCTGAGTTCTGAACACTAAGCTGTGAATTCTGAATTCAGAATTCGAGTTTGGGAATTCTGAGTTCTGTATTCTGATATCTGCATTCTGAGATTTGAGTTTGAAGCTGTACATTCTGAGTGCTCAATTTCGAATACTGAATTTGGAGTTCTAATTTCTGAGTTCTGAATTCCGCATTGATTACTGAGTTCCGATTTCTGAGTCCTGAATTCTGAATTGTGATCACAGAGTTCTGAGTTCTGTCTTCTGAATCCTAAGTTCGAAATGATGAGCTTTGAGTTCTGAATTCTGCATTGAATACTGAGTTCTGAGTTCTGACTTCAGAATTCTGAGCACTGAGATCTGTATTATGAGCTCTGAAAGCTGAGTTCTGAGTTCTAAATTATAAGTTCTGAATTCAGACTTCTGATTGCTGAGTTTTGAAACCTGCCTTCTGAGTTCCAAAATCTGAGTTCTGAGTTCTAACTTCTGAATTCTGAGTCCGGATCTCTGAATTCTGCGTTTTGATGTCTGAGGTCTGAATTGAGGGTTGCGAAATCTGATTCTGAATACGGATTCTTCGTTCTGCATTCTGCATGCTGCATTCTGAGTTCTGAGTTTCTAGTTCTCAACACTGAGTTCTGATTTTTGAGTTTTGACTTCCGGGTTGGGAATTGTGGTTCTGAATACTGAGCTCTAATTTCTGAACTCTGCGTTCTGAATTTAGAATTCTGAGTTCTGCATTCAGATTCTGATTTCTGAGTGCTACATTCTAAATTCTTAATTGTAACATCTGAGTTCTGAGTACTACGTTCTAAGGGCTGAGTTCTGAATTGGAAATTCTGAGTTCTGCGTTCTGAGTTCTGAACACTAAGCTGTGAATTCTGAATTCAGAATTCGAGTTTGGGAATTCTGAGTTCTGTATTCTGATATCTGCATTCTGAGATTTGAGTTTGAAGCTATACATTCTGAGTGCTCAATTTCGAATACTGAATTTGGAGTTCTAATTTCTGAGTTCTGAATTAAGAGTTCTGAGTTCTGAATTCTGACTTGTGATTTCTGAGTTCTGAATTCCGCATTGATTACTGAGTTCCGATTTCTGAGTCCTGAATTCTGAATTGTGATCACAGAGTTCTGAGTTCTGTCTTCTGAATCCTAAGTTCGAAATGATGAGCTTTGAGTTCTGAATTCTGCATTGAATACTGAGTTCTGAGTTCTGACTTCAGAATTCTGAGCACTGAGATCTGTATTATGAGCTCTGAAAGCTGAGTTCTGAGTTCTAAATTATAAGTTCTGAATTCAGACTTCTGATTGCTGAGTTTTGAAACCTGCCTTCTGAGTTCCAAAATCTGAGTTCTGAGTTCTAACTTCTGAATTCTGAGTCCGGATCTCTGAATTCTGCGTTTTGATGTCTGAGGTCTGAATTGAGGGTTGCGAAATCTGATTCTGAATACGGATTCTTCGTTCTGCATTCTGCATTCTGAGTTCTGAGTTTCTAGTTCTCAACACTGAGTTCTGATTTTTGAGTTTTGAGTTCCGGGTTGGGAATTGTGGTTCTGAATACTGAGCTCTAATTTCTGAACTCTGCGTTCTGAATTTAGAATTCTGAGTTCTGCATTCAGATTCTGATTTCTGAGTGCTACATTCTAAAGTCTGAATTGTAACATCTGAGTTCTGAGTACTACGTTCTAAGGGCTGAGTTCTGAATTGGAAATTCTGAGTTCTGCGTTCTGAGTTCTGAACACTAAGCTGTGAATTCTGAATTCAGAATTCGAGTTTGGGAATTCTGAGTTCTGTATTCTGATATCTGCATTCTGAGATTTGAGTTTGAAGCTGTACATTCTGAGTGCTCAATTTCGAATACTGAATTTGGAGTTCTAATTTCTGAGTTCTGAATTAAGAGTTCTGAGTTCTGAATTCTGACTTGTGATTTCTGAGTTCTGAATTCCGCATTGATTACTGAGTTCCGATTTCTGAGTCCTGAATTCTGAATTGTGATCACAGAGTTCTGAGTTCTGTCTTCTGAATCCGAAGTTCGAAATGATGAGCTTTGAGTTCTGAATTCTGCATTGAATACTGAGTTCTGAGTTCTGACTTCAAAATTCTGAGCACTGAGATCTGTATTATGAGCTCTGAAAGCTGAGTTCTGAGTTCTAAATTATAAGTTCTGAATTCAGACTTCTGATTGCTGAGTTTTGAAACCTGCCTTCTGAGTTCCAAAATCTGAGTTCTGAGTTCTAACTTCTGAATTCTGAGTCCGGATCTCTGAATTCTGCGTTTTGATGTCTGAGGTCTGAATTGAGGGTTGCGAAATCTGATTCTGAATACGGATTCTTCGTTCTGCATTCTGCATGCTGCATTCTGAGTTCTGAGTTTCTAGTTCTCAACACTGAGTTCTGATTTTTGAGTTTTGAGTTCCGGGTTGGGAATTGTGGTTCTGAATACTGAGCTCTAATTTCTGAACTCTGCGTTCTGAATTTAGAATTCTGAGTTCTGCATTCAGATTCTGATTTCTGAGTGCTACATTCTAAATTCTGAATTGTAACATCTGAGTTCTGAGTACTACGTTCTAAGGGCTGAGTTCTGAATTGGAAATTCTGAGTTCTGCGTTCTGAGTTCTGAACACTAAGCTGTGAATTCTGAATTCAGAATTCGAGTTTGGGAATTCTGAGTTCCGTATTCTGATATCTGCATTCTGAGATTTGAGTTTGAAGCTGTACATTCTGAGTGCTCAATTTCGAATACTGAATTTGGAGTTCTAATTTCTGAGTTCTGAATTCCGCATTGATTACTGAGTTCCGATTTCTGAGTCCTGAATTCTGAATTGTGATCACAGAGTTCTGAGTTCTGTCTTCTGAATCCGAAGTTCAAAATGATGAGCTTTGAGTTCTGAATTCTGCATTGAATACTGAGTTCTGAGTTCTGACTTCAGAATTCTGAGCACTGAGATCTGTATTATGAGCTCTGAAAGCTGAGTTCTGAGTTCTAAATTATAAGTTCTGAATTCAGACTTCTGATTGCTGAGTTTTGAAACCTGCCTTCTGAGTTCCAAAATCTGAGTTCTGAGTTCTAACTTCTGAATTCTGAGATTTGAGTTTGAAGCTGTACATTCTGAGTGCTCAATTTCGAATACTGAATTTGGAGTTCTAATTTCTGAGTTCTGAATTAAGAGTTCTGAGTTCTGAATTCTGACTTGTGATTTCTGAGTTCTGAATTCCGCATTGATTACTGAGTTCCGATTTCTGAGTCCTGAATTCTGAATTGTGATCACAGAGTTCTGACTTCTGTCTTCTGAATCCTAAGTTCGAAATGATGAGCTTTGAGTTCTGAATTCTGCATTGAATACTGAGTTCTGAGTTCTGACTTCAGAATTCTGAGCACTGAGATCTGTATTATGAGCTCTGAAAGCTGAGTTCTGAGTTCTAAATTATAAGTTCTGAATTCAGACTTCTGATTGCTGAGTTTTGAAACCTGCCTTCTGAGTTCCAAAATCTGAGTTCTGAGTTCTAACTTCTGAATTCTGAGATTTGAGTTTGAAGCTGTACATTCTGAGTGCTCAATTTCGAATACTGAATTTGGAGTTCTAATTTCTGAGTTCTGAATTAAGAGTTCTGAGTTCTGAATTCTGACTTGTGATTTCTGAGTTCTGAATTCCGCATTGATTTCTGAGTTGCGATTTCTGAGTCCTGAATTCTGAATTGTGATCACAGAGTTCTGAGTTCTGTCTTCTGAATCCGAAGTTCGCAATGATGAGCTTTGAGTTCTGAATTCTGTATTGAATACTGAGTTCTGAGTTCTGACTTCAGAATTCTGAGCACTGAGATCTGTATTATGAGCTCTGAAAGCTGAGTTCTGAGTTCTAAATTATAAGTTCTGAATTCAGACTTCTGATTGCTGAGTTTTGAAACCTGCCTTCTGAGTTCCAAAATCTGAGTTCTGAGTTCTAACTTCTGAATTCTGAGTCCGGATCTCTGAATTCTGCGTTTTGATGTCTGAGGTCTGAATTGAGGGTTGCGAAATCTGATTCTGAATACGGATTCTTCGTTCTGCAGTCTGCATTCTGAGTTCTGAGTTTCTAGTTCTCAACACTGAGTTCTGATTTTTGAGTTTTGAGTTCCGGGTTGGGAATTGTGGTTCTGAATACTGAGCTCTAATTTCTGAACTCTGCGTTCTGAATTTAGAATTCTGAGTTCTGCATTCAGATTCTGATTTCTGAGTGCTACATTCTAAATTCTGAATTGTAACATCTGAGTTCTGAGTACTACGTTCTAAGGGCTGAGTTCTGAATTGGAAATTCTGAGTTCTGCGTTCTGAGTTCTGAACACTAAGCTGTGAATTCTGAATTCAGAATTCGAGTTTGGGAATTCTGAGTTCTGTATTCTGATATCTGCATTCTGAGATTTGAGTTTGAAGCTGTACATTCTGAGTGCTCAATTTCGAATACTGAATTTGGAGTTCTAATTTCTGAGTTCTGAATTAAGAGTTCTGAGTTCTGAATTCTGACTTGTGATTTCTGAGTTCTGAATTCCGCATTGATTACTGAGTTCCGATTTCTGAGTCCTGAATTCTATATTGTGATCACAGAGTTCTGAGTTCTGTCTTCTGAATCCTAAGTTCGAAATGATGGGCTTTGAGTTCTGAATTCTGCATTGAATACTGAGTTCTGAGTTCTGACTTCAGAATTCTGAGCACTGAGATCTGTATTATGAGCTCTGAAAGCTGAGTTCTGAGTTCTAAATTATAAGTTCTGAATTCAGACTTCTGATTGCTGAGTTTTGAAACCTGCCTTCTGAGTTCCAAAATCTGAGTTCTGAGTTCTAACTTCTGAATTCTGAGTCCGGATCTCTGAATTCTGCGTTTTGATGTCTGAGGTCTGAATTGAGGGTTGCGAAATCTGATTCTGAATACGGATTCTTCGTTCTGCAGTCTGCATTCTGAGTTCTGAGTTTCTAGTTCTCAACACTGAGTTCTGATTTTTGAGTTTTGAGTTCCGGGTTGGGAATTGTGGTTCTGAATACTGAGCTCTAATTTCTGAACTCTGCGTTCTGAATTTAGAATTCTGAGTTCTGCATTCAGATTCTGATTTCTGAGTGCTACATTCTAAATTCTGAATTGTAACATCTGAGTTCTGAGTACTACGTTCTAAGGGCTGAGTTCTGAATTGGAAATTCTGAGTTCTGCGTTCTGAGTTCTGAACACTAAGCTGTGAATTCTGAATTCAGAATTCGAGTTTGGGAATTCTGAGTTCTGTATTCTGATATCTGCATTCTGAGATTTGAGTTTGAAGCTGTACATTCTGAGTGCTCAATTTCGAATACTGAATTTGGAGTTCTAATTTCTGAGTTCTGAATTAAGAGTTCTGAGTTCTGAATTCTGACTTGTGATTTCTGAGTTCTGAATTCCGCATTGATTACTGAGTTCCGATTTCTGAGTCCTGAATTCTATATTGTGATCACAGAGTTCTGAGTTCTGTCTTCTGAATCCGAAGTTCGAAATGATGGGCTTTGAGTTCTGAATTCTGCATTGAATACTGAGTTCTGAGTTCTGACTTCAGAATTCTGAGCACTGAGATCTGTATTATGAGCTCTGAAAGCTGAGTTCTGAGTTCTAAATTATAAGTTCTGAATTCAGACTTCTGATTGCTGAGTTTTGAAACCTGCCTTCTGAGTTCCAAAATCTGAGTTCTGAGTTCTAACTTCTGAATTCTGAGTCCGGATCTCTGAATTCTGCGTTTTGATGTCTGAGGTCTGAATTGAGGGTTGCGAAATCTGATTCTGAATACGGATTCTTCGTTCTGCATTCTGCATTCTGAGTTCTGAGTTTCTAGTTCTCAACACTGAGTTCTGATTTTTGAGTTTTGAGTTCCGGGTTGGGAATTGTGGTTCTGAATACTGAGCTCTAATTTCTGAACTCTGCGTTCTGAATTTAGAATTCTGAGTTTTGCATTCAGATTCTGATTTCTGAGTGCTACATTCTAAAGTCTGAATTGTAACATCTGAGTTCTGAGTACTACGTTCTAAGGGCTGAGTTCTGAATTGGAAATTCTGAGTTCTGCGTTCTGAGTTCTGAACACTAAGCTGTGAATTCTGAATTCAGAATTCGAGTTTGGGAATTCTGAGTTCTGTATTCTGATATCTGCATTCTGAGATTTGAGTTTGAAGCTGTACATTCTGAGTGCTCAATTTCGAATACTGAATTTGGAGTTCTAATTTCTGAGTTCTGAATTCCGCATTGATTACTGAGTTCCGATTTCTGAGTCCTGAATTCTGAATTGTGATCACAGAGTTCTGAGTTCTGTCTTCTGAATCCTAAGTTCGAAATGATGAGCTTTGAGTTCTGAATTCTGCATTGAATACTGAGTTCTGAGTTCTGACTTCAGAATTCTGAGCACTGAGATCTGTATTATGAGCTCTGAAAGCTGAGTTCTGAGTTCTAAATTATAAGTTCTGAATTCAGACTTCTGATTGCTGAGTTTTGAAACCTGCCTTCTGAGTTCCAAAATCTGAGTTCTGAGTTCTAACTTCTGAATTCTGAGATTTGAGTTTGAAGCTGTACATTCTGAGTGCTCAATTTCGAATACTGAATTTGGAGTTCTAATTTCTGAGTTCTGAATTAAGAGTTCTGAGTTCTGAATTCTGACTTGTGATTTCTGAGTTCTGAATTCCGCATTGATTACTGAGTTGCGATTTCTGAGTCCTGAATTCTGAATTGTGATCACAGAGTTCTGAGTTCTGTCTTCTGAATCCTAAGTTCGAAATGATGAGCTTTGAG
This sequence comes from Ochotona princeps, assembly GCF_030435755.1. Taxonomy (NCBI): domain Eukaryota; kingdom Metazoa; phylum Chordata; class Mammalia; order Lagomorpha; family Ochotonidae; genus Ochotona; species Ochotona princeps. Next base: position 2,750,964 of record NC_080866.1, on the reverse strand, counting down.
TTCTGAATTCTGCATTGAATACTGAGTTCTGAGTTCTGACTTCAGAATTCTGAGCACTGAGATCTGTATTATGAGCTCTGAAAGCTGAGTTCTGAGTTCTAAATTATAAGTTCTGAATTCAGACTTCTGATTGCTGAGTTTTGAAACCTGCCTTCTGAGTTCCAAAATCTGAGTTCTGAGTTCTAACTTCTGAATTCTGAGATTTGAGTTTGAAGCTGTACATTCTGAGTGCTCAATTTCGAATACTGAATTTGGAGTTCTAATTTCTGAGTTCTGAATTAAGAGTTCTGAGTTCTGAATTCTGACTTGTGATTTCTGAGTTCTGAATTCCGCATTGATTTCTGAGTTGCGATTTCTGAGTCCTGAATTCTGAATTGTGATCACAGAGTTCTGAGTTCTGTCTTCTGAATCCGAAGTTCGAAATGATGAGCTTTGAGTTCTGAATTCTGTATTGAATACTGAGTTCTGAGTTCTGACTTCAGAATTCTGAGCACTGAGATCTGTATTATGAGCTCTGAAAGCTGAGTTCTGAGTTCTAAATTATAAGTTCTGAATTCAGACTTCTGATTGCTGAGTTTTGAAACCTGCCTTCTGAGTTCCAAAATCTGAGTTCTGAGTTCTAACTTCTGAATTCTGAGTCCGGATCTCTGAATTCTGCGTTTTGATGTCTGAGGTCTGAATTGAGGGTTGCGAAATCTGATTCTGAATACGGATTCTTCGTTCTGCATTCTGCATGCTGCATTGTGAGTTCTGAGTTTCTAGTTCTCAACACTGAGTTCTGATTTTTGAGTTTTGAGTTCCGGGTTGGGAATTGTGGTTCTGAATACTGAGCTCTAATTTCTGAACTCTGCGTTCTGAATTTAGAATTCTGAGTTCTGCATTCAGATTCTGATTTCTGAGTGCTACATTCTAAAGTCTGAATTGTAACATCTGAGTTCTGAGTACTACGTTCTAAGGGCTGAGTTCTGAATTGGAAATTCTGAGTTCTGCGTTCTGAGTTCTGAACACTAAGCTGTGAATTCTGAATTCAGAATTCGAGTTTGGGAATTCTGAGTTCTGTATTCTGATATCTGCATTCTGAGATTTGAGTTTGAAGCTGTACATTCTGAGTGCTCAATTTCGAATACTGAATTTGGAGTTCTAATTTCTGAGTTCTGAATTCCGCATTGATTACTGAGTTCCGATTTCTGAGTCCTGAATTCTGAATTGTGATCACAGAGTTCTGAGTTCTGTCTTCTGAATCCTAAGTTCGAAATGATGAGCTTTGAGTTCTGAATTCTGCATTGAATACTGAGTTCTGAGTTCTGACTTCAGAATTCTGAGCACTGAGATCTGTATTATGAGCTCTGAAAGCTGAGTTCTGAGTACTAAATTATAAGTTCTGAATTCAGACTTCTGATTGCTGAGTTTTGAAACCTGCCTTCTGAGTTCCAAAATCTGAGTTCTGAGTTCTAACTTCTGAATTCTGAGATTTGAGTTTGAAGCTGTACATTCTGAGTGCTCAATTTCGAATACTGAATTTGGAGTTCTAATTTCTGAGTTCTGAATTAAGAGTTCTGAGTTCTGAATTCTGACTTGTGATTTCTGAGTTCTGAATTCCGCATTGATTACTGAGTTCCGATTTCTGAGTCCTGAATTCTGAATTGTGATCACAGAGTTCTGAGTTCTGTCTTCTGAATCCTAAGTTCGAAATGATGAGCTTTGAGTTCTGAATTCTGCATTGAATACTGAGTTCTGAGTTCTGACTTCAGAATTCTGAGCACTGAGATCTGTATTATGAGCTCTGAAAGCTGAGTTCTGAGTTCTAAATTATAAGTTCTGAATTCAGACTTCTGATTGCTGAGTTTTGAAACCTGCCTTCTGAGTTCCAAAATCTGAGTTCTGAGTTCTAACTTCTGAATTCTGAGTCCGGATCTCTGAATTCTGCGTTTTGATGTCTGAGGTCTGAATTGAGGGTTGCGAAATCTGATTCTGAATACGGATTCTTCGTTCTGCATTCTGCATGCTGCATTGTGAGTTCTGAGTTTCTAGTTCTCAACACTGAGTTCTGATTTTTGAGTTTTGAGTTCCGGGTTGGGAATTGTGGTTCTGAATACTGAGCTCTAATTTCTGAACTCTGCGTTCTGAATTTAGAATTCTGAGTTCTGCATTCAGATTCTGATTTCTGAGTGCTACATTCTAAATTCTGAATTGTAACATCTGAGTTCTGAGTACTACGTTCTAAGGGCTGAGTTCTGAATTGGAAATTCTGAGTTCTGCGTTCTGAGTTCTGAACACTAAGCTGTGAATTCTGAATTCAGAATTCGAGTTTGGGAATTCTGAGTTCTGTATTCTGATATCTGCATTCTGAGATTTGAGTTTGAAGCTGTACATTCTGAGTGCTCAATTTCGAATACTGAATTTGGAGTTCTAATTTCTGAGTTCTGAATTAAGAGTTCTGAGTTCTGAATTCTGACTTGTGATTTCTGAGTTCTGAATTCCGCATTGATTACTGAGTTCCGATTTCTGAGTCCTGAATTCTGAATTGTGATCACAGAGTTCTGAGTTCTGTCTTCTGAATCCGAAGTTCGAAATGATGAGCTTTGAGTTCTGAATTCTGCATTGAATACTGAGTTCTGAGTTCTGACTTCAGAATTCTGAGCACTGAGATCTGTATTATGAGCTCTGAAAGCTGAGTTCTGAGTTCTAAATTATAAGTTCTGAATTCAGACTTCTGATTGCTGAGTTTTGAAACCTGCCTTCTGAGTTCCAAAATCTGAGTTCTGAGTTCTAACTTCTGAATTCTGAGTCCGGATCTCTGAATTCTGCGTTTTGATGTCTGAGGTCTGAATTGAGGGTTGCGAAATCTGATTCTGAATACGGATTCTTCGTTCTGCATTCTGCATTCTGAGTTCTGAGTTTCTAGTTCTCAACACTGAGTTCTGATTTTTGAGTTTTGAGTTCCGGGTTGGGAATTGTGGTTCTGAATACTGAGCTCTAATTTCTGAACTCTGCGTTCTGAATTTAGAATTCTGAGTTCTGCATTCAGATTCTGATTTCTGAGTGCTACATTCTAAATTCTGAATTGTAACATCTGAGTTCTGAGTACTACGTTCTAAGGGCTGAGTTCTGAATTGGAAATTCTGAGTTCTGCGTTCTGAGTTCTGAACACTAAGCTGTGAATTCTGAATTCAGAATTCGAGTTTGGGAATTCTGAGTTCCGTATTCTGATATCTGCATTCTGAGATTTGAGTTTGAAGCTGTACATTCTGAGTGCTCAATTTCGAATACTGAATTTGGAGTTCTAATTTCTGAGTTCTGAATTAAGAGTTCTGAGTTCTGAATTCTGACTTGTGATTTCTGAGTTCTGAATTCCGCATTGATTACTGAGTTGCGATTTCTGAGTCCTGAATTCTGAATTGTGATCACAGAGTTCTGAGTTCTGTCTTCTGAATCCTAAGTTCGAAATGATGGGCTTTGAGTTCTGAATTCTGCATTGAATACTGAGTTCTGAGTTCTGACTTCAGAATTCTGAGCACTGAGATCTGTATTATGAGCTCTGAAAGCTGAGTTCTGAGTTCTAAATTATAAGTTCTGAATTCAGACTTCTGATTGCTGAGTTTTGAAACCTGCCTTCTGAGTTCCAAAATCTGAGTTCTGAGTTCTAACTTCTGAATTCTGAGTCCGGATCTCTGAATTCTGCGTTTTGATGTCTGAGGTCTGAATTGAGGGTTGCGAAATCTGATTCTGAATACGGATTCTTCGTTCTGCATTCTGCATTCTGAGTTCTGAGTTTCTAGTTCTCAACACTGAGTTCTGATTTTTGAGTTTTGAGTTCCGGGTTGGGAATTGTGGTTCTGAATACTGAGCTCTAATTTCTGAACTCTGCGTTCTGAATTTAGAATTCTGAGTTCTGCATTCAGATTCTGATTTCTGAGTGCTACATTCTAAATTCTGAATTGTAACATCTGAGTTCTGAGTACTACGTTCTAAGGGCTGAGTTCTGAATTGGAAATTCTGAGTTCTGCGTTCTGAGTTCTGAACACTAAGCTGTGAATTCTGAATTCAGAATTCGAGTTTGGGAATTCTGAGTTCTGTATTCTGATATCTGCATTCTGAGATTTGAGTTTGAAGCTGTACATTCTGAGTGCTCAATTTCGAATACTGAATTTGTAGTTCTAATTTCTGAGTTCTGAATTAAGAGTTCTGAGTTCTGAATTCTGACTTGTGATTTCTGAGTTCTGAATTCCGCATTGATTACTGAGTTCCGATTTCTGAGTCCTGAATTCTGAATTGTGATCACAGAGTTCTGAGTTCTGTCTTCTGAATCCGAAGTTCGAAATGATGAGCTTTGAGTTCTGAATTCTGCATTGAATACTGAGTTCTGAGTTCTGACTTCAGAATTCTGAGCACTGAGATCTGTATTATGAGCTCTGAAAGCTGAGTTCTGAGTTCTAAATTATAAGTTCTGAATTCAGACTTCTGATTGCTGAGTTTTGAAACCTGCCTTCTGAGTTCCAAAATCTGAGTTCTGAGTTCTAACTTCTGAATTCTGAGTCCGGATCTCTGAATTCTGCGTTTTGATGTCTGAGGTCTGAATTGAGGGTTGCGAAATCTGATTCTGAATACGGATTCTTCGTTCTGCATTCTGCATGCTGCATTCTGAGTTCTGAGTTTCTAGTTCTCAACACTGAGTTCTGATTTTAGAGTTTTGAGTTCCGGGTTGGGAATTGTGGTTCTGAATACTGAGCTCTAATTTCTGAACTCTGCGTTCTGAATTTAGAATTCTGAGTTCTGCATTCAGATTCTGATTTCTGAGTGCTACATTCTAAATTCTGAATTGTAACATCTGAGTTCTGAGTACTACGTTCTAAGGGCTGAGTTCTGAATTGGAAATTCTGAGTTCTGCGTTCTGAGTTCTGAACACTAAGCTGTGAATTCTGAATTCAGAATTCGAGTTTGGGAATTCTGAGTTCTGTATTCTGATATCTGCATTCTGAGATTTGAGTTTGAAGCTGTACATTCTGAGTGCTCAATTTCGAATACTGAATTTGGAGTTCTAATTTCTGAGTTCTGAATTCCGCATTGATTACTGAGTTCCGATTTCTGAGTCCTGAATTCTGAATTGTGATCACAGAGTTCTGAGTTCTGTCTTCTGAATCCGAAGTTCAAAATGATGAGCTTTGAGTTCTGAATTCTGCATTGAATACTGAGTTCTGAGTTCTGACTTCACAATTCTGAGCACTGAGATCTGTATTATGAGCTCTGAATACTGAGTTCTGAGTTCTAAATTATAAGTTCTGAATTCAGACTTCTGATTGCTGAGTTTTGAAACCTGCCTTCTGAGTTCCAAAATCTGAGTTCTGAGTTCTAACTTCTGAATTCTGAGATTTGAGTTTGAAGCTGTACATTCTGAGTGCTCAATTTCGAATACTGAATTTGGAGTTCTAATCTGAGTTCTGAATTAAGAGTTCTGAGTTCTGAATTCTGACTTGTGATTTCTGAGTTCTGAATTCCGCATTGATTACTGAGTTCCGATTTCTGAGTCCTGAATTCTGAATTGTGATCACAGAGTTCTGAGTTCTGTCTTCTGAATCCGAAGTTCGAAATGATGAGCTTAAGTTCTGAATTCTGTATTGAATACTGAGTTCTGAGTTCTGACTTCAGAATTCTGAGCACTGAGATCTGTATTATGAGCTCTGAAAGCTGAGTTCTGAGTTCTAAATTATAAGTTCTGAATTCAGACTTCTGATTGCTGAGTTTTGAAACCTGCCTTCTGAGTTCCAAAATCTGAGTTCTGAGTTCTAACTTCTGAATTCTGAGTCCGGATCTCTGAATTCTGCGTTTTGATGTCTGAGGTCTGAATTGAGGGTTGCGAAATCTGATTCTGAATACGGATTCTTCGTTCTGCATTCTGCATGCTGCATTGTGAGTTCTGAGTTTCTAGTTCTCAACACTGAGTTCTGATTTTTGAGTTTTGAGTTCCGGGTTGGGAATTGTGGTTCTGAATACTGAGCTCTAATTTCTGAACTCTGCGTTCTGAATTTAGAATTCTGAGTTCTGCATTCAGATTCTGATTTCTGAGTGCTACATTCTAAATTCTGAATTGTAACATCTGAGTTCTGAGTACTACGTTCTAAGGGCTGAGTTCTGAATTGGAAATTCTGAGTTCTGCGTTCTGAGTTCTGAACACTAAGCTGTGAATTCTGAATTCAGAATTCGAGTTTGGGAATTCTGAGTTCTGTATTCTGATATCTGCATTCTGAGATTTGAGTTTGAAGCTGTACATTCTGAGTGCTCAATTTCGAATACTGAATTTGGAGTTCTAATTTCTGAGTTCTGAATTAAGAGTTCTGAGTTCTGAATTCTGACTTGTGATTTCTGAGTTCTGAATTCCGCATTGATTACTGAGTTCCGATTTCTGAGTCCTGAATTCTGAATTGTGATCACAGAGTTCTGAGTTCTGTCTTCTGAATCCTAAGTTCGAAATGATGAGCTTTGAGTTCTGAATTCTGCATTGAATACTGAGTTCCGATTTCTGAGTCCTGAATTCTGAGCACTGAGATCTGTATTATGAGCTCTGAAAGCTGAGTTCTGAGTTCTAAATTATAAGTTCTGAATTCAGACTTCTGATTGCTGAGTTTTGAAACCTGCCTTCTGAGTTCCAAAATCTGAGTTCTGAGTTCTAACTTCTGAATTCTGAGTCCGGATCTCTGAATTCTGCGTTTTGATGTCTGAGGTCTGAATTGAGGGTTGCAAAATCTGATTCTGAATACGGATTCTTCATTCTGCATTCTGCATTCTGAGTTCTGAGTTTCTAGTTCTCAACACTGAGTTCTGATTTTTGAGTTTTGAGTTCCGGGTTGGGAATTGTGGTTCTGAATACTGAGCTCTAATTTCTGAACTCTGCGTTCTGAATGTAGAATTCTGAGTTCTGCATTCAGATTCTGATTTCTGAGTGCTACATTCTAAAGTCTGAGTTGTAACATCTGAGTTCTGAGTACTACGTTCTAAGGGCTGAGTTCTGAATTGGAAATTCTGAGTTCTGCGTTCTGAGTTCTGAACACTAAGCTGTGAATTCTGAATTCAGAATTCGAGTTTGGGAATTCTGAGTTCCGTATTCTGATATCTGCATTCTGAGATTTGAGTTTGAAGCTGTACATTCTGAGTGCTCAATTTCGAATACTGAATTTGGAGTTCTAATTTCTGAGTTCTGAATTAAGAGTTCTGAGTTCTGAATTCTGACTTGTGATTTCTGAGTTCTGAATTCCGCATTGATTACTGAGTTCCGATTTCTGAGTCCTGAAATCTAAATTGTGATCACAGAGTTCTGAGTTCTGTCTTCTGAATCCGAAGTTCGAAATGATGAGCTTTGAGTTCTGAATTCTGCATTGAATACTGAGTTCTGAGTTCTGACTTCAGAATTCTGAGCACTGAGATCTGTATTATGAGCTCTGAAAGCTGAGTTCTGAGTTCTAAATTATAAGTTCTGAATTCAGACTTCTGATTGCTGAGTTTTGAAACCTGCCTTCTGAGTTCCAAAATCTGAGTTCTGAGTTCTAACTTCTGAATTCTGAGTCCGGATCTCTGAATTCTGCGTTTTGATGTCTGAGGTCTGAATTGAGGGTTGCGAAATCTGATTCCGAATACGGATTCTTCGTTCTGCATTCTGCATTCTGAGTTCTGAGTTTCTAGTTCTCAACACTGAGTTCTGATTTTTGAGTTTTGAGTTCCGGGTTGGGAATTGTGGTTCTGAATACTGAGCTCTAATTTCTGAACTCTGCGTTCTGAATGTAGAATTCTGAGTTCTGCATTCAGATTCTGATTTCTGAGTGCTACATTCTAAAGTCTGAATTGTAACATCTGAGTTCTGAGTACTACGTTCTAAGGGCTGAGTTCTGAATTGGAAATTCTGAGTTCTGCGTTCTGAGTTCTGAACACTAAGCTGTGAATTCTGAATTCAGAATTCGAGTTTGGGAATTCTGAGTTCTGTATTCTGATATCTGCATTCTGAGATTTGAGTTTGAAGCTGTACATTCTGAGTGCTCAATTTCGAATACTGAATTTGTAGTTCTAATTTCTGAGTTCTGAATTAAGAGTTCTGAGTTCTGAATTCTGACTTGTGATTTCTGAGTTCTGAATTCCGCATTGATTACTGAGTTCCGATTTCTGAGTCCTGAATTCTGAATTGTGATCACAGAGTTCTGAGTTCTGTCTTCTGAATCCTAAGTTCGAAATGATGAGCTTTGAGTTCTGAATTCTGCATTGAATACTGAGTTCTGAGTTCTGACTTCAGAATTCTGAGCACTGAGATCTGTATTATGAGCTCTGAAAGCTGAGTTCTGAGTTCTAAATTATAAGTTCTGAATTCAGACTTCTGATTGCTGAGTTTTGAAACCTGCCTTCTGAGTTCCAAAATCTGAGTTCTGAGTTCTAACTTCTGAATTCTGAGTCCGGATCTCTGAATTCTGCGTTTTGATGTCTGAGGTCTGAATTGAGGGTTGCCTAATCTGATTCTGAATACGGATTCTTCGTTCTGCATTCTGCATTCTGAGTTCTGAGTTTCTAGTTCTCAACACTGAGTTCTGATTTTTGAGTTTTGAGTTCCGGGTTGGGAATTGTGGTTCTGAATACTGAGCTCTAATTTCTGAACTCTGCGTTCTGAATGTAGAATTCTGAGTTCTGCATTCAGATTCTGATTTCTGAGTGCTACATTCTAAATTCTTAATTGTAACATCTGAGTTCTGAGTACTACGTTCTAAGGGCTGAGTTCTGAATTGGAAATTCTGAGTTCTGCGTTCTGAGTTCTGAACACTAAGCTGTGAATTCTGAATTCAGAATTCGAGTTTGGGAATTCTGAGTTCTGTATTCTGATATCTGCATTCTGAGATTTGAGTTTGAAGCTGTACATTCTGAGTGCTCAATTTCGAATACTGAATTTGGAGTTCTAATTTCTGAGTTCTGAATTAAGAGTTCTGAGTTCTGAATTCTGACTTGTGATTTCTGAGTTCTGAATTCCGCATTGATTACTGAGTTCCGATTTCTGAGTCCTGAATTCTGAATTGTGATCACAGAGTTCTGAGTTCTGTCTTCTGAATCCTAAGTTCGAAATGATGAGCTTTGAGTTCTGAATTCTGCATTGAATACTGAGTTCTGAGTTCTGACTTCAGAATTCTGAGCACTGAGATCTGTATTATGAGCTCTGAAAGCTGAGTTCTGAGTTCTAAATTATAAGTTCTGAATTCAGACTTCTGATTGCTGAGTTTTGAAACCTGCCTTCTGAGTTCCAAAATCTGAGTTCTGAGTTCTAACTTCTGAATTCTGAGTCCGGATCTCTGAATTCTGCGTTTTGATGTCTGAGGTCTGAATTGAGGGTTGCAAAATCTGATTCTGAATACGGATTCTTCGTTCTGCATTCTGCATTCTGAGTTCTGAGTTTCTAGTTCTCAACACTGAGTTCTGATTTTTGAGTTTTGAGTTCCGGGTTGGGAATTGTGGTTCTGAATACTGAGCTCTAATTTCTGAACTCTGCGTTCTGAATTTAGAATTCTGAGTTCTGCATTCAGATTCTGATTTCTGAGTGCTACATTCTAAAGTCTGAATTGTAACATCTGAGTTCTGAGTACTACGTTCTAAGGGCTGAGTTCTGAATTGGAAATTCTGAGTTCTGCGTTCTGAGTTCTGAACACTAAGCTGTGAATTCTGAATTCAGAATTCGAGTTTGGGAATTCTGAGTTCTGTATTCTGATATCTGCATTCTGAGATTTGAGTTCGAAGCTGTACATTCTGAGTGCTCAATTTCGAAAACTGAATTTGGAGTTCTAATTTCTGAGTTCTGAATTAAGAGTTCTGAGTTCTGAATTCTGACTTGTGATTTCTGAGTTCTGAATTCCGCATTGATTACTGAGTTCCGATTTCTGAGTCCTGAATTCTGAATTGTGATCACAGAGTTCTGAGTTCTGTCTTCTGAATCCGAAGTTCGAAATGATGAGCTTTGAGTTCTGAATTCTGCCTTGAATACTGAGTTCTGAGTTCTGACTTCAGAATTCTGAGCACTGAGATCTGTATTATGAGCTCTGAAAGCTGAGTTCTGAGTTCTAAATTATAAGTTCTGAATTCAGACTTCTGATTGCTGAGTTTTGAAACCTGCCTTCTGAGTTCCAAAATCTGAGTTCTGAGTTCTAACTTCTGAATTCTGAGTCCGGATCTCTGAATTCTGCGTTTTGATGTCTGAGGTCTGAATTGAGGGTTGCAAAATCTGATTCTGAATACGGATTCTTCGTTCTGCATTCTGCATTCTGAGTTCTGAGTTTCTAGTTCTCAACACTGAGTTCTGATTTTTGAGTTTTGAGTTCCAGGTTGGGAATTGTGGTTCTGAATACTGAGCTCTAATTTCTGAACTCTGCGTTCTGAATTTAGAATTCTGAGTTCTGCATTCAGATTCTGATTTCTGAGTGCTACATTCTAAATTCTGAATTGTAACATCTGAGTTCTGAGTACTACGTTCTAAGGGCTGAGTTCTGAATTGGAAATTCTGAGTTCTGCGTTCTGAGTTCTGAACACTAAGCTGTGAATTCTGAATTCAGAATTCGAGTTTGGGAATTCTGAGTTCTGTATTCTGATATCTGCATTCTGAGATTTGAGTTCGAAGCTGTACATTCTGAGTGCTCAATTTCGAATACTGAATTTGGAGTTCTAATTTCTGAGTTCTGAATTAAGAGTTCTGAGTTCTGAATTCTGACTTGTGATTTCTGAGTTCTGAATTCCGCATTGATTACTGAGTTCCGATTTCTGAGTCCTGAATTCTGAATTGTGATCACAGAGTTCTGAGTTCTGTCTTCTGAATCCTAAGTTCGAAATGATGGGCTTTGAGTTCTGAATTCTGCATTGAATACTGAGTTCTGAGTTCTGACTTCAGAATTCTGAGCACTGAGATCTGTATTATGAGCTCTGAAAGCTGAGTTCTGAGTTCTAAATTATAAGTTCTGAATTCAGACTTCTGATTGCTGAGTTTTGAAACCTGCCTTCTGAGTTCCAAAATCTGAGTTCTGAGTTCTAACTTCTGAATTCTGAGATTTGAGTTTGAAGCTGTACATTCTGAGTGCTCAATTTCGAATACTGAATTTGGAGTTCTAATTTCTGAGTTCTGAATTAAGAGTTCTGAGTTCTGAATTCTGACTTGTGATTTCTGAGTTCACAATTCCGCATTGATTACTGAGTTGCGATTTCTGAGTCCTGAATTCTGAATTGTGATCACAGAGTTCTGAGTTCTGTCTTCTGAATCCGAAGTTCGAAATGATGAGCTTTGAGTTCTGAATTCTGCATTGAATACTGAGTTCTGAGTTCTGACTTCAGAATTCTGAGCACTGAGATCTGTATTATGAGCTCTGAAAGCTGAGTTCTGAGTTCTAAATTATAAGTTCTGAATTCAGACTTCTGATTGCTGAGTTTTGAAACCTGCCTTCTGAGTTCCAAAATCTGAGTTCTGAGTTCTAACTTCTGAATTCTGAGTCCGGATCTCTGAATTCTGCGTTTTGATGTCTGAGGTCTGAATTGAGGGTTGCGAAATCTGATTCTGAATACGGATTCTTCGTTCTGCATTCTGCATTCTGAGTTCTGAGTTTCTAGTTCTCAACACTGAGTTCTGATTTTTGAGTTTTGAGTTCCGGGTTGGGAATTGTGGTTCTGAATACTGAGCTCTAATTTCTGAACTCTGCGTTCTGAATTTAGAATTCTGAGTTCTGCATTCAGATTCTGATTTCTGAGTGCTACATTCTAAAGTCTGAATTGTAACATCTGAGTTCTGAGTACTACGTTCTAAGGGCTGAGTTCTGAATTGGAAATTCTGAGTTCTGCGTTCTGAGTTCTGAACACTAAGCTGTGAATTCTGAATTCAGAATTCGAGTTTGGGAATTCTGAGTTCTGTATTCTGATATCTGCATTCTGAGATTTGAGTTTGAAGCTGTACATTCTGAGTGCTCAATTTCGAATACTGAATTTGGAGTTCTAATTTCTGAGTTCTGAATTAAGAGTTCTGAGTTCTGAATTCTGACTTGTGATTTCTGAGTTCTGAATTCCGCATTGATTACTGAGTTCCAATTTCTGAGTCCTGAATTCTGAATTGTGATCACAGAGTTCTGAGTTCTGTCTTCTGAATCCGAAGTTCGAAATGATGAGCTTTGAGTTCTGAATTCTGCATTGAATACTGAGTTCTGAGTTCTGACTTCAGAATTCTGAGCACTGAGATCTGTATTATGAGCTCTGAAAGCTGAGTTCTGAGTTCTAAATTATAAGTTCTGAATTCAGACTTCTGATTGCTGAGTTTTGAAACCTGCCTTCTGAGTTCCAAAATCTGAGTTCTGAGTTCTAACTTCTGAATTCTGAGTCCGGATCTCTGAATTCTGCGTTTTGATGTCTGAGGTCTGAATTGAGGGTTGCAAAATCTGATTCTGAATACGGATTCTTCGTTCTGCATTCTGCATTCTGAGTTCTGAGTTTCTAGTTCTCAACACTGAGTTCTGATTTTTGAGTTTTGAGTTCCAGGTTGGGAATTGTGGTTCTGAATACTGAGCTCTAATTTCTGAACTCTGCGTTCTGAATTTAGAATTCTGAGTTCTGCATTCAGATTCTGATTTCTGAGTGCTACATTCTAAATTCTGAATTGTAACATCTGAGTTCTGAGTACTACGTTCTAAGGGCTGAGTTCTGAATTGGAAATTCTGAGTTCTGCGTTCTGAGTTCTGAACACTAAGCTGTGAATTCTGAATTCAGAATTCGAGTTTGGGAATTCTGAGTTCTGTATTCTGATATCTGCATTCTGAGATTTGAGTTCGAAGCTGTACATTCTGAGTGCTCAATTTCGAATACTGAATTTGGAGTTCTAATTTCTGAGTTCTGAATTAAGAGTTCTGAGTTCTGAATTCTGACTTGTGATTTCTGAGTTCTGAATTCCGCATTGATTACTGAGTTCCGATTTCTGAGTCCTGAATTCTGAATTGTGATCACAGAGTTCTGAGTTCTGTCTTCTGAATCCTAAGTTCGAAATGATGGGCTTTGAGTTCTGAATTCTGCATTGAATACTGAGTTCTGAGTTCTGACTTCAGAATTCTGAGCACTGAGATCTGTATTATGAGCTCTGAAAGCTGAGTTCTGAGTTCTAAATTATAAGTTCTGAATTCAGACTTCTGATTGCTGAGTTTTGAAACCTGCCTTCTGAGTTCCAAAATCTGAGTTCTGAGTTCTAACTTCTGAATTCTGAGATTTGAGTTTGAAGCTGTACATTCTGAGTGCTCAATTTCGAATACTGAATTTGGAGTTCTAATTTCTGAGTTCTGAATTAAGAGTTCTGAGTTCTGAATTCTGACTTGTGATTTCTGAGTTCACAATTCCGCATTGATTACTGAGTTGCGATTTCTGAGTCCTGAATTCTGAATTGTGATCACAGAGTTCTGAGTTCTGTCTTCTGAATCCGAAGTTCGAAATGATGAGCTTTGAGTTCTGAATTCTGCATTGAATACTGAGTTCTGAGTTCTGACTTCAGAATTCTGAGCACTGAGATCTGTATTATGAGCTCTGAAAGCTGAGTTCTGAGTTCTAAATTATAAGTTCTGAATTCAGACTTCTGATTGCTGAGTTTTGAAACCTGCCTTCTGAGTTCCAAAATCTGAGTTCTGAGTTCTAACTTCTGAATTCTGAGTCCGGATCTCTGAATTCTGCGTTTTGATGTCTGAGGTCTGAATTGAGGGTTGCGAAATCTGATTCTGAATACGGATTCTTCGTTCTGCATTCTGCATTCTGAGTTCTGAGTTTCTAGTTCTCAACACTGAGTTCTGATTTTTGAGTTTTGAGTTCCGGGTTGGGAATTGTGGTTCTGAATACTGAGCTCTAATTTCTGAACTCTGCGTTCTGAATTTAGAATTCTGAGTTCTGCATTCAGATTCTGATTTCTGAGTGCTACATTCTAAAGTCTGAATTGTAACATCTGAGTTCTGAGTACTACGTTCTAAGGGCTGAGTTCTGAATTGGAAATTCTGAGTTCTGCGTTCTGAGTTCTGAACACTAAGCTGTGAATTCTGAATTCAGAATTCGAGTTTGGGAATTCTGAGTTCTGTATTCTGATATCTGCATTCTGAGATTTGAGTTTGAAGCTGTACATTCTGAGTGCTCAATTTCGAATACTGAATTTGGAGTTCTAATTTCTGAGTTCTGAATTAAGAGTTCTGAGTTCTGAATTCTGACTTGTGATTTCTGAGTTCTGAATTACGCATTGATTACTGAGTTCCAATTTCTGAGTCCTGAATTCTGAATTGTGATCACAGAGTTCTGAGTTCTGTCTTCTGAATCCTAAGTTCGAAATGATGAGCTTTGAGTTCTGAATTCTGTATTGAATACTGAGTTCTGAGTTCTGACTTCAGAATTCTGAGCACTGAGATCTGTATTATGAGCTCTGAAAGCTGAGTTCTGAGTTCTAAATTATAAGTTCTGAATTCAGACTTCTGATTGCTGAGTTTTGAAACCTGCCTTCTGAGTTCCAAAATCTGAGTTCTGAGTTCTAACTTCTGAATTCTGAGTCCGGATCTCTGAATTCTGCGTTTTGATGTCTGAGGTCTGAATTGAGGGTTGCGAAATCTGATTCTGAATACGGATTCTTCGTTCTGCATTCTGCATTCTGAGTTCTGAGTTTCTAGTTCTCAACACTGAGTTCTGATTTTTGAGTTTTGAGTTCCGGGTTGGGAATTGTGGTTCTGAATACTGAGCTCTAATTTCTGAACTCTGCGTTCTGAATTTAGAATTCTGAGTTCTGCATTCAGATTCTGATTTCTGAGTGCTACATTCTAAAGTCTGAATTGTAACATCTGAGTTCTGAGTACTACGTTCTAAGGGCTGAGTTCTGAATTGGAAATTCTGAGTTCTGCGTTCGGAGTTCTGAACACTAAGCTGTGAATTCTGAATTCAGAATTCGAGTTTGGGAATTCTGAGTTCTGTATTCTGATATCTGCATTCTGAGATTTGAGTTTGAAGCTGTACATTCTGAGTGCTCAATTTCGAATACTGAATTTGGAGTTCTAATTTCTGAGTTCTGAATTAAGAGTTCTGAGTTCTGAATTCTGACTTGTGATTTCTGAGTTCTGAATTCCGCATTGATTACTGAGTTCCAATTTCTGAGTCCTGAATTCTGAATTGTGATCACAGAGTTCTGAGTTCTGTCTTCTGAATCCTAAGTTCGAAATGATGAGCTTTGAGTTCTGAATTCTGTATTGAATACTGAGTTCTGATTTCTGACTTCAGAATTCTGAGCACTGAGATCTGTATTATGAGCTCTGAAAGCTGAGTTCTGAGTTCTAAATTATAAGTTCTGAATTCAGACTTCTGATTGCTGAGTTTTGAAACCTGCCTTCTGAGTTCCAAAATCTGAGTTCTGAGTTCTAACTTCTGAATTCTGAGTCCGGATCTCTGAATTCTGCGTTTTGATGTCTGAGGTCTGAATTGAGGGTTGCGAAATCTGATTCTGAATACGGATTCTTCGTTCTGCATTCTGCATGCTGCATTCTGAGTTCTGAGTTTCTAGTTCTCAACACTGAGTTCTGATTTTTGAGTTTTGAGTTCCGGGTTGGGAATTGTGGTTCTGAATACTGAGCTCTAATTTCTGAACTCTGCGTTCTGAATTTAGAATTCTGAGTTCTGCATTCAGATTCTGATTTCTGAGTGCTACATTCTAAATTCTGAATTGTAACATCTGAGTTCTGAGTACTACGTTCTAAGGGCTGAGTTCTGAATTGGAAATTCTGAGTTCTGCGTTCTGAGTTCTGAACACTAAGCTGTGAATTCTGAATTCAGAATTCGAGTTTGGGAATTCTGAGTTCTGTATTCTGATATCTGCATTCTGAGATTTGAGTTTGAAGCTGTACATTCTGAGTGCTCAATTTCGAATACTGAATTTGGAGTTCTAATTTCTGAGTTCTGAATTAAGAGTTCTGAGTTCTGAATTCTGACTTGTGATTTCTGAGTTCTGAATTCCGCATTGATTACTGAGTTGCGATTTCTGAGTCCTGAATTCTGAATTGTGATCACAGAGTTCTGAGTTCTGTCTTCTGAATCCGAAGTTCGAAATGATGAGCTTTGAGTTCTGAATTCTGCATTGAATACTGAGTTCTGAGTTCTGACTTCAGAATTCTGAGCACTGAGATCTGTATTATGAGCTCTGAAAGCTGAGTTCTGAGTTCTAAAATATAAGTTCTGAATTCAGACTTCTGATTGCTGAGTTTTGAAACCTGCCTCCTGAGTTCCAAAATCTGAGTTCTGAGTTCTAACTTCTGAATTCTGAGATTTGAGTTTGAAGCTGTACATTCTGAGTGCTCAATTTCGAATACTGAATTTGGAGTTCTAATTTCTGAGTTCTGAATTAAGAGTTCTGAGTTCTGAATTCTGACTTGTGATTTCTGAGTTCTGAATTCCGCATTGATTTCTGAGTTGCGATTTCTGAGTCCTGAATTCTGAATTGTGATCACAGAGTTCTGAGTTCTGTCTTCTGAATCCGAAGTTCGAAATGATGAGCTTTGAGTTCTGAATTCTGTATTGAATACTGAGTTCTGAGTTCTGACTTCAGAATTCTGAGCACTGAGATCTGTATTATGAGCTCTGAAAGCTGAGTTCTGAGTTCTAAATTATAAGTTCTGAATTCAGACTTCTGATTGCTGAGTTTTGAAACCTGCCTTCTGAGTTCCAAAATCTGAGTTCTGAGTTCTAACTTCTGAATTCTGAGTCCGGATCTCTGAATTCTGCGTTTTGATGTCTGAGGTCTGAATTGAGGGTTGCGAAATCTGATTCTGAATACGGATTCTTCGTTCTGCAGTCTGCATTCTGAGTTCTGAGTTTCTAGTTCTCAACACTGAGTTCTGATTTTTGAGTTTTGAGTTCCGGGTTGGGAATTGTGGTTCTGAATACTGAGCTCTAATTTCTGAACTCTGCGTTCTGAATTTAGAATTCTGAGTTCTGCATTCAGATTCTGATTTCTGAGTGCTACATTCTAAATTCTGAATTGTAACATCTGAGTTCTGAGTACTACGTTCTAAGGGCTGAGTTCTGAATTGGAAATTCTGAGTTCTGCGTTCTGAGTTCTGAACACTAAGCTGTGAATTCTGAATTCAGAATTCGAGTTTGGGAATTCTGAGTTCTGTATTCTGATATCTGCATTCTGAGATTTGAGTTTGAAGCTGTACATTCTGAGTGCTCAATTTCAAATACTGAATTTGGAGTTCTAATTTCTGAGTTCTGAATTAAGAGTTCTGAGTTCTGAATTCTGACTTGTGATTTCTGAGTTCTGAATTCCGCATTGATTACTGAGTTCCGATTTCTGAGTCCTGAATTCTATATTGTGATCACAGAGTTCTGAGTTCTGTCTTCTGAATCCTAAGTTCGAAATGATGAGTTTTGAAACCTGCCTTCTGCATTGAATACTGAGTTCTGAGTTCTGACTTCAGAATTCTGAGCACTGAGATCTGTATTATGAGCTCTGAAAGCTGAGTTCTGAGTTCTAAATTATAAGTTCTGAATTCAGACTTCTGATTGCTGAGTTTTGAAACCTGCCTTCTGAGTTCCAAAATCTGAGTTCTGAGTTCTAACTTCTGAATTCTGAGTCCGGATCTCTGAATTCTGCATTTTGATGTCTGATGTCTGAATTGAGGGTTGCGAAATCTGATTCTGAATACGGATTCTTCGTTCTGCATTCTGCAGTCTGAGTTCTGAGTTTCTAGTTCTCAACACTGAGTTCTGATTTTTGAGCTTTGAGTTCCGGGTTGGGAATTGTGGTTCTGAATACTGAGCTCTAATTTCTGAACTCTGCGTTCTGAATTTAGAATTCTGAGTTCTGCATTCAGATTCTGATTTCTGAGTGCTACATTCTAAAGTCTGAATTGTAACATCTGAGTTCTGAGTACTACGTTCTAAGGGCTGAGTTCTGAATTGGAAATTCTGAGTTCTGCGTTCTGAGTTCTGAACACTAAGCTGTGAATTCTGAATTCAGAATTCGAGTTTGGGAATTCTGAGTTCTGTATTCTGATATCTGCATTCTGAGATTTGAGTTTGAAGCTGTACATTCTGAGTGCTCAATTTCGAATACTGAATTTGGAGTTCTAATTTCTGAGTTCTGAATTAAGAGTTCTGAGTTCTGAATTCTGACTTGTGATTTCTGAGTTCTGAATTCCGCATTGATTACTGAGTTCCGATTTCTGAGTCCTGAATTCTGAATTGTGATCACAGAGTTCTGAGTTCTGTCTTCTGAATCCTAAGTTCGAAATGATGAGCTTTGAGTTCTGAATTCTGCATTGAATACTGAGTTCTGAGTTCTGACTTCAAAATTCTGAGCACTGAGATCTGTATTATGAGCTCTGAAAGCTGAGTTCTGAGTTCTAAATTATAAGTTCTGAATTCAGACTTCTGATTGCTGAGTTTTGAAACCTGCCTTCTGAGTTCCAAAATCTGAGTTCTGAGTTCTAACTTCTGAATTCTGAGATTTGAGTTTGAAGCTGTACATTCTGAGTGCTCAATTTCGAATACTGAATTTGGAGTTCTAATTTCTGAGTTCTGAATTAAGAGTTCTGAGTTCTGAATTCTGACTTGTGATTTCTGAGTTCTGAATTCCGCATTGATTACTGAGTTCCGATTTCTGAGTCCTGAATTCTGAATTGTGATCACAGAGTTCTGAGTTCTGTCTTCTGAATCCTAAGTTCGAAATGATGAGCTTTGAGTTCTGAATTCTGCATTGAATACTGAGTTCTGAGTTCTGACTTCAGAATTCTGAGCACTGAGATCTGTATTATGAGCTCTGAAAGCTGAGTTCTGAGTTCTAAATTATAAGTTCTGAATTCAGACTTCTGATTGCTGAGTTTTGAAACCTGCCTTCTGAGTTCCAAAATCTGAGTTCTGAGTTCTAACTTCTGAATTCTGAGTCCGGATCTCTGAATTCTGCGTTTTGATGTCTGAGGTCTGAATTGAGGGTTGCGAAATCTGATTCTGAATACGGATTCTTCGTTCTGCATTCTGCATTCTGAGTTCTGAGTTTCTAGTTCTCAACACTGAGTTCTGATTTTTGAGTTTTGAGTTCCGGGTTGGGAATTGTGGTTCTGAATACTGAGCTCTAATTTCTGAACTCTGCGTTCTGAATTTAGAATTCTGAGTTCTGCATTCAGATTCTGATTTCTGAGTGCTACATTCTAAAGTCTGAATTGTAACATCTGAGTTCTGAGTACTACGTTCTAAGGGCTGAGTTCTGAATTGGAAATTCTGAGTTCTGCGTTCGGAGTTCTGAACACTAAGCTGTGAATTCTGAATTCAGAATTCGAGTTTGGGAATTCTGAGTTCTGTATTCTGATATCTGCATTCTGAGATTTGAGTTTGAAGCTGTACATTCTGAGTGCTCAATTTCGAATACTGAATTTGGAGTTCTAATTTCTGAGTTCTGAATTAAGAGTTCTGAGTTCTGAATTCTGACTTGTGATTTCTGAGTTCTGAATTCCGCATTGATTACTGAGTTCCAATTTCTGAGTCCTGAATTCTGAATTGTGATCACAGAGTTCTGAGTTCTGTCTTCTGAATCCTAAGTTCGAAATGATGAGCTTTGAGTTCTGAATTCTGTATTGAATACTGAGTTCTGATTTCTGACTTCAGAATTCTGAGCACTGAGATCTGTATTATGAGCTCTGAAAGCTGAGTTCTGAGTTCTAAATTATAAGTTCTGAATTCAGACTTCTGATTGCTGAGTTTTGAAACCTGCCTTCTGAGTTCCAAAATCTGAGTTCTGAGTTCTAACTTCTGAATTCTGAGTCCGGATCTCTGAATTCTGCGTTTTGATGTCTGAGGTCTGAATTGAGGGTTGCGAAATCTGATTCTGAATACGGATTCTTCGTTCTGCATTCTGCATGCTGCATTCTGAGTTCTGAGTTTCTAGTTCTCAACACTGAGTTCTGATTTTTGAGTTTTGAGTTCCGGGTTGGGAATTGTGGTTCTGAATACTGAGCTCTAATTTCTGAACTCTGCGTTCTGAATTTAGAATTCTGAGTTCTGCATTCAGATTCTGATTTCTGAGTGCTACATTCTAAATTCTGAATTGTAACATCTGAGTTCTGAGTACTACGTTCTAAGGGCTGAGTTCTGAATTGGAAATTCTGAGTTCTGCGTTCTGAGTTCTGAACACTAAGCTGTGAATTCTGAATTCAGAATTCGAGTTTGGGAATTCTGAGTTCTGTATTCTGATATCTGCATTCTGAGATTTGAGTTTGAAGCTGTACATTCTGAGTGCTCAATTTCGAATACTGAATTTGGAGTTCTAATTTCTGAGTTCTGAATTAAGAGTTCTGAGTTCTGAATTCTGACTTGTGATTTCTGAGTTCTGAATTCCGCATTGATTACTGAGTTGCGATTTCTGAGTCCTGAATTCTGAATTGTGATCACAGAGTTCTGAGTTCTGTCTTCTGAATCCGAAGTTCGAAATGATGAGCTTTGAGTTCTGAATTCTGCATTGAATACTGAGTTCTGAGTTCTGACTTCAGAATTCTGAGCACTGAGATCTGTATTATGAGCTCTGAAAGCTGAGTTCTGAGTTCTAAAATATAAGTTCTGAATTCAGACTTCTGATTGCTGAGTTTTGAAACCTGCCTCCTGAGTTCCAAAATCTGAGTTCTGAGTTCTAACTTCTGAATTCTGAGATTTGAGTTTGAAGCTGTACATTCTGAGTGCTCAATTTCGAATACTGAATTTGGAGTTCTAATTTCTGAGTTCTGAATTAAGAGTTCTGAGTTCTGAATTCTGACTTGTGATTTCTGAGTTCTGAATTCCGCATTGATTTCTGAGTTGCGATTTCTGAGTCCTGAATTCTGAATTGTGATCACAGAGTTCTGAGTTCTGTCTTCTGAATCCGAAGTTCGAAATGATGAGCTTTGAGTTCTGAATTCTGTATTGAATACTGAGTTCTGAGTTCTGACTTCAGAATTCTGAGCACTGAGATCTGTATTATGAGCTCTGAAAGCTGAGTTCTGAGTTCTAAATTATAAGTTCTGAATTCAGACTTCTGATTGCTGAGTTTTGAAACCTGCCTTCTGAGTTCCAAAATCTGAGTTCTGAGTTCTAACTTCTGAATTCTGAGTCCGGATCTCTGAATTCTGCGTTTTGATGTCTGAGGTCTGAATTGAGGGTTGCGAAATCTGATTCTGAATACGGATTCTTCGTTCTGCAGTCTGCATTCTGAGTTCTGAGTTTCTAGTTCTCAACACTGAGTTCTGATTTTTGAGTTTTGAGTTCCGGGTTGGGAATTGTGGTTCTGAATACTGAGCTCTAATTTCTGAACTCTGCGTTCTGAATTTAGAATTCTGAGTTCTGCATTCAGATTCTGATTTCTGAGTGCTACATTCTAAATTCTGAATTGTAACATCTGAGTTCTGAGTACTACGTTCTAAGGGCTGAGTTCTGAATTGGAAATTCTGAGTTCTGCGTTCTGAGTTCTGAACACTAAGCTGTGAATTCTGAATTCAGAATTCGAGTTTGGGAATTCTGAGTTCTGTATTCTGATATCTGCATTCTGAGATTTGAGTTTGAAGCTGTACATTCTGAGTGCTCAATTTCAAATACTGAATTTGGAGTTCTAATTTCTGAGTTCTGAATTAAGAGTTCTGAGTTCTGAATTCTGACTTGTGATTTCTGAGTTCTGAATTCCGCATTGATTACTGAGTTCCGATTTCTGAGTCCTGAATTCTATATTGTGATCACAGAGTTCTGAGTTCTGTCTTCTGAATCCTAAGTTCGAAATGATGAGTTTTGAAACCTGCCTTCTGCATTGAATACTGAGTTCTGAGTTCTGACTTCAGAATTCTGAGCACTGAGATCTGTATTATGAGCTCTGAAAGCTGAGTTCTGAGTTCTAAATTATAAGTTCTGAATTCAGACTTCTGATTGCTGAGTTTTGAAACCTGCCTTCTGAGTTCCAAAATCTGAGTTCTGAGTTCTAACTTCTGAATTCTGAGTCCGGATCTCTGAATTCTGCATTTTGATGTCTGATGTCTGAATTGAGGGTTGCGAAATCTGATTCTGAATACGGATTCTTCGTTCTGCATTCTGCAGTCTGAGTTCTGAGTTTCTAGTTCTCAACACTGAGTTCTGATTTTTGAGCTTTGAGTTCCGGGTTGGGAATTGTGGTTCTGAATACTGAGCTCTAATTTCTGAACTCTGCGTTCTGAATTTAGAATTCTGAGTTCTGCATTCAGATTCTGATTTCTGAGTGCTACATTCTAAAGTCTGAATTGTAACATCTGAGTTCTGAGTACTACGTTCTAAGGGCTGAGTTCTGAATTGGAAATTCTGAGTTCTGCGTTCTGAGTTCTGAACACTAAGCTGTGAATTCTGAATTCAGAATTCGAGTTTGGGAATTCTGAGTTCTGTATTCTGATATCTGCATTCTGAGATTTGAGTTTGAAGCTGTACATTCTGAGTGCTCAATTTCGAATACTGAATTTGGAGTTCTAATTTCTGAGTTCTGAATTAAGAGTTCTGAGTTCTGAATTCTGACTTGTGATTTCTGAGTTCTGAATTCCGCATTGATTACTGAGTTCCGATTTCTGAGTCCTGAATTCTGAATTGTGATCACAGAGTTCTGAGTTCTGTCTTCTGAATCCTAAGTTCGAAATGATGAGCTTTGAGTTCTGAATTCTGCATTGAATACTGAGTTCTGAGTTCTGACTTCAAAATTCTGAGCACTGAGATCTGTATTATGAGCTCTGAAAGCTGAGTTCTGAGTTCTAAATTATAAGTTCTGAATTCAGACTTCTGATTGCTGAGTTTTGAAACCTGCCTTCTGAGTTCCAAAATCTGAGTTCTGAGTTCTAACTTCTGAATTCTGAGATTTGAGTTTGAAGCTGTACATTCTGAGTGCTCAATTTCGAATACTGAATTTGGAGTTCTAATTTCTGAGTTCTGAATTAAGAGTTCTGAGTTCTGAATTCTGACTTGTTTTTTCTGAGTTCTGAATTCCGCATTGATTACTGAGTTCCGATTTCTGAGTCCTGAATTCTGAATTGTGATCACAGAGTTCTGAGTTCTGTCTTCTGAATCCGAAGTTCGAAATGATGAGCTTTGAGTTCTGAATTCTGTATTGAATACTGAGTTCTGAGTTCTGACTTCAGAATTCTGAGCACTGAGATCTGTATTATGAGCTCTGAAAGCTGAGTTCTGAGTTCTAAATTATAAGTTCTGAATTCAGACTTCTGATTGCTGAGTTTTGAAACCTGCCTTCTGAGTTCCAAAATCTGAGTTCTGAGTTCTAACTTCTGAATTCTGAGTCCGGATCTCTGAATTCTGCGTTTTGATGTCTGAGGTCTGAATTGAGGGTTGCGAAATCTGATTCTGAATACGGATTCTTCGTTCTGCATTCTGCATTCTGAGTTCTGAGTTTCTAGTTCTCAACACTGAGTTCTGATTTTTGAGTTTTGAGTTCCGGGTTGGGAATTGTGGTTCTGAATACTGAGCTCTAATTTCTGAACTCTGCGTTCTGAATGTAGAATTCTGAGTTCTGCATTCAGATTCTGATTTCTGAGTGCTACATTCTAAAGTCTGAATTGTAACATCTGAGTTCTGAGTACTACGTTCTAAGGGCTGAGTTCTGAATTGGAAATTCTGAGTTCTGCGTTCTGAGTTCTGAACACTAAGCTGTGAATTCTGAATTCAGAATTCGAGTTTGGGAATTCTGAGTTCTGTATTCTGATATCTGCATTCTGAGATTTGAGTTTGAAGCTGTACATTCTGAGTGCTCAATTTCGAATACTGAATTTGGAGTTCTAATTTCTGTGTTCTGAATTAAGAGTTCTGAGTTCTGAATTCTGACTTGTGATTTCTGAGTTCTGAATTCCGCATTGATTACTGAGTTCCAATTTCTGAGTCCTGAATTCTGAATTGTGATCACAGAGTTCTGAGTTCTGTCTTCTGAATCCTAAGTTCGAAATGATGAGCTTTGAGTTCTGAATTCTGCATTGAATACTGAGTTCTGAGTTCTGACTTCAGAATTCTGAGCACTGAGATCTGTATTATGAGCTCTGAAAGCTGAGTTCTGAGTTCTAAATTATAAGTTCTGAATTCAGACTTCTGATTGCTGAGTTTTGAAACCTGCCTTCTGAGTTCCAAAATCTGAGTTCTGAGTTCTAACTTCTGAATTCTGAGTCCGGATCTCTGAATTCTGCGTTTTGATGTCTGAGGTCTGAATTGAGGGTTGCGAAATCTGATTCTGAATACGGATTCTTCGTTCTGCATTCTGCATGCTGCATTCTGAGTTCTGAGTTTCTAGTTCTCAACACTGAGTTCTGATTTTTGAGTTTTGAGTTCCGGGTTGGGAATTGTGGTTCTGAATACTGAGCTCTAATTTCTGAACTCTGCGTTCTGAATTTAGAATTCTGAGTTCTGCATTCAGATTCTGATTTCTGAGTGCTACATTCTAAAGTCTGAATTGTAACATCTGAGTTCTGAGTACTACGTTCTAAGGGCTGAGTTCTGAATTGGAAATTCTGAGTTCTGCGTTCTGAGTTCTGAACACTAAGCTGTGAATTCTGAATTCAGAATTCGAGTTTGGGAATTCTGAGTTCCGTATTCTGATATCTGCATTCTGAGATTTGAGTTTGAAGCTGTACATTCTGAGTGCTCAATTTCGAATACTGAATTTGGAGTTCTAATTTCTGAGTTCTGAATTAAGAGTTCTGAGTTCTGAATTCTGACTTGTGATTTCTGAGTTCTGAATTCCGCATTGATTACTGAGTTCCGATTTCTGAGTCCTGAATTCTGAATTGTGATCACAGAGTTCTGAGTTCTGTCTTCTGAATCCGAAGTTCGAAATGATGAGCTTTGAGTTCTGAATTCTGCATTGAATACTGAGTTCTGAGTTCTGACTTCAGAATTCTGAGCACTGAGATCTGTATTATGAGCTCTGAAAGCTGAGTTCTGAGTTCTAAATTATAAGTTCTGAATTCAGACTTCTGATTGCTGAGTTTTGAAACCTGCCTTCTGAGTTCCAAAATCTGAGTTCTGAGTTCTAACTTCTGAATTCTGAGTCCGGATCTCTGAATTCTGCGTTTTGATGTCTGAGGTCTGAATTGAGGGTTGCGAAATCTGATTCTGAATACGGATTCTTCGTTCTGCATTCTGCATTCTGAGTTCTGAGTTTCTAGTTCTCAACACTGAGTTCTGATTTTTGAATTTTGAGTTCCGGGTTGGGAATTGTGGTTCTGAATACTGAGCTCTAATTTCTGAACTCTGCGTTCTGAATTTAGAATTCTGAGTTCTGCATTCAGATTCTGATTTCTGAGTGCTACATTCTAAAGTCTGAATTGTAACATCTGAGTTCTGAGTACTACGTTCTAAGGGCTGAGTTCTGAATTGGAAATTCTGAGTTCTGCGTTCTGAGTTCTGAACACTAAGCTGTGAATTCTGAATTCAGAATTCGAGTTTGGGAATTCTGAGTTCTGTATTCTGATATCTGCATTCTGAGATTTGAGTTTGAAGCTGTACATTCTGAGTGCTCAATTTCGAATACTGAATTTGGAGTTCTAATTTCTGAGTTCTGAATTAAGAGTTCTGAGTTCTGAATTCTGACTTGTGATTTCTGAGTTCTGAATTCCGCATTGATTACTGAGTTCCGATTTCTGAGTCCTGAATTCTATATTGTGATCACAGAGTTCTGAGTTCTGTCTTCTGAATCCTAAGTTCGAAATGATGGGCTTTGAGTTCTGAATTCTGCATTGAATACTGAGTTCTGAGTTCTGACTTCAGAATTCTGAGCACTGAGATCTGTATTATGAGCTCTGAAAGCTGAGTTCTGAGTTCTAAATTATAAGTTCTGAATTCAGACTTCTGATTGCTGAGTTTTGAAACCTGCCTTCTGAGTTCCAAAATCTGAGTTCTGAGTTCTAACTTCTGAATTCTGAGATTTGAGTTTGAAGCTGTACATTCTGAGTGCTCAATTTCGAATACTGAATTTGGAGTTCTAATTTCTGAGTTCTGAATTAAGAGTTCTGAGTTCTGAATTCTGACTTGTGATTTCTGAGTTCTGAATTCCGCATTGATTACTGAGTTCCAATTTCTGAGTCCTGAATTCTGAATTGTGATCACAGAGTTCTGAGTTCTGTCTTCTGAATCAGAAGTTCGAAATGATGAGCTTTGAGTTCTGAATTCTGCATTGAATACTGAGTTCTGAGTTCTGACTTCAGAATTCTGAGCACTGAGATCTGTATTATGAGCTCTGAAAGCTGAGTTCTGAATTCTAAATTATAAGTTCTGAATTCAGACTTCTGATTGCTGAGTTTTGAAACCTGCCTTCTGAGTTCCAAAATCTGAGTTCTGAGTTCTAACTTCTGAATTCTGAGTCCGGATCTCTGAATTCTGCGTTTTGATGTCTGAGGTCTGAATTGAGGGTTGCGAAATCTGATTCTGAATACGGATTCTTCGTTCTGCATTCTGCATTCTGAGTTCTGAGTTTCTAGTTCTCAACACTGAGTTCTGATTTTTGAGTTTTGAGTTCCGGGTTGGGAATTGTGGTTCTGAATACTGAGCTCTAATTTCTGAACTCTGCGTTCTGAATTTAGAATTCTGAGTTCTGCATTCAGATTCTGATTTCTGAGTGCTACATTCTAAAGTCTGAATTGTAACATCTGAGTTCTGAGTACTACGTTCTAAGGGCTGAGTTCTGAATTGGAAATTCTGAGTTCTGCGTTCTGAGTTCTGAACACTAAGCTGTGAATTCTGAATTCAGAATTCGAGTTTGGGAATTCTGAGTTCTGTATTCTGATATCTGCATTCTGAGATTTGAGTTTGAAGCTGTACATTCTGAGTGCTCAATTTCGAATACTGAATTTGGAGTTCTAATTTCTGAGTTCTGAATTAAGAGTTCTGAGTTCTGAATTCTGACTTGTGATTTCTGAGTTCTGAATTCCGCATTGATTACTGAGTTCCAATTTCTGAGTCCTGAATTCTGAATTGTGATCACAGAGTTCTGAGTTCTGTCTTCTGAATCCGAAGTTCGAAATGATGAGCTTTGAGTTCTGAATTCTGCATTGAATACTGAGTTCTGAGTTCTGACTTCAGAATTCTGAGCACTGAGATCTGTATTATGAGCTCTGAAAGCTGAGTTCTGAGTTCTAAATTATAAGTTCTGAATTCAGACTTCTGATTGCTGAGTTTTGAAACCTGCCTTCTGAGTTCCAAAATCTGAGTTCTGAGTTCTAACTTCTGAATTCTGAGTCCGGATCTCTGAATTCTGCGTTTTGATGTCTGAGGTCTGAATTGAGGGTTGCGAAATCTGATTCTGAATACGGATTCTTCGTTCTGCATTCTGCATGCTGCATTCTGAGTTTCTAGTTCTCAACACTGAGTTCTGATTTTTGAATTTTGAGTTCCGGGTTGGGAATTGTGGTTCTGAATACTGAGCTCTAATTTCTGAACTCTGCGTTCTGAATTTAGAATTCTGAGTTCTGCATTCAGATTCTGATTTCTGAGTGCTACATTCTAAAGTCTGAATTGTAACATCTGAGTTCTGAGTACTACGTTCTAAGGGCTGAGTTCTGAATTGGAAATTCTGAGTTCTGCGTTCTGAGTTCTGAACACTAAGCTGTGAATTCTGAATTCAGAATTCGAGTTTGGGAATTCTGAGTTCTGTATTCTGATATCTGCATTCTGAGATTTGAGTTTGAAGCTGTACATTCTGAGTGCTCAATTTCGAATACTGAATTTGGAGTTCTAATTTCTGAGTTCTGAATTAAGAGTTCTGAGTTCTGAATTCTGACTTGTGATTTCTGAGTTCTGAATTCCGCATTGATTACTGAGTTCCGATTTCTGAGTCCTGAATTCTATATTGTGATCACAGAGTTCTGAGTTCTGTCTTCTGAATCCTAAGTTCGAAATGATGGGCTTTGAGTTCTGAATTCTGCATTGAATACTGAGTTCTGAGTTCTGACTTCAGAATTCTGAGCACTGAGATCTGTATTATGAGCTCTGAAAGCTGAGTTCTGAGTTCTAAATTATAAGTTCTGAATTCAGACTTCTGATTGCTGAGTTTTGAAACCTGCCTTCTGAGTTCCAAAATCTGAGTTCTGAGTTCTAACTTCTGAATTCTGAGTCCGGATCTCTGAATTCTGCGTTTTGATGTCTGAGGTCTGAATTGAGGGTTGCGAAATCTGATTCTGAATACGGATTCTTCGTTCTGCATTCTGCATGCTGCATTCTGAGTTTCTAGTTCTCAACACTGAGTTCTGATTTTTGAATTTTGAGTTCCGGGTTGGGAATTGTGGTTCTGAATACTGAGCTCTAATTTCTGAACTCTGCGTTCTGAATTTAGAATTCTGAGTTCTGCATTCAGATTCTGATTTCTGAGTGCTACATTCTAAAGTCTGAATTGTAACATCTGAGTTCTGAGTACTACGTTCTAAGGGCTGAGTTCTGAATTGGAAATTCTGAGTTCTGCGTTCTGAGTTCTGAACACTAAGCTGTGAATTCTGAATTCAGAATTCGAGTTTGGGAATTCTGAGTTCTGTATTCTGATATCTGCATTCTGAGATTTGAGTTTGAAGCTGTACATTCTGAGTGCTCAATTTCGAATACTGAATTTGGAGTTCTAATTTCTGAGTTCTGAATTAAGAGTTCTGAGTTCTGAATTCTGACTTGTGATTTCTGAGTTCTGAATTCCGCATTGATTACTGAGTTCCGATTTCTGAGTCCTGAATTCTATATTGTGATCACAGAGTTCTGAGTTCTGTCTTCTGAATCCTAAGTTCGAAATGATGGGCTTTGAGTTCTGAATTCTGCATTGAATACTGAGTTCTGAGTTCTGACTTCAGAATTCTGAGCACTGAGATCTGTATTATGAGCTCTGAAAGCTGAGTTCTGAGTTCTAAATTATAAGTTCTGAATTCAGACTTCTGATTGCTGAGTTGTGAAACCTGCCTTCTGAGTTCCAAAATCTGAGTTCTGAGTTCTAACTTCTGAATTCTGAGATTTGAGTTTGAAGCTGTACATTCTGAGTGCTCAATTTCGAATACTGAATTTGGAGTTCTAATTTCTGAGTTCTGAATTAAGAGTTCTGAGTTCTGAATTCTGACTTGTGATTTCTGAGTTCTGAATTCCGCATTGATTACTGAGTTCCAATTTCTGAGTCCTGAATTCTGAATTGTGATCACAGAGTTCTGAGTTCTGTCTTCTGAATCAGAAGTTCGAAATGATGAGCTTTGAGTTCTGAATTCTGCATTGAATACTGAGTTCTGAGTTCTGACTTCAGAATTCTGAGCACTGAGATCTGTATTATGAGCTCTGAAAGCTGAGTTCTGAGTTCTAAATTATAAGTTCTGAATTCAGACTTCTGATTGCTGAGTTTTGAAACCTGCCTTCTGAGTTCCAAAATCTGAGTTCTGAGTTCTAACTTCTGAATTCTGAGTCCGGATCTCTGAATTCTGCGTTTTGATGTCTGAGGTCTGAATTGAGGGTTGCGAAATCTGATTCTGAATACGGATTCTTCGTTCTGCATTCTGCATTCTGAGTTCTGAGATTCTAGTTCTCAAAACTGAGTTCTGATTTTTGAGTTTTGAGTTCCGGGTTGGGAATTGTGGTTCTGAATACTGAGCTCTAATTTCTGAACTCTGCGTTCTGAATTTAGAATTCTGAGTTCTGCATTCAGATTCTGATTTCTGAGTGCTACATTCTAAATTCTGAATTGTAACATCTGAGTTCTGAGTACTACGTTCTAAGGGCTGAGTTCTGAATTGGAAATTCTGAGTTCTGCGTTCTGAGTTCTGAACACTAAGCTGTGAATTCTGAATTCAGAATTCGAGTTTGGGAATTCTGAGTTCCGTATTCTGATATCTGCATTCTGAGATTTGAGTTTGAAGCTGTACATTCTGAGTGCTCAATTTCGAATACTGAATTTGGAGTTCTAATTTCTGAGTTCTGAATTAAGAGTTCTGAGTTCTGAATTCTGACTTGTGATTTCTGAGTTCTGAATTCCGCATTGATTACTGAGTTCCGATTTCTGAGTCCTGAATTCTGAATTGTGATCACAGAGTTCTGAGTTCTGTCTTCTGAATCCGAAGTTCGAAATGATGAGCTTTGAGTTCTGAATTCTGCATTGAATACTGAGTTCTGAGTTCTGACTTCAGAATTCTGAGCACTGAGATCTGTATTATGAGCTCTGAAAGCTGAGTTCTGAGTTCTAAATTATAAGTTCTGAATTCAGACTTCTGATTGCTGAGTTTTGAAACCTGCCTTCTGAGTTCCAAAATCTGAGTTCTGAGTTCTAACTTCTGAATTCTGAGTCCGGATCTCTGAATTCTGCGTTTTGATGTCTGAGGTCTGAATTGAGGGTTGCGAAATCTGATTCTGAATACGGATTCTTCGTTCTGCATTCTGCATTCTGAGTTCTGAGATTCTAGTTCTCAACACTGAGTTCTGATTTTTGAATTTTGAGTTCCGGGTTGGGAATTGTGGTTCTGAATACTGAGCTCTAATTTCTGAACTCTGCGTTCTGAATTTAGAATTCTGAGTTCTGCATTCAGATTCTGATTTCTGAGTGCTACATTCTAAAGTCTGAATTGTAACATCTGAGTTCTGAGTACTACGTTCTAAGGGCTGAGTTCTGAATTGGAAATTCTGAGTTCTGCGTTCTGAGTTCTGAACACTAAGCTGTGAATTCTGAATTCAGAATTCGAGTTTGGGAATTCTGAGTTCTGTATTCTGATATCTGCATTCTGAGATTTGAGTTTGAAGCTGTACATTCTGAGTGCTCAATTTCGAATACTGAATTTGTAGTTCTAATTTCTGAGTTCTGAATTAAGAGTTCTGAGTTCTGAATTCTGACTTGTGATTTCTGAGTTCTGAATTCCGCATTGATTACTGAGTTCCGATTTCTGAGTCCTGAATTCTATATTGTGATCACAGAGTTCTGAGTTCTGTCTTCTGAATCCTAAGTTCGAAATGATGAGCTTTGAGTTCTGAATTCTGCATTGAATACTGAGTTCTGAGTTCTGACTTCAGAATTCTGAGCACTGAGATCTGTATTATGAGCTCTGAAAGCTGAGTTCTGAGTTCTAAATTATAAGTTCTGAATTCAGACTTCTGATTGCTGAGTTTTGAAACCTGCCTTCTGAGTTCCAAAATCTGAGTTCTGAGTTCTAACTTCTGAATTCTGAGATTTGAGTTTGAAGCTGTACATTCTGAGTGCTCAATTTCGAATACTGAATTTGGAGTTCTAATTTCTGAGTTCTGAATTAAGAGTTCTGAGTTCTGAATTCTGACTTGTGATTTCTGAGTTCTGAATTCCGCATTGATTACTGAGTTCCAATTTCTGAGTCCTGAATTCTGAATTGTGATCACAGAGTTCTGAGTTCTGTCTTCTGAATCCGAAGTTCGAAATGATGAGCTTTGAGTTCTGAATTCTGCATTGAATACTGAGTTCTGAGTTCTGACTTCAGAATTCTGAGCACTGAGATCTGTATTATGAGCTCTGAAAGCTGAGTTCTGAGTTCTAAATTATAAGTTCTGAATTCAGACTTCTGATTGCTGAGTTTTGAAACCTGCCTTCTGAGTTCCAAAATCTGAGTTCTGAGTTCTAACTTCTGAATTCTGAGTCCGGATCTCTGAATTCTGCGTTTTGATGTCTGAGGTCTGAATTGAGGGTTGCGAAATCTGATTCTGAATACGGATTCTTCGTTCTGCATTCTGCATTCTGAGTTCTGAGATTCTAGTTCTCAAAACTGAGTTCTGATTTTTGAGTTTTGAGTTCCGGGTTGGGAATTGTGGTTCTGAATACTGAGCTCTAATTTCTGAACTCTGCGTTCTGAATTTAGAATTCTGAGTTCTGCATTCAGATTCTGATTTCTGAGTGCTACATTCTAAAGTCTGAATTGTAACATCTGAGTTCTGAGTATACGTTCTAAGGGCTGAGTTCTGAATTGGAAATTCTGAGTTCTGCGTTCTGAGTTCTGAACACTAAGCTGTGAATACTGAATTCAGAATTCGAGTTTGGGAATTCTGAGTTCTGTATTCTGATATCTGCATTCTGAGATTTGAGTTTGAAGCTGTACATTCTGAGTGCTCAATTTCGAATACTGAATTTGGAGTTCTAATTTCTGAGTTCTGAATTAAGAGTTCTGAGTTCTGAATTCTGACTTGTGATTTCTGAGTTCTGAATTCCGCATTGATTACTGAGTTCCGATTTCTGAGTCCTGAATTCTGAATTGTGATCACAGAGTTCTGAGTTCTGTCTTCTGAATCCTAAGTTCGAAATGATGAGCTTTGAGTTCTGAATTCTGCATTGAATACTGAGTTCTGAGTTCTGACTTCAGAATTCTGAGCACTGAGATCTGTATTATGAGCTTTGAAAGCTGAGTTCTGAGTTCTAAATTATAAGTTCTGAATTCAGACTTCTGATTGCTGAGTTTTGAAACCTGCCTTCTGAGTTCCAAAATCTGAGTTCTGAGTTCTAACTTCTGAATTCTGAGTCCGGATCTCTGAATTCTGCGTTTTGATGTCTGAGGTCTGAATTGAGGGTTGCGAAATCTGATTCTGAATACGGATTCTTCGTTCTGCATTCTGCATTCTGAGTTCTGAGTTTCTAGTTCTCAACACTGAGTTCTGATTTTTGAGTTTTGAGTTCCGGGTTGGGAATTGTGGTTCTGAATACTGAGCTCTAATTTCTGAACTCTGCGTTCTGAATTTAGAATTCTGAGTTCTGCATTCAGATTCTGATTTCTGAGTGCTACATTCTAAATTCTGAATTGTAACATCTGAGTTCTGAGTACTACGTTCTAAGGGCTGAGTTCTGAATTGGAAATTCTGAGTTCTGCGTTCTGAGTTCTGAACACTAAGCTGTGAATTCTGAATTCAGAATTCGAGTTTGGGAATTCTGAGTTCTGTATTCTGATATCTGCATTCTGAGATTTGAGTTTGAAGCTGTACATTCTGAGTGCTCAATTTCGAATACTGAATTTGGAGTTCTAATTTCTGAGTTCTGAATTAAGAGTTCTGAGTTCTGAATTCTGACTTGTGATTTCTGAGTTCTGAATTCCGCATTGATTACTGAGTTCCGATTTCTGAGTCCTGAATTCTGAATTGTGATCACAGAGTTCTGAGTTCTGTCTTCTGAATCCGAAGTTCGAAATGATGGGCTTTGAGTTCTGAATTCTGCATTGAATACTGAGTTCTGAGTTCTGACTTCAGAATTCTGAGCACTGAGATCTGTATTATGAGCTCTGAAAGCTGAGTTCTGAGTTCTAAATTATAAGTTCTGAATTCAGACTTCTGATTGCTGAGTTTTGAAACCTGCCTTCTGAGTTCCAAAATCTGAGTTCTGAGTTCTAACTTCTGAATTCTGAGATTTGAGTTTGAAGCTGTACATTCTGAGTGCTCAATTTCGAATACTGAATTTGGAGTTCTAATTTCTGAGTTCTGAATTAAGAGTTCTGAGTTCTGAATTCTGACTTGTGATTTCTGAGTTCTGAATTCCGCATTGATTACTGAGTTCCGATTTCTGAGTCCTGAATTCTGAATTGTGATCACAGAGTTCTGAGTTCTGTCTTCTGAATCCGAAGTTCGAAATGATGAGCTTTGAGTTCTGAATTCTGTATTGAATACTGAGTTCTGAGTTCTGACTTCAGAATTCTGAGCACTGAGATCTGTATTATGAGCTCTGAAAGCTGAGTTCTGAGTTCTAAATTATAAGTTCTGAATTCAGACTTCTGATTGCTGAGTTTTGAAACCTGCCTTCTGAGTTCCAAAATCTGAGTTCTGAGTTCTAACTTCTGAATTCTGAGTCCGGATCTCTGAATTCTGCGTTTTGATGTCTGAGGTCTGAATTGAGGGTTGCGAAATCTGATTCTGAATACAGATTCTTCGTTCTGCATTCTGCATTCTGAGTTCTGAGTTTCTAGTTCTCAACACTGAGTTCTGATTTTTGAGTTTTGAGTTCCGGGTTGGGAATTGTGGTTCTGAATACTGAGCTCTAATTTCTGAACTCTGCGTTCTGAATTTAGAATTCTGAGTTCTGCATTCAGATTCTGATTTCTGAGTGCTACATTCTAAATTCTGAATTGTAACATCTGAGTTCTGAGTACTACGTTCTAAGGGCTGAGTTCTGAATTGGAAATTCTGAGTTCTGCGTTCTGAGTTCTGAACACTAAGCTGTGAATTCTGAATTCAGAATTCGAGTTTGGGAATTCTGAGTTCTGTATTCTGATATCTGCATTGTGAGATTTGAGTTTGAAGCTGTACATTCTGAGTGCTCAATTTCGAATACTGAATTTGGAGTTCTAATTTCTGAGTTCTGAATTAAGAGTTCTGAGTTCTGAATTCTGACTTGTGATTTCTGAGTTCTGAATTCCGCATTGATTACTGAGTTCCGATTTCTGAGTCCTGAATTCTGAATTGTGATCACAGAGTTCTGAGTTCTGTCTTCTGAATCCTAAGTTCGAAATGATGAGCTTTGAGTTCTGAATTCTGCATTGAATACTGAGTTCTGAGTTCTGACTTCAGAATTCTGAGCACTGAGATCTGTATTATGAGCTCTGAAAGCTGAGTTCTGAGTTCTAAATTATAAGTTCTGAATTCAGACTTCTGATTGCTGAGTTTTGAAACCTGCCTTCTGAGTTCCAAAATCTGAGTTCTGAGTTCTAACTTCTGAATTCTGAGTCCGGATCTCTGAATTCTGCGTTTTGATGTCTGAGGTCTGAATTGAGGGTTGCGAAATCTGATTCTGAATACGGATTCTTCGTTCTGCATTCTGCATTCTGAGTTCTGAGTTTCTAGTTCTCAACACTGAGTTCTGATTTTTGAGTTTTGAGTTCCGGGTTGGGAATTGTGGTTCTGAATACTGAGCTCTAATTTCTGAACTCTGCGTTCTGAATTTAGAATTCTGAGTTCTGCATTCAGATTCTGATTTCTGAGTGCTACATTCTAAAGTCTGAATTGTAACATCTGAGTTCTGAGTACTACGTTCTAAGGGCTGAGTTCTGAATTGGAAATTCTGAGTTCTGCGTTCTGAGTTCTGAACACTAAGCTGTGAATTCTGAATTCAGAATTCGAGTTTGGGAATTCTGAGTTCTGTATTCTGATATCTGCATTCTGAGATTTGAGTTTGAAGCTGTACATTCTGAGTGCTCAATTTCGAATACTGAATTTGGAGTTCTAATTTCTGAGTTCTGAATTAAGAGTTCTGAGTTCTGAATTCTGACTTGTGATTTCTGAGTTCTGAATTCCGCATTGATTACTGAGTTCCGATTTCTGAGTCCTGAATTCTGAATTGTGATCACAGAGTTCTGAGTTCTGACTTCTGAATCCTAAGTTCGAAATGATGAGCTTTGAATTCTGAATTCTGCATTGAATACTGAGTTCTGAGTTCTGACTTCAGAATTCTGAGCACTGAGATCTGTATTATGAGCTCTGAAAGCTGAGTTCTGAGTTCTAAATTATAAGTTCTGAATTCAGACTTCTGATTGCTGAGTTTTGAAACCTGCCTTCTGAGTTCCAAAATCTGAGTTCTGAGTTCTAACTTCTGAATTCTGAGTCCGGATCTCTGAATTCTGCGTTTTGATGTCTGAGGTCTGAATTGAGGGTTGCGAAATCTGATTCTGAATACGGATTCTTCGTTCTGCATTCTGCAGTCTGAGTTCTGAGTTTCTAGTTCTCAACACTGAGTTCTGATTTTTGAGTTTTGAGTTCCGGGTTGGGAATTGTGGTTCTGAATACTGAGCTCTAATTTCTGAACTCTGCGTTCTGAATTTAGAATTCTGAGTTCTGCATTCAGATTCTGATTTCTGAGTGCTACATTCTAAAGTCTGAATTGTAACATCTGAGTTCTGAGTACTACGTTCTAAGGGCTGAGTTCTGAATTGGAAATTCTGAGTTCTGCGTTCTGAGTTCTGAACACTAAGCTGTGAATTCTGAATTCAGAATTCGAGTTTGGGAATTCTGAGTTCCGTATTCTGATATCTGCATTCTGAGATTTGAGTTTGAAGCTGTACATTCTGAGTGCTCAATTTCGAATACTGAATTTGGAGTTCTAATTTCTGAGTTCTGAATTAAGAGTTCTGAGTTCTGAATTCTGACTTGTGATTTCTGAGTTCTGAATTCCGCATTGATTACTGAGTTCCGATTTCTGAGTCCTGAATTCTATATTGTGATCACAGAGTCCTGAGTTCTGTCTTCTGAATCCTAAGTTCGAAATGATGAGCTTTGAGTTCTGAATTCTGCATTGAATACTGAGTTCTGAGTTCTGACTTCAGAATTCTGAGCACTGAGATCTGTATTATGAGCTCTGAAAGCTGAGTTCTGAGTTCTAAATTATAAGTTCTGAATTCAGACTTCTGATTGCTGAGTTTTGAAACCTGCCTTCTGAGTTCCAAAATCTGAGTTCTGAGTTCTAACTTCTGAATTCTGAGTCCGGATCTCTGAATTCTGCGTTTTGATGTCTGAGGTCTGAATTGAGGGTTGCGAAATCTGATTCTGAATACGGATTCTTCGTTCTGCATTCTGCATTCTGAGTTCTGAGTTTCTAGTTCTCAACACTGAGTTCTGATTTTTGAGTTTTGAGTTCCGGGTTGGGAATTGTGGTTCTGAATACTGAGCTCTAATTTCTGAACTCTGCGTTCTGAATTTAGAATTCTGAGTTCTGCATTCAGATTCTGATTTCTGAGTGCTACATTCTAAAGTCTGAATTGTAACATCTGAGT
This sequence comes from Ochotona princeps, assembly GCF_030435755.1. Taxonomy (NCBI): domain Eukaryota; kingdom Metazoa; phylum Chordata; class Mammalia; order Lagomorpha; family Ochotonidae; genus Ochotona; species Ochotona princeps. The sequence continues at coordinate 2,714,254 of NC_080866.1, read as the reverse complement.
TCTGAGTACTACGTTCTAAGGGCTGAGTTCTGAATTGGAAATTCTGAGTTCTGCGTTCTGAGTTCTGAACACTAAGCTGTGAATTCTGAATTCAGAATTCGAGTTTGGGAATTCTGAGTTCTGTATTCTGATATCTGCATTCTGAGATTTGAGTTTGAAGCTGTACATTCTGAGTGCTCAATTTCGAATACTGAATTTGGAGTTCTAATTTCTGAGTTCTGAATTAAGAGTTCTGAGTTCTGAATTCTGACTTGTGATTTCTGAGTTCTGAATTCCGCATTGATTACTGAGTTCCGATTTCTGAGTCCTGAATTCTGAATTGTGATCACAGAGTTCTGAGTTCTGACTTCTGAATCCTAAGTTCGAAATGATGAGCTTTGAATTCTGAATTCTGCATTGAATACTGAGTTCTGAGTTCTGACTTCAGAATTCTGAGCACTGAGATCTGTATTATGAGCTCTGAAAGCTGAGTTCTGAGTTCTAAATTATAAGTTCTGAATTCAGACTTCTGATTGCTGAGTTTTGAAACCTGCCTTCTGAGTTCCAAAATCTGAGTTCTGAGTTCTAACTTCTGAATTCTGAGTCCGGATCTCTGAATTCTGCGTTTTGATGTCTGAGGTCTGAATTGAGGGTTGCGAAATCTGATTCTGAATACGGATTCTTCGTTCTGCATTCTGCATGCTGCATTCTGAGTTTCTAGTTCTCAACACTGAGTTCTGATTTTTGAGTTTTGAGTTCCGGGTTGGGAATTGTGGTTCTGAATACTGAGCTCTAATTTCTGAACTCTGCGTTCTGAATTTAGAATTCTGAGTTCTGCATTCAGATTCTGATTTCTGAGTGCTACATTCTAAAGTCTGAATTGTAACATCTGAGTTCTGAGTACTACGTTCTAAGGGCTGAGTTCTGAATTGGAAATTCTGAGTTCTGCGTTCTGAGTTCTGAACACTAAGCTGTGAATTCTGAATTCAGAATTCGAGTTTGGGAATTCTGAGTTCCGTATTCTGATATCTGCATTCTGAGATTTGAGTTTGAAGCTGTACATTCTGAGTGCTCAATTTCGAATACTGAATTTGGAGTTCTAATTTCTGAGTTCTGAATTAAGAGTTCTGAGTTCTGAATTCTGACTTGTGATTTCTGAGTTCTGAATTCCGCATTGATTACTGAGTTCCGATTTCTGAGTCCTGAATTCTATATTGTGATCACAGAGTCCTGAGTTCTGTCTTCTGAATCCTAAGTTCGAAATGATGAGCTTTGAGTTCTGAATTCTGCATTGAATACTGAGTTCTGAGTTCTGACTTCAGAATTCTGAGCACTGAGATCTGTATTATGAGCTCTGAAAGCTGAGTTCTGAGTTCTAAATTATAAGTTCTGAATTCAGACTTCTGATTGCTGAGTTTTGAAACCTGCCTTCTGAGTTCCAAAATCTGAGTTCTGAGTTCTAACTTCTGAATTCTGAGATTTGAGTTTGAAGCTGTACATTCTGAGTGCTCAATTTCGAATACTGAATTTGGAGTTCTAATTTCTGAGTTCTGAATTAAGAGTTCTGAGTTCTGAATTCTGACTTGTGATTTCTGAGTTCTGAATTCCGCATTGATTACTGAGTTCCGATTTCTGAGTCCTGAATTCTGAATTGTGATCACAGAGTTCTGAGTTCTGTCTTCTGAATCCTAAGTTCGAAATGATGAGCTTTGAGTTCTGAATTCTGTATTGAATACTGAGTTCTGAGTTCTGACTTCAGAATTCTGAGCACTGAGATCTGTATTATGAGCTCTGAAAGCTGAGTTCTGAGTTCTAAATTATACGTTCTGAATTCAGACTTCTGATTGCTGAGTTTTGAAACCTGCCTTCTGAGTTCCAAAATCTGAGTTCTGAGTTCTAACTTCTGAATTCTGAGTCCGGATCTCTGAATTCTGCGTTTTGATGTCTGAGGTCTGAATTGAGGGTTGCGAAATCTGATTCTGAATACAGATTCTTCGTTCTGCATTCTGCATTCTGAGTTCTGAGTTTCTAGTTCTCAACACTGAGTTCCGATTTTTGAGTTTTGAGTTCCGGGTTGGGAATTGTGGTTCTGAATACTGAGCTCTAATTTCTGAACTCTGCGTTCTGAATTTAGAATTCTGAGTTCTGCATTCAGATTCTGATTTCTGAGTGCTACATTCTAAATTCTGAATTGTAACATCTGAGTTCTGAGTACTACGTTCTAAGGGCTGAGTTCTGAATTGGAAATTCTGAGTTCTGCGTTCTGAGTTCTGAACACTAAGCTGTGAATTCTGAATTCAGAATTCGAGTTTGGGAATTCTGAGTTCCGTATTCTGATATCTGCATTCTGAGATTTGAGTTTGAAGCTGTACATTCTGAGTGCTCAATTTCGAATACTGAATTTGGAGTTCTAATTTCTGAGTTCTGAATTAAGAGTTCTGAGTTCTGAATTCTGACTTGTGATTTCTGAGTTCTGAATTCCGCATTGATTACTGAGTTCCGATTTCTGAGTCCTGAATTCTGAATTGTGATCACAGAGTTCTGAGTTCTGTCTTCTGAATCCTAAGTTCGAAATGATGAGCTCTGAGTTCTGAATTCTGTATTGAATACTGAGTTCTGAGTTCTGACTTCAGAATTCTGATCACTGAGGTCTGTATTATGAGCTCTGAAAGCTGAGTTCTGAGTTCTAAATTATAAGTTCTGAATTCAGACTTCTGATTGCTGAGTTTTGAAACCTGCCTTCTGAGTTCCAAAATCTGAGTTCTGAGTTCTAACTTCTGAATTCTGAGTCCGGATCTCTGAATTCTGCGTTTTGATGTCTGAGGTCTGAATTGAGGGTTGCGAAATCTGATTCTGAATACGGATTCTTCGTTCTGCATTCTGCATTCTGAGTTCTGAGTTTCTAGTTCTCAACACTGAGTTCTGATTTTTGAGTTTTGAGTTCCGGGTTGGGAATTGTGGTTCTGAATACTGAGCTCTAATTTCTGAACTCTGCGTTCTGAATGTAGAATTCTGAGTTCTGCATTCAGATTCTGATTTCTGAGTGCTACATTCTAAATTCTGAATTGTAACATCTGAGTTCTGAGTACTACGTTCTAAGGGCTGAGTTCTGAATTGGAAATTCTGAGTTCTGCGTTCTGAGTTCTGAACACTAAGCTGTGAATTCTGAATTCAGAATTCGAGTTTGGGAATTCTGAGTTCTGTATTCTGATATCTGCATTCTGAGATTTGAGTTTGAAGCTGTACATTCTGAGTGCTCAATTTCGAATACTGAATTTGGAGTTCTAATTTCTGAGTTCTGAATTAAGAGTTCTGAGTTCTGAATTCTGACTTGTGATTTCTGAGTTCTGAATTCCGCATTGATTACTGAGTTCCGATTTCTGAGTCCTGAATTCTGAATTGTGATCACAGAGTTCTGAGTTCTGACTTCTGAATCCTAAGTTCGAAATGATGAGCTTTGAGTTCTGAATTCTGCATTGAATACTGAGTTCTGAGTTCTGACTTCAGAATTCTGAGCACTGAGATCTGTATTATGAGCTCTGAAAGCTGAGTTCTGAGTTCTAAATTATAAGTTCTGAATTCAGACTTCTGATTGCTGAGTTTTGAAACCTGCCTTCTGAGTTCCAAAATCTGAGTTCCGTATTCTGATATCTGCATTCTGAGATTTGAGTTTGAAGCTGTACATTCTGAGTGCTCAATTTCGAATACTGAATTTGGAGTTCTAATTTCTGAATTCTGAATTAAGAGTTCTGAGTTCTGAATTCTGACTTGTGATTTCTGAGTTCTGAATTCCGCATTGATTACTGAGTTCCGATTTCTGAGTCCTGAATTCTATATTGTGATCACAGAGTTCTGAGTTCTGTCTTCTGAATCCGAAGTTCGAAATGATGAGCTTTGAGTTCTGAATTCTGTATTGAATACTGAGTTCTGAGTTCTGACTTCAGAATTCTGAGCACTGAGATCTGTATTATGAGCTCTGAAAGCTGAGTTCTGAGTTCTAAATTATAAGTTCTGAATTCAGACTTCTGATTGCTGAGTTTTGAAACCTGCCTTCTGAGTTCCAAAATCTGAGTTCTGAGTTCTAACTTCTGAATTCTGAGTCCGGATCTCTGAATTCTGCGTTTTGATGTCTGAGGTCTGAATTGAGGGTTGCGAAATCTGATTCTGAATACAGATTCTTCGTTCTGCATTCTGCATTCTGAGTTCTGAGTTTCTAGTTCTCAACACTGAGTTCTGATTTTTGAGTTTTGAGTTCCGGGTTGGGAATTGTGGTTCTGAATACTGAGCTCTAATTTCTGAACTCTGCGTTCTGAATTTAGAATTCTGAGTTCTGCATTCAGATTCTGATTTCTGAGTGCTACATTCTAAATTCTGAATTGTAACATCTGAGTTCTGAGTACTACGTTCTAAGGGCTGAGTTCTGAATTGGAAATTCTGAGTTCTGCGTTCTGAGTTCTGAACACTAAGCTGTGAATTCTGAATTCAGAATTCGAGTTTGGGAATTCTGAGTTCTGTATTCTGATATCTGCATTCTGAGATTTGAGTTTGAAGCTGTACATTCTGAGTGCTCAATTTCGAATACTGAATTTGGAGTTCTAATTTCTGAGTTCTGAATTAAGAGTTCTGAGTTCTGAATTCTGACTTGTGATTTCTGAGTTCTGAATTCCGCATTGATTACTGAGTTGCGATTTCTGAGTCCTGAATTCTATATTGTGATCACAGAGTTCTGAGTTCTGTCTTCTGAATCCTAAGTTCGAAATGATGGGCTTTGAGTTCTGAATTCTGCATTGAATACTGAGTTCTGAGTTCTGACTTCAGAATTCTGAGCACTGAGATCTGTATTATGAGCTCTGAAAGCTGAGTTCTGAGTTCTAAATTATAAGTTCTGAATTCAGACTTCTGATTGCTGAGTTTTGAAACCTGCCTTCTGAGTTCCAAAATCTGAGTTCTGAGTTCTAACTTCTGAATTCTGAGTCCGGATCTCTGAATTCTGCGTTTTGATGTCTGAGGTCTGAATTGAGGGTTGCGAAATCTGATTCTGAATACGGATTCTTCGTTCTGCATTCTGCATTCTGAGTTCTGAGTTTCTAGTTCTCAACACTGAGTTCTGATTTTTGAGTTTTGAGTTCCGGGTTGGGAATTGTGGTTCTGAATACTGAGCTCTAATTTCTGAACTCTGCGTTCTGAATTTAGAATTCTGAGTTCTGCATTCAGATTCTGATTTCTGAGTGCTACATTCTAAAGTCTGAATTGTAACATCTGAGTTCTGAGTACTACGTTCTAAGGGCTGAGTTCTGAATTGGAAATTCTGAGTTCTGCGTTCTGAGTTCTGAACACTAAGCTGTGAATTCTGAATTCAGAATTCGAGTTTGGGAATTCTGAGTTCTGTATTCTGATATCTGCATTCTGAGATTTGAGTTTGAAGCTGTACATTCTGAGTGCTCAATTTCGAATACTGAATTTGGAGTTCTAATTTCTGAGTTCTGAATTAAGAGTTCTGAGTTCTGAATTCTGACTTGTGATTTCTGAGTTCTGAATTCCGCATTGATTACTGAGTTGCGATTTCTGAGTCCTGAATTCTATATTGTGATCACAGAGTCCTGAGTTCTGTCTTCTGAATCCTAAGTTCGAAATGATGAGCTTTGAGTTCTGAATTCTGCATTGAATACTGAGTTCTGAGTTCTGACTTCAGAATTCTGAGCACTGAGATCTGTATTATGAGCTCTGAAAGCTGAGTTCTGAGTTCTAAATTATAAGTTCTGAATTCAGACTTCTGATTGCTGAGTTTTGAAACCTGCCTTCTGAGTTCCAAAATCTGAGTTCTGAGTTCTAACTTCTGAATTCTGAGATTTGAGTTTGAAGCTGTACATTCTGAGTGCTCAATTTCGAATACTGAATTTGGAGTTCTAATTTCTGAGTTCTGAATTAAGAGTTCTGAGTTCTGAATTCTGACTTGTGATTTCTGAGTTCTGAATTCCGCATTGATTACTGAGTTCCGATTTCTGAGTCCTGAATTCTGAATTGTGATCACAGAGTTCTGAGTTCTGTCTTCTGAATCCTAAGTTCGAAATCATGAGCTTTGAGTTCTGAATTCTGCATTGAATACTGAGTTCTGAGTTCTGACTTCAGAATTCTGAGCACTGAGATCTGTATTATGAGCTCTGAAAGCTGAGTTCTGAGTTCTAAATTATAAGTTCTGAATTCAGACTTCTGATTGCTGAGTTTTGAAACCTGCCTTCTGAGTTCCAAAATCTGAGTTCTGAGTTCTAACTTCTGAATTCTGAGTCCGGATCTCTGAATTCTGCGTTTTGATGTCTGAGGTCTGAATTGAGGGTTGCGAAATCTGATTCTGAATACAGATTCTTCGTTCTGCATTCTGCATTCTGAGTTCTGAGTTTCTAGTTCTCAACACTGAGTTCTGATTTTTGAGTTTTGAGTTCCGGGTTGGGAATTGTGGTTCTGAATACTGAGCTCTAATTTCTGAACTCTGCGTTCTGAATTTAGAATTCTGAGTTCTGCATTCAGATTCTGATTTCTGAGTGCTACATTCTAAATTCTGAATTGTAACATCTGAGTTCTGAGTACTACGTTCTAAGGGCTGAGTTCTGAATTGGAAATTCTGAGTTCTGCGTTCTGAGTTCTGAACACTAAGCTGTGAATTCTGAATTCAGAATTCGAGTTTGGGAATTCTGAGTTCTGTATTCTGATATCTGCATTCTGAGATTTGAGTTTGAAGCTGTACATTCTGAGTGCTCAATTTCGAATACTGAATTTGGAGTTCTAATTTCTGAGTTCTGAATTAAGAGTTCTGAGTTCTGAATTCTGACTTGTGATTTCTGAGTTCTGAATTCCGCATTGATTACTGAGTTCCGATTTCTGAGTCCTGAATTCTGAATTGTGATCACAGAGTTCTGAGTTCTGTCTTCTGAATCCTAAGTTCGAAATGATGAGCTTTGAGTTCTGAATTCTGCATTGAATACTGAGTTCTGAGTTCTGACTTCAGAATTCTGAGCACTGAGATCTGTATTATGAGCTCTGAAAGCTGAGTTCTGAGTTCTAAATTATAAGTTCTGAATTCAGACTTCTGATTGCTGAGTTTTGAAACCTGCCTTCTGAGTTCCAAAATCTGAGTTCCGTATTCTGATATCTGCATTCTGAGATTTGAGTTTGAAGCTGTACATTCTGAGTGCTCAATTTCGAATACTGAATTTGGAGTTCTAATTTCTGAGTTCTGAATTAAGAGTTCTGAGTTCTGAATTCTGACTTGTGATTTCTGAGTTCTGAATTCCGCATTGATTACTGAGTTCCGATTTCTGAGTCCTGAATTCTGAATTGTGATCACAGAGTTCTGAGTTCTGTCTTCTGAATCCGAAGTTCGAAATGATGAGCTTTGAGTTCTGAATTCTGTATTGAATACTGAGTTCTGAGTTCTGACTTCAGAATTCTGAGCACTGAGATCTGTATTATGAGCTCTGAAAGCTGAGTTCTGAGTTCTAAATTATAAGTTCTGAATTCAGACTTCTGATTGCTGAGTTTTGAAACCTGCCTTCTGAGTTCCAAAATCTGAGTTCTGAGTTCTAACTTCTGAATTCTGAGTCCGGATCTCTGAATTCTGCGTTTTGATGTCTGAGGTCTGAATTGAGGGTTGCGAAATCTGATTCTGAATACAGATTCTTCGTTCTGCATTCTGCATTCTGAGTTCTGAGTTTCTAGTTCTCAACACTGAGTTCTGATTTTTGAGTTTTGAGTTCCGGGTTGGGAATTGTGGTTCTGAATACTGAGCTCTAATTTCTGAACTCTGCGTTCTGAATTTAGAATTCTGAGTTCTGCATTCAGATTCTGATTTCTGAGTGCTACATTCTAAATTCTGAATTGTAACATCTGAGTTCTGAGTACTACGTTCTAAGGGCTGAGTTCTGAATTGGAAATTCTGAGTTCTGCGTTCTGAGTTCTGAACACTAAGCTGTGAATTCTGAATTCAGAATTCGAGTTTGGGAATTCTGAGTTCCGTATTCTGATATCTGCATTCTGAGATTTGAGTTTGAAGCTGTACATTCTGAGTGCTCAATTTCGAATACTGAATTTGGAGTTCTAATTTCTGAGTTCTGAATTAAGAGTTCTGAGTTCTGAATTCTGACTTGTGATTTCTGAGTTCTGAATTCCGCATTGATTACTGAGTTCCGATTTCTGAGTCCTGAATTCTGAATTGTGATCACAGAGTTCTGAGTTCTGTCTTCTGAATCCTAAGTTCGAAATGATGAGCTCTGAGTTCTGAATTCTGTATTGAATACTGAGTTCTGAGTTCTGACTTCAGAATTCTGATCACTGAGATCTGTATTATGAGCTCTGAAAGCTGAGTTCTGAGTTCTAAATTATAAGTTCTGAATTCAGACTTCTGATTGCTGAGTTTTGAAACCTGCCTTCTGAGTTCCAAAATCTGAGTTCTGAGTTCTAACTTCTGAATTCTGAGTCCGGATCTCTGAATTCTGCGTTTTGATGTCTGAGGTCTGAATTGAGGGTTGCGAAATCTGATTCTGAATACGGATTCTTCGTTCTGCATTCTGCATTCTGAGTTCTGAGTTTCTAGTTCTCAACACTGAGTTCTGATTTTTGAGTTTTGAGTTCCGGGTTGGGAATTGTGGTTCTGAATACTGAGCTCTAATTTCTGAACTCTGCGTTCTGAATGTAGAATTCTGAGTTCTGCATTCAGATTCTGATTTCTGAGTGCTACATTCTAAATTCTGAATTGTAACATCTGAGTTCTGAGTACTACGTTCTAAGGGCTGAGTTCTGAATTGGAAATTCTGAGTTCTGCGTTCTGAGTTCTGAACACTAAGCTGTGAATTCTGAATTCAGAATTCGAGTTTGGGAATTCTGAGTTCTGTATTCTGATATCTGCATTCTGAGATTTGAGTTTGAAGCTGTACATTCTGAGTGCTCAATTTCGAATACTGAATTTGGAGTTCTAATTTCTGAGTTCTGAATTAAGAGTTCTGAGTTCTGAATTCTGACTTGTGATTTCTGAGTTCTGAATTCCGCATTGATTACTGAGTTCCGATTTCTGAGTCCTGAATTCTGAATTGTGATCACAGAGTTCTGAGTTCTGTCTTCTGAATCCGAAGTTCGAAATGATGAGCTTTGAGTTCTGAATTCTGCATTGAATACTGAGTTCTGAGTTCTGACTTCAGAATTCTGAGCACTGAGATCTGTATTATGAGCTCTGAAAGCTGAGTTCTGAGTTCTAAATTATAAGTTCTGAATTCAGACTTCTGATTGCTGAGTTTTGAAACCTGCCTTCTGAGTTCCAAAATCTGAGTTCTGAGTTCTAACTTCTGAATTCTGAGTCCGGATCTCTGAATTCTGCGTTTTGATGTCTGAGGTCTGAATTGAGGGTTGCGAAATCTGATTCTGAATACGGATTCTTCGTTCTGCATTCTGCATTCTGAGTTCTGAGTTTCTAGTTCTCAACACTGAGTTCTGATTTTTGAGTTTTGAGTTCCGGGTTGGGAATTGTGGTTCTGAATACTGAGCTCTAATTTCTGAACTCTGCGTTCTGAATTTAGAATTCTGAGTTCTGCATTCAGATTCTGATTTCTGAGTGCTACATTCTAAAGTCTGAATTGTAACATCTGAGTTCTGAGTACTACGTTCTAAGGGCTGAGTTCTGAATTGGAAATTCTGAGTTCTGCGTTCTGAGTTCTGAACACTAAGCTGTGAATTCTGAATTCAGAATTCGAGTTTGGGAATTCTGAGTTCTGTATTCTGATATCTGCATTCTGAGATTTGAGTTTGAAGCTGTACATTCTGAGTGCTCAATTTCGAATACTGAATTTGGAGTTCTAATTTCTGAGTTCTGAATTAAGAGTTCTGAGTTCTGAATTCTGACTTGTGATTTCTGAGTTCTGAATTCCGCATTGATTACTGAGTTGCGATTTCTGAGTCCTGAATTCTATATTGTGATCACAGAGTCCTGAGTTCTGTCTTCTGAATCCTAAGTTCGAAATGATGAGCTTTGAGTTCTGAATTCTGCATTGAATACTGAGTTCTGAGTTCTGACTTCAGAATTCTGAGCACTGAGATCTGTATTATGAGCTCTGAAAGCTGAGTTCTGAGTTCTAAATTATAAGTTCTGAATTCAGACTTCTGATTGCTGAGTTTTGAAACCTGCCTTCTGAGTTCCAAAATCTGAGTTCTGAGTTCTAACTTCTGAATTCTGAGATTTGAGTTTGAAGCTGTACATTCTGAGTGCTCAATTTCGAATACTGAATTTGGAGTTCTAATTTCTGAGTTCTGAATTAAGAGTTCTGAGTTCTGAATTCTGACTTGTGATTTCTGAGTTCTGAATTCCGCATTGATTACTGAGTTCCGATTTCTGAGTCCTGAATTCTGAATTGTGATCACAGAGTTCTGAGTTCTGTCTTCTGAATCCTAAGTTCGAAATCATGAGCTTTGAGTTCTGAATTCTGCATTGAATACTGAGTTCTGAGTTCTGACTTCAGAATTCTGAGCACTGAGATCTGTATTATGAGCTCTGAAAGCTGAGTTCTGAGTTCTAAATTATAAGTTCTGAATTCAGACTTCTGATTGCTGAGTTTTGAAACCTGCCTTCTGAGTTCCAAAATCTGAGTTCTGAGTTCTAACTTCTGAATTCTGAGTCCGGATCTCTGAATTCTGCGTTTTGATGTCTGAGGTCTGAATTGAGGGTTGCGAAATCTGATTCTGAATACAGATTCTTCGTTCTGCATTCTGCATTCTGAGTTCTGAGTTTCTAGTTCTCAACACTGAGTTCTGATTTTTGAGTTTTGAGTTCCGGGTTGGGAATTGTGGTTCTGAATACTGAGCTCTAATTTCTGAACTCTGCGTTCTGAATTTAGAATTCTGAGTTCTGCATTCAGATTCTGATTTCTGAGTGCTACATTCTAAATTCTGAATTGTAACATCTGAGTTCTGAGTACTACGTTCTAAGGGCTGAGTTCTGAATTGGAAATTCTGAGTTCTGCGTTCTGAGTTCTGAACACTAAGCTGTGAATTCTGAATTCAGAATTCGAGTTTGGGAATTCTGAGTTCTGTATTCTGATATCTGCATTCTGAGATTTGAGTTTGAAGCTGTACATTCTGAGTGCTCAATTTCGAATACTGAATTTGGAGTTCTAATTTCTGAGTTCTGAATTAAGAGTTCTGAGTTCTGAATTCTGACTTGTGATTTCTGAGTTCTGAATTCCGCATTGATTACTGAGTTCCGATTTCTGAGTCCTGAATTCTGAATTGTGATCACAGAGTTCTGAGTTCTGTCTTCTGAATCCTAAGTTCGAAATGATGAGCTTTGAGTTCTGAATTCTGCATTGAATACTGAGTTCTGAGTTCTGACTTCAGAATTCTGAGCACTGAGATCTGTATTATGAGCTCTGAAAGCTGAGTTCTGAGTTCTAAATTATAAGTTCTGAATTCAGACTTCTGATTGCTGAGTTTTGAAACCTGCCTTCTGAGTTCCAAAATCTGAGTTCCGTATTCTGATATCTGCATTCTGAGATTTGAGTTTGAAGCTGTACATTCTGAGTGCTCAATTTCGAATACTGAATTTGGAGTTCTAATTTCTGAGTTCTGAATTAAGAGTTCTGAGTTCTGAATTCTGACTTGTGATTTCTGAGTTCTGAATTCCGCATTGATTACTGAGTTCCGATTTCTGAGTCCTGAATTCTGAATTGTGATCACAGAGTTCTGAGTTCTGTCTTCTGAATCCGAAGTTCGAAATGATGAGCTTTGAGTTCTGAATTCTGTATTGAATACTGAGTTCTGAGTTCTGACTTCAGAATTCTGAGCACTGAGATCTGTATTATGAGCTCTGAAAGCTGAGTTCTGAGTTCTAAATTATAAGTTCTGAATTCAGACTTCTGATTGCTGAGTTTTGAAACCTGCCTTCTGAGTTCCAAAATCTGAGTTCTGAGTTCTAACTTCTGAATTCTGAGTCCGGATCTCTGAATTCTGCGTTTTGATGTCTGAGGTCTGAATTGAGGGTTGCGAAATCTGATTCTGAATACAGATTCTTCGTTCTGCATTCTGCATTCTGAGTTCTGAGTTTCTAGTTCTCAACACTGAGTTCTGATTTTTGAGTTTTGAGTTCCGGGTTGGGAATTGTGGTTCTGAATACTGAGCTCTAATTTCTGAACTCTGCGTTCTGAATTTAGAATTCTGAGTTCTGCATTCAGATTCTGATTTCTGAGTGCTACATTCTAAATTCTGAATTGTAACATCTGAGTTCTGAGTACTACGTTCTAAGGGCTGAGTTCTGAATTGGAAATTCTGAGTTCTGCGTTCTGAGTTCTGAACACTAAGCTGTGAATTCTGAATTCAGAATTCGAGTTTGGGAATTCTGAGTTCCGTATTCTGATATCTGCATTCTGAGATTTGAGTTTGAAGCTGTACATTCTGAGTGCTCAATTTCGAATACTGAATTTGGAGTTCTAATTTCTGAGTTCTGAATTAAGAGTTCTGAGTTCTGAATTCTGACTTGTGATTTCTGAGTTCTGAATTCCGCATTGATTACTGAGTTCCGATTTCTGAGTCCTGAATTCTGAATTGTGATCACAGAGTTCTGAGTTCTGTCTTCTGAATCCTAAGTTCGAAATGATGAGCTCTGAGTTCTGAATTCTGTATTGAATACTGAGTTCTGAGTTCTGACTTCAGAATTCTGATCACTGAGATCTGTATTATGAGCTCTGAAAGCTGAGTTCTGAGTTCTAAATTATAAGTTCTGAATTCAGACTTCTGATTGCTGAGTTTTGAAACCTGCCTTCTGAGTTCCAAAATCTGAGTTCTGAGTTCTAACTTCTGAATTCTGAGTCCGGATCTCTGAATTCTGCGTTTTGATGTCTGAGGTCTGAATTGAGGGTTGCGAAATCTGATTCTGAATACGGATTCTTCGTTCTGCATTCTGCATTCTGAGTTCTGAGTTTCTAGTTCTCAACACTGAGTTCTGATTTTTGAGTTTTGAGTTCCGGGTTGGGAATTGTGGTTCTGAATACTGAGCTCTAATTTCTGAACTCTGCGTTCTGAATGTAGAATTCTGAGTTCTGCATTCAGATTCTGATTTCTGAGTGCTACATTCTAAATTCTGAATTGTAACATCTGAGTTCTGAGTACTACGTTCTAAGGGCTGAGTTCTGAATTGGAAATTCTGAGTTCTGCGTTCTGAGTTCTGAACACTAAGCTGTGAATTCTGAATTCAGAATTCGAGTTTGGGAATTCTGAGTTCCGTATTCTGATATCTGCATTCTGAGATTTGAGTTTGAAGCTGTACATTCTGAGTGCTCAATTTCGAATACTGAATTTGGAGTTCTAATTTCTGAGTTCTGAATTAAGAGTTCTGAGTTCTGAATTCTGACTTGTGATTTCTGAGTTCTGAATTCCGCATTGATTACTGAGTTCCGATTTCTGAGTCCTGAATTCTGAATTGTGATCACAGAGTTCTGAGTTCTGTCTTCTGAATCCGAAGTTCGAAATGATGAGCTTTGAGTTCTGAATTCTGCATTGAATACTGAGTTCTGAGTTCTGACTTCAGAATTCTGAGCACTGAGATCTGTATTATGAGCTCTGAAAGCTGAGTTCTGAGTTCTAAATTATAAGTTCTGAATTCAGACTTCTGATTGCTGAGTTTTGAAACCTGCCTTCTGAGTTCCAAAATCTGAGTTCCGTATTCTGATATCTGCATTCTGAGATTTGAGTTTGAAGCTGTACATTCTGAGTGCTCAATTTCGAATACTGAATTTGGAGTTCTAATTTCTGAGTTCTGAATTAAGAGTTCTGAGTTCTGAATTCTGACTTGTGATTTCTGAGTTCTGAATTCCGCATTGATTACTGAGTTCCGATTTCTGAGTCCTGAATTCTATATTGTGATCACAGAGTTCTGAGTTCTGTCTTCTGAATCCGAAGTTCGAAATGATGAGCTTTGAGTTCTGAATTCTGTATTGAATGCTGAGTTCTGAGTTCTGACTTCAGAATTCTGAGCACTGAGATCTGTATTATGAGCTCTGAAAGCTGAGTTCTGAGTTCTAAATTATAAGTTCTGAATTCAGACTTCTGATTGCTGAGTTTTGAAACCTGCCTTCTGAGTTCCAAAATCTGAGTTCTGAGTTCTAACTTCTGAATTCTGAGTCCGGATCTCTGAATTCTGCGTTTTGATGTCTGAGGTCTGAATTGAGGGTTGCGAAATCTGATTCTGAATACGGATTCTTCGTTCTGCATTCTGCATTCTGAGTTCTGAGTTTCTAGTTCTCAACACTGAGTTCTGATTTTTGAGTTTTGAGTTCCGGGTTGGGAATTGTGGTTCTGAATACTGAGCTCTAATTTCTGAACTCTGCGTTCTGAATTTAGAATTCTGAGTTCTGCATTCAGATTCTGATTTCTGAGTGCTACATTCTAAATTCTGAATTGTAACATCTGAGTTCTGAGTACTACGTTCTAAGGGCTGAGTTCTGAATTGGAAATTCTGAGTTCTGCGTTCTGAGTTCTGAACACTAAGCTGTGAATTCTGAATTCAGAATTCGAGTTTGGGAATTCTGAGTTCCGTATTCTGATATCTGCATTCTGAGATTTGAGTTTGAAGCTGTACATTCTGAGTGCTCAATTTCGAATACTGAATTTGGAGTTCTAATTTCTGAGTTCTGAATTAAGAGTTCTGAGTTCTGAATTCTGACTTGTGATTTCTGAGTTCTGAATTCCGCATTGATTACTGAGTTCCGATTTCTGAGTCCTGAATTCTATATTGTGATCACAGAGTTCTGAGTTCTGTCTTCTGAATCCTAAGTTCGAAATGATGAGCTTTGAGTTCTGAATTCTGCATTGAATACTGAGTTCTGAGTTCTGACTTCAGAATTCTGAGCACTGAGATCTGTATTATGAGCTCTGAAAGCTGAGTTCTGAGTTCTAAATTATAAGTTCTGAATTCAGACTTCTGATTGCTGAGTTTTGAAACCTGCCTTCTGAGTTCCAAAATCTGAGTTCTGAGTTCTAACTTCTGAATTCTGAGATTTGAGTTTGAAGCTTTACATTCTGAGTGCTCAATTTCGAATACTGAATTTGGAGTTCTAATTTCTGAGTTCTGAATTAAGAGTTCTGAGTTCTGAATTCTGACTTGTGATTTCTGAGTTCTGAATTCCGCATTGATTACTGAGTTCCGATTTCTGAGTCCTGAATTCTGAATTGTGATCACAGAGTTCTGAGTTCTGTCTTCTGAATCCGAAGTTCGAAATGATGAGCTTTGAGTTCTGAATTCTGTATTGAATACTGAGTTCTGAGTTCTGACTTCAGAATTCTGAGCACTGAGATCTGTATTATGAGCTCTGAAAGCTGAGTTCTGAGTTCTAAATTATAAGTTCTGAATTCAGACTTCTGATTGCTGAGTTTTGAAACCTGCCTTCTGAGTTCCAAAATCTGAGTTCTGAGTTCTAACTTCTGAATTCTGAGTCCGGATCTCTGAATTCTGCGTTTTGATGTCTGAGGTCTGAATTGAGGGTTGCGAAATCTGATTCTGAATACAGATTCTTCGTTCTGCATTCTGCATTCTGAGTTCTGAGTTTCTAGTTCTCAACACTGAGTTCTGATTTTTGAGTTTTGAGTTCCGGGTTGGGAATTGTGGTTCTGAATACTGAGCTCTAATTTCTGAACTCTGCGTTCTGAATTTAGAATTCTGAGTTCTGCATTCAGATTCTGATTTCTGAGTGCTACATTCTAAATTCTGAATTGTAACATCTGAGTTCTGAGTACTACGTTCTAAGGGCTGAGTTCTGAATTGGAAATTCTGAGTTCTGCGTTCTGAGTTCTGAACACTAAGCTGTGAATTCTGAATTCAGAATTCGAGTTTGGGAATTCTGAGTTCCGTATTCTGATATCTGCATTCTGAGATTTGAGTTTGAAGCTGTACATTCTGAGTGCTCAATTTCGAATACTGAATTTGGAGTTCTAATTTCTGAGTTCTGAATTAAGAGTTCTGAGTTCTGAATTCTGACTTGTGATTTCTGAGTTCTGAATTCCGCATTGATTACTGAGTTCCGATTTCTGAGTCCTGAATTCTGAATTGTGATCACAGAGTTCTGAGTTCTGTCTTCTGAATCCGAAGTTCGCAATGATGAGCTTTGAGTTCTGAATTCTGTATTGAATACTGAGTTCTGAGTTCTGACTTCAGAATTCTGAGCACTGAGATCTGTATTATGAGCTCTGAAAGCTGAGTTCTGAGTTCTAAATTATAAGTTCTGAATTCAGACTTCTGATTGCTGAGTTTTGAAACCTGCCTTCTGAGTTCCAAAGTCTGAGTTCCGTATTCTGATATCTGCATTCTGAGATTTGAGTTTGAAGCTGTACATTCTGAGTGCTCAATTTCAAATACTGAATTTGGAGTTCTAATTTCTGAGTTCTGAATTAAGAGTTCTGAGTTCTGAATTCTGACTTGTGATTTCTGAGTTCTGAATTCCGCATTGATTACTGAGTTCCGATTTCTGAGTCCTGAATTCTATATTGTGATCACAGAGTTCTGAGTTCTGTCTTCTGAATCCGAAGTTCGAAATGATGAGCTTTGAGTTCTGAATTCTGTATTGAATACTGAGTTCTGAGTTCTGACTTCAGAATTCTGAGCACTGAGATCTGTATTATGAGCTCTGAAAGCTGAGTTCTGAGTTCTAAATTATAAGTTCTGAATTCAGACTTCTGATTGCTGAGTTTTGAAACCTGCCTTCTGAGTTCCAAAATCTGAGTTCTGAGTTCTAACTTCTGCATTCTGAGATTTGAGTTTGAAGCTGTACATTCTGAGTGCTCAATTTCGAATACTGAATTTGGAGTTCTAATTTCTGAGTTCTGAATTAAGAGTTCTGAGTTCTGAATTCTGACTTGTGATTTCTGAGTTCTGAATTCCGCATTGATTACTGAGTTCCGATTTCTGAGTCCTGAATTCTGAATTGTGATCACAGAGTTCTGAGTTCTGTCTTCTGAATCCTAAGTTTGAAATGATGAGCTTTGAGTTCTGAATTCTGCATTGAATACTGAGTTCTGAGTTCTGACTTCAGAATTCTGAGCACTGAGATCTGTATTATGAGCTCTGAAAGCTGAGTTCTGAGTTCTAAATTATAAGTTCTGCATTCAGACTTCTGATTGCTGAGTTTTGAAACCTGCCTTCTGAGTTCCAAAATCTGAGTTCTGAGTTCTAACTTCTGAATTCTGAGTCCGGATCTCTGAATTCTGCGTTTTGATGTGTGAGGTCTGAATTGAGGGTTGCGGAATCTGATTCTGAATACGGATTCTTTGTTCTGCATTCTGCATTCTGAGTTCTGAGTTTCTAGTTCTCAACACTGAGTTCTGATTTTTGAGTTTTGAGTTCCGGGTTGGGAATTGTGGTTCTGAATACTGAGCTCTAATTTCTGAACTCTGCGTTCTGAATTTAGAATTCTGAGTTCTGCATTCAGATTCTGATTTCTGAGTGCTACATTCTAAATTCTGAATTGTAACATCTGAGTTCTGAGTACTACGTTCTAAGGGCTGAGTTCTGAATTGGAAATTCTGAGTTCTGCGTTCTGAGTTCTGAACACTAAGCTGTGAATTCTGAATTCAGAATTCGAGTTTGGGAATTCTGAGTTCCGTATTCTGATATCTGCATTCTGAGATTTGAGTTTGAAGCTGTACATTCTGAGTGCTCAATTTCGAATACTGAATTTGGAGTTCTAATTTCTGAGTTCTGAATTAAGAGTTCTGAGTTCTGAATTCTGACTTGTGATTTCTGAGTTCTGAATTCCGCATTGATTACTGAGTTCCGATTTCTGAGTCCTGAATTCTGAATTGTGATCACAGAGTTCTGAGTTCTGTCTTCTGAATCCGAAGTTCGCAATGATGAGCTTTGAGTTCTGAATTCTGTATTGAATACTGAGTTCTGAGTTCTGACTTCAGAATTCTGAGCACTGAGATCTGTATTATGAGCTCTGAAAGCTGAGTTCTGAGTTCTAAATTATAAGTTCTGAATTCAGACTTCTGATTGCTGAGTTTTGAAACCTGCCTTCTGAGTTCCAAAGTCTGAGTTCCGTATTCTGATATCTGCATTCTGAGATTTGAGTTTGAAGCTGTACATTCTGAGTGCTCAATTTCAAATACTGAATTTGGAGTTCTAATTTCTGAGTTCTGAATTAAGAGTTCTGAGTTCTGAATTCTGACTTGTGATTTCTGAGTTCTGAATTCCGCATTGATTACTGAGTTCCGATTTCTGAGTCCTGAATTCTATATTGTGATCACAGAGTTCTGAGTTCTGTCTTCTGAATCCGAAGTTCGAAATGATGAGCTTTGAGTTCTGAATTCTGTATTGAATACTGAGTTCTGAGTTCTGACTTCAGAATTCTGAGCACTGAGATCTGTATTATGAGCTCTGAAAGCTGAGTTCTGAGTTCTAAATTATAAGTTCTGAATTCAGACTTCTGATTGCTGAGTTTTGAAACCTGCCTTCTGAGTTCCAAAATCTGAGTTCTGAGTTCTAACTTCTGCATTCTGAGATTTGAGTTTGAAGCTGTACATTCTGAGTGCTCAATTTCGAATACTGAATTTGGAGTTCTAATTTCTGAGTTCTGAATTAAGAGTTCTGAGTTCTGAATTCTGACTTGTGATTTCTGAGTTCTGAATTCCGCATTGATTACTGAGTTCCGATTTCTGAGTCCTGAATTCTGAATTGTGATCACAGAGTTCTGAGTTCTGTCTTCTGAATCCTAAGTTTGAAATGATGAGCTTTGAGTTCTGAATTCTGCATTGAATACTGAGTTCTGAGTTCTGACTTCAGAATTCTGAGCACTGAGATCTGTATTATGAGCTCTGAAAGCTGAGTTCTGAGTTCTAAATTATAAGTTCTGCATTCAGACTTCTGATTGCTGAGTTTTGAAACCTGCCTTCTGAGTTCCAAAATCTGAGTTCTGAGTTCTAACTTCTGAATTCTGAGTCCGGATCTCTGAATTCTGCGTTTTGATGTGTGAGGTCTGAATTGAGGGTTGCGGAATCTGATTCTGAATACGGATTCTTTGTTCTGCATTCTGCATTCTGAGTTCTGAGTTTCTAGTTCTCAACACTGAGTTCTGATTTTTGAGTTTTGAGTTCCGGGTTGGGAATTGTGGTTCTGAATACTGAGCTCTAATTTCTGAACTCTGCGTTCTGAATTTAGAATTCTGAGTTCTGCATTCAGATTCTGATTTCTGAGTGCTACATTCTAAATTCTGAATTGTAACATCTGAGTTCTGAGTACTACGTTCTAAGGGCTGAGTTCTGAATTGGAAATTCTGAGTTCTGCGTTCTGAGTTCTGAACACTAAGCTGTGAATTCTGAATTCAGAATTCGAGTTTGGAAATTCTGAGTTCCGTATTCTGATATCTGCATTCTGAGATTTGAGTTTGAAGCTGTACATTCTGAGTGCTCAATTTCGAATACTGAATTTGGAGTTCTAATTTCTGAGTTCTGAATTAAGAGTTCTGAGTTCTGAATTCTGACTTGTGATTTCTGAGTTCTGAATTCCGCATTGATTACTGAGTTCCGATTTCTGAGTCCTGAATTCTGAATTGTGATCACAGAGTTCTGAGTTCTGTCTTCTGAATCCGAAGTTCGAAATGATGAGCTTTTAGTTCTGAATTCTGTATTGAATACTGAGTTCTGAGTTCTGACTTCAGAATTCTGAGCACTGAGATCTGTATTATGAGCTCTGAAAGCTGAGTTCTGAGTTCTAAATTATAAGTTCTGAATTCAGACTTCTGATTGCTGAGTTTTGAAACCTGCCTTCTGAGTTCCAAAATCTGAGTTCTGAGTTCTAACTTCTGAATTCTGAGTCCGGATCTCTGAATTCTGCGTTTTGATGTCTGAGGTCTGAATTGAGGGTTGCGAAATCTGATTCTGAATACAGATTCTTCGTTCTGCATTCTGCATTCTGAGTTCTGAGTTTCTAGTTCTCAACACTGAGTTCTGATTTTTGAGTTTTGAGTTCCGGGTTGGGAATTGTGGTTCTGAATACTGAGCTCTAATTTCTGAACTCTGCGTTCTGAATGTAGAATTCTGAGTTCTGCATTCAGATTCTGATTTCTGAGTGCTACATTCTAAATTCTGAATTGTAACATCTGAGTTCTGAGTACTACGTTCTAAGGGCTGAGTTCTGAATTGGAAATTCTGAGTTCTGCGTTCTGAGTTCTGAACACTAAGCTGTGAATTCTGAATTCAGAATTCGAGTTTGGGAATTCTGAGTTCCGTATTCTGATATCTGCATTCTGAGATTTGAGTTTGAAGCTGTACATTCTGAGTGCTCAATTTCGAATACTGAATTTGGAGTTCTAATTTCTGAGTTCTGAATTAAGAGTTCTGAGTTCTGAATTCTGACTTGTGATTTCTGAGTTCTGAATTCCGCATTGATTACTGAGTTCCGATTTCTGAGTCCTGAATTCTGAATTGTGATCACAGAGTTCTGAGTTCTGTCTTCTGAATCCGAAGTTCGAAATGATGAGCTTTTAGTTCTGAATTCTGTATTGAATACTGAGTTCTGAGTTCTGACTTCAGAATTCTGAGCACTGAGATCTGTATTATGAGCTCTGAAAGCTGAGTTCTGAGTTCTAAATTATAAGTTCTGAATTCAGACTTCTGATTGCTGAGTTTTGAAACCTGCCTTCTGAGTTCCAAAATCTGAGTTCTGAGTTCTAACTTCTGAATTCTGAGTCCGGATCTCTGAATTCTGCGTTTTGATGTCTGAGGTCTGAATTGAGGGTTGCGAAATCTGATTCTGAATACGGATTCTTCGTTCTGCATTCTGCATTCTGAGTTCTGAGTTTCTAGTTCTCAACACTGAGTTCTGATTTTTGAGTTTTGAGTTCCGGGTTGGGAATTGTGGTTCTGAATACTGAGCTCTAATTTCTGAACTCTGCGTTCTGAATGTAGAATTCTGAGTTCTGCATTCAGATTCTGATTTCTGAGTGCTACATTCTAAATTCTGAATTGTAACATCTGAGTTCTGAGTACTACGTTCTAAGGGCTGAGTTCTGAATTGGAAATTCTGAGTTCTGCGTTCTGAGTTCTGAACACTAAGCTGTGAATTCTGAATTCAGAATTCGAGTTTGGGAATTCTGAGTTCCGTATTCTGATATCTGCATTCTGAGATTTGAGTTTGAAGCTGTACATTCTGAGTGCTCAATTTCGAATACTGAATTTGGAGTTCTAATTTCTGAGTTCTGAATTAAGAGTTCTGAGTTCTGAATTCTGACTTGTGATTTCTGAGTTCTGAATTCCGCATTGATTACTGAGTTCCAATTTCTGAGTCCTGAATTCTGAATTGTGATCACAGAGTTCTGAGTTCTGTCTTCTGAATCCGAAGTTCGAAATGATGAGCTTTGAGTTCTGAATTCTGTATTGAATACTGAGTTCTGAGTTCTGACTTCAGAATTCTGAGCACTGAGATCTGTATTATGAGCTCTGAAAGCTGAGTTCTGAGTTCTAAATTATACGTTCTGAATTCAGACTTCTGATTGCTGAGTTTTGAAACCTGCCTTCTGAGTTCCAAAATCTGAGTTCTGAGTTCTAACTTCTGAATTCTGAGTCCGGATCTCTGAATTCTGCGTTTTGATGTCTGAGGTCTGAATTGAGGGTTGCGAAATCTGATTCTGAATACGGATTCTTCGTTCTGCATTCTGCATGCTGCATTCTGAGTTCTGAGTTTCTAGTTCTCAACACTGAGTTCTGATTTTTGAGTTTTGAGTTCCGGGTTGGGAATTGTGGTTCTGAATACTGAGCTCTAATTTCTGAACTCTGCGTTCTGAATGTAGAATTCTGAGTTCTGCATTCAGATTCTGATTTCTGAGTGCTACATTCTAAATTCTGAATTGTAACATCTGAGTTCTGAGTACTACGTTCTAAGGGCTGAGTTCTGAATTGGAAATTCTGAGTTCTGCGTTCTGAGTTCTGAACACTAAGCTGTGAATTCTGAATTCAGAATTCGAGTTTGGGAATTCTGAGTTCCGTATTCTGATATCTGCATTCTGAGATTTGAGTTTGAAGCTGTACATTCTGAGTGCTCAATTTCGAATACTGAATTTGGAGTTCTAATTTCTGAGTTCTGAATTAAGAGTTCTGAGTTCTGAATTCTGACTTGTGATTTCTGAGTTCTGAATTCCGCATTGATTACTGAGTTCCGATTTCTGAGTCCTGAATTCTGAATTGTGATCACAGAGTTCTGAGTTCTGTCTTCTGAATCCTAAGTTCGAAATGATGAGCTTTGAGTTCTGAATTCTGTATTGAATACTGAGTTCTGAGTTCTGACTTCAGAATTCTGAGCACTGAGATCTGTATTATGAGCTCTGAAAGCTGAGTTCTGAGTTCTAAATTATAAGTTCTGAATTCAGACTTCTGATTGCTGAGTTTTGAAACCTGCCTTCTGAGTTCCAAAATCTGAGTTCTGAGTTCTAACTTCTGAATTCTGAGTCCGGATCTCTGAATTCTGCGTTTTGATGTCTGAGGTCTGAATTGAGGGTTGCGAAATCTGATTCTGAATACGGATTCTTCGTTCTGCATTCTGCATTCTGAGTTCTGAGTTTCTAGTTCTCAACACTGAGTTCTGATTTTTGAGTTTTGAGTTCCGGGTTGGGAATTGTGGTTCTGAATACTGAGCTCTAATTTCTGAACTCTGCGTTCTGAATGTAGAATTCTGAGTTCTGCATTCAGATTCTGATTTCTGAGTGCTACATTCTAAATTCTGAATTGTAACATCTGAGTTCTGAGTACTACGTTCTAAGGGCTGAGTTCTGAATTGGAAATTCTGAGTTCTGCGTTCTGAGTTCTGAACACTAAGCTGTGAATTCTGAATTCAGAATTCGAGTTTGGGAATTCTGAGTTCTGTATTCTGATATCTGCATTCTGAGATTTGAGTTTGAAGCTGTACATTCTGAGTGCTCAATTTCGAATACTGAATTTGGAGTTCTAATTTCTGAGTTCTGAATTAAGAGTTCTGAGTTCTGAATTCTGACTTGTGATTTCTGAGTTCTGAATTCCGCATTGATTACTGAGTTCCGATTTCTGAGTCCTGAATTCTATATTGTGATCACAGAGTTCTGAGTTCTGTCTTCTGAATCCTAAGTTCGAAATGATGAGCTTTGATTTCTGAATTCTGCATTGAATACTGAGTTCTGAGTTCTGACTTCAGAATTCTGAGCACTGAGATCTGTATTATGAGCTCTGAAAGCTGAGTTCTGAGTTCTAAATTATAAGTTCTGAATTCAGACTTCTGATTGCTGAGTTTTGAAACCTGCCTTCTGAGTTCCAAAATCTGAGTTCTGAGTTCTAATTTCTGAATTCTGAGATTTGAGTTTGAAGCTGTACATTCTGAGTGCTCAATTTCGAATACTGAATTTGGAGTTCTAATTTCTGAGTTCTGAATTAAGAGTTCTGAGTTCTGAATTCTGACTTGTGATTTCTGAGTTCTGAATTCCGCATTGATTACTGAGTTCCGATTTCTGAGTCCTGAATTCTGAATTGTGATCACAGAGTTCTGAGTTCTGTCTTCTGAATCCTAAGTTCGAAATGATGAGCTTTTAGTTCTGAATTCTGTATTGAATACTGAGTTCTGAGTTCTGACTTCAGAATTCTGAGCACTGAGATCTGTATTATGAGCTCTGAAAGCTGAGTTCTGAGTTCTAAATTATAAGTTCTGAATTCAGACTTCTGATTGCTGAGTTTTGAAACCTGCCTTCTGAGTTCCAAAATCTGAGTTCTGAGTTCTAACTTCTGAATTCTGAGTCCGGATCTCTGAATTCTGCGTTTTGATGTCTGAGGTCTGAATTGAGGGTTGCGAAATCTGATTCTGAATACAGATTCTTCGTTCTGCATTCTGCATTCTGAGTTCTGAGTTTCTAGTTCTCAACACTGAGTTCTGATTTTTGAGTTTTGAGTTCCGGGTTGGGAATTGTGGTTCTGAATACTGAGCTCTAATTTCTGAACTCTGCGTTCTGAATGTAGAATTCTGAGTTCTGCATTCAGATTCTGATTTCTGAGTGCTACATTCTAAATTCTGAATTGTAACATCTGAGTTCTGAGTACTACGTTCTAAGGGCTGAGTTCTGAATTGGAAATTCTGAGTTCTGCGTTCTGAGTTCTGAACACTAAGCTGTGAATTCTGAATTCAGAATTCAAGTTTGGGAATTCTGAGTTCCGTATTCTGATATCTGCATTCTGAGATTTGAGTTTGAAGCTGTACATTCTGAGTGCTCAATTTCGAATACTGAATTTGGAGTTCTAATTTCTGAGTTCTGAATTAAGAGTTCTGAGTTCTGAATTCTGACTTGTGATTTCTGAGTTCTGAATTCCGCATTGATTACTGAGTTCCGATTTCTGAGTCCTGAATTCTGAATTGTGATCACAGAGTTCTGAGTTCTGTCTTCTGAATCCGAAGTTCGAAATGATGAGCTTTGAGTTCTGAATTCTGTATTGAATACTGAGTTCTGAGTTCTGACTTCAGAATTCTGAGCACTGAGATCTGTATTATGAGCTCTGAAAGCTGAGTTCTGAGTTCTAAATTATACGTTCTGAATTCAGACTTCTGATTGCTGAGTTTTGAAACCTGCCTTCTGAGTTCCAAAATCTGAGTTCTGAGTTCTAACTTCTGAATTCTGAGTCCGGATCTCTGAATTCTGCGTTTTGATGTCTGAGGTCTGAATTGAGGGTTGCGAAATCTGATTCTGAATACGGATTCTTCGTTCTGCATTCTGCATGCTGCATTCTGAGTTCTGAGTTTCTAGTTCTCAACACTGAGTTCTGATTTTTGAGTTTTGAGTTCCGGGTTGGGAATTGTGGTTCTGAATACTGAGCTCTAATTTCTGAACTCTGCGTTCTGAATTTAGAATTCTGAGTTCTGCATTCAGATTCTGATTTCTGAGTGCTACATTCTAAATTCTGAATTGTAACATCTGAGTTCTGAGTACTACGTTCTAAGGGCTGAGTTCTGAATTGGAAATTCTGAGTTCTGCGTTCTGAGTTCTGAACACTAAGCTGTGAATTCTGAATTCAGAATTCGAGTTTGGGAATTCTGAGTTCCGTATTCTGATATCTGCATTCTGAGATTTGAGTTTGAAGCTGTACATTCTGAGTGCTCAATTTCGAATACTGAATTTGGAGTTCTAATTTCTGAGTTCTGAATTAAGAGTTCTGAGTTCTGAATTCTGACTTGTGATTTCTGAGTTCTGAATTCCGCATTGATTACTGAGTTCCGATTTCTGAGTCCTGAATTCTGAATTGTGATCACAGAGTTCTGAGTTCTGTCTTCTGAATCCTAAGTTCGAAATGATGAGCTTTGAGTTCTGAATTCTGTATTGAATACTGAGTTCTGAGTTCTGACTTCAGAATTCTGAGCACTGAGATCTGTATTATGAGCTCTGAAAGCTGAGTTCTGAGTTCTAAATTATAAGTTCTGAATTCAGACTTCTGATTGCTGAGTTTTGAAACCTGCCTTCTGAGTTCCAAAATCTGAGTTCTGAGTTCTAATTTCTGAATTCTGAGATTTGAGTTTGAAGCTGTACATTCTGAGTGCTCAATTTCGAATACTGAATTTGGAGTTCTAATTTCTGAGTTCTGAATTAAGAGTTCTGAGTTCTGAATTCTGACTTGTGATTTCTGAGTTCTGAATTCCGCATTGATTACTGAGTTCCGATTTCTGAGTCCTGAATTCTGAATTGTGATCACAGAGTTCTGAGTTCTGTCTTCTGAATCCTAAGTTCGAAATGATGAGCTTTTAGTTCTGAATTCTGTATTGAATACTGAGTTCTGAGTTCTGACTTCAGAATTCTGAGCACTGAGATCTGTATTATGAGCTCTGAAAGCTGAGTTCTGAGTTCTAAATTATAAGTTCTGAATTCAGACTTCTGATTGCTGAGTTTTGAAACCTGCCTTCTGAGTTCCAAAATCTGAGTTCTGAGTTCTAACTTCTGAATTCTGAGTCCGGATCTCTGAATTCTGCGTTTTGATGTCTGAGGTCTGAATTGAGGGTTGCGAAATCTGATTCTGAATACAGATTCTTCGTTCTGCATTCTGCATTCTGAGTTCTGAGTTTCTAGTTCTCAACACTGAGTTCTGATTTTTGAGTTTTGAGTTCCGGGTTGGGAATTGTGGTTCTGAATACTGAGCTCTAATTTCTGAACTCTGCGTTCTGAATGTAGAATTCTGAGTTCTGCATTCAGATTCTGATTTCTGAGTGCTACATTCTAAATTCTGAATTGTAACATCTGAGTTCTGAGTACTACGTTCTAAGGGCTGAGTTCTGAATTGGAAATTCTGAGTTCTGCGTTCTGAGTTCTGAACACTAAGCTGTGAATTCTGAATTCAGAATTCAAGTTTGGGAATTCTGAGTTCCGTATTCTGATATCTGCATTCTGAGATTTGAGTTTGAAGCTGTACATTCTGAAAGCTCAATTTCGAATACTGAATTTGGAGTTCTAATTTCTGAGTTCTGAATTAAGAGTTCTGAGTTCTGAATTCTGACTTGTGATTTCTGAGTTCTGAATTCCGCATTGATTACTGAGTTCCGATTTCTGAGTCCTGAATTCTGAATTGTGATCACAGAGTTCTGAGTTCTGTCTTCTGAATCCGAAGTTCGAAATGATGAGCTTTGAGTTCTGAATTCTGTATTGAATACTGAGTTCTGAGTTCTGACTTCAGAATTCTGAGCACTGAGATCTGTATTATGAGCTCTGAAAGCTGAGTTCTGAGTTCTAAATTATACGTTCTGAATTCAGACTTCTGATTGCTGAGTTTTGAAACCTGCCTTCTGAGTTCCAAAATCTGAGTTCTGAGTTCTAACTTCTGAATTCTGAGTCCGGATCTCTGAATTCTGCGTTTTGATGTCTGAGGTCTGAATTGAGGGTTGCGAAATCTGATTCTGAATACGGATTCTTCGTTCTGCATTCTGCATGCTGCATTCTGAGTTCTGAGTTTCTAGTTCTCAACACTGAGTTCTGATTTTTGAGTTTTGAGTTCCGGGTTGGGAATTGTGGTTCTGAATACTGAGCTCTAATTTCTGAACTCTGCGTTCTGAATGTAGAATTCTGAGTTCTGCATTCAGATTCTGATTTCTGAGTGCTACATTCTAAATTCTGAATTGTAACATCTGAGTTCTGAGTACTACGTTCTAAGGGCTGAGTTCTGAATTGGAAATTCTGAGTTCTGCGTTCTGAGTTCTGAACACTAAGCTGTGAATTCTGAATTCAGAATTCGAGTTTGGGAATTCTGAGTTCCGTATTCTGATATCTGCATTCTGAGATTTGAGTTTGAAGCTGTACATTCTGAGTGCTCAATTTCGAATACTGAATTTGGAGTTCTAATTTCTGAGTTCTGAATTAAGAGTTCTGAGTTCTGAATTCTGACTTGTGATTTCTGAGTTCTGAATTCCGCATTGATTACTGAGTTCCGATTTCTGAGTCCTGAATTCTGAATTGTGATCACAGAGTTCTGAGTTCTGTCTTCTGAATCCTAAGTTCGAAATGATGAGCTTTGAGTTCTGAATTCTGTATTGAATACTGAGTTCTGAGTTCTGACTTCAGAATTCTGAGCACTGAGATCTGTATTATGAGCTCTGAAAGCTGAGTTCTGAGTTCTAAATTATAAGTTCTGAATTCAGACTTCTGATTGCTGAGTTTTGAAACCTGCCTTCTGAGTTCCAAAATCTGAGTTCTGAGTTCTAACTTCTGAATTCTGAGTCCGGATCTCTGAATTCCGCGTTTTGATGTCTGAGGTCTGAATTGAGGGTTGCGAAATCTGATTCTGAATACGGATTCTTCGTTCTGCATTCTGCATGCTGCATTCTGAGTTCTGAGTTTCTAGTTCTCAACACTGAGTTCTGATTTTTGAGTTTTGAGTTCCGGGTTGGGAATTGTGGTTCTGAATACTGAGCTCTAATTTCTGAACTCTGCGTTCTGAATGTAGAATTCTGAGTTCTGCATTCAGATTCTGATTTCTGAGTGCTACATTCTAAATTCTGAATTGTAACATCTGAGTTCTGAGTACTACGTTCTAAGGGCTGAGTTCTGAATTGGAAATTTTGAGTTCTGCGTTCTGAGTTCTGAACACTAAGCTGTGAATTCTGAATTCAGAATTCGAGTTTGGGAATTCTGAGTTCCGTATTCTGATATCTGCATTCTGAGATTTGAGTTTGAAGCTGTACATTCTGAGTGCTCAATTTCGAATACTGAATTTGGAGTTCTAATTTCTGAGTTCTGAATTAAGAGTTCTGAGTTCTGAATTCTGACTTGTGATTTCTGAGTTCTGAATTCCGCATTGATTACTGAGTTCCGATTTCTGAGTCCTGAATTCTGAATTGTGATCACAGAGTTCTGAGTTCTGTCTTCTGAATCCTAAGTTCGAAATGATGAGCTTTGAGTTCTGAATTCTGCATTGAATACTGAGTTCTGAGTTCTGACTTCAGAATTCTGAGCACTGAGATCTGTATTATGAGCTCTGAAAGCTGAGTTCTGAGTTCTAAATTATAAGTTCTGAATTCAGACTTCTGATTGCTGAGTTTTGAAACCTGCCTTCTGAGTTCCAAAATCTGAGTTCTGAGTTCTAACTTCTGAATTCTGAGATTTGAGTTTGAAGCTGTACATTCTGAGTGCTCAATTTCGAATACTGAATTTGGAGTTCTAATTTCTGAGTTCTGAATTAAGAGTTCTGAGTTCTGAATTCTGACTTGTGATTTCTGAGTTCTGAATTCCGCATTGATTACTGAGTTCCGATTTCTGAGTCCTGAATTCTGAATTGTGATCACAGAGTTCTGAGTTCTGTCTTCTGAATCCTAAGTTCGAAATGATGAGCTCTGAGTTCTGAATTCTGTATTGAATACTGAGTTCTGAGTTCTGACTTCAGAATTCTGAGCACTGAGATCTGTATTATGAGCTCTGAAAGCTGAGTTCTGAGTTCTAAATTATAAGTTCTGAATTCAGACTTCTGATTGCTGAGTTTTGAAACCTGCCTTCTGAGTTCCAAAATCTGAGTTCTGAGTTCTAACTTCTGAATTCTGAGTCCGGATCTCTGAATTCTGCGTTTTGATGTCTGAGGTCTGAATTGAGGGTTGCGAAATCTGATTCTGAATACAGATTCTTCGTTCTGCATTCTGCATTCTGAGTTCTGAGTTTCTAGTTCTCAACACTGAGTTCTGATTTTTGAGTTTTGAGTTCCGGGTTGGGAATTGTGGTTCTGAATACTGAGCTCTAATTTCTGAACTCTGCGTTCTGAATGTAGAATTCTGAGTTCTGCATTCAGATTCTGATTTCTGAGTGCTACATTCTAAATTCTGAATTGTAACATCTGAGTTCTGAGTACTACGTTCTAAGGGCTGAGTTCTGAATTGGAAATTCTGAGTTCTGCGTTCTGAGTTCTGAACACTAAGCTGTGAATTCTGAATTCAGAATTCAAGTTTGGGAATTCTGAGTTCCGTATTCTGATATCTGCATTCTGAGATTTGAGTTTGAAGCTGTACATTCTGAAAGCTCAATTTCGAATACTGAATTTGGAGTTCTAATTTCTGAGTTCTGAATTAAGAGTTCTGAGTTCTGAATTCTGACTTGTGATTTCTGAGTTCTGAATTCCGCATTGATTACTGAGTTCCGATTTCTGAGTCCTGAATTCTGAATTGTGATCACAGAGTTCTGAGTTCTGTCTTCTGAATCCGAAGTTCGAAATGATGAGCTTTGAGTTCTGAATTCTGTATTGAATACTGAGTTCTGAGTTCTGACTTCAGAATTCTGAGCACTGAGATCTGTATTATGAGCTCTGAAAGCTGAGTTCTGAGTTCTAAATTATACGTTCTGAATTCAGACTTCTGATTGCTGAGTTTTGAAACCTGCCTTCTGAGTTCCAAAATCTGAGTTCTGAGTTCTAACTTCTGAATTCTGAGTCCGGATCTCTGAATTCTGCGTTTTGATGTCTGAGGTCTGAATTGAGGGTTGCGAAATCTGATTCTGAATACGGATTCTTCGTTCTGCATTCTGCATGCTGCATTCTGAGTTCTGAGTTTCTAGTTCTCAACACTGAGTTCTGATTTTTGAGTTTTGAGTTCCGGGTTGGGAATTGTGGTTCTGAATACTGAGCTCTAATTTCTGAACTCTGCGTTCTGAATGTAGAATTCTGAGTTCTGCATTCAGATTCTGATTTCTGAGTGCTACATTCTAAATTCTGAATTGTAACATCTGAGTTCTGAGTACTACGTTCTAAGGGCTGAGTTCTGAATTGGAAATTCTGAGTTCTGCGTTCTGAGTTCTGAACACTAAGCTGTGAATTCTGAATTCAGAATTCGAGTTTGGGAATTCTGAGTTCCGTATTCTGATATCTGCATTCTGAGATTTGAGTTTGAAGCTGTACATTCTGAGTGCTCAATTTCGAATACTGAATTTGGAGTTCTAATTTCTGAGTTCTGAATTAAGAGTTCTGAGTTCTGAATTCTGACTTGTGATTTCTGAGTTCTGAATTCCGCATTGATTACTGAGTTCCGATTTCTGAGTCCTGAATTCTGAATTGTGATCACAGAGTTCTGAGTTCTGTCTTCTGAATCCTAAGTTCGAAATGATGAGCTTTGAGTTCTGAATTCTGCATTGAATACTGAGTTCTGAGTTCTGACTTCAGAATTCTGAGCACTGAGATCTGTATTATGAGCTCTGAAAGCTGAGTTCTGAGTTCTAAATTATAAGTTCTGAATTCAGACTTCTGATTGCTGAGTTTTGAAACCTGCCTTCTGAGTTCCAAAATCTGAGTTCTGAGTTCTAACTTCTGAATTCTGAGATTTGAGTTTGAAGCTGTACATTCTGAGTGCTCAATTTCGAATACTGAATTTGGAGTTCTAATTTCTGAGTTCTGTATTAAGAGTTCTGAGTTCTGAATTCTGACTTGTGATTTCTGAGTTCTGAATTCCGCATTGATTACTGAGTTCCGATTTCTGAGTCCTGAATTCTGAATTGTGATCACAGAGTTCTGAGTTCTGTCTTCTGAATCCTAAGTTCGAAATGATGAGCTTTGAGTTCTGAATTCTGTATTGAATACTGAGTTCTGAGTTCTGACTTCAGAATTCTGAGCACTGAGATCTGTATTATGAGCTCTGAAAGCTGAGTTCTGAGTTCTAAATTATAAGTTCTGAATTCAGACTTCTGATTGCTGAGTTTTGAAACCTGCCTTCTGAGTTCCAAAATCTGAGTTCTGAGTTCTAACTTCTGAATTCTGAGTCCGGATCTCTGAATTCTGCGTTTTGATGTCTGAGGTCTGAATTGAGGGTTGCGAAATCTGATTCTGAATACAGATTCTTCGTTCTGCATTCTGCATTCTGAGTTCTGAGTTTCTAGTTCTCAACACTGAGTTCTGATTTTTGAGTTTTGAGTTCCGGGTTGGGAATTGTGGTTCTGAATACTGAGCTCTAATTTCTGAACTCTGCGTTCTGAATTTAGAATTCTGAGTTCTGCATTCAGATTCTGATTTCTGAGTGCTACATTCTAAATTCTGAATTGTAACATCTGAGTTCTGAGTACTACGTTCTAAGGGCTGAGTTCTGAATTGGAAATTCTGAGTTCTGCGTTCTGAGTTCTGAACACTAAGCTGTGAATTCTGAATTCAGAATTCGAGTTTGGGAATTCTGAGTTCCGTATTCTGATATCTGCATTCTGAGATTTGAGTTTGAAGCTGTACATTCTGAGTGCTCAATTTCGAATACTGAATTTGGAGTTCTAATTTCTGAGTTCTGAATTAAGAGTTCTGAGTTCTGAATTCTGACTTGTGATTTCTGAGTTCTGAATTCCGCATTGATTACTGAGTTCCGATTTCTGAGTCCTGAATTCTGAATTGTGATCACAGAGTTCTGAGTTCTGTCTTCTGAATCCTAAGTTCGAAATGATGAGCTCTGAGTTCTGAATTCTGTATTGAATACTGAGTTCTGAGTTCTGACTTCAGAATTCTGAGCACTGAGATCTGTATTATGAGCTCTGAAAGCTGAGTTCTGAGTTCTAAATTATAAGTTCTGAATTCAGACTTCTGATTGCTGAGTTTTGAAACCTGCCTTCTGAGTTCCAAAATCTGAGTTCTGAGTTCTAA
This sequence comes from Ochotona princeps, assembly GCF_030435755.1. Taxonomy (NCBI): domain Eukaryota; kingdom Metazoa; phylum Chordata; class Mammalia; order Lagomorpha; family Ochotonidae; genus Ochotona; species Ochotona princeps. The sequence continues at coordinate 2,682,187 of NC_080866.1, read as the reverse complement.
CTTCTGAATTCTGAGTCCGGATCTCTGAATTCTGCGTTTTGATGTCTGAGGTCTGAATTGAGGGTTGCGAAATCTGATTCTGAATACGGATTCTTCGTTCTGCATTCTGCATTCTGAGTTCTGAGTTTCTAGTTCTCAACACTGAGTTCTGATTTTTGAGTTTTGAGTTCCGGGTTGGGAATTGTGGTTCTGAATACTGAGCTCTAATTTCTGAACTCTGCGTTCTGAATTTAGAATTCTGAGTTCTGCATTCAGATTCTGATTTCTGAGTGCTACATTCTAAAGTCTGAATTGTAACATCTGAGTTCTGAGTACTACGTTCTAAGGGCTGAGTTCTGAATTGGAAATTCTGAGTTCTGCGTTCTGAGTTCTGAACACTAAGCTGTGAATTCTGAATTCAGAATTCGAGTTTGGGAATTCTGAGTTCTGTATTCTGATATCTGCATTGTGAGATTTGAGTTTGAAGCTGTACATTCTGAGTGCTCAATTTCGAATACTGAATTTGGAGTTCTAATTTCTGAGTTCTGAATTAAGAGTTCTGAGTTCTGAATTCTGACTTGTGATTTCTGAGTTCTGAATTCCGCATTGATTACTGAGTTCCGATTTCTGAGTCCTGAATTCTGAATTGTGATCACAGAGTTCTGAGTTCTGTCTTCTGAATCCTAAGTTCGAAATGATGAGCTTTGAGTTCTGAATTCTGCATTGAATACTGAGTTCTGAGTTCTGACTTCAGAATTCTGAGCACTGAGATCTGTATTATGAGCTCTGAAAGCTGAGTTCTGAGTTCTAAATTATAAGTTCTGAATTCAGACTTCTGATTGCTGAGTTTTGAAACCTGCCTTCTGAGTTCCAAAATCTGAGTTCTGAGTTCTAACTTCTGAATTCTGAGATTTGAGTTTGAAGCTGTACATTCTGAGTGCTCAATTTCGAATACTGAATTTGGAGTTCTAATTTCTGAGTTCTGAATTAAGAGTTCTGAGTTCTGAATTCTGACTTGTGATTTCTGAGTTCTGAATTCCGCATTGATTACTGAGTTCCGATTTCTGAGTCCTGAATTCTGAATTGTGATCACAGAGTTCTGAGTTCTGTCTTCTGAATCCTAAGTTCGAAATGATGAGCTTTGAGTTCTGAATTCTGCATTGAATACTGAGTTCTGAGTTCTGACTTCAGAATTCTGAGCACTGAGATCTGTATTATGAGCTCTGAAAGCTGAGTTCTGAGTTCTAAATTATAAGTTCTGAATTCAGACTTCTGATTGCTGAGTTTTGAAACCTGCCTTCTGAGTTCCAAAATCTGAGTTCTGAGTTCTAACTTCTGAATTCTGAGTCCGGATCTCTGAATTCTGCGTTTTGACGTGTGAGGTCTGAATTGAGGGTTGCGAAATCTGATTCTGAATACGGATTCTTCGTTCTGCATTCTGCATTCTGAGTTCTGAGTTTCTAGTTCTCAACACTGAGTTCTGATTTTTGAGTTTTGAGTTCCGGGTTGGGAATTGTGGTTCTGAATACTGAGCTCTAATTTCTGAACTCTGCGTTCTGAATTTAGAATTCTGAGTTCTGCATTCAGATTCTGATTTCTGAGTGCTACATTCTAAATTCTGAATTGTAACATCTGAGTTCTGAGTACTACGTTCTAAGGGCTGAGTTCTGAATTGGAAATTTTGAGTTCTGCGTTCTGAGTTCTGAACACTAAGCTGTGAATTCTGAATTCAGAATTCGAGTTTGGGAATTCTGAGTTCTGTATTCTGATATCTGCATTCTGAGATTTGAGTTTGAAGCTGTACATTCTGAGTGCTCAATTTCGAATACTGAATTTGGAGTTCTAATTTCTGAGTTCTGAATTAAGAGTTCTGAGTTCTGAATTCTGACTTGTGATTTCTGAGTTCTGAATTCCGCATTGATTACTGAGTTCCGATTTCTGAGTCCTGAATTCTGAATTGTGATCACAGAGTTCAGAGTTCTGTCTTCTGAATCCTAAGTTCGAAATGATGAGCTTTGAGTTCTGAATTCTGCATTGAATACTGAGTTCTGAGTTCTGACTTCAGAATTCTGAGCACTGAGATCTGTATTATGAGCTCTGAAAGCTGAGTTCTGAGTTCTAAATTATAAGTTCTGAATTCAGACTTCTGATTGCTGAGTTTTGAAACCTGCCTTCTGAGTTCCAAAATCTGAGTTCTGAGTTCTAACTTCTGAATTCTGAGATTTGAGTTTGAAGCTGTACATTCTGAGTGCTCAATTTCGAATACTGAATTTGGAGTTCTAATTTCTGAGTTCTGAATTAAGAGTTCTGAGTTCTGAATTCTGACTTGTGATTTCTGAGTTCTGAATTCCGCATTGATTACTGAGTTGCGATTTCTGAGTCCTGAATTCTGAATTGTGATCACAGAGTTCTGAGTTCTGTCTTCTGAATCCTAAGTTCGAAATGATGAGCTTTGAGTTCTGAATTCTGTATTGAATACTGAGTTCTGAGTTCTGACTTCAGAATTCTGAGCACTGAGATCTGTATTATGAGCTCTGAAAGCTGAGTTCTGAGTTCTAAATTATAAGTTCTGAATTCAGACTTCTGATTGCTGAGTTTTGAAACCTGCCTTCTGAGTTCCAAAATCTGAGTTCTGAGTTCTAACTTCTGAATTCTGAGTCCGGATCTCTGAATTCTGCGTTTTGATGTCTGAGGTCTGAATTGAGGGTTGCGAAATCTGATTCTGAATACGGATTCTTCGTTCTGCATTCTGCATGCTGAATTCTGAGTTCTGAGTTTCTAGTTCTCAACACTGAGTTCTGATTTTTGAGTTTTGAGTTCCGGGTTGGGAATTGTGGTTCTGAATACTGAGCTCTAATTTCTGAACTCTGCGTTCTGAATTTAGAATTCTGAGTTCTGCATTCAGATTCTGATTTCTGAGTGCTACATTCTAAATTCTGAATTGTAACATCTGAGTTCTGAGTACTACATTCTAAGGGCTGAGTTCTGAATTGGAAATTCTGAGTTCTGCGTTCTGAGTTCTGAACACTAAGCTGTGAATTCTGAATTCAGAATTCGAGTTTGGGAATTCTGAGTTCCGTATTCTGATATCTGCATTCTGAGATTTGAGTTTGAAGCTGTACATTCTGAGTGCTCAATTTCGAATACTGAATTTGGAGTTCTAATTTCTGAGTTCTGAATTAAGAGTTCTGAGTTCTGAATTCTGACTTGTGATTTCTGAGTTCTGAATTCCGCATTGATTACTGAGTTCCGATTTCTGAGTCCTGAATTCTGAATTGTGATCACAGAGTTCTGAGTTCTGTCTTCTGAATCCTAAGTTCGAAATGATGAGCTTTGAGTTCTGAATTCTGCATTGAATACTGAGTTCTGAGTTCTGACTTCAGAATTCTGAGCACTGAGATCTGTATTATGAGCTCTGAAAGCTGAGTTCTGAGTTCTAAATTATAAGTTCTGAATTCAGACTTCTGATTGCTGAGTTTTGAAACCTGCCTTCTGAGTTCCAAAATCTGAGTTCTGAGTTCTAACTTCTGAATTCTGAGATTTGAGTTTGAAGCTGTACATTCTGAGTGCTCAATTTCGAATACTGAATTTGGAGTTCTAATTTCTGAGTTCTGAATTAAGAGTTCTGAGTTCTGAATTCTGACTTGTGATTTCTGAGTTCTGAATTCCGCATTGATTACTGAGTTCCGATTTCTGAGTCCTGAATTCTGAATTGTGATCACAGAGTTCTGAGTTCTGTCTTCTGAATCCTAAGTTCGAAATGATGAGCTTTGAGTTCTGAATTCTGTATTGAATACTGAGTTCTGAGTTCTGACTTCAGAATTCTGAGCACTGAGATCTGTATTATGAGCTCTGAAAGCTGAGTTCTGAGTTCTAAATTATAAGTTCTGAATTCAGACTTCTGATTGCTGAGTTTTGAAACCTGCCTTCTGAGTTCCAAAATCTGAGTTCTGAGTTCTAACTTCTGAATTCTGAGTCCGGATCTCTGAATTCTGCGTTTTGATGTCTGAGGTCTGAATTGAGGGTTGCGAAATCTGATTCTGAATACAGATTCTGCGTTCTGCATTCTGCATTCTGAGTTCTGAGTTTCTAGTTCTCAACACTGAGTTCTGATTTTTGAGTTTTGAGTTCCGGGTTGGGAATTGTGGTTCTGAATACTGAGCTCTAATTTCTGAACTCTGCGTTCTGAATGTAGAATTCTGAGTTCTGCATTCAGATTCTGATTTTTGAGTGCTACATTCCAAAGTCTGAATTGTAACATCTGAGTTCTGAGTACTACGTTCTAAGGGCTGAGTTCTGAATTGGAAATTCTGAGTTCTGCGTTCTGAGTTCTGAACACTAAGCTGTGAATTCTGAATTCAGAATTCGAGTTTGGGAATTCTGAGTTCTGTATTCTGATATCTGCATTCTGAGATTTGAGTTTGAAGCTGTACATTCTGAGTGCTCAATTTCGAATACTGAATTTGGAGTTCTAATTTCTGAGTTCTGAATTAAGAGTTCTGAGTTCTGAATTCTGACTTGTGATTTCTGAGTTCTGAATTCCGCATTGATTACTGAGTTCCGATTTCTGAGTCCTGAATTCTGAATTGTGATCACAGAGTTCTGAGTTCTGTCTTCTGAATCCTAAGTTCGAAATGATGAGCTTTGAGTTCTGAATTCTGCATTGAATACTGAGTTCTGAGTTCTGACTTCAGAATTCTGAGCACTGAGATCTGTATTATGAGCTCTGAAAGCTGAGTTCTGAGTTCTAAATTATAAGTTCTGAATTCAGACTTCTGATTGCTGAGTTTTGAAACCTGCCTTCTGAGTTCCAAAATCTGAGTTCTGAGTTCTAACTTCTGAATTCTGAGATTTGAGTTTGAAGCTGTACATTCTGAGTGCTCAATTTCGAATACTGAATTTGGAGTTCTAATTTCTGAGTTCTGAATTAAGAGTTCTGAGTTCTGAATTCTGACTTGTGATTTCTGAGTTCTGAATTCCGCATTGATTACTGAGTTCCGATTTCTGAGTCCTGAATTCTGAATTGTGATCACAGAGTTCTGAGTTCTGTCTTCTGAATCCTAAGTTCGAAATGATGAGCTTTTAGTTCTGAATTCTGTATTGAATACTGAGTTCTGAGTTCTGACTTCAGAATTCTGAGCACTGAGATCTGTATTATGAGCTCTGAAAGCTGAGTTCTGAGTTCTAAATTATAAGTTCTGAATTCAGACTTCTGATTGCTGAGTTTTGAAACCTGCCTTCTGAGTTCCAAAATCTGAGTTCTGAGTTCTAACTTCTGAATTCTGAGTCCGGATCTCTGAATTCTGCGTTTTGATGTCTGAGGTCTGAATTGAGGGTTGCGAAATCTGATTCTGAATACAGATTCTTCGTTCTGCATTCTGCATTCTGAGTTCTGAGTTTCTAGTTCTCAACACTGAGTTCTGATTTTTGAGTTTTGAGTTCCGGGTTGGGAATTGTGGTTCTGAATACTGAGCTCTAATTTCTGAACTCTGCGTTCTGAATGTAGAATTCTGAGTTCTGCATTCAGATTCTGATTTCTGAGTGCTACATTCTAAATTCTGAATTGTAACATCTGAGTTCTGAGTACTACGTTCTAAGGGCTGAGTTCTGAATTGGAAATTCTGAGTTCTGCGTTCTGAGTTCTGAACACTAAGCTGTGAATTCTGAATTCAGAATTCGAGTTTGGGAATTCTGAGTTCCGTATTCTGATATCTGCATTCTGAGATTTGAGTTTGAAGCTGTACATTCTGAGTGCTCAATTTCTAATACTGAATTTGGAGTTCTAATTTCTGAGTTCTGAATTAAGAGTTCTGAGTTCTGAATTCTGACTTGTGATTTCTGAGTTCTGAATTCCGCATTGATTACTGAGTTCCGATTTCTGAGTCCTGAATTCTGAATTGTGATCACAGAGTTCTGAGTTCTGTCTTCTGAATCCTAAGTTCGAAATGATGAGCTCTGAGTTCTGAATTCTGTATTGAATACTGAGTTCTGAGTTCTGACTTCAGAATTCTGAGCACTGAGATCTGTATTATGAGCTCTGAAAGCTGAGTTCTGAGTTCTAAATTATAAGTTCTGAATTCAGACTTCTGATTGCTGAGTTTTGAAACCTGCCTTCTGAGTTCCAAAATCTGAGTTCTGAGTTCTAACTTCTGAATTCTGAGTCCGGATCTCTGAATTCTGCGTTTTGATGTCTGAGGTCTGAATTGAGGGTTGCGAAATCTGATTCTGAATACGGATTCTTCGTTCTGCATTCTGCATTCTGAGTTCTGAGTTTCTAGTTCTCAACACTGAGTTCTGATTTTTGAGTTTTGAGTTCCGGGTTGGGAATTGTGGTTCTGAATACTGAGCTCTAATTTCTGAACTCTGCGTTCTGAATTTAGAATTCTGAGTTCTGCATTCAGATTCTGATTTCTGAGTGCTACATTCTAAAGTCTGAATTGTAACATCTGAGTTCTGAGTACTACGTTCTAAGGGCTGAGTTCTGAATTGGAAATTCTGAGTTCTGCGTTCTGAGTTCTGAACACTAAGCTGTGAATTCTGAATTCAGAATTCGAGTTTGGGAATTCTGAGTTCTGTATTCTGATATCTGCATTCTGAGATTTGAGTTTGAAGCTGTACATTCTGAGTGCTCAATTTCGAATACTGAATTTGGAGTTCTAATTTCTGAGTTCTGAATTAAGAGTTCTGAGTTCTGAATTCTGACTTGTGATTTCTGAGTTCTGAATTCCGCATTGATTACTGAGTTCCGATTTCTGAGTCCTGAATTCTGAATTGTGATCACAGAGTTCTGAGTTCTGTCTTCTGAATCCTAAGTTCGAAATGATGAGCTTTGAGTTCTGAATTCTGCATTGAATACTGAGTTCTGAGTTCTGACTTCAGAATTCTGAGCACTGAGATCTGTATTATGAGCTCTGAAAGCTGAGTTCTGAGTTCTAAATTATAAGTTCTGAATTCAGACTTCTGATTGCTGAGTTTTGAAACCTGCCTTCTGAGTTCCAAAATCTGAGTTCTGAGTTCTAACTTCTGAATTCTGAGATTTGAGTTTGACGCTGTACATTCTGAGTGCTCAATTTCGAATACTGAATTTGGAGTTCTAATTTCTGAGTTCTGAATTAAGAGTTCTGAGTTCTGAATTCTGACTTGTGATTTCTGAGTTCTGAATTCCGCATTGATTACTGAGTTCCGATTTCTGAGTCCTGAATTCTGAATTGTGATCACAGAGTTCTGAGTTCTGTCTTCTGAATCCTAAGTTCGAAATGATGAGCTTTGAGTTCTGAATTCTGCATTGAATACTGAGTTCTGAGTTCTGACTTCAGAATTCTGAGCACTGAGATCTGTATTATGAGCTCTGAAAGCTGAGTTCTGAGTTCTAAATTATAAGTTCTGAATTCAGACTTCTGATTGCTGAGTTTTGAAACCTGCCTTCTGAGTTCCAAAATCTGAGTTCTGAGTTCTAACTTCTGAATTCTGAGTCCGGATCTCTGAATTCTGCGTTTTGATGTCTGAGGTCTGAATTGAGGGTTGCGAAATCTGATTCTGAATACGGATTCTTCGTTCTGCATTCTGCATTCTGAGTTCTGAGTTTCTAGTTCTCAACACTGAGTTCTGATTTTTGAGTTTTGAGTTCCGGGTTGGGAATTGTGGTTCTGAATACTGAGCTCTAATTTCTGAACTCTGCGTTCTGAATTTAGAATTCTGAGTTCTGCATTCAGATTCTGATTTCTGAGTGCTACATTCTAAATTCTGAATTGTAACATCTGAGTTCTGAGTACTACGTTCTAAGGGCTGAGTTCTGAATTGGAAATTCTGAGTTCTGCGTTCTGAGTTCTGAACACTAAGCTGTGAATTCTGAATTCAGAATTCGAGTTTGGGAATTCTGAGTTCCGTATTCTGATATCTGCATTCTGAGATTTGAGTTTGAAGCTGTACATTCTGAGTGCTCAATTTCGAATACTGAATTTGGAGTTCTAATTTCTGAGTTCTGAATTAAGAGTTCTGAGTTCTGAATTCTGACTTGTGATTTCTGAGTTCTGAATTCCGCATTGATTACTGAGTTCCGATTTCTGAGTCCTGAATTCTGAATTGTGATCACAGAGTTCTGAGTTCTGTCTTCTGAATCCTAAGTTCGAAATGATGAGCTCTGAGTTCTGAATTCTGTATTGAATACTGAGTTCTGAGTTCTGACTTCAGAATTCTGAGCACTGAGATCTGTATTATGAGCTCTGAAAGCTGAGTTCTGAGTTCTAAATTATAAGTTCTGAATTCAGACTTCTGATTGCTGAGTTTTGAAACCTGCCTTCTGAGTTCCAAAATCTGAGTTCTGAGTTCTAACTTCTGAATTCTGAGATTTGAGTTTGAAGCTGTACATTCTGAGTGCTCAATTTCGAATACTGAATTTGGAGTTCTAATTTCTGAGTTCTGAATTAAGAGTTCTGAGTTCTGAATTCTGACTTGTGATTTCTGAGTTCTGAATTCCGCATTGATTACTGAGTTCCGATTTCTGAGTCCTGAATTCTGAATTGTGATCACAGAGTTCTGAGTTCTGTCTTCTGAATCCTAAGTTCGAAATGATGAGCTTTGAGTTCTGAATTCTGCATTGAATACTGAGTTCTGAGTTCTGACTTCAGAATTCTGAGCACTGAGATCTGTATTATGAGCTCTGAAAGCTGAGTTCTGAGTTCTAAATTATAAGTTCTGAATTCAGACTTCTGATTGCTGAGTTTTGAAACCTGCCTTCTGAGTTCCAAAATCTGAGTTCTGAGTTCTAACTTCTGAATTCTGAGATTTGAGTTTGAAGCTGTACATTCTGAGTGCTCAATTTCGAATACTGAATTTGGAGTTCTAATTTCTGAGTTCTGAATTAAGAGTTCTGAGTTCTGAATTCTGACTTGTGATTTCTGAGTTCTGAATTCCGCATTGATTACTGAGTTCCGATTTCTGAGTCCTGAATTCTGAATTGTGATCACAGAGTTCTGAGTTCTGTCTTCTGAATCCTAAGTTCGAAATGATGAGCTTTGAGTTCTGAATTCTGTATTGAATACTGAGTTCTGAGTTCTGACTTCAGAATTCTGAGCACTGAGATCTGTATTATGAGCTCTGAAAGCTGAGTTCTGAGTTCTAAATTATAAGTTCTGAATTCAGACTTCTGATTGCTGAGTTTTGAAACCTGCCTTCTGAGTTCCAAAATCTGAGTTCTGAGTTCTAACTTCTGAATTCTGAGTCCGGATCTCTGAATTCTGCGTTTTGATGTCTGAGGTCTGAATTGAGGGTTGCGAAATCTGATTCTGAATACAGATTCTTCGTTCTGCATTCTGCATTCTGAGTTCTGAGTTTCTAGTTCTCAACACTGAGTTCTGATTTTTGAGTTTTGAGTTCCGGGTTGGGAATTGTGGTTCTGAATACTGAGCTCTAATTTCTGAACTCTGATTTCTGAATTTAGAATTCTGAGTTCTGCATTCAGATTCTGATTTCTGAGTGCTACATTCTAAATTCTGAATTGTAACATCTGAGTTCTGAGTACTACATTCTAAGGGCTGAGTTCTGAATTGGAAATTCTGAGTTCTGCGTTCTGAGTTCTGAACACTAAGCTGTGAATTCTGAATTCAGAATTCGAGTTTGGGAATTCTGAGTTCCGTATTCTGATATCTGCATTCTGAGATTTGAGTTTGAAGCTGTACATTCTGAGTGCTCAATTTCGAATACTGAATTTGGAGTTCTAATTTCTGAGTTCTGAATTAAAAGATCTGAGTTCTGAATTCTGACTTGTGATTTCTGAGTTCTGAATTCCGCATTGATTACTGAGTTCCGATTTCTGAGTCCTGAATTCTGAATTGTGATCACAGAGTTCTGAGTTCTGTCTTCTGAATCCTAAGTTCGAAATGATGAGCTCTGAGTTCTGAATTCTGTATTGAATACTGAGTTCTGAGTTCTGACTTCAGAATTCTGATCACTGAGATCTGTATTATGAGCTCTGAAAGCTGAGTTCTGAGTTCTAAATTATAAGTTCTGAATTCAGACTTCTGATTGCTGAGTTTTGAAACCTGCCTTCTGAGTTCCAAAATCTGAGTTCTGAGTTCTAACTTCTGAATTCTGAGTCCGGATCTCTGAATTCTGCGTTTTGATGTGTGAGGTCTGAATTGAGGGTTGCGAAATCTGATTCTGAATACAGATTCTTCGTTCTGCATTCTGCATTCTGAGTTCTGAGTTTCTAGTTCTCAACACTGAGTTCTGATTTTTGAGTTTTGAGTTCCGGGTTGGGAATTGTGGTTCTGAATACTGAGCTCTAATTTCTGAACTCTGCGTTCTGAATGTAGAATTCTGAGTTCTGCATTCAGATTCTGATTTTTGAGTGCTACATTCTAAAGTCTGAATTGTAACATCTGAGTTCTGAGTACTACGTTCTAAGGGCTGAGTTCTGAATTGGAAATTCTGAGTTCTGCGTTCTGAGTTCTGAACACTAAGCTGTGAATTCTGAATTCAGAATTCGAGTTTGGGAATTCTGAGTTCTGTATTCTGATATCTGCATTCTGAGATTTGAGTTTGAAGCTGTACATTCTGAGTGCTCAATTTCGAATACTGAATTTGGAGTTCTAATTTCTGAGTTCTGAATTAAGAGTTCTGAGTTCTGAATTCTGACTTGTGATTTCTGAGTTCTGAATTCCGCATTGATTACTGAGTTCCGATTTCTGAGTCCTGAATTCTGAATTGTGATCACAGAGTTCTGAGTTCTGTCTTCTGAATCCTAAGTTCGAAATGATGAGCTTTGAGTTCTGAATTCTGCATTGAATACTGAGTTCTGAGTTCTGACTTCAGAATTCTGAGCACTGAGATCTGTATTATGAGCTCTGAAAGCTGAGTTCTGAGTTCTAAATTATAAGTTCTGAATTCAGACTTCTGATTGCTGAGTTTTGAAACCTGCCTTCTGAGTTCCAAAATCTGAGTTCTGAGTTCTAACTTCTGAATTCTGAGATTTGAGTTTGAAGCTGTACATTCTGAGTGCTCAATTTCGAATACTGAATTTGGAGTTCTAATTTCTGAGTTCTGAATTAAGAGTTCTGAGTTCTGAATTCTGACTTGTGATTTCTGAGTTCTGAATTCCGCATTGATTACTGAGTTGCGATTTCTGAGTCCTGAATTCTGAATTGTGATCACAGAGTTCTGAGTTCTGTCTTCTGAATCCTAAGTTCGAAATGATGAGCTTTGAGTTCTGAATTCTGTATTGAATACTGAGTTCTGAGTTCTGACTTCAGAATTCTGAGCACTGAGATCTGTATTATGAGCTCTGAAAGCTGAGTTCTGAGTTCTAAATTATAAGTTCTGAATTCAGACTTCTGATTGCTGAGTTTTGAAACCTGCCTTCTGAGTTCCAAAATCTGAGTTCTGAGTTCTAACTTCTGAATTCTGAGTCCGGATCTCTGAATTCTGCGTTTTGATGTCTGAGGTCTGAATTGAGGGTTGCGAAATCTGATTCTGAATACAGATTCTTCGTTCTGCATTCTGCATTCTGAGTTCTGAGTTTCTAGTTCTCAACACTGAGTTCTGATTTTTGAGTTTTGAGTTCCGGGTTGGGAATTGTGGTTCTGAATACTGAGCTCTAATTTCTGAACTCTGCGTTCTGAATTTAGAATTCTGAGTTCTGCATTCAGATTCTGATTTCTGAGTGCTACATTCTAAATTCTGAATTGTAACATCTGAGTTCTGAGTACTACATTCTAAGGGCTGAGTTCTGAATTGGAAATTCTGAGTTCTGCGTTCTGAGTTCTGAACACTAAGCTGTGAATTCTGAATTCAGAATTCGAGTTTGGGAATTCTGAGTTCCGTATTCTGATATCTGCATTCTGAGATTTGAGTTTGAAGCTGTACATTCTGAGTGCTCAATTTCGAATACTGAATTTGGAGTTCTAATTTCTGAGTTCTGAATTAAGAGTTCTGAGTTCTGAATTCTGACTTGTGATTTCTGAGTTCTGAATTCCGCATTGATTACTGAGTTCCGATTTCTGAGTCCTGAATTCTGAATTGTGATCACAGAGTTCTGAGTTCTGTCTTCTGAATCCTAAGTTCGAAATGATGAGCTCTGAGTTCTGAATTCTGTATTGAATACTGAGTTCTGAGTTCTGACTTCAGAATTCTGATCACTGAGATCTGTATTATGAGCTCTGAAAGCTGAGTTCTGAGTTCTAAATTATAAGTTCTGAATTCAGACTTCTGATTGCTGAGTTTTGAAACCTGCCTTCTGAGTTCCAAAATCTGAGTTCTGAGTTCTAACTTCTGAATTCTGAGTCCGGATCTCTGAATTCTGCGTTTTGATGTGTGAGGTCTGAATTGAGGGTTGCGAAATCTGATTCTGAATACAGATTCTTCGTTCTGCATTCTGCATTCTGAGTTCTGAGTTTCTAGTTCTCAACACTGAGTTCTGATTTTTGAGTTTTGAGTTCCGGGTTGGGAATTGTGGTTCTGAATACTGAGCTCTAATTTCTGAACTCTGCGTTCTGAATGTAGAATTCTGAGTTCTGCATTCAGATTCTGATTTTTGAGTGCTACATTCTAAAGTCTGAATTGTAACATCTGAGTTCTGAGTACTACGTTCTAAGGGCTGAGTTCTGAATTGGAAATTCTGAGTTCTGCGTTCTGAGTTCTGAACACTAAGCTGTGAATTCTGAATTCAGAATTCGAGTTTGGGAATTCTGAGTTCTGTATTCTGATATCTGCATTCTGAGATTTGAGTTTGAAGCTGTACATTCTGAGTGCTCAATTTCGAATACTGAATTTGGAGTTCTAATTTCTGAGTTCTGAATTAAGAGTTCTGAGTTCTGAATTCTGACTTGTGATTTCTGAGTTCTGAATTCCGCATTGATTACTGAGTTCCGATTTCTGAGTCCTGAATTCTGAATTGTGATCACAGAGTTCTGAGTTCTGTCTTCTGAATCCTAAGTTCGAAATGATGAGCTTTGAGTTCTGAATTCTGCATTGAATACTGAGTTCTGAGTTCTGACTTCAGAATTCTGAGCACTGAGATCTGTATTATGAGCTCTGAAAGCTGAGTTCTGAGTTCTAAATTATAAGTTCTGAATTCAGACTTCTGATTGCTGAGTTTTGAAACCTGCCTTCTGAGTTCCAAAATCTGAGTTCTGAGTTCTAACTTCTGAATTCTGAGATTTGAGTTTGAAGCTGTACATTCTGAGTGCTCAATTTCGAATAGTGAATTTGGAGTTCTAATTTCTGAGTTCTGAATTAAGAGTTCTGAGTTCTGAATTCTGACTTGTGATTTCTGAGTTCTGAATTCCGCATTGATTACTGAGTTCCGATTTCTGAGTCCTGAATTCTGAATTGTGATCACAGAGTTCTGAGTTCTGTCTTCTGAATCCTAAGTTCGAAATGATGAGCTTTGAGTTCTGAATTCTGTATTGAATACTGAGTTCTGAGTTCTGACTTCAGAATTCTGAGCACTGAGATCTGTATTATGAGCTCTGAAAGCTGAGTTCTGAGTTCTAAATTATAAGTTCTGAATTCAGACTTCTGATTGCTGAGTTTTGAAACCTGCCTTCTGAGTTCCAAAATCTGAGTTCTGAGTTCTAACTTCTGAATTCTGAGTCCGGATCTCTGAATTCTGCGTTTTGATGTCTGAGGTCTGAATTGAGGGTTGCGAAATCTGATTCTGAATACAGATTCTTCGTTCTGCATTCTGCATTCTGAGTTCTGAGTTTCTAGTTCTCAACACTGAGTTCTGATTTTTGAGTTTTGAGTTCCGGGTTGGGAATTGTGGTTCTGAATACTGAGCTCTAATTTCTGAACTCTGCGTTCTGAATTTAGAATTCTGAGTTCTGCATTCAGATTCTGATTTCTGAGTGCTACATTCTAAATTCTGAATTGTAACATCTGAGTTCTGAGTACTACGTTCTAAGGGCTGAGTTCTGAATTGGAAATTCTGAGTTCTGCGTTCTGAGTTCTGAACACTAAGCTGTGAATTCTGAATTCAGAATTCGAGTTTGGGAATTCTGAGTTCCGTATTCTGATATCTGCATTCTGAGATTTGAGTTTGAAGCTGTACATTCTGAGTGCTCAATTTCGAATACTGAATTTGGAGTTCTAATTTCTGAGTTCTGAATTAAGAGTTCTGAGTTCTGAATTCTGACTTGTGATTTCTGAGTTCTGAATTCCGCATTGATTACTGAGTTCCGATTTCTGAGTCCTGAATTCTGAATTGTGATCACAGAGTTCTGAGTTCTGTCTTCTGAATCCTAAGTTCGAAATGATGAGCTCTGAGTTCTGAATTCTGTATTGAATACTGAGTTCTGAGTTCTGACTTCAGAATTCTGAGCACTGAGATCTGTATTATGAGCTCTGAAAGCTGAGTTCTGAGTTCTAAATTATAAGTTCTGAATTCAGACTTCTGATTGCTGAGTTTTGAAACCTGCCTTCTGAGTTCCAAAATCTGAGTTCTGAGTTCTAACTTCTGAATTCTGAGTCCGGATCTCTGAATTCTGCGTTTTGATGTCTGAGGTCTGAATTGAGGGTTGCGAAATCTGATTCTGAATACGGATTCTTCGTTCTGCATTCTGCATTCTGAGTTCTGAGTTTCTAGTTCTCAACACTGAGTTCTGATTTTTGAGTTTTGAGTTCCGGGTTGGGAATTGTGGTTCTGAATACTGAGCTCTAATTTCTGAACTCTGCGTTCTGAATTTAGAATTCTGAGTTCTGCATTCAGATTCTGATTTCTGAGTGCTACATTCTAAAGTCTGAATTGTAACATCTGAGTTCTGAGTACTACGTTCTAAGGGCTGAGTTCTGAATTGGAAATTCTGAGTTCTGCGTTCTGAGTTCTGAACACTAAGCTGTGAATTCTGAATTCAGAATTCGAGTTTGGGAATTCTGAGTTCTGTATTCTGATATCTGCATTCTGAGATTTGAGTTTGAAGCTGTACATTCTGAGTGCTCAATTTCGAATACTGAATTTGGAGTTCTAATTTCTGAGTTCTGAATTAAGAGTTCTGAGTTCTGAATTCTGACTTGTGATTTCTGAGTTCTGAATTCCGCATTGATTACTGAGTTCCGATTTCTGAGTCCTGAATTCTGAATTGTGATCACAGAGTTCTGAGTTCTGTCTTCTGAATCCTAAGTTCGAAATGATGAGCTTTGAGTTCTGAATTCTGCATTGAATACTGAGTTCTGAGTTCTGACTTCAGAATTCTGAGCACTGAGATCTGTATTATGAGCTCTGAAAGCTGAGTTCTGAGTTCTAAATTATAAGTTCTGAATTCAGACTTCTGATTGCTGAGTTTTGAAACCTGCCTTCTGAGTTCCAAAATCTGAGTTCTGAGTTCTAACTTCTGAATTCTGAGATTTGAGTTTGAAGCTGTACATTCTGAGTGCTCAATTTCGAATACTGAATTTGGAGTTCTAATTTCTGAGTTCTGAATTAAGAGTTCTGAGTTCTGAATTCTGACTTGTGATTTCTGAGTTCTGAATTCCGCATTGATTACTGAGTTCCGATTTCTGAGTCCTGAATTCTGAATTGTGATCACAGAGTTCTGTCTTCTGAATCCTAAGTTCGAAATGATGAGCTTTGAGTTCTGAATTCTGCATTGAATACTGAGTTCTGAGTTCTGACTTCAGAATTCTGAGCACTGAGATCTGTATTATGAGCTCTGAAAGCTGAGTTCTGAGTTCTAAATTATAAGTTCTGAATTCAGACTTCTGATTGCTGAGTTTTGAAACCTGCCTTCTGAGTTCCAAAATCTGAGTTCTGAGTTCTAACTTCTGAATTCTGAGATTTGAGTTTGAAGCTGTACATTCTAAGTGCTCAATTTCGAATACTGAATTTGGAGATCTAATTTCTGAGTTCTGAATTAAGAGTTCTGAGTTCTGAATTCTGACTTGTGATTTCTGAGTTCTGAATTCCGCATTGATTACTGAGTTCCGATTTCTGAGTCCTGAATTCTGAATTGTGATCACAGAGTTCTGAGTTCTGTCTTCTGAATCCTAAGTTCGAAATGATGAGCTTTGAGTTCTGAATTCTGCATTGAATACTGAGTTCTGAGTTCTGACTTCAGAATTCTGAGCACTGAGATCTGTATTATGAGCTCTGAAAGCTGAGTTCTGAGTTCTAAATTATAAGTTCTGAATTCAGACTTCTGATTGCTGAGTTTTGAAACCTGCCTTCTGAGTTCCAAAATCTGAGTTCTGAGTTCTAACTTCTGAATTCTGAGATTTGAGTTTGAAGCTGTACATTCTGAGTGCTCAATTTCGAATACTGAATTTGGAGTTCTAATTTCTGAGTTCTGAATTAAGAGTTCTGAGTTCTGAATTCTGACTTGTGATATCTGAGTTCTGAATTCCGCATTGATTACTGAGTTCCGATTTCTGAGTCCTGAATTCTGAATTGTGATCACAGAGTTCTGAGTTCTGACTTCTGAATCCTAAGTTCGAAATGATGAGCTTTGAGTTCTGAATTCTGCATTGAATACTGAGTTCTGAGTTCTGACTTCAGAATTCTGAGCACTGAGATCTGTATTATGAGCTCTGAAAGCTGAGTTCTGAGTTCTAAATTATAAGTTCTGAATTCAGACTTCTGATTGCTGAGTTTTGAAACCTGCCTTCTGAGTTCCAAAATCTGAGTTCTGAGTTCTAACTTCTGAATTCTGAGATTTGAGTTTGAAGCTGTACATTCTAAGTGCTCAATTTCGAATACTGAATTTGGAGATCTAATTTCTGAGTTCTGAATTAAGAGTTCTGAGTTCTGAATTCTGACTTGTGATTTCTGAGTTCTGAATTCCGCATTGATTACTGAGTTCCGATTTCTGAGTCCTGAATTCTGAATTGTGATCACAGAGTTCTGAGTTCTGTCTTCTGAATCCTAAGTTCGAAATGATGAGCTTTGAGTTCTGAATTCTGCATTGAATACTGAGTTCTGAGTTCTGACTTCAGAATTCTGAGCACTGAGATCTGTATTATGAGCTCTGAAAGCTGAGTTCTGAGTTCTAAATTATAAGTTCTGAATTCAGACTTCTGATTGCTGAGTTTTGAAACCTGCCTTCTGAGTTCCAAAATCTGAGTTCTGAGTTCTAACTTCTGAATTCTGAGATTTGAGTTTGAAGCTGTACATTCTGAGTGCTCAATTTCGAATACTGAATTTGGAGTTCTAATTTCTGAGTTCTGAATTAAGAGTTCTGAGTTCTGAATTCTGACTTGTGATATCTGAGTTCTGAATTCCGCATTGATTACTGAGTTCCGATTTCTGAGTCCTGAATTCTGAATTGTGATCACAGAGTTCTGAGTTCTGACTTCTGAATCCTAAGTTCGAAATGATGAGCTTTGAGTTCTGAATTCTGCATTGAATACTGAGTTCTGAGTTCTGACTTCAGAATTCTGAGCACTGAGATCTGTATTATGAGCTCTGAAAGCTGAGTTCTGAGTTCTAAATTATAAGTTCTGAATTCAGACTTCTGATTGCTGAGTTTTGAAACCTGCCTTCTGAGTTCCAAAATCTGAGTTCTGAGTTCTAACTTCTGAATTCTGAGATTTGAGTTTGAAGCTGTACATTCTGAGTGCTCAATTTCGAATACTGAATTTGGAGTTCTAATTTCTGAGTTCTGAATTAAGAGTTCTGAGTTCTGAATTCTGACTTGTGATTTCTGAGTTCTGAATTCCGCATTGATTACTGAGTTCCGATTTCTGAGTCCTGAATTCTGAATTGTGATCACAGAGTTCTGAGTTCTGTCTTCTGAATCCTAAGTTTGAAATGATGAGCTTTGAGTTCTGAATTCTGCATTGAATACTGAGTTCTGAGTTCTGACTTCAGAATTCTGAGCACTGAGATCTGTATTATGAGCTCTGAAAGCTGAGTTCTGAGTTCTAAATTATAAGTTCTGCATTCAGACTTCTGATTGCTGAGTTTTGAAACCTGCCTTCTGAGTTCCAAAATCTGAGTTCTGAGTTCTAACTTCTGAATTCTGAGTCCGGATCTCTGAATTCTGCGTTTTGATGTCTGAGGTCTGAATTGAGGGTTGCGAAATCTGATTCTGAATACGGATTCTTTGTTCTGCATTCTGCATTCTGAGTTCTGAGTTTCTAGTTCTCAACACTGAGTTCTGATTTTTGAGTTTTGAGTTCCGGGTTGGGAATTGTGGTTCTGAATACTGAGCTCTAATTTCTGAACTCTGCGTTCTGAATTTAGAATTCTGAGTTCTGCATTCAGATTCTGATTTCTGAGTGCTACATTCTAAATTCTGAATTGTAACATCTGAGTTCTGAGTACTACGTTCTAAGGGCTGAGTTCTGAATTGGAAATTCTGAGTTCTGCGTTCTGAGTTCTGAACACTAAGCTGTGAATTCTGAATTCAGAATTCGAGTTTGGGAATTCTGAGTTCTGTATTCTGATATCTGCATTCTGAGATTTGAGTTTGAAGCTGTACATTCTGAGTGCTCAATTTCGAATACTGAATTTGGAGTTCTAATTTCTGAGTTCTGAATTAAGAGTTCTGAGTTCTGAATTCTGACTTGTGATTTCTGAGTTCTGAATTCCGCATTGATTACTGAGTTCCGATTTCTGAGTCCTGAATTCTGAATTGTGATCACAGAGTTCTGAGTTCTGTCTTCTGAATCCTAAGTTCGAAATGATGAGCTTTGAGTTCTGAATTCTGCATTGAATACTGAGTTCTGAGTTCTGACTTCAGAATTCTGAGCACTGAGATCTGTATTATGAGCTCTGAAAGCTGAGTTCTGAGTTCTAAATTATAAGTTCTGAATTCAGACTTCTGATTGCTGAGTTTTGAAACCTGACTTCTGAGTTCCAAAATCTGAGTTCTGAGTTCTAACTTCTGAATTCTGAGTCCGGATCTCTGAATTCTGCGTTTTGATGTCTGAGGTCTGAATTGAGGGTTGCGAAATCTGATTCTGAATACGGATTCTTCGTTCTGCATTCTGCATTCTGAGTTCTGAGTTTCTAGTTCTCAACACTGAGTTCTGATTTTTGAGTTTTGAGTTCCGGGTTGGGAATTGTGGTTCTGAATACTGAGCTCTAATTTCTGAACTCTGCGTTCTGAATGTAGAATTCTGAGTTCTGCATTCAGATTCTGATTTCTGAGTGCTACATTCTAAATTCTGAATTGTAACATCTGAGTTCTGAGTACTACGTTCTAAGGGCTGAGTTCTGAATTGGAAATTCTGAGTTCTGCGTTCTGAGTTCTGAACACTAAGCTGTGAATTCTGAATTCAGAATTCGAGTTTGGGAATTCTGAGTTCTGTATTCTGATATCTGCATTCTGAGATTTGAGTTTGAAGCTGTACATTCTGAGTGCTCAATTTCGAATACTGAATTTGGAGTTCTAATTTCTGAGTTCTGAATTAAGAGTTCTGAGTTCTGAATTCTGACTTGTGATTTCTGAGTTCTGAATTCCGCATTGATTACTGAGTTCCGATTTCTGAGTCCTGAATTCTATATTGTGATCACAGAGTTCTGAGTTCTGTCTTCTGAATCCTAAGTTCGAAATGATGAGCTTTGATTTCTGAATTCTGCATTGAATACTGAGTTCTGAGTTCTGACTTCAGAATTCTGAGCACTGAGATCTGTATTATGAGCTCTGAAAGCTGAGTTCTGAGTTCTAAATTATAAGTTCTGAATTCAGACTTCTGATTGCTGAGTTTTGAAACCTGCCTTCTGAGTTCCAAAATCTGAGTTCTGAGTTCTAACTTCTGAATTCTGAGATTTGAGTTTGAAGCTGTACATTCTGAGTGCTCAATATCGAATACTGAATTTGGAGTTCTAATTTCTGAGTTCTGAATTAAGAGTTCTGAGTTCTGAATTCTGACTTGTGATTTCTGAGTTCTGAATTCCGCATTGATTACTGAGTTCCGATTTCTGAGTCCTGAATTCTGAATTGTGATCACAGAGTTCTGAGTTCTGTCTTCTGAATCCTAAGTTCGAAATGATGAGCTTTGAGTTCTGAATTCTGTATTGAATACTGAGTTCTGAGTTCTGACTTCAGAATTCTGAGCACTGAGATCTGTATTATGAGCTCTGAAAGCTGAGTTCTGAGTTCTAAATTATAAGTTCTGAATTCAGACTTCTGATTGCTGAGTTTTGAAACCTGCCTTCTGAGTTCCAAAATCTGAGTTCTGAGTTCTAACTTCTGAATTCTGAGTCCGGATCTCTGAATTCTGCGTTTTGATGTCTGAGGTCTGAATTGAGGGTTGCGAAATCTGATTCTGAATACAGATTCTTCGTTCTGCATTCTGCATTCTGAGTTCTGAGTTTCTAGTTCTCAACACTGAGTTCTGATTTTTGAGTTTTGAGTTCCGGGTTGGGAATTGTGGTTCTGAATACTGAGCTCTAATTTCTGAACTCTGCGTTCTGAATTTAGAATTCTGAGTTCTGCATTCAGATTCTGATTTCTGAGTGCTACATTCTAAATTCTGAATTGTAACATCTGAGTTCTGAGTACTACGTTCTAAGGGCTGAGTTCTGAATTGGAAATTCTGAGTTCTGCGTTCTGAGTTCTGAACACTAAGCTGTGAATTCTGAATTCAGAATTCGAGTTTGGGAATTCTGAGTTCCGTATTCTGATATCTGCATTCTGAGATTTGAGTTTGAAGCTGTACATTCTGAGTGCTCAATTTCGAATACTGAATTTGGAGTTCTAATTTCTGAGTTCTGAATTAAGAGTTCTGAGTTCTGAATTCTGACTTGTGATTTCTGAGTTCTGAATTCCGCATTGATTACTGAGTTCCGATTTCTGAGTCCTGAATTCTGAATTGTGATCACAGAGTTCTGAGTTCTGTCTTCTGAATCCTAAGTTCGAAATGATGAGCTTTGAGTTCTGAATTCTGTATTGAATACTGAGTTCTGAGTTCTGACTTCAGAATTCTGAGCACTGAGATCTGTATTATGAGCTCTGAAAGCTGAGTTCTGAGTTCTAAATTATAAGTTCTGAATTCAGACTTCTGATTGCTGAGTTTTGAAACCTGCCTTCTGAGTTCCAAAATCTGAGTTCTGAGTTCTAACTTCTGAATTCTGAGTCCGGATCTCTGAATTCTGCGTTTTGATGTCTGAGGTCTGAATTGAGGGTTGCGAAATCTGATTCTGAATACGGATTCTTCGTTCTGCATTCTGCATTCTGAGTTCTGAGTTTCTAGTTCTCAACACTGAGTTCTGATTTTTGAGTTTTGAGTTCCGGGTTGGGAATTGTGGTTCTGAATACTGAGCTCTAATTTCTGAACTCTGCGTTCTGAATGTAGAATTCTGAGTTCTGCATTCAGATTCTGATTTCTGAGTGCTACATTCTAAATTCTGAATTGTAACATCTGAGTTCTGAGTACTACGTTCTAAGGGCTGAGTTCTGAATTGGAAATTCTGAGTTCTGCGTTCTGAGTTCTGAACACTAAGCTGTGAATTCTGAATTCAGAATTCGAGTTTGGGAATTCTGAGTTCCGTATTCTGATATCTGCATTCTGAGATTTGAGTTTGAAGCTGTACATTCTGAGTGCTCAATTTCGAATACTGAATTTGGAGTTCTAATTTCTGAGTTCTGAATTAAGAGTTCTGAGTTCTGAATTCTGACTTGTGATTTCTGAGTTCTGAATTCCGCATTGATTACTGAGTTCCGATTTCTGAGTCCTGAATTCTGAATTGTGATCACAGAGTTCTGAGTTCTGTCTTCTGAATCCTAAGTTCGAAATGATGAGCTTTGAGTTCTGAATTCTGTATTGAATACTGAGTTCTGAGTTCTGACTTCAGAATTCTGAGCACTGAGATCTGTATTATGAGCTCTGAAAGCTGAGTTCTGAGTTCTAAATTATAAGTTCTGAATTCAGACTTCTGATTGCTGAGTTTTGAAACCTGCCTTCTGAGTTCCAAAATCTGAGTTCTGAGTTCTAACTTCTGAATTCTGAGTCCGGATCTCTGAATTCTGCGTTTTGATGTCTGAGGTCTGAATTGAGGGTTGCGAAATCTGATTCTGAATACGGATTCTTCGTTCTGCATTCTGCATTCTGAGTTCTGAGTTTCTAGTTCTCAACACTGAGTTCTGATTTTTGAGTTTTGAGTTCCGGGTTGGGAATTGTGGTTCTGAATACTGAGCTCTAATTTCTGAACTCTGCGTTCTGAATGTAGAATTCTGAGTTCTGCATTCAGATTCTGATTTCTGAGTGCTACATTCTAAATTCTGAATTGTAACATCTGAGTTCTGAGTACTACGTTCTAAGGGCTGAGTTCTGAATTGGAAATTCTGAGTTCTGCGTTCTGAGTTCTGAACACTAAGCTGTGAATTCTGAATTCAGAATTCGAGTTTGGGAATTCTGAGTTCTGTATTCTGATATCTGCATTCTGAGATTTGAGTTTGAAGCTGTACATTCTGAGTGCTCAATTTCGAATACTGAATTTGGAGTTCTAATTTCTGAGTTCTGAATTAAGAGTTCTGAGTTCTGAATTCTGACTTGTGATTTCTGAGTTCTGAATTCCGCATTGATTACTGAGTTCCGATTTCTGAGTCCTGAATTCTATATTGTGATCACAGAGTTCTGAGTTCTGTCTTCTGAATCCTAAGTTCGAAATGATGAGCTTTGATTTCTGAATTCTGCATTGAATACTGAGTTCTGAGTTCTGACTTCAGAATTCTGAGCACTGAGATCTGTATTATGAGCTCTGAAAGCTGAGTTCTGAGTTCTAAATTATAAGTTCTGAATTCAGACTTCTGATTGCTGAGTTTTGAAACCTGCCTTCTGAGTTCCAAAATCTGAGTTCTGAGTTCTAACTTCTGAATTCTGAGATTTGAGTTTGAAGCTGTACATTCTGAGTGCTCAATTTCGAATACTGAATTTGGAGTTCTAATTTCTGAGTTCTGAATTAAGAGTTCTGAGTTCTGAATTCTGACTTGTGATTTCTGAGTTCTGAATTCCGCATTGATTACTGAGTTCCGATTTCTGAGTCCTGAATTCTGAATTGTGATCACAGAGTTCTGAGTTCTGTCTTCTGAATCCGAAGTTCGAAATGATGAGCTTTGAGTTCTGAATTCTGTATTGAATACTGAGTTCTGAGTTCTGACTTCAGAATTCTGAGCACTGAGATCTGTATTATGAGCTCTGAAAGCTGAGTTCTGAGTTCTAAATTATAAGTTCTGAATTCAGACTTCTGATTGCTGAGTTTTGAAACCTGCCTTCTGAGTTCCAAAATCTGAGTTCTGAGTTCTAACTTCTGAATTCTGAGTCCGGATCTCTGAATTCTGCGTTTTGATGTCTGAGGTCTGAATTGAGGGTTGCGAAATCTGATTCTGAATACAGATTCTTCGTTCTGCATTCTGCATTCTGAGTTCTGAGTTTCTAGTTCTCAACACTGAGTTCTGATTTTTGAGTTTTGAGTTCCGGGTTGGGAATTGTGGTTCTGAATACTGAGCTCTAATTTCTGAACTCTGCGTTCTGAATTTAGAATTCTGAGTTCTGCATTCAGATTCTGATTTCTGAGTGCTACATTCTAAATTCTGAATTGTAACATCTGAGTTCTGAGTACTACGTTCTAAGGGCTGAGTTCTGAATTGGAAATTCTGAGTTCTGCGTTCTGAGTTCTGAACACTAAGCTGTGAATTCTGAATTCAGAATTCGAGTTTGGGAATTCTGAGTTCCGTATTCTGATATCTGCATTCTGAGATTTGAATTTGAAGCTGTACATTCTGAGTGCTCAATTTCGAATACTGAATTTGGAGTTCTAATTTCTGAGTTCTGAATTAAGAGTTCTGAGTTCTGAATTCTGACTTGTGATTTCTGAGTTCTGAATTCCGCATTGATTACTGAGTTCTGATTTCTGAGTCCTGAATTCTGAATTGTGATCACAGAGTTCTGAGTTCTGTCTTCTGAATCCTAAGTTCGAAATGATGAGCTTTGAGTTCTGAATTCTGTATTGAATACTGAGTTCTGAGTTCTGACTTCAGAATTCTGAGCACTGAGATCTGTATTATGAGCTCTGAAAGCTGAGTTCTGAGTTCTAAATTATAAGTTCTGAATTCAGACTTCTGATTGCTGAGTTTTGAAACCTGCCTTCTGAGTTCCAAAATCTGAGTTCTGAGTTCTAACTTCTGAATTCTGAGTCCGGATCTCTGAATTCTGCGTTTTGATGTCTGAGGTCTGAATTGAGGGTTGCGAAATCTGATTCTGAATACGGATTCTTCGTTCTGCATTCTGCATTCTGAGTTCTGAGTTTCTAGTTCTCAACACTGAGTTCTGATTTTTGAGTTTTGAGTTCCGGGTTGGGAATTGTGGTTCTGAATACTGAGCTCTAATTTCTGAACTCTGCGTTCTGAATGTAGAATTCTGAGTTCTGCATTCAGATTCTGATTTCTGAGTGCTACATTCTAAATTCTGAATTGTAACATCTGAGTTCTGAGTACTACGTTCTAAGGGCTGAGTTCTGAATTGGAAATTCTGAGTTCTGCGTTCTGAGTTCTGAACACTAAGCTGTGAATTCTGAATTCAGAATTCGAGTTTGGGAATTCTGAGTTCCGTATTCTGATATCTGCATTCTGAGATTTGAGTTTGAAGCTGTACATTCTGAGTGCTCAATTTCGAATACTGAATTTGGAGTTCTAATTTCTGAGTTCTGAATTAAGAGTTCTGAGTTCTGAATTCTGACTTGTGATTTCTGAGTTCTGAATTCCGCATTGATTACTGAGTTCCGATTTCTGAGTCCTGAATTCTGAATTGTGATCACAGAGTTCTGAGTTCTGTCTTCTGAATCCTAAGTTCGAAATGATGAGCTTTGAGTTCTGAATTCTGTATTGAATACTGAGTTCTGAGTTCTGACTTCAGAATTCTGAGCACTGAGATCTGTATTATGAGCTCTGAAAGCTGAGTTCTGAGTTCTAAATTATAAGTTCTGAATTCAGACTTCTGATTGCTGAGTTTTGAAACCTGCCTTCTGAGTTCCAAAATCTGAGTTCTGAGTTCTAACTTCTGAATTCTGAGTCCGGATCTCTGAATTCTGCGTTTTGATGTCTGAGGTCTGAATTGAGGGTTGCGAAATCTGATTCTGAATACGGATTCTTCGTTCTGCATTCTGCATGCTGCATTCTGAGTTCTGAGTTTCTAGTTCTCAACACTGAGTTCTGATTTTTGAGTTTTGAGTTCCGGGTTGGGAATTGTGGTTCTGAATACTGAGCTCTAATTTCTGAACTCTGCGTTCTGAATGTAGAATTCTGAGTTCTGCATTCAGATTCTGATTTCTGAGTGCTACATTCTAAATTCTGAATTGTAACATCTGAGTTCTGAGTACTACGTTCTAAGGGCTGAGTTCTGAATTGGAAATTCTGAGTTCTGCGTTCTGAGTTCTGAACACTAAGCTGTGAATTCTGAATTCAGAATTCGAGTTTGGGAATTCTGAGTTCTGTATTCTGATATCTGCATTCTGAGATTTGAGTTTGAAGCTGTACATTCTGAGTGCTCAATTTCGAATACTGAATTTGGAGTTCTAATTTCTGAGTTCTGAATTAAGAGTTCTGAGTTCTGAATTCTGACTTGTGATTTCTGAGTTCTGAATTCCGCATTGATTACTGAGTTCCGATTTCTGAGTCCTGAATTCTGAATTGTGATCACAGAGTTCTGAGTTCTGTCTTCTGAATCCTAAGTTCGAAATGATGAGCTTTGAGTTCTGAATTCTGCATTGAATACTGAGTTCTGAGTTCTGACTTCAGAATTCTGAGCACTGAGATCTGTATTATGAGCTCTGAAAGCTGAGTTCTGAGTTCTAAATTATAAGTTCTGAATTCAGACTTCTGATTGCTGAGTTTTGAAACCTGCCTTCTGAGTTCCAAAATCTGAGTTCTGAGTTCTAACTTCTGAATTCTGAGTCCGGATCTCTGAATTCTGCGTTTTGATGTCTGAGGTCTGAATTGAGGGTTGCGAAATCTGATTCTGAATACGGATTCTTCGTTCTGCATTCTGCATTCTGAGTTCTGAGTTTCTAGTTCTCAACACTGAGTTCTGATTTTTGAGTTTTGAGTTCCGGGTTGGGAATTGTGGTTCTGAATACTGAGCTCTAATTTCTGAACTCTGCGTTCTGAATGTAGAATTCTGAGTTCTGCATTCAGATTCTGATTTCTGAGTGCTACATTCTAAATTCTGAATTGTAACATCTGAGTTCTGAGTACTACGTTCTAAGGGCTGAGTTCTGAATTGGAAATTCTGAGTTCTGCGTTCTGAGTTCTGAACACTAAGCTGTGAATTCTGAATTCAGAATTCGAGTTTGGGAATTCTGAGTTCTGTATTCTGATATCTGCATTCTGAGATTTGAGTTTGAAGCTGTACATTCTGAGTGCTCAATTTCGAATACTGAATTTGGAGTTCTAATTTCTGAGTTCTGAATTAAGAGTTCTGAGTTCTGAATTCTGACTTGTGATTTCTGAGTTCTGAATTCCGCATTGATTACTGAGTTCCGATTTCTGAGTCCTGAATTCTATATTGTGATCACAGAGTTCTGAGTTCTGTCTTCTGAATCCTAAGTTCGAAATGATGAGCTTTGATTTCTGAATTCTGCATTGAATACTGAGTTCTGAGTTCTGACTTCAGAATTCTGAGCACTGAGATCTGTATTATGAGCTCTGAAAGCTGAGTTCTGAGTTCTAAATTATAAGTTCTGAATTCAGACTTCTGATTGCTGAGTTTTGAAACCTGCCTTCTGAGTTCCAAAATCTGAGTTCTGAGTTCTAACTTCTGAATTCTGAGATTTGAGTTTGAAGCTGTACATTCTGAGTGCTCAATTTCGAATACTGAATTTGGAGTTCTAATTTCTGAGTTCTGAATTAAGAGTTCTGAGTTCTGAATTCTGACTTGTGATTTCTGAGTTCTGAATTCCGCATTGATTACTGAGTTCCGATTTCTGAGTCCTGAATTCTGAATTGTGATCACAGAGTTCTGAGTTCTGTCTTCTGAATCCTAAGTTCGAAATGATGAGCTTTGAGTTCTGAATTCTGTATTGAATACTGAGTTCTGAGTTCTGACTTCAGAATTCTGAGCACTGAGATCTGTATTATGAGCTCTGAAAGCTGAGTTCTGAGTTCTAAATTATAAGTTCTGAATTCAGACTTCTGATTGCTGAGTTTTGAAACCTGCCTTCTGAGTTCCAAAATCTGAGTTCTGAGTTCTAACTTCTGAATTCTGAGTCCGGATCTCTGAATTCTGCGTTTTGATGTCTGAGGTCTGAATTGAGGGTTGCGAAATCTGATTCTGAATACGGATTCTTCGTTCTGCATTCTGCATGCTGCATTCTGAGTTCTGAGTTTCTAGTTCTCAACACTGAGTTCTGATTTTTGAGTTTTGAGTTCCGGGTTGGGAATTGTGGTTCTGAATACTGAGCTCTAATTTCTGAACTCTGCGTTCTGAATGTAGAATTCTGAGTTCTGCATTCAGATTCTGATTTCTGAGTGCTACATTCTAAATTCTGAATTGTAACATCTGAGTTCTGAGTACTACGTTCTAAGGGCTGAGTTCTGAATTGGAAATTCTGAGTTCTGCGTTCTGAGTTCTGAACACTAAGCTGTGAATTCTGAATTCAGAATTCGAGTTTGGGAATTCTGAGTTCTGTATTCTGATATCTGCATTCTGAGATTTGAGTTTGAAGCTGTACATTCTGAGTGCTCAATTTCGAATACTGAATTTGGAGTTCTAATTTCTGAGTTCTGAATTAAGAGTTCTGAGTTCTGAATTCTGACTTGTGATTTCTGAGTTCTGAATTCCGCATTGATTACTGAGTTCCGATTTCTGAGTCCTGAATTCTGAATTGTGATCACAGAGTTCTGAGTTCTGTCTTCTGAATCCTAAGTTCGAAATGATGAGCTTTGAGTTCTGAATTCTGCATTGAATACTGAGTTCTGAGTTCTGACTTCAGAATTCTGAGCACTGAGATCTGTATTATGAGCTCTGAAAGCTGAGTTCTGAGTTCTAAATTATAAGTTCTGAATTCAGACTTCTGATTGCTGAGTTTTGAAACCTGCCTTCTGAGTTCCAAAATCTGAGTTCTGAGTTCTAACTTCTGAATTCTGAGTCCGGATCTCTGAATTCTGCGTTTTGATGTCTGAGGTCTGAATTGAGGGTTGCGAAATCTGATTCTGAATACGGATTCTTCGTTCTGCATTCTGCATTCTGAGTTCTGAGTTTCTAGTTCTCAACACTGAGTTCTGATTTTTGAGTTTTGAGTTCCGGGTTGGGAATTGTGGTTCTGAATACTGAGCTCTAATTTCTGAACTCTGCGTTCTGAATGTAGAATTCTGAGTTCTGCATTCAGATTCTGATTTCTGAGTGCTACATTCTAAATTCTGAATTGTAACATCTGAGTTCTGAGTACTACGTTCTAAGGGCTGAGTTCTGAATTGGAAATTCTGAGTTCTGCGTTCTGAGTTCTGAACACTAAGCTGTGAATTCTGAATTCAGAATTCGAGTTTGGGAATTCTGAGTTCTGTATTCTGATATCTGCATTCTGAGATTTGAGTTTGAAGCTGTACATTCTGAGTGCTCAATTTCGAATACTGAATTTGGAGTTCTAATTTCTGAGTTCTGAATTAAGAGTTCTGAGTTCTGAATTCTGACTTGTGATTTCTGAGTTCTGAATTCCGCATTGATTACTGAGTTCCGATTTCTGAGTCCTGAATTCTATATTGTGATCACAGAGTTCTGAGTTCTGTCTTCTGAATCCTAAGTTCGAAATGATGAGCTTTGATTTCTGAATTCTGCATTGAATACTGAGTTCTGAGTTCTGACTTCAGAATTCTGAGCACTGAGATCTGTATTATGAGCTCTGAAAGCTGAGTTCTGAGTTCTAAATTATAAGTTCTGAATTCAGACTTCTGATTGCTGAGTTTTGAAACCTGCCTTCTGAGTTCCAAAATCTGAGTTCTGAGTTCTAACTTCTGAATTCTGAGATTTGAGTTTGAAGCTGTACATTCTGAGTGCTCAATTTCGAATACTGAATTTGGAGTTCTAATTTCTGAGTTCTGAATTAAGAGTTCTGAGTTCTGAATTCTGACTTGTGATTTCTGAGTTCTGAATTCCGCATTGATTACTGAGTTCCGATTTCTGAGTCCTGAATTCTGAATTGTGATCACAGAGTTCTGAGTTCTGTCTTCTGAATCCTAAGTTCGAAATGATGAGCTTTGAGTTCTGAATTCTGTATTGAATACTGAGTTCTGAGTTCTGACTTCAGAATTCTGAGCACTGAGATCTGTATTATGAGCTCTGAAAGCTGAGTTCTGAGTTCTAAATTATAAGTTCTGAATTCAGACTTCTGATTGCTGAGTTTTGAAACCTGCCTTCTGAGTTCCAAAATCTGAGTTCTGAGTTCTAACTTCTGAATTCTGAGTCCGGATCTCTGAATTCTGCGTTTTGATGTCTGAGGTCTGAATTGAGGGTTGCGAAATCTGATTCTGAATACGGATTCTTCGTTCTGCATTCTGCATGCTGCATTCTGAGTTCTGAGTTTCTAGTTCTCAACACTGAGTTCTGATTTTTGAGTTTTGAGTTCCGGGTTGGGAATTGTGGTTCTGAATACTGAGCTCTAATTTCTGAACTCTGCGTTCTGAATGTAGAATTCTGAGTTCTGCATTCAGATTCTGATTTCTGAGTGCTACATTCTAAATTCTGAATTGTAACATCTGAGTTCTGAGTACTACGTTCTAAGGGCTGAGTTCTGAATTGGAAATTCTGAGTTCTGCGTTCTGAGTTCTGAACACTAAGCTGTGAATTCTGAATTCAGAATTCGAGTTTGGGAATTCTGAGTTCCGTATTCTGATATCTGCATTCTGAGATTTGAGTTTGAAGCTGTACATTCTGAGTGCTCAATTTCGAATACTGAATTTGGAGTTCTAATTTCTGAGTTCTGAATTAAGAGTTCTGAGTTCTGAATTCTGACTTGTGATTTCTGAGTTCTGAATTCCGCATTGATTACTGAGTTCCGATTTCTGAGTCCTGAATTCTGAATTGTGATCACAGAGTTCTGAGTTCTGTCTTCTGAATCCTAAGTTCGAAATGATGAGCTTTGAGTTCTGAATTCTGTATTGAATACTGAGTTCTGAGTTCTGACTTCAGAATTCTGAGCACTGAGATCTGTATTATGAGCTCTGAAAGCTGAGTTCTGAGTTCTAAATTATAAGTTCTGAATTCAGACTTCTGATTGCTGAGTTTTGAAACCTGCCTTCTGAGTTCCAAAATCTGAGTTCTGAGTTCTAACTTCTGAATTCTGAGTCCGGATCTCTGAATTCTGCGTTTTGATGTCTGAGGTCTGAATTGAGGGTTGCGAAATCTGATTCTGAATACGGATTCTTCGTTCTGCATTCTGCATTCTGAGTTCTGAGTTTCTAGTTCTCAACACTGAGTTCTGATTTTTGAGTTTTGAGTTCCGGGTTGGGAATTGTGGTTCTGAATACTGAGCTCTAATTTCTGAACTCTGCGTTCTGAATTTAGAATTCTGAGTTCTGCATTCAGATTCTGATTTCTGAGTGCTACATTCTAAATTCTGAATTGTAACATCTGAGTTCTGAGTACTACGTTCTAAGGGCTGAGTTCTGAATTGGAAATTCTGAGTTCTGCGTTCTGAGTTCTGAACACTAAGCTGTGAATTCTGAATTCAGAATTCGAGTTTGGGAATTCTGAGTTCCGTATTCTGATATCTGCATTCTGAGATTTGAGTTTGAAGCTGTACATTCTGAGTGCTCAATTTCGAATACTGAATTTGGAGTTCTAATTTCTGAGTTCTGAATTAAGAGTTCTGAGTTCTGAATTCTGACTTGTGATTTCTGAGTTCTGAATTCCGCATTGATTACTGAGTTCCGATTTCTGAGTCCTGAATTCTGAATTGTGATCACAGAGTTCTGAGTTCTGTCTTCTGAATCCTAAGTTCGAAATGATGAGCTTTGAGTTCTGAATTCTGTATTGAATACTGAGTTCTGAGTTCTGACTTCAGAATTCTGAGCACTGAGATCTGTATTATGAGCTCTGAAAGCTGAGTTCTGAGTTCTAAATTATAAGTTCTGAATTCAGACTTCTGATTGCTGAGTTTTGAAACCTGCCTTCTGAGTTCCAAAATCTGAGTTCTGAGTTCTAACTTCTGAATTCTGAGTCCGGATCTCTGAATTCTGCGTTTTGATGTCTGAGGTCTGAATTGAGGGTTGCGAAATCTGATTCTGAATACGGATTCTTCGTTCTGCATTCTGCATGCTGCATTCTGAGTTCTGAGTTTCTAGTTCTCAACACTGAGTTCTGATTTTTGAGTTTTGAGTTCCGGGTTGGGAATTGTGGTTCTGAATACTGAGCTCTAATTTCTGAACTCTGCGTTCTGAATGTAGAATTCTGAGTTCTGCATTCAGATTCTGATTTCTGAGTGCTACATTCTAAATTCTGAATTGTAACATCTGAGTTCTGAGTACTACGTTCTAAGGGCTGAGTTCTGAATTGGAAATTCTGAGTTCTGCGTTCTGAGTTCTGAACACTAAGCTGTGAATTCTGAATTCAGAATTCGAGTTTGGGAATTCTGAGTTCCGTATTCTGATATCTGCATTCTGAGATTTGAGTTTGAAGCTGTACATTCTGAGTGCTCAATTTCGAATACTGAATTTGGAGTTCTAATTTCTGAGTTCTGAATTAAGAGTTCTGAGTTCTGAATTCTGACTTGTGATTTCTGAGTTCTGAATTCCGCATTGATTACTGAGTTCCGA
Organism: Ochotona princeps; assembly: GCF_030435755.1. NCBI lineage: Eukaryota > Metazoa > Chordata > Mammalia > Lagomorpha > Ochotonidae > Ochotona > Ochotona princeps. Next base: position 2,650,529 of record NC_080866.1, on the reverse strand, counting down.
TTTCTGAGTCCTGAATTCTGAATTGTGATCACAGAGTTCTGAGTTCTGTCTTCTGAATCCTAAGTTCGAAATGATGAGCTTTGAGTTCTGAATTCTGTATTGAATACTGAGTTCTGAGTTCTGACTTCAGAATTCTGAGCACTGAGATCTGTATTATGAGCTCTGAAAGCTGAGTTCTGAGTTCTAAATTATAAGTTCTGAATTCAGACTTCTGATTGCTGAGTTTTGAAACCTGCCTTCTGAGTTCCAAAATCTGAGTTCTGAGTTCTAACTTCTGAATTCTGAGTCCGGATCTCTGAATTCTGCGTTTTGATGTCTGAGGTCTGAATTGAGGGTTGCGAAATCTGATTCTGAATACGGATTCTTCGTTCTGCATTCTGCATTCTGAGTTCTGAGTTTCTAGTTCTCAACACTGAGTTCTGATTTTTGAGTTTTGAGTTCCGGGTTGGGAATTGTGGTTCTGAATACTGAGCTCTAATTTCTGAACTCTGAGTTCTGAATGTAGAATTCTGAGTTCTGCATTCAGATTCTGATTTCTGAGTGCTACATTCTAAAGTCTGAATTGTAACATCTGAGTTCTGAGTACTACGTTCTAAGGGCTGAGTTCTGAATTGGAAATTTTGAGTTCTGCGTTCTGAGTTCTGAACACTAAGCTGTGAATTCTGAATTCAGAATTCGAGTTTGGGAATTCTGAGTTCTGTATTCTGATATCTGCATTCTGAGATTTGAGTTTGAAGCTGTACATTCTGAGTGCTCAATTTCGAATACTGAATTTGGAGTTCTAATTTCTGAGTTCTGAATTAAGAGTTCTGAGTTCTGAATTCTGACTTGTGATTTCTGAGTTCTGAATTCCGCATTGATTACTGAGTTCCGATTTCTGAGTCCTGAATTCTGAATTGTGATCACAGAGTTCTGAGTTCTGTCTTCTGAATCCTAAGTTCGAAATGATGAGCTTTGAGTTCTGAATTCTGTATTGAATACTGAGTTCTGAGTTCTGACTTCAGAATTCTGAGCACTGAGATCTGTATTATGAGCTCTGAAAGCTGAGTTCTGAGTTCTAAATTATAAGTTCTGAATTCAGACTTCTGATTGCTGAGTTTTGAAACCTGCCTTCTGAGTTCCAAAATCTGAGTTCTGAGTTCTAACTTCTGAATTCTGAGTCCGGATCTCTGAATTCTGCGTTTTGATGTCTGAGGTCTGAATTGAGGGTTGCGAAATCTGATTCTGAATACAGATTCTTCGTTCTGCATTCTGCATTCTGAGTTCTGAGTTTCTAGTTCTCAACACTGAGTTCTGATTTTTGAGTTTTGAGTTCCGGGTTGGGAATTGTGGTTCTGAATACTGAGCTCTAATTTCTGAACTCTGATTTCTGAATGTAGAATTCTGAGTTCTGCATTCAGATTCTGATTTCTGAGTGCTACATTCTAAATTCTGAATTGTAACATCTGAGTTCTGAGTACTACATTCTAAGGGCTGAGTTCTGAATTGGAAATTCTGAGTTCTGCGTTCTGAGTTCTGAACACTAAGCTGTGAATTCTGAATTCAGAATTCGAGTTTGGGAATTCTGAGTTCCGTATTCTGATATCTGCATTCTGAGATTTGAGTTTGAAGCTGTACATTCTGAGTGCTCAATTTCGAATACTGAATTTGGAGTTCTAATTTCTGAGTTCTGAATTAAGAGTTCTGAGTTCTGAATTCTGACTTGTGATTTCTGAGTTCTGAATTCCGCATTGATTACTGAGTTCCGATTTCTGAGTCCTGAATTCTGAATTGTGATCACAGAGTTCTGAGTTCTGTCTTCTGAATCCTAAGTTCGAAATGATGAGCTCTGAGTTCTGAATTCTGTATTGAATACTGAGTTCTGAGTTCTGACTTCAGAATTCTGATCACTGAGATCTGTATTATGAGCTCTGAAAGCTGAGTTCTGAGTTCTAAATTATAAGTTCTGAATTCAGACTTCTGATTGCTGAGTTTTGAAACCTGCCTTCTGAGTTCCAAAATCTGAGTTCTGAGTTCTAACTTCTGAATTCTGAGTCCGGATCTCTGAATTCTGCGTTTTGATGTCTGAGGTCTGAATTGAGGGTTGCGAAATCTGATTCTGAATACGGATTCTTCGTTCTGCATTCTGCATTCTGAGTTCTGAGTTTCTAGTTCTCAACACTGAGTTCTGATTTTTGAGTTTTGAGTTCCGGGTTGGGAATTGTGGTTCTGAATACTGAGCTCTAATTTCTGAACTCTGCGTTCTGAATGTAGAATTCTGAGTTCTGCATTCAGATTCTGATTTTTGAGTGCTACATTCTAAAGTCTGAATTGTAACATCTGAGTTCTGAGTACTACGTTCTAAGGGCTGAGTTCTGAATTGGAAATTCTGAGTTCTGCGTTCTGAGTTCTGAACACTAAGCTGTGAATTCTGAATTCAGAATTCGAGTTTGGGAATTCTGAGTTCTGTATTCTGATATCTGCATTCTGAGATTTGAGTTTGAAGCTGTACATTCTGAGTGCTCAATTTCGAATACTGAATTTGGAGTTCTAATTTCTGAGTTCTGAATTAAGAGTTCTGAGTTCTGAATTCTGACTTGTGATTTCTGAGTTCTGAATTCCGCATTGATTACTGAGTTCCGATTTCTGAGTCCTGAATTCTGAATTGTGATCACAGAGTTCTGAGTTCTGTCTTCTGAATCCTAAGTTCGAAATGATGAGCTTTGAGTTCTGAATTCTGCATTGAATACTGAGTTCTGAGTTCTGACTTCAGAATTCTGAGCACTGAGATCTGTATTATGAGCTCTGAAAGCTGAGTTCTGAGTTCTAAATTATAAGTTCTGAATTCAGACTTCTGATTGCTGAGTTTTGAAACCTGCCTTCTGAGTTCCAAAATCTGAGTTCTGAGTTCTAACTTCTGAATTCTGAGATTTGAGTTTGAAGCTGTACATTCTGAGTGCTCAATTTCGAATACTGAATTTGGAGTTCTAATTTCTGAGTTCTGAATTAAGAGTTCTGAGTTCTGAATTCTGACTTGTGATTTCTGAGTTCTGAATTCCGCATTGATTACTGAGTTCCGATTTCTGAGTCCTGAATTCTGAATTGTGATCACAGAGTTCTGAGTTCTGTCTTCTGAATCCTAAGTTCGAAATGATGAGCTTTGAGTTCTGAATTCTGTATTGAATACTGAGTTCTGAGTTCTGACTTCAGAATTCTGAGCACTGAGATCTGTATTATGAGCTCTGAAAGCTGAGTTCTGAGTTCTAAATTATAAGTTCTGAATTCAGACTTCTGATTGCTGAGTTTTGAAACCTGCCTTCTGAGTTCCAAAATCTGAGTTCTGAGTTCTAACTTCTGAATTCTGAGTCCGGATCTCTGAATTCTGCGTTTTGATGTCTGAGGTCTGAATTGAGGGTTGCGAAATCTGATTCTGAATACAGATTCTTCGTTCTGCATTCTGCATTCTGAGTTCTGAGTTTCTAGTTCTCAACACTGAGTTCTGATTTTTGAGTTTTGAGTTCCGGGTTGGGAATTGTGGTTCTGAATACTGAGCTCTAATTTCTGAACTCTGCGTTCTGAATTTAGAATTCTGAGTTCTGCATTCAGATTCTGATTTCTGAGTGCTACATTCTAAATTCTGAATTGTAACATCTGAGTTCTGAGTACTACGTTCTAAGGGCTGAGTTCTGAATTGGAAATTCTGAGTTCTGCGTTCTGAGTTCTGAACACTAAGCTGTGAATTCTGAATTCAGAATTCGAGTTTGGGAATTCTGAGTTCCGTATTCTGATATCTGCATTCTGAGATTTGAGTTTGAAGCTGTACATTCTGAGTGCTCAATTTCGAATACTGAATTTGGAGTTCTAATTTCTGAGTTCTGAATTAAGAGTTCTGAGTTCTGAATTCTGACTTGTGATTTCTGAGTTCTGAATTCCGCATTGATTACTGAGTTCCGATTTCTGAGTCCTGAATTCTGAATTGTGATCACAGAGTTCTGAGTTCTGTCTTCTGAATCCTAAGTTCGAAATGATGAGCTCTGAGTTCTGAATTCTGTATTGAATACTGAGTTCTGAGTTCTGACTTCAGAATTCTGAGCACTGAGATCTGTATTATGAGCTCTGAAAGCTGAGTTCTGAGTTCTAAATTATAAGTTCTGAATTCAGACTTCTGATTGCTGAGTTTTGAAACCTGCCTTCTGAGTTCCAAAATCTGAGTTCTGAGTTCTAACTTCTGAATTCTGAGATTTGAGTTTGAAGCTGTACATTCTGAGTGCTCAATTTCGAATACTGAATTTGGAGTTCTAATTTCTGAGTTCTGAATTAAGAGTTCTGAGTTCTGAATTCTGACTTGTGATTTCTGAGTTCTGAATTCCGCATTGATTACTGAGTTCCGATTTCTGAGTCCTGAATTCTGAATTGTGATCACAGAGTTCTGAGTTCTGTCTTCTGAATCCTAAGTTCGAAATGATGAGCTTTGAGTTCTGAATTCTGTATTGAATACTGAGTTCTGAGTTCTGACTTCAGAATTCTGAGCACTGAGATCTGTATTATGAGCTCTGAAAGCTGAGTTCTGAGTTCTAAATTATAAGTTCTGAATTCAGACTTCTGATTGCTGAGTTTTGAAACCTGCCTTCTGAGTTCCAAAATCTGAGTTCTGAGTTCTAACTTCTGAATTCTGAGTCCGGATCTCTGAATTCTGCGTTTTGATGTCTGAGGTCTGAATTGAGGGTTGCGAAATCTGATTCTGAATACAGATTCTTCGTTCTGCATTCTGCATTCTGAGTTCTGAGTTTCTAGTTCTCAACACTGAGTTCTGATTTTTGAGTTTTGAGTTCCGGGTTGGGAATTGTGGTTCTGAATACTGAGCTCTAATTTCTGAACTCTGCGTTCTGAATTTAGAATTCTGAGTTCTGCATTCAGATTCTGATTTCTGAGTGCTACATTCTAAATTCTGAATTGTAACATCTGAGTTCTGAGTACTACGTTCTAAGGGCTGAGTTCTGAATTGGAAATTCTGAGTTCTGCGTTCTGAGTTCTGAACACTAAGCTGTGAATTCTGAATTCAGAATTCGAGTTTGGGAATTCTGAGTTCCGTATTCTGATATCTGCATTCTGAGATTTGAGTTTGAAGCTGTACATTCTGAGTGCTCAATTTCGAATACTGAATTTGGAGTTCTAATTTCTGAGTTCTGAATTAAGAGTTCTGAGTTCTGAATTCTGACTTGTGATTTCTGAGTTCTGAATTCCGCATTGATTACTGAGTTCCGATTTCTGAGTCCTGAATTCTGAATTGTGATCACAGAGTTCTGAGTTCTGTCTTCTGAATCCTAAGTTCGAAATGATGAGCTCTGAGTTCTGAATTCTGTATTGAATACTGAGTTCTGAGTTCTGACTTCAGAATTCTGAGCACTGAGATCTGTATTATGAGCTCTGAAAGCTGAGTTCTGAGTTCTAAATTATAAGTTCTGAATTCAGACTTCTGATTGCTGAGTTTTGAAACCTGCCTTCTGAGTTCCAAAATCTGAGTTCTGAGTTCTAACTTCTGAATTCTGAGTCCGGATCTCTGAATTCTGCGTTTTGATGTCTGAGGTCTGAATTGAGGGTTGCGAAATCTGATTCTGAATACAGATTCTTCGTTCTGCATTCTGCATTCTGAGTTCTGAGTTTCTAGTTCTCAACACTGAGTTCTGATTTTTGAGTTTTGAGTTCCGGGTTGGGAATTGTGGTTCTGAATACTGAGCTCTAATTTCTGAACTCTGATTTCTGAATTTAGAATTCTGAGTTCTGCATTCAGATTCTGATTTCTGAGTGCTACATTCTAAATTCTGAATTGTAACATCTGAGTTCTGAGTACTACATTCTAAGGGCTGAGTTCTGAATTGGAAATTCTGAGTTCTGCGTTCTGAGTTCTGAACACTAAGCTGTGAATTCTGAATTCAGAATTCGAGTTTGGAAATTCTGAGTTCCGTATTCTGATATCTGCATTCTGAGATTTGAGTTTGAAGCTGTACATTCTGAGTGCTCAATTTCGAATACTGAATTTGGAGTTCTAATTTCTGAGTTCTGAATTAAGAGTTCTGAGTTCTGAATTCTGACTTGTGATTTCTGAGTTCTGAATTCCGCATTGATTACTGAGTTCCGATTTCTGAGTCCTGAATTCTGAATTGTGATCACAGAGTTCTGAGTTCTGTCTTCTGAATCCTAAGTTCGAAATGATGAGCTCTGAGTTCTGAATTCTGTATTGAATACTGAGTTCTGAGTTCTGACTTCAGAATTCTGATCACTGAGATCTGTATTATGAGCTCTGAAAGCTGAGTTCTGAGTTCTAAATTATAAGTTCTGAATTCAGACTTCTGATTGCTGAGTTTTGAAACCTGCCTTCTGAGTTCCAAAATCTGAGTTCTGAGTTCTAACTTCTGAATTCTGAGATTTGAGTTTGAAGCTGTACATTCTGAGTGCTCAATTTCGAATACTGAATTTGGAGTTCTAATTTCTGAGTTCTGAATTAAGAGTTCTGAGTTCTGAATTCTGACTTGTGATTTCTGAGTTCTGAATTCCGCATTGATTACTGAGTTCCGATTTCTGAGTCCTGAATTCTGAATTGTGATCACAGAGTTCTGAGTTCTGTCTTCTGAATCCTAAGTTCGAAATGATGAGCTTTGAGTTCTGAATTCTGTATTGAATACTGAGTTCTGAGTTCTGACTTCAGAATTCTGAGCACTGAGATCTGTATTATGAGCTCTGAAAGCTGAGTTCTGAGTTCTAAATTATAAGTTCTGAATTCAGACTTCTGATTGCTGAGTTTTGAAACCTGCCTTCTGAGTTCCAAAATCTGAGTTCTGAGTTCTAACTTCTGAATTCTGAGTCCGGATCTCTGAATTCTGCGTTTTGATGTCTGAGGTCTGAATTGAGGGTTGCGAAATCTGATTCTGAATACAGATTCTTCGTTCTGCATTCTGCATTCTGAGTTCTGAGTTTCTAGTTCTCAACACTGAGTTCTGATTTTTGAGTTTTGAGTTCCGGGTTGGGAATTGTGGTTCTGAATACTGAGCTCTAATTTCTGAACTCTGCGTTCTGAATGTAGAATTCTGAGTTCTGCATTCAGATTCTGATTTCTGAGTGCTACATTCTAAATTCTGAATTGTAACATCTGAGTTCTGAGTACTACGTTCTAAGGGCTGAGTTCTGAATTGGAAATTCTGAGTTCTGCGTTCTGAGTTCTGAACACTAAGCTGTGAATTCTGAATTCAGAATTCGAGTTTGGGAATTCTGAGTTCTGTATTCTGATATCTGCATTCTGAGATTTGAGTTTGAAGCTGTACATTCTGAGTGCTCAATTTCGAATACTGAATTTGGAGTTCTAATTTCTGAGTTCTGAATTAAGAGTTCTGAGTTCTGAATTCTGACTTGTGATTTCTGAGTTCTGAATTCCGCATTGATTACTGAGTTCCGATTTCTGAGTCCTGAATTCTGAATTGTGATCACAGAGTTCTGAGTTCTGTCTTCTGAATCCTAAGTTCGAAATGATGAGCTTTGAGTTCTGAATTCTGCATTGAATACTGAGTTCTGAGTTCTGACTTCAGAATTCTGAGCACTGAGATCTGTATTATGAGCTCTGAAAGCTGAGTTCTGAGTTCTAAATTATAAGTTCTGAATTCAGACTTCTGATTGCTGAGTTTTGAAACCTGCCTTCTGAGTTCCAAAATCTGAGTTCTGAGTTCTAACTTCTGAATTCTGAGATTTGAGTTTGAAGCTGTACATTCTGAGTGCTCAATTTCGAATACTGAATTTGGAGTTCTAATTTCTGAGTTCTGAATTCCGCATTGATTACTGAGTTCCGATTTCTGAGTGCTGAATTCTATATTGTGATCACAGAGTTCTGAGTTCTGTCTTCTGAATCCTAAGTTCGAAATGATGAGCTTTGATTTCTGAATTCTGCATTGAATACTGAGTTCTGAGTTCTGACTTCAGAATTCTGAGCACTGAGATCTGTATTATGAGCTCTGAAAGCTGAGTTCTGAGTTCTAAATTATAAGTTCTGAATTCAGACTTCTGATTGCTGAGTTTTGAAACCTGCCTTCTGAGTTCCAAAATCTGAGTTCTGAGTTCTAACTTCTGAATTCTGAGATTTGAGTTTGAAGCTGTACATTCTGAGTGCTCAATTTCGAATACTGAATTTGGAGTTCTAATTTCTGAGTTCTGAATTAAGAGTTCTGAGTTCTGAATTCTGACTTGTGATTTCTGAGTTCTGAATTCCGCATTGATTACTGAGTTCCGATTTCTGAGTCCTGAATTCTGAATTGTGATCACAGAGTTCTGAGTTCTGTCTTCTGAATCCGAAGTTCGAAATGATGAGCTTTGAGTTCTGAATTCTGTATTGAATACTGAGTTCTGAGTTCTGACTTCAGAATTCTGAGCACTGAGATCTGTATTATGAGCTCTGAAAGCTGAGTTCTGAGTTCTAAATTATAAGTTCTGAATTCAGACTTCTGATTGCTGAGTTTTGAAACCTGCCTTCTGAGTTCCAAAATCTGAGTTCTGAGTTCTAACTTCTGAATTCTGAGTCCGGATCTCTGAATTCTGCGTTTTGATGTCTGAGGTCTGAATTGAGGGTTGCGAAATCTGATTCTGAATACAGATTCTTCGTTCTGCATTCTGCATTCTGAGTTCTGAGTTTCTAGTTCTCAACACTGAGTTCTGATTTTTGAGTTTTGAGTTCCGGGTTGGGAATTGTGGTTCTGAATACTGAGCTCTAATTTCTGAACTCTGCGTTCTGAATTTAGAATTCTGAGTTCTGCATTCAGATTCTGATTTCTGAGTGCTACATTCTAAATTCTGAATTGTAACATCTGAGTTCTGAGTACTACGTTCTAAGGGCTGAGTTCTGAATTGGAAATTCTGAGTTCTGCGTTCTGAGTTCTGAACACTAAGCTGTGAATTCTGAATTCAGAATTCGAGTTTGGGAATTCTGAGTTCCGTATTCTGATATCTGCATTCTGAGATTTGAGTTTGAAGCTGTACATTCTGAGTGCTCAATTTCGAATACTGAATTTGGAGTTCTAATTTCTGAGTTCTGAATTAAGAGTTCTGAGTTCTGAATTCTGACTTGTGATTTCTGAGTTCTGAATTCCGCATTGATTACTGAGTTCCGATTTCTGAGTCCTGAATTCTGAATTGTGATCACAGAGTTCTGAGTTCTGTCTTCTGAATCCTAAGTTCGAAATGATGAGCTTTGAGTTCTGAATTCTGTATTGAATACTGAGTTCTGAGTTCTGACTTCAGAATTCTGAGCACTGAGATCTGTATTATGAGCTCTGAAAGCTGAGTTCTGAGTTCTAAATTATAAGTTCTGAATTCAGACTTCTGATTGCTGAGTTTTGAAACCTGCCTTCTGAGTTCCAAAATCTGAGTTCTGAGTTCTAACTTCTGAATTCTGAGTCCGGATCTCTGAATTCTGCGTTTTGATGTCTGAGGTCTGAATTGAGGGTTGCGAAATCTGATTCTGAATACGGATTCTTCGTTCTGCATTCTGCATTCTGAGTTCTGAGTTTCTAGTTCTCAACACTGAGTTCTGATTTTTGAGTTTTGAGTTCCGGGTTGGGAATTGTGGTTCTGAATACTGAGCTCTAATTTCTGAACTCTGCGTTCTGAATGTAGAATTCTGAGTTCTGCATTCAGATTCTGATTTCTGAGTGCTACATTCTAAATTCTGAATTGTAACATCTGAGTTCTGAGTACTACGTTCTAAGGGCTGAGTTCTGAATTGGAAATTCTGAGTTCTGCGTTCTGAGTTCTGAACACTAAGCTGTGAATTCTGAATTCAGAATTCGAGTTTGGGAATTCTGAGTTCCGTATTCTGATATCTGCATTCTGAGATTTGAGTTTGAAGCTGTACATTCTGAGTGCTCAATTTCGAATACTGAATTTGGAGTTCTAATTTCTGAGTTCTGAATTAAGAGTTCTGAGTTCTGAATTCTGACTTGTGATTTCTGAGTTCTGAATTCCGCATTGATTACTGAGTTCCGATTTCTGAGTCCTGAATTCTGAATTGTGATCACAGAGTTCTGAGTTCTGTCTTCTGAATCCTAAGTTCGAAATGATGAGCTTTGAGTTCTGAATTCTGTATTGAATACTGAGTTCTGAGTTCTGACTTCAGAATTCTGAGCACTGAGATCTGTATTATGAGCTCTGAAAGCTGAGTTCTGAGTTCTAAATTATAAGTTCTGAATTCAGACTTCTGATTGCTGAGTTTTGAAACCTGCCTTCTGAGTTCCAAAATCTGAGTTCTGAGTTCTAACTTCTGAATTCTGAGTCCGGATCTCTGAATTCTGCGTTTTGATGTCTGAGGTCTGAATTGAGGGTTGCGAAATCTGATTCTGAATACGGATTCTTCGTTCTGCATTCTGCATGCTGCATTCTGAGTTCTGAGTTTCTAGTTCTCAACACTGAGTTCTGATTTTTGAGTTTTGAGTTCCGGGTTGGGAATTGTGGTTCTGAATACTGAGCTCTAATTTCTGAACTCTGCGTTCTGAATGTAGAATTCTGAGTTCTGCATTCAGATTCTGATTTCTGAGTGCTACATTCTAAATTCTGAATTGTAACATCTGAGTTCTGAGTACTACGTTCTAAGGGCTGAGTTCTGAATTGGAAATTCTGAGTTCTGCGTTCTGAGTTCTGAACACTAAGCTGTGAATTCTGAATTCAGAATTCGAGTTTGGGAATTCTGAGTTCCGTATTCTGATATCTGCATTCTGAGATTTGAGTTTGAAGCTGTACATTCTGAGTGCTCAATTTCGAATACTGAATTTGGAGTTCTAATTTCTGAGTTCTGAATTAAGAGTTCTGAGTTCTGAATTCTGACTTGTGATTTCTGAGTTCTGAATTCCGCATTGATTACTGAGTTCCGATTTCTGAGTCCTGAATTCTGAATTGTGATCACAGAGTTCTGAGTTCTGTCTTCTGAATCCTAAGTTCGAAATGATGAGCTTTGAGTTCTGAATTCTGTATTGAATACTGAGTTCTGAGTTCTGACTTCAGAATTCTGAGCACTGAGATCTGTATTATGAGCTCTGAAAGCTGAGTTCTGAGTTCTAAATTATAAGTTCTGAATTCAGACTTCTGATTGCTGAGTTTTGAAACCTGCCTTCTGAGTTCCAAAATCTGAGTTCTGAGTTCTAACTTCTGAATTCTGAGTCCGGATCTCTGAATTCTGCGTTTTGATGTCTGAGGTCTGAATTGAGGGTTGCGAAATCTGATTCTGAATACGGATTCTTCGTTCTGCATTCTGCATTCTGAGTTCTGAGTTTCTAGTTCTCAACACTGAGTTCTGATTTTTGAGTTTTGAGTTCCGGGTTGGGAATTGTGGTTCTGAATACTGAGCTCTAATTTCTGAACTCTGCGTTCTGAATGTAGAATTCTGAGTTCTGCATTCAGATTCTGATTTCTGAGTGCTACATTCTAAATTCTGAATTGTAACATCTGAGTTCTGAGTACTACGTTCTAAGGGCTGAGTTCTGAATTGGAAATTCTGAGTTCTGCGTTCTGAGTTCTGAACACTAAGCTGTGAATTCTGAATTCAGAATTCGAGTTTGGGAATTCTGAGTTCCGTATTCTGATATCTGCATTCTGAGATTTGAGTTTGAAGCTGTACATTCTGAGTGCTCAATTTCGAATACTGAATTTGGAGTTCTAATTTCTGAGTTCTGAATTAAGAGTTCTGAGTTCTGAATTCTGACTTGTGATTTCTGAGTTCTGAATTCCGCATTGATTACTGAGTTCCGATTTCTGAGTCCTGAATTCTGAATTGTGATCACAGAGTTCTGAGTTCTGTCTTCTGAATCCTAAGTTCGAAATGATGAGCTTTGAGTTCTGAATTCTGTATTGAATACTGAGTTCTGAGTTCTGACTTCAGAATTCTGAGCACTGAGATCTGTATTATGAGCTCTGAAAGCTGAGTTCTGAGTTCTAAATTATAAGTTCTGAATTCAGACTTCTGATTGCTGAGTTTTGAAACCTGCCTTCTGAGTTCCAAAATCTGAGTTCTGAGTTCTAACTTCTGAATTCTGAGTCCGGATCTCTGAATTCTGCGTTTTGATGTCTGAGGTCTGAATTGAGGGTTGCGAAATCTGATTCTGAATACGGATTCTTCGTTCTGCATTCTGCATTCTGAGTTCTGAGTTTCTAGTTCTCAACACTGAGTTCTGATTTTTGAGTTTTGAGTTCCGGGTTGGGAATTGTGGTTCTGAATACTGAGCTCTAATTTCTGAACTCTGAGTTCTGAATGTAGAATTCTGAGTTCTGCATTCAGATTCTGATTTCTGAGTGCTACATTCTAAATTCTGAATTGTAACATCTGAGTTCTGAGTACTACGTTCTAAGGGCTGAGTTCTGAATTGGAAATTCTGAGTTCTGCGTTCTGAGTTCTGAACACTAAGCTGTGAATTCTGAATTCAGAATTCGAGTTTGGGAATTCTGAGTTCCGTATTCTGATATCTGCATTCTGAGATTTGAGTTTGAAGCTGTACATTCTGAGTGCTCAATTTCGAATACTGAATTTGGAGTTCTAATTTCTGAGTTCTGAATTAAGAGTTCTGAGTTCTGAATTCTGACTTGTGATTTCTGAGTTCTGAATTCCGCATTGATTACTGAGTTCCGATTTCTGAGTCCTGAATTCTGAATTGTGATCACAGAGTTCTGAGTTCTGTCTTCTGAATCCTAAGTTCGAAATGATGAGCTTTGAGTTCTGAATTCTGTATTGAATACTGAGTTCTGAGTTCTGACTTCAGAATTCTGAGCACTGAGATCTGTATTATGAGCTCTGAAAGCTGAGTTCTGAGTTCTAAATTATAAGTTCTGAATTCAGACTTCTGATTGCTGAGTTTTGAAACCTGCCTTCTGAGTTCCAAAATCTGAGTTCTGAGTTCTAACTTCTGAATTCTGAGTCCGGATCTCTGAATTCTGCGTTTTGATGTCTGAGGTCTGAATTGAGGGTTGCGAAATCTGATTCTGAATACGGATTCTTCGTTCTGCATTCTGCATTCTGAGTTCTGAGTTTCTAGTTCTCAACACTGAGTTCTGATTTTTGAGTTTTGAGTTCCGGGTTGGGAATTGTGGTTCTGAATACTGAGCTCTAATTTCTGAACTCTGCGTTCTGAATGTAGAATTCTGAGTTCTGCATTCAGATTCTGATTTCTGAGTGCTACATTCTAAATTCTGAATTGTAACATCTGAGTTCTGAGTACTACGTTCTAAGGGCTGAGTTCTGAATTGGAAATTCTGAGTTCTGCGTTCTGAGTTCTGAACACTAAGCTGTGAATTCTGAATTCAGAATTCGAGTTTGGGAATTCTGAGTTCCGTATTCTGATATCTGCATTCTGAGATTTGAGTTTGAAGCTGTACATTCTGAGTGCTCAATTTCGAATACTGAATTTGGAGTTCTAATTTCTGAGTTCTGAATTAAGAGTTCTGAGTTCTGAATTCTGACTTGTGATTTCTGAGTTCTGAATTCCGCATTGATTACTGAGTTCCGATTTCTGAGTCCTGAATTCTGAATTGTGATCACAGAGTTCTGAGTTCTGTCTTCTGAATCCTAAGTTCGAAATGATGAGCTTTGAGTTCTGAATTCTGTATTGAATACTGAGTTCTGAGTTCTGACTTCAGAATTCTGAGCACTGAGATCTGTATTATGAGCTCTGAAAGCTGAGTTCTGAGTTCTAAATTATAAGTTCTGAATTCAGACTTCTGATTGCTGAGTTTTGAAACCTGCCTTCTGAGTTCCAAAATCTGAGTTCTGAGTTCTAACTTCTGAATTCTGAGTCCGGATCTCTGAATTCTGCGTTTTGATGTCTGAGGTCTGAATTGAGGGTTGCGAAATCTGATTCTGAATACGGATTCTTCGTTCTGCATTCTGCATTCTGAGTTCTGAGTTTCTAGTTCTCAACACTGAGTTCTGATTTTTGAGTTTTGAGTTCCGGGTTGGGAATTGTGGTTCTGAATACTGAGCTCTAATTTCTGAACTCTGAGTTCTGAATGTAGAATTCTGAGTTCTGCATTCAGATTCTGATTTCTGAGTGCTACATTCTAAAGTCTGAATTGTAACATCTGAGTTCTGAGTACTACGTTCTAAGGGCTGAGTTCTGAATTGGAAATTTTGAGTTCTGCGTTCTGAGTTCTGAACACTAAGCTGTGAATTCTGAATTCAGAATTCGAGTTTGGGAATTCTGAGTTCTGTATTCTGATATCTGCATTCTGAGATTTGAGTTTGAAGCTGTACATTCTGAGTGCTCAATTTCGAATACTGAATTTGGAGTTCTAATTTCTGAGTTCTGAATTAAGAGTTCTGAGTTCTGAATTCTGACTTGTGATTTCTGAGTTCTGAATTCCGCATTGATTACTGAGTTCCGATTTCTGAGTCCTGAATTCTGAATTGTGATCACAGAGTTCTGAGTTCTGTCTTCTGAATCCTAAGTTCGAAATGATGAGCTTTGAGTTCTGAATTCTGTATTGAATACTGAGTTCTGAGTTCTGACTTCAGAATTCTGAGCACTGAGATCTGTATTATGAGCTCTGAAAGCTGAGTTCTGAGTTCTAAATTATAAGTTCTGAATTCAGACTTCTGATTGCTGAGTTTTGAAACCTGCCTTCTGAGTTCCAAAATCTGAGTTCTGAGTTCTAACTTCTGAATTCTGAGTCCGGATCTCTGAATTCTGCGTTTTGATGTCTGAGGTCTGAATTGAGGGTTGCGAAATCTGATTCTGAATACAGATTCTTCGTTCTGCATTCTGCATTCTGAGTTCTGAGTTTCTAGTTCTCAACACTGAGTTCTGATTTTTGAGTTTTGAGTTCCGGGTTGGGAATTGTGGTTCTGAATACTGAGCTCTAATTTCTGAACTCTGATTTCTGAATGTAGAATTCTGAGTTCTGCATTCAGATTCTGATTTCTGAGTGCTACATTCTAAATTCTGAATTGTAACATCTGAGTTCTGAGTACTACATTCTAAGGGCTGAGTTCTGAATTGGAAATTCTGAGTTCTGCGTTCTGAGTTCTGAACACTAAGCTGTGAATTCTGAATTCAGAATTCGAGTTTGGGAATTCTGAGTTCCGTATTCTGATATCTGCATTCTGAGATTTGAGTTTGAAGCTGTACATTCTGAGTGCTCAATTTCGAATACTGAATTTGGAGTTCTAATTTCTGAGTTCTGAATTAAGAGTTCTGAGTTCTCAATTCTGACTTGTGATTTCTGAGTTCTGAATTCCGCATTGATTACTGAGTTCCGATTTCTGAGTCCTGAATTCTGAATTGTGATCACAGAGTTCTGAGTTCTGTCTTCTGAATCCTAAGTTCGAAATGATGAGCTCTGAGTTCTGAATTCTGTATTGAATACTGAGTTCTGAGTTCTGACTTCAGAATTCTGATCACTGAGATCTGTATTATGAGCTCTGAAAGCTGAGTTCTGAGTTCTAAATTATAAGTTCTGAATTCAGACTTCTGATTGCTGAGTTTTGAAACCTGCCTTCTGAGTTCCAAAATCTGAGTTCTGAGTTCTAACTTCTGAATTCTGAGTCCGGATCTCTGAATTCTGCGTTTTGATGTCTGAGGTCTGAATTGAGGGTTGCGAAATCTGATTCTGAATACGGATTCTTCGTTCTGCATTCTGCATTCTGAGTTCTGAGTTTCTAGTTCTCAACACTGAGTTCTGATTTTTGAGTTTTGAGTTCCGGGTTGGGAATTGTGGTTCTGAATACTGAGCTCTAATTTCTGAACTCTGCGTTCTGAATGTAGAATTCTGAGTTCTGCATTCAGATTCTGATTTTTGAGTGCTACATTCTAAAGTCTGAATTGTAACATCTGAGTTCTGAGTACTACGTTCTAAGGGCTGAGTTCTGAATTGGAAATTCTGAGTTCTGCGTTCTGAGTTCTGAACACTAAGCTGTGAATTCTGAATTCAGAATTCGAGTTTGGGAATTCTGAGTTCTGTATTCTGATATCTGCATTCTGAGATTTGAGTTTGAAGCTGTACATTCTGAGTGCTCAATTTCGAATACTGAATTTGGAGTTCTAATTTCTGAGTTCTGAATTAAGAGTTCTGAGTTCTGAATTCTGACTTGTGATTTCTGAGTTCTGAATTCCGCATTGATTACTGAGTTCCGATTTCTGAGTCCTGAATTCTGAATTGTGATCACAGAGTTCTGAGTTCTGTCTTCTGAATCCTAAGTTCGAAATGATGAGCTTTGAGTTCTGAATTCTGCATTGAATACTGAGTTCTGAGTTCTGACTTCAGAATTCTGAGCACTGAGATCTGTATTATGAGCTCTGAAAGCTGAGTTCTGAGTTCTAAATTATAAGTTCTGAATTCAGACTTCTGATTGCTGAGTTTTGAAACCTGCCTTCTGAGTTCCAAAATCTGAGTTCTGAGTTCTAACTTCTGAATTCTGAGATTTGAGTTTGAAGCTGTACATTCTGAGTGCTCAATTTCGAATACTGAATTTGGAGTTCTAATTTCTGAGTTCTGAATTAAGAGTTCTGAGTTCTGAATTCTGACTTGTGATTTCTGAGTTCTGAATTCCGCATTGATTACTGAGTTCCGATTTCTGAGTCCTGAATTCTGAATTGTGATCACAGAGTTCTGAGTTCTGTCTTCTGAATCCTAAGTTCGAAATGATGAGCTTTGAGTTCTGAATTCTGTATTGAATACTGAGTTCTGAGTTCTGACTTCAGAATTCTGAGCACTGAGATCTGTATTATGAGCTCTGAAAGCTGAGTTCTGAGTTCTAAATTATAAGTTCTGAATTCAGACTTCTGATTGCTGAGTTTTGAAACCTGCCTTCTGAGTTCCAAAATCTGAGTTCTGAGTTCTAACTTCTGAATTCTGAGTCCGGATCTCTGAATTCTGCGTTTTGATGTCTGAGGTCTGAATTGAGGGTTGCGAAATCTGATTCTGAATACAGATTCTTCGTTCTGCATTCTGCATTCTGAGTTCTGAGTTTCTAGTTCTCAACACTGAGTTCTGATTTTTGAGTTTTGAGTTCCGGGTTGGGAATTGTGGTTCTGAATACTGAGCTCTAATTTCTGAACTCTGATTTCTGAATTAAGAATTCTGAGTTCTGCATTCAGATTCTGATTTCTGAGTGCTACATTCTAAATTCTGAATTGTAACATCTGAGTTCTGAGTACTACATTCTAAGGGCTGAGTTCTGAATTGGAAATTCTGAGTTCTGCGTTCTGAGTTCTGAACACTAAGCTGTGAATTCTGAATTCAGAATTCGAGTTTGGAAATTCTGAGTTCCGTATTCTGATATCTGCATTCTGAGATTTGAGTTTGAAGCTGTACATTCTGAGTGCTCAATTTCGAATACTGAATTTGGAGTTCTAATTTCTGAGTTCTGAATTAAGAGTTCTGAGTTCTGAATTCTGACTTGTGATTTCTGAGTTCTGAATTCCGCATTGATTACTGAGTTCCGATTTCTGAGTCCTGAATTCTGAATTGTGATCACAGAGTTCTGAGTTCTGTCTTCTGAATCCTAAGTTCGAAATGATGAGCTCTGAGTTCTGAATTCTGTATTGAATACTGAGTTCTGAGTTCTGACTTCAGAATTCTGATCACTGAGATCTGTATTATGAGCTCTGAAAGCTGAGTTCTGAGTTCTAAATTATAAGTTCTGAATTCAGACTTCTGATTGCTGAGTTTTGAAACCTGCCTTCTGAGTTCCAAAATCTGAGTTCTGAGTTCTAACTTCTGAATTCTGAGATTTGAGTTTGAAGCTGTACATTCTGAGTGCTCAATTTCGAATACTGAATTTGGAGTTCTAATTTCTGAGTTCTGAATTAAGAGTTCTGAGTTCTGAATTCTGACTTGTGATTTCTGAGTTCTGAATTCCGCATTGATTACTGAGTTCCGATTTCTGAGTCCTGAATTCTGAATTGTGATCACAGAGTTCTGAGTTCTGTCTTCTGAATCCTAAGTTCGAAATGATGAGCTTTGAGTTCTGAATTCTGTATTGAATACTGAGTTCTGAGTTCTGACTTCAGAATTCTGAGCACTGAGATCTGTATTATGAGCTCTGAAAGCTGAGTTCTGAGTTCTAAATTATAAGTTCTGAATTCAGACTTCTGATTGCTGAGTTTTGAAACCTGCCTTCTGAGTTCCAAAATCTGAGTTCTGAGTTCTAACTTCTGAATTCTGAGTCCGGATCTCTGAATTCTGCGTTTTGATGTCTGAGGTCTGAATTGAGGGTTGCGAAATCTGATTCTGAATACAGATTCTTCGTTCTGCATTCTGCATTCTGAGTTCTGAGTTTCTAGTTCTCAACACTGAGTTCTGATTTTTGAGTTTTGAGTTCCGGGTTGGGAATTGTGGTTCTGAATACTGAGCTCTAATTTCTGAACTCTGCGTTCTGAATGTAGAATTCTGAGTTCTGCATTCAGATTCTGATTTCTGAGTGCTACATTCTAAATTCTGAATTGTAACATCTGAGTTCTGAGTACTACGTTCTAAGGGCTGAGTTCTGAATTGGAAATTCTGAGTTCTGCGTTCTGAGTTCTGAACACTAAGCTGTGAATTCTGAATTCAGAATTCGAGTTTGGGAATTCTGAGTTCTGTATTCTGATATCTGCATTCTGAGATTTGAGTTTGAAGCTGTACATTCTGAGTGCTCAATTTCGAATACTGAATTTGGAGTTCTAATTTCTGAGTTCTGAATTAAGAGTTCTGAGTTCTGAATTCTGACTTGTGATTTCTGAGTTCTGAATTCCGCATTGATTACTGAGTTCCGATTTCTGAGTCCTGAATTCTGAATTGTGATCACAGAGTTCTGAGTTCTGTCTTCTGAATCCTAAGTTCGAAATGATGAGCTTTGAGTTCTGAATTCTGCATTGAATACTGAGTTCTGAGTTCTGACTTCAGAATTCTGAGCACTGAGATCTGTATTATGAGCTCTGAAAGCTGAGTTCTGAGTTCTAAATTATAAGTTCTGAATTCAGACTTCTGATTGCTGAGTTTTGAAACCTGCCTTCTGAGTTCCAAAATCTGAGTTCTGAGTTCTAACTTCTGAATTCTGAGATTTGAGTTTGAAGCTGTACATTCTGAGTGCTCAATTTCGAATACTGAATTTGGAGTTCTAATTTCTGAGTTCTGAATTAAGAGTTCTGAGTTCTGAATTCTGACTTGTGATTTCTGAGTTCTGAATTCCGCATTGATTACTGAGTTGCGATTTCTGAGTCCTGAATTCTGAATTGTGATCACAGAGTTCTGAGTTCTGTCTTCTGAATCCTAAGTTCGAAATGATGAGCTTTGAGTTCTGAATTCTGTATTGAATACTGAGTTCTGAGTTCTGACTTCAGAATTCTGAGCACTGAGATCTGTATTATGAGCTCTGAAAGCTGAGTTCTGAGTTCTAAATTATAAGTTCTGAATTCAGACTTCTGATTGCTGAGTTTTGAAACCTGCCTTCTGAGTTCCAAAATCTGAGTTCTGAGTTCTAACTTCTGAATTCTGAGTCCGGATCTCTGAATTCTGCGTTTTGATGTCTGAGGTCTGAATTGAGGGTTGCGAAATCTGATTCTGACTACAGATTCTTCGTTCTGCATTCTGCATTCTGAGTTCTGAGTTTCTAGTTCTCAACACTGAGTTCTGATTTTTGAGTTTTGAGTTTCGGGTTGGGAATTGTGGTTCTGAATACTGAGCTCTAATTTCTGAACTCTGCGTTCTGAATGTAGAATTCTGAGTTCTGCATTCAGATTCTGATTTCTGAGTGCTACATTCTAAAGTCTGAATTGTAACATCTGAGTTCTGAGTACTACGTTCTAAGGGCTGAGTTCTGAATTGGAAATTCTGAGTTCTGCGTTCTGAGTTCTGAACACTAAGCTGTGAATTCTGAATTCAGAATTCGAGTTTGGGAATTCTGAGTTCCGTATTCTGATATCTGCATTCTGAGATTTGAGTTTGAAGCTGTACATTCTGAGAGCTCAATTTCGAATACTGAATTTGGAGTTCTAATTTCTGAGTTCTGAATTAAGAGTTCTGAGTTCTGAATTCTGACTTGTGATTTCTGAGTTCTGAATTCCGCATTGATTACTGAGTTGCGATTTCTGAGTCCTGAATTCTGAATTGTGATCACAGAGTTCTGAGTTCTGTCTTCTGAATCCTAAGTTCGAAATGATGAGCTTTGAGTTCTGAATTCTGCATTGAATACTGAGTTCTGAGTTCTGACTTCAGAATTTTGAGCACTGAGATCTGTATTATGAGCTCTGAAAGCTGAGTTCTGAGTTCTAAATTATAAGTTCTGAATTCAGACTTCTGATTGCTGAGTTTTGAAACCTGCCTTCTGAGTTCCAAAATCTGAGTTCTGAGTTCTAACTTCTGAATTCTGAGATTTGAGTTTGAAGCTGTACATTCTGAGTGCTCAATTTCGAATACTGAATTTGGAGTTCTAATTTCTGAGTTCTGAATTAAGAGTTCTGAGTTCTGAATTCTGACTTGTGATTTCTGAGTTCTGAATTCCGCATTGATTACTGAGTTGCGATTTCTGAGTCCTGAATTCTGAATTGTGATCACAGAGTTCTGAGTTCTGTCTTCTGAATCCTAAGTTCGAAATGATGAGCTTTGAGTTCTGAATTCTGTATTGAATACTGAGTTCTGAGTTCTGACTTCAGAATTCTGAGCACTGAGATCTGTATTATGAGCTCTGAAAGCTGAGTTCTGAGTTCTAAATTATAAGTTCTGAATTCAGACTTCTGATTGCTGAGTTTTGAAACCTGCCTTCTGAGTTCCAAAATCTGAGTTCTGAGTTCTAACTTCTGAATTCTGAGTCCGGATCTCTGAATTCTGCGTTTTGATGTCTGAGGTCTGAATTGAGGGTTGCGAAATCTGATTCTGAATACAGATTCTTCGTTCTGCATTCTGCATTCTGAGTTCTGAGTTTCTAGTTCTCAACACTGAGTTCTGATTTTTGAGTTTTGAGTTCCGGGTTGGGAATTGTGGTTCTGAATACTGAGCTCTAATTTCTGAACTCTGCGTTCTGAATGTAGAATTCTGAGTTCTGCATTCAGATTCTGATTTCTGAGTGCTACATTCTAAAGTCTGAATTGTAACATCTGAGTTCTGAGTACTACGTTCTAAGGGCTGAGTTCTGAATTGGAAATTCTGAGTTCTGCGTTCTGAGTTCTGAACACTAAGCTGTGAATTCTGAATTCAGAATTCGAGTTTGGGAATTCTGAGTTCTGTATTCTGATATCTGCATTCTGAGATTTGAGTTCGAAGCTGTACATTCTGAGTGCTCAATTTCGAATACTGAATTTGGAGTTCTAATTTCTGAGTTCTGAATTAAGAGTTCTGAGTTCTGAATTCTGACTTGTGATTTCTGAGTTCTGAATTCCGCATTGATTACTGAGTTCCGATTTCTGAGTCCTGAATTCTATATTGTGATCACAGAGTTCTGAGTTCTGTCTTCTGAATCCTAAGTTCGAAATGATGAGCTCTGAGTTCTGAATTCTGTATTGAATACTGAGTTCTGAGTTCTGACTTCAGAATTCTGAGCACTGAGATCTGTATTATGAGCTCTGAAAGCTGAGTTCTGAGTTCTAAATTATAAGTTCTGAATTCAGACTTCTGATTGCTGAGTTTTGAAACCTGCCTTCTGAGTTCCAAAATCTGAGTTCTGAGTTCTAACTTCTGAATTCTGAGATTTGAGTTTGAAGCTGTACATTCTGAGTGCTCAATTTCGAATACTGAATTTGGAGTTCTAATTTCTGAGTTCTGAATTAAGAGTTCTGAGTTCTGAATTCTGACTTGTGTTTTCTGAGTTCTGAATTCCGCATTGATTACTGAGTTCCGATTTCTGAGTCCTGAATTCTGAATTGTGATCACAGAGTTCTGAGTTCTGTCTTCTGAATCCTAAGTTCGAAATGATGAGCTTTGAGTTCTGAATTCTGCATTGAATACTGAGTTCTGAGTTCTGACTTCAGAATTCTGAGCACTGAGATCTGTATTATGAGCTCTGAAAGCTGAGTTCTGAGTTCTAAATTATAAGTTCTGAATTCAGACTTCTGATTGCTGAGTTTTGAAACCTGCCTTCTGAGTTCCAAAATCTGAGTTCTGAGTTCTAACTTCTGAATTCTGAGTCCGGATCTCTGAATTCTGCGTTTTGATGTCTGAGGTCTGAATTGAGGGTTGCGAAATCTGATTCTGAATACGGATTCTTCGTTCTGCATTCTGCAGTCTGAGTTCTGAGTTTCTAGTTCTCAACACTGAGTTCTGATTTTTGAGTTTTGAGTTCCGGGTTGGGAATTGTGGTTCTGAATACTGAGCTCTAATTTCTGAACTCTGCGTTCTGAATTTAGAATTCTGAGTTCTGCATTCAGATTCTGATTTCTGAGTGCTACATTCTAAAGTCTGAATTGTAACATCTGAGTTCTGAGTACTACGTTCTAAGGGCTGAGTTCTGAATTGGAAATTCTGAGTTCTGCGTTCTGAGTTCTGAACACTAAGCTGTGAATTCTGAATTCAGAATTCGAGTTTGGGAATTCTGAGTTCTGTATTCTGATATCTGCATTCTGAGATTTGAGTTTGAAGCTGTACATTCTGAGTGCTCAATTTCGAATACTGAATTTGGAGTTCTAATTTCTGAGTTCTGAATTAAGAGTTCTGAGTTCTGAATTCTGACTTGTGATTTCTGAGTTCTGAATTCCGCATTGATTACTGAGTTCCGATTTCTGAGTCCTGAATTCTGAATTGTGATCACAGAGTTCTGAGTTCTGTCTTCTGAATCCGAAGTTCGAAATGATGAGCTCTGAGTTCTGAATTCTGCATTGAATACTGAGTTCTTAGTTCTGACTTCAGAATTCTGAGCACTGAGATCTGTATTATGAGCTCTGAAAGCTGAGTTCTGAGTTCTAAATTATAAGTTCTGAATTCAGACTTCTGATTGCTGAGTTTTGAAACCTGCCTTCTGAGTTCCAAAATCTGAGTTCTGAGTTCTAACTTCTGAATTCTGAGATTTGAGTTTGAAGCTGTACATTCTGAGTGCTCAATTTCGAATACTGAATTTGGAGTTCTAATTTCTGAGTTCTGAATTAAGAGTTCTGAGTTCTGAATTCTGACTTGTGATTTCTGAGTTCTGAATTCCGCATTGATTACTGAGTTCCGATTTCTGAGTCCTGAATTCTGAATTGTGATCTCAGAGTTCTGAGTTCTGTCTTCTGAATCCTAAGTTCGAAATGATGAGCTTTGAGTTCTGAATTCTGTATTGAATACTGAGTTCTGAGTTCTGACTTCAGAATTCTGAGCACTGAGATCTGTATTATGAGCTCTGAAAGCTGAGTTCTGAGTTCTAAATTATAAGTTCTGAATTCAGACTTCTGATTGCTGAGTTTTGAAACCTGCCTTCTGAGTTCCAAAATCTGAGTTCTGAGTTCTAACTTCTGAATTCTGAGTCCGGATCTCTGAATTCTGCGTTTTGATGTCTGAGGTCTGAATTGAGGGTTGCGAAATCTGATTCTGAATACGGATTCTTCGTTCTGCATTCTGCATGCTGCATTCTGAGTTCTGAGTTTCTAGTTCTCAACACTGAGTTCTGATTTTTGAGTTTTGAGTTCCGGGTTGGGAATTGTGGTTCTGAATACTGAGCTCTAATTTCTGAACTCTGCGTTCTGAATGTAGAATTCTGCGTTCTGCATTCAGATTCTGATTTCTGAGTGCTACATTCTAAATTCTGAATTGTAACATCTGAGTTCTGAGTACTACGTTCTAAGGGCTGAGTTCTGAATTGGAAATTCTGAGTTCTGCGTTCTGAGTTCTGAACACTAAGCTGTGAATTCTGAATTCAGAATTCGAGTTTGGGAATTCTGAGTTCCGTATTCTGATATCTGCATTCTGAGATTTGAGTTTGAAGCTGTACATTCTGAGTGCTCAATTTCGAATACTGAATTTGGAGTTCTAATTTCTGAGTTCTGAATTAAGAGTTCTGAGTTCTGAATTCTGACTTGTGATTTCTGAGTTCTGAATTCCGCATTGATTACTGAGTTCCGATTTCTGAGTCCTGAATTCTGAATTGTGATCACAGAGTTCTGAGTTCTGTCTTCTGAATCCTAAGTTCGAAACGATGAGCTCTGAGTTCTGAATTCTGTATTGAATACTGAGTTCTGAGTTCTGACTTCAGAATTCTGAGCACTGAGATCTGTATTATGAGCTCTGAAAGCTAAGTTCTGAGTTCTAAATTATAAGTTCTGAATTCAGACTTCTGATTGCTGAGTTTTGAAACCTGCCTTCTGAGTTCCAAAATCTGAGTTCTGAGTTCTAACTTCTGAATTCTGAGTCCGGATCTCTGAATTCTGCGTTTTGATGTCTGAGGTCTGAATTGAGGGTTGCGAAATCTGATTCTGAATACGGATTCTTCGTTCTGCATTCTGCATTCTGAGTTCTGAGTTTCTAGTTCTCAACACTGAGTTCTGATTTTTGAGTTTTGAGTTCCGGGTTGGGAATTGTGGTTCTGAATACTGAGCTCTAATTTCTGAACTCTGCGTTCTGAATGTAGAATTCTGAGTTCTGCATTCAGATTCTGATTTCTGAGTGCTACATTCTAAAGTCTGAATTGTAACATCTGAGTTCTGAGTACTACGTTCTAAGGGCTGAGTTCTGAATTGGAAATTCTGAGTTCTGCGTTCTGAGTTCTGAACACTAAGCTGTGAATTCTGAATTCAGAATTCGAGTTTGGGAATTCTGAGTTCTGTATTCTGATATCTGCATTCTGAGATTTGAGTTTGAAGCTGTACATTCTGAGTGCTCAATTTCGAATACTGAATTTGGAGTTCTAATTTCTGAGTTCTGAATTAAGAGTTCTGAGTTCTGAATTCTGACTTGTGATTTCTGAGTTCTGAACTCCGCATTGATTACTGAGTTCCGATTTCTGAGTCCTGAATTCTGAATTGTGATCACAGAGTTCTGAGTTCTGTCTTCTGAATCCTAAGTTCGAAATGATGAGCTTTGAGTTCTGAATTCTGCATTGAATACTGAGTTCTGAGTTCTGACTTCAGAATTCTGAGCACTGAGATCTGTATTATGAGCTCTGAAAGCTGAGTTCTGAGTTCTAAATTATAAGTTCTGAATTCAGACTTCTGATTGCTGAGTTTTGAAACCTGCCTTCTGAGTTCCAAAATCTGAGTTCTGAGTTCTAACTTCTGAATTCTGAGTCCGGATCTCTGAATTCTGCGTTTTGATTTCTGAGGTCTGAATTGAGGGTTGCGAAATCTGATTCTGAATACGGATTCTTCGTTCTGCATTCTGCATTCTGCATTCTGAGTTCTGAGTTTCTAGTTCTCAACACTGAGTTCTGATTTTTGAGTTTTGAGTTCCGGGTTGGGAATTGTGGTTCTGAATACTGAGCTCTAATTTCTGAACTCTGCGTTCTGAATGTAGAATTCTGCGTTCTGCATTCAGATTCTGATTTCTGAGTGCTACATTCTAAATTCTGAATTGTAACATCTGAGTTCTGAGTACTACGTTCTAAGGGCTGAGTTCTGAATTGGAAATTCTGAGTTCTGCGTTCTGAGTTCTGAACACTAAGCTGTGAATTCTGAATTCAGAATTCGAGTTTGGGAATTCTGAGTTCCGTATTCTGATATCTGCATTCTGAGATTTGAGTTTGAAGCTGTACATTCTGAGTGCTCAATTTCGAATACTGAATTTGGAGTTCTAATTTCTGAGTTCTGAATTAAGAGTTCTGAGTTCTGAATTCTGACTTGTGATTTCTGAGTTCTGAATTCCGCATTGATTACTGAGTTCCGATTTCTGAGTCCTGAATTCTGAATTGTGATCACAGAGTTCTGAGTTCTGTCTTCTGAATCCTAAGTTCGAAACGATGAGCTCTGAGTTCTGAATTCTGTATTGAATACTGAGTTCTGAGTTCTGACTTCAGAATTCTGAGCACTGAGATCTGTATTATGAGCTCTGAAAGCTGAGTTCTGAGTTCTAAATTATAAGTTCTGAATTCAGACTTCTGATTGCTGAGTTTTGAAACCTGCCTTCTGAGTTCCAAAATCTGAGTTCTGAGTTCTAACTTCTGAATTCTGAGTCCGGATCTCTGAATTCTGCGTTTTGATGTCTGAGGTCTGAATTGAGGGTTGCGAAATCTGATTCTGAATACGGATTCTTCGTTCTGCATTCTGCATTCTGAGTTCTGAGTTTCTAGTTCTCAACACTGAGTTCTGATTTTTGAGTTTTGAGTTCCGGGTTGGGAATTGTGGTTCTGAATACTGAGCTCTAATTTCTGAACTCTGCGTTCTGAATTTAGAATTCTGAGTTCTGCATTCAGATTCTGATTTCTGAGTGCTACATTCTAAAGTCTGAATTGTAACATCTGAGTTCTGAGTACTACGTTCTAAGGGCTGAGTTCTGAATTGGAAATCCTGAGTTCTGCGTTCTGAGTTCTGAACACTAAGCTGTGAATTCTGAATTCAGAATTCGAGTTTGGGAATTCTGAGTTCTGTATTCTGATATCTGCATTCTGAGATTTGAGTTTGAAGCTGTACATTCTGAGTGCTCAATTTCGAATACTGAATTTGGAGTTCTAATTTCTGAGTTCTGAATTAAGAGTTCTGAGTTCTGAATTCTGACTTGTGATTTCTGAGTTCTGAACTCCGCATTGATTACTGAGTTCCGATTTCTGAGTCCTGAATTCTGAATTGTGATCACAGAGTTCTGAGTTCTGTCTTCTGAATCCTAAGTTCGAAATGATGAGCTTTGAGTTCTGAATTCTGCATTGAATACTGAGTTCTGAGTTCTGACTTCAGAATTCTGAGCACTGAGATCTGTATTATGAGCTCTGAAAGCTGAGTTCTGAGTTCTAAATTATAAGTTCTGAATTCAGACTTCTGATTGCTGAGTTTTGAAACCTGCCTTCTGAGTTCCAAAATCTGAGTTCTGAGTTCTAACTTCTGAATTCTGAGTCCGGATCTCTGAATTCTGCGTTTTGATTTCTGAGGTCTGAATTGAGGGTTGCGAAATCTGATTCTGAATACGGATTCTTCGTTCTGCATTCTGCATTCTGCATTCTGAGTTCTGAGTTTCTAGTTCTCAACACTGAGTTCTGATTTTTGAGTTTTGAGTTCCGGGTTGGGAATTGTGGTTCTGAATACTGAGCTCTAATTTCTGAACTCTGCGTTCTGAATGTAGAATTCTGAGTTCTGCATTCAGATTCTGATTTCTGAGTGCTACATTCTAAATTCTGAATTGTAACATCTGAGTTCTGAGTACTACGTTCTAAGGGCTGAGTTCTGAATTGGAAATTCTGAGTTCTGCGTTCTGAGTTCTGAACACTAAGCTGTGAATTCTGAATTCAGAATTCGAGTTTGGGAATTCTGAGTTCCGTATTCTGATATCTGCATTCTGAGATTTGAGTTTGAAGCTGTACATTCTGAGTGCTCAATTTCGAATACTGAATTTGGAGTTCTAATTTCTGAGTTCTGAATTAAGAGTTCTGAGTTCTGAATTCTGACTTGTGATTTCTGAGTTCTGAATTCCGCATTGATTACTGAGTTCCGATTTCTGAGTCCTGAATTCTGAATTGTGATCACAGAGTTCTGAGTTCTGTCTTCTGAATCCTAAGTTCGAAACGATGAGCTCTGAGTTCTGAATTCTGTATTGAATACTGAGTTCTGAGTTCTGACTTCAGAATTCTGAGCACTGAGATCTGTATTATGAGCTCTGAAAGCTGAGTTCTGAGTTCTAAATTATAAGTTCTGAATTCAGACTTCTGATTGCTGAGTTTTGAAACCTGCCTTCTGAGTTCCAAAATCTGAGTTCTGAGTTCTAACTTCTGAATTCTGAGTCCGGATCTCTGAATTCTGCGTTTTGATGTCTGAGGTCTGAATTGAGGGTTGCGAAATCTGATTCTGAATACGGATTCTTCGTTCTGCATTCTGCATTCTGAGTTCTGAGTTTCTAGTTCTCAACACTGAGTTCTGATTTTTGAGTTTTGAGTTCCGGGTTGGGAATTGTGGTTCTGAATACTGAGCTCTAATTTCTGAACTCTGCGTTCTGAATTTAGAATTCTGAGTTCTGCATTCAGATTCTGATTTCTGAGTGCTACATTCTAAAGTCTGAATTGTAACATCTGAGTTCTGAGTACTACGTTCTAAGGGCTGAGTTCTGAATTGGAAATCCTGAGTTCTGCGTTCTGAGTTCTGAACACTAAGCTGTGAATTCTGAATTCAGAATTCGAGTTTGGGAATTCTGAGTTCTGTATTCTGATATCTGCATTCTGAGATTTGAGTTTGAAGCTGTACATTCTGAGTGCTCAATTTCGAATACTGAATTTGGAGTTCTAATTTCTGAGTTCTGAATTAAGAGTTCTGAGTTCTGAATTCTGACTTGTGATTTCTGAGTTCTGAATTCCGCATTGATTACTGAGTTCCGATTTCTGAGTCCTGAATTCTGAATTGTGATCACAGAGTTCTGAGTTCTGTCTTCTGAATCCTAAGTTCGAAATGATGAGCTTTGAGTTCTGAATTCTGCATTGAATATGAGTTCTGAGTTCTGACTTCAGAATTCTGAGCACTGAGATCTGTATTATGAGCTCTGAAAGCTGAGTTCTGAGTTCTAAATTATAAGTTCTGAATTCAGACTTCTGATTGCTGAGTTTTGAAACCTGCCTTCTGAGTTCCAAAATCTGAGTTCTGAGTTCTAACTTCTGAATTCTGAGTTTTGAGTTTGAAGCTGTACATTCTGAGTGCTCAATTTCGAATACTGAATTTGGAGTTCTAATTTCTGAGTTCTGAATTAAGAGTTCTGAGTTCTGAATTCTGACTTGTGATTTCTGAGTTCTGAATTCCGCATTGATTACTGAGTTCCGATTTCTGAGTCCTGAATTCTATATTGTGATCACAGAGTTCTGAATTCTGTCTTCTGAATCCTAAGTTCGAAATGATGAGCTTTGAGTTCTGAATTCTGCATTGAATACTGAGTTCTGAGTTCTGACTTCAGAATTCTGAGCACTGAGATCTGTATTATGAGCTCTGAAAGCTGAGTTCTGAGTTCTAAATTATAAGTTCTGAATTCAGACTTCTGATTGCTGAGTTTTGAAACCTGCCTTCTGAGTTCCAAAATCTGAGTTCTGAGTTCTAACTTCTGAATTCTGAGTCCGGATCTCTGAATTCTGCGTTTTGATGTCTGAGGTCTGAATTGAGGGTTGCGAAATCTGATTCTGAATACGGATTCTTCGTTCTGCATTCTGCATGCTGCATTCTGAGTTCTGAGTTTCTAGTTCTCAACACTGAGTTCTGATTTTTGAGTTTTGAGTTCCGGGTTGGGAATTGTGGTTCTGAATACTGAGCTCTAATTTCTGAACTCTGCGTTCTGAATGTAGAATTCTGCGTTCTGCATTCAGATTCTGATTTCTGAGTGCTACATTCTAAATTCTGAATTGTAACATCTGAGTTCTGAGTACTACGTTCTAAGGGCTGAGTTCTGAATTGGAAATTCTGAGTTCTGCGTTCTGAGTTCTGAACACTAAGCTGTGAATTCTGAATTCAGAATTCGAGTTTGGGAATTCTGAGTTCTGTATTCTGATATCTGCATTCTGAGATTTGAGTTTGAAGCTGTACATTCTGAGTGCTCAATTTCGAATACTGAATTTGGAGTTCTAATTTCTGAGTTCTGAATTAAGAGTTCTGAGTTCTGAATTCTGACTTGTGATTTCTGAGTTCTGAATTCCGCATTGATTACTGAGTTCCGATTTCTGAGTCCTGAATTCTGAATTGTGATCACAGAGTTCTGAGTTCTGTCTTCTGAATCCTAAGTTCGAAATGATGAGCTTTGAGTTCTGAATTCTGCATTGAATACTGAGTTCTGAGTTCTGACTTCAGAATTCTGAGCACTGAGATCTGTATTATGAGCTCTGAAAGCTGAGTTCTGAGTTCTAAATTATAAGTTCTGAATTCAGACTTCTGATTGCTGAGTTTTGAAACCTGCCTTCTGAGTTCCAAAATCTGAGTTCTGAGTTCTAACTTCTGAATTCTGCGTTTTGATGTCTGAGGTCTGAATTGAGGGTTGCGAAATCTGATTCTGAATACGGATTCTTCGTTCTGCATTCTGCATGCTGCATTCTGAGTTCTGAGTTTCTAGTTCTCAACACTGAGTTCTGATTTTTGAGTTTTGAGTTCCGGGTTGGGAATTGTGGTTCTGAATACTGAGCTCTAATTTCTGAACTCTGCGTTCTGAATGTAGAATTCTGAGTTCTGCATTCAGATTCTGATTTCTGAGTGCTACATTCTAAATTCTGAATTGTAACATCTGAGTTCTGAGTACTACGTTCTAAGGGCTGAGTTCTGAATTGGAAATTCTGAGTTCTGCGTTCTGAGTTCTGAACACTAAGCTGTGAATTCTGAATTCAGAATTCGAGTTTGGGAATTCTGAGTTCCGTATTCTGATATCTGCATTCTGAGATTTGAGTTTGAAGCTGTACATTCTGAGTGCTCAATTTCGAATACTGAATTTGGAGTTCTAATTTCTGAGTTCTGAATTAAGAGTTCTGAGTTCTGAATTCTGACTTGTGATTTCTGAGTTCTGAATTCCGCATTGATTACTGAGTTCCGATTTCTGAGTCCTGAATTCTGCATTGTGATCACAGAGTTCTGAGTTCTGTCTTCTGAATCCTAAGTTCGAAATGATGAGCTTTGAGTTCTGAATTCTGTATTGAATACTGAGTTCTGAGTTCTGACTTCAGAATTCTGAGCACTGAGATCTGTATTATGAGCTCTGAAAGCTGAGTTCTGAGTTCTAAATTATAAGTTCTGAATTCAGACTTCTGATTGCTGAGTTTTGAAACCTGCCTTCTGAGTTCCAAAATCTGAGTTCTGAGTTCTAACTTCTGAATTCTGAGTCCGGATCTCTGAATTCTGCGTTTTGATGTCTGAGGTCTGAATTGAGGGTTGCGAAATCTGATTCTGAATACGGATTCTTCGTTCTGCATTCTGCATTCTGAGTTCTGAGTTTCTAGTTCTCAACACTGAGTTCTGATTTTTGAGTTTTGAGTTCCGGGTTGGGAATTGTGGTTCTGAATACTGAGCTCTAATTTCTGAACTCTGCGTTCTGAATGTAGAATTCTGCGTTCTGCATTCAGATTCTGATTTCTGAGTGCTACATTCTAAAGTCTGAATTGTAACATCTGAGTTCTGAGTACTACGTTCTAAGGGCTGAGTTCTGAATTGGAAATTCTGAGTTCTGCGTTCTGAGTTCTGAACACTAAGCTGTGAATTCTGAATTCAGAATTCGAGTTTGGGAATTCTGAGTTCTGTATTCTGATATCTGCATTCTGAGATTTGAGTTTGAAGCTGTACATTCTGAGTGCTCAATTTCGAATACTGAATTTGGAGTTCTAATTTCTGAGTTCTGAATTAAGAGTTCTGAGTTCTGAATTCTGACTTGTGATTTCTGAGTTCTGAATTCCGCATTGATTACTGAGTTCCGATTTCTGAGTCCTGAATTCTGAATTGTGATCACAGAGTTCTGAGTTCTGTCTTCTGAATCCTAAGTTCGAAATGATGAGCTTTGAGTTCTGAATTCTGCATTGAATATGAGTTCTGAGTTCTGACTTCAGAATTCTGAGCACTGAGATCTGTATTATGAGCTCTGAAAGCTGAGTTCTGAGTTCTAAATTATAAGTTCTGAATTCAGACTTCTGATTGCTGAGTTTTGAAACCTGCCTTCTGAGTTCCAAAATCTGAGTTCTGAGTTCTAACTTCTGAATTCTGAGTTTTGAGTTTGAAGCTGTACATTCTGAGTGCTCAATTTCGAATACTGAATTTGGAGTTCTAATTTCTGAGTTCTGAATTAAGAGTTCTGAGTTCTGAATTCTGACTTGTGATTTCTGAGTTCTGAATTCCGCATTGGTTACTGAGTTCCGATTTCTGAGTCCTGAATTCTATATTGTGATCACAGAGTTCTGAGTTCTGTCTTCTGAATCCTAAGTTCGAAATGATGAGCTTTGAGTTCTGAATTCTGCATTGAATACTGAGTTCTGAGTTCTGACTTCAGAATTCTGAGCACTGAGATCTGTATTATGAGCTCTGAAAGCTGAGTTCTGAGTTCTAAATTATAAGTTCTGAATTCAGACTTCTGATTGCTGAGTTTTGAAACCTGCCTTCTGAGTTCCAAAATCTGAGTTCTGAGTTCTAACTTCTGAATTCTGCGTTTTGATGTCTGAGGTCTGAATTGAGGGTTGCGAAATCTGATTCTGAATACGGATTCTTCGTTCTGCATTCTGCATGCTGCATTCTGAGTTCTGAGTTTCTAGTTCTCAACACTGAGTTCTGATTTTTGAGTTTTGAGTTCCGGGTTGGGAATTGTGGTTCTGAATACTGAGCTCTAATTTCTGAACTCTGCGTTCTGAATGTAGAATTCTGAGTTCTGCATTCAGATTCTGATTTCTGAGTGCTACATTCTAAAGTCTGAATTGTAACATCTGAGTTCTGAGTACTACGTTCTAAGGGCTGAGTTCTGAATTGGAAATTCTGAGTTCTGCGTTCTGAGTTCTGAACACTAAGCTGTGAATTCTGAATTCAGAATTCGAGTTTGGGAATTCTGAGTTCCGTATTCTGATATCTGCATTCTGAGATTTGAGTTTGAAGCTGTACATTCTGAGTGCTCAATTTCGAATACTGAATTTGGAGTTCTAATTTCTGAGTTCTGAATTAAGAGTTCTGAGTTCTGAATTCTGACTTGTGATTTCTGAGTTCTGAATTCCGCATTGATTACTGAGTTCCGATTTCTGAGTCCTGAATTCTGAATTGTGATCACAGAGTTCTGAGTTCTGTCTTCTGAATCCTAAGTTCGAAATGATGAGCTCTGAGTTCTGAATTCTGTATTGAATACTGAGTTCTGAGTTCTGACTTCAGAATTCTGAGCACTGAGATCTGTATTATGAGCTCTGAAAGCTGAGTTCTGAGTTCTAAATTATAAGTTCTGAATTCAGACTTCTGATTGCTGAGTTTTGAAACCTGCCTTCTGAGTTCCAAAATCTGAGTTCTGAGTTCTAACTTCTGAATTCTGAGTCCGGATCTCTGAATTCTGCGTTTTGATGTCTGAGGTCTGAATTGAGGGTTGCGAAATCTGATTCTGAATACGGATTCTTCGTTCTGCATTCTGCATTCTGAGTTCTGAGTTTCTAGTTCTCAACACTGAGTTCTGATTTTTGAGTTTTGAGTTCCGGGTTGGGAATTGTGGTTCTGAATACTGAGCTCTAATTTCTGAACTCTGCGTTCTGAATGTAGAATTCTGCGTTCTGCATTCAGATTCTGATTTCTGAGTGCTACATTCTAAAGTCTGAATTGTAACATCTGAGTTCTGAGTACTACGTTCTAAGGGCTGAGTTCTGAATTGGAAATTCTGAGTTCTGCGTTCTGAGTTCTGAACACTAAGCTGTGAATTCTGAATTCAGAATTCGAGTTTGGGAATTCTGAGTTCTGTATTCTGATATCTGCATTCTGAGATTTGAGTTTGAAGCTGTACATTCTGAGTGCTCAATTTCGAATACTGAATTTGGAGTTCTAATTTCTGAGTTCTGAATTAAGAGTTCTGAGTTCTGAATTCTGACTTGTGATTTCTGAGTTCTGAATTCCGCATTGATTACTGAGTTCCGATTTCTGAGTCCTGAATTCTGAATTGTGATCACAGAGTTCTGAGTTCTGTCTTCTGAATCCTAAGTTCGAAATGATGAGCTTTGAGTTCTGAATTCTGCATTGAATATGAGTTCTGAGTTCTGACTTCAGAATTCTGAGCACTGAGATCTGTATTATGAGCTCTGAAAGCTGAGTTCTGAGTTCTAAATTATAAGTTCTGAATTCAGACTTCTGATTGCTGAGTTTTGAAACCTGCCTTCTGAGTTCCAAAATCTGAGTTCTGAGTTCTAACTTCTGAATTCTGAGTTTTGAGTTTGAAGCTGTACATTCTGAGTGCTCAATTTCGAATACTGAATTTGGAGTTCTAATTTCTGAGTTCTGAATTAAGAGTTCTGAGTTCTGAATTCTGACTTGTGATTTCTGAGTTCTGAATTCCGCATTGGTTACTGAGTTCCGATTTCTGAGTCCTGAATTCTATATTGTGATCACAGAGTTCTGAGTTCTGTCTTCTGAATCCTAAGTTCGAAATGATGAGCTTTGAGTTCTGAATTCTGCATTGAATACTGAGTTCTGAGTTCTGACTTCAGAATTCTGAGCACTGAGATCTGTATTATGAGCTCTGAAAGCTGAGTTCTGAGTTCTAAATTATAAGTTCTGAATTCAGACTTCTGATTGCTGAGTTTTGAAACCTGCCTTCTGAGTTCCAAAATCTGAGTTCTGAGTTCTAACTTCTGAATTCTGAGTCCGGATCTCTGAATTCTGCGTTTTGATTTCTGAGGTCTGAATTGAGGGTTGCGAAATCTGATTCTGAATACGGATTCTTCGTTCTGCATTCTGCATTCTGCATTCTGAGTTCTGAGTTTCTAGTTCTCAACACTGAGTTCTGATTTTTGAGTTTTGAGTTCCGGGTTGGGAATTGTGGTTCTGAATACTGAGCTCTAATTTCTGAACTCTGCGTTCTGAATTTAGAATTCTGAGTTCTGCATTCAGATTCTGATTTCTGAGTGCTACATTCTAAAGTCTGAATTGTAACATCTGAGTTCTGAGTACTACGTTCTAAGGGCTGAGTTCTGAATTGGAAATTCTGAGTTCTGCGTTCTGAGTTCTGAACACTAAGCTGTGAATTCTGAATTCAGAATTCGAGTTTGGGAATTCTGAGTTCTGTATTCTGATATCTGCATTCTGAGATTTGAGTTTGAAGCTGTACATTCTGAGTGCTCAATTTCGAATACTGAATTTGGAGTTCTAATTTCTGAGTTCTGAATTAAGAGTTCTGAGTTCTGAATTCTGACTTGTGATTTCTGAGTTCTGAATTCCGCATTGATTACTGAGTTCCGATTTCTGAGTCCTGAATTCTGAATTGTGATCACAGAGTTCTGAGTTCTGTCTTCTGAATCCTAAGTTCGAAATGATGAGCTTTGAGTTCTGAATTCTGCATTGAATATGAGTTCTGAGTTCTGACTTCAGAATTCTGAGCACTGAGATCTGTATTATGAGCTCTGAAAGCTGAGTTCTGAGTTCTAAATTATAAGTTCTGAATTCAGACTTCTGATTGCTGAGTTTTGAAACCTGCCTTCTGAGTTCCAAAATCTGAGTTCTGAGTTCTAACTTCTGAATTCTGAGTTTTGAGTTTGAAGCTGTACATTCTGAGTGCTCAATTTCGAATACTGAATTTGGAGTTCTAATTTCTGAGTTCTGAATTAAGAGTTCTGAGTTCTGAATTCTGACTTGTGATTTCTGAGTTCTGAATTCCGCATTGATTACTGAGTTCCGATTTCTGAGCCCTGAATTCTATATTGTGATTACAGAGTTCTGAGTTCTGTCTTCTGAATCCTAAGTTCGAAATGATGAGCTTTGAGTTCTGAATTCTGCATTGAATACTGAGTTCTGAGTTCTGACTTCAGAATTCTGAGCACTGAGATCTGTATTATGAGCTCTGAAAGCTGAGTTCTGAGTTCTAAATTATAAGTTCTGAATTCAGACTTCTGATTGCTGAGTTTTGAAACCTGCCTTCTGAGTTCCAAAATCTGAGTTCTGAGTTCTAACTTCTGAATTCTGCGTTTTGATGTCTGAGGTCTGAATTGAGGGTTGCGAAATCTGATTCTGAATACGGATTCTTCGTTCTGCATTCTGCATGCTGCATTCTGAGTTCTGAGTTTCTAGTTCTCAACACTGAGTTCTGATTTTTGAGTTTTGAGTTCCGGGTTGGGAATTGTGGTTCTGAATACTGAGCTCTAATTTCTGAACTCTGCGTTCTGAATTTAGAATTCTGAGTTCTGCATTCAGATTCTGATTTCTGAGTGCTACATTCTAAAGTCTGAATTGTAACATCTGAGTTCTGAGTACTACGTTCTAAGGGCTGAGTTCTGAATTGGAAATTCTGAGTTCTGCGTTCTGAGTTCTGAACACTAAGCTGTGAATTCTGAATTCAGAATTCGAGTTTGGGAATTCTGAGTTCTGTATTCTGATATCTGCATTCTGAGATTTGAGTTTGAAGCTGTACATTCTGAGTGCTCAATTTCGAATACTGAATTTGGAGTTCTAATTTCTGAGTTCTGAATTAAGAGTTCTGAGTTCTGAATTCTGACTTGTGATTTCTGAGTTCTGAATTCCGCATTGATTACTGAGTTCCGATTTCTGAGTCCTGAATTCTGAATTGTGATCACAGAGTTCTGAGTTCTGTCTTCTGAATCCTAAGTTCGAAATGATGAGCTTTGAGTTCTGAATTCTGCATTGAATATGAGTTCTGAGTTCTGACTTCAGAATTCTGAGCACTGAGATCTGTATTATGAGCTCTGAAAGCTGAGTTCTGAGTTCTAAATTATAAGTTCTGAATTCAGACTTCTGATTGCTGAGTTTTGAAACCTGCCTTCTGAGTTCCAAAATCTGAGTTCTGAGTTCTAACTTCTGAATTCTGAGTTTTGAGTTTGAAGCTGTACATTCTGAGTGCTCAATTTCGAATACTGAATTTGGAGTTCTAATTTCTGAGTTCTGAATTAAGAGTTCTGAGTTCTGAATTCTGACTTGTGATTTCTGAGTTCTGAATTCCGCATTGATTACTGAGTTCCGATTTCTGAGCCCTGAATTCTATATTGTGATTACAGAGTTCTGAGTTCTGTCTTCTGAATCCTAAGTTCGAAATGATGAGCTTTGAGTTCTGAATTCTGCATTGAATACTGAGTTCTGAGTTCTGACTTCAGAATTCTGAGCACTGAGATCTGTATTATGAGCTCTGAAAGCTGAGTTCTGAGTTCTAAATTATAAGTTCTGAATTCAGACTTCTGATTGCTGAGTTTTGAAACCTGCCTTCTGAGTTCCAAAATCTGAGTTCTGAGTTCTAACTTCTGAATTCTGCGTTTTGATGTCTGAGGTCTGAATTGAGGGTTGCGAAATCTGATTCTGAATACGGATTCTTCGTTCTGCATTCTGCATGCTGCATTCTGAGTTCTGAGTTTCTAGTTCTCAACACTGAGTTCTGATTTTTGAGTTTTGAGTTCCGGGTTGGGAATTGTGGTTCTGAATACTGAGCTCTAATTTCTGAACTCTGCGTTCTGAATGTAGAATTCTGAGTTCTGCATTCAGATTCTGATTTCTGAGTGCTACATTCTAAATTCTGAATTGTAACATCTGAGTTCTGAGTACTACGTTCTAAGGGCTGAGTTCTGAATTGGAAATTCTGAGTTCTGCGTTCTGAGTTCTGAACACTAAGCTGTGAATTCTGAATTCAGAATTCGAGTTTGGGAATTCTGAGTTCTGTATTCTGATATCTGCATTCTGAGATTTGAGTTTGAAGCTGTACATTCTGAGTGCTCAATTTCGAATACTGAATTTGGAGTTCTAATTTCTGAGTTCTGAATTAAGAGTTCTGAGTTCTGAATTCTGACTTGTGATTTCTGAGTTCTGAATTCCGCATTGATTACTGAGTTCCGATTTCTGAGTCCTGAATTCTGAATTGTGAACACAGAGTTCTGAGTTCTGTCTTCTGAATCCTAAGTTCGAAATGATGAGCTTTGAGTTCTGAATTCTGTATTGAATACTGAGTTCTGAGTTCTGACTTCAGAATTCTGAGCACTGAGATCTGTATTATGAGCTCTGAAACCTGCCTTCTGAGTTCCAAAATCTGAGTTCTGAGTTCTAACTTCTGAATTCTGAGTCCGGATCTCTGAATTCTGCGTTTTGATGTCTGAGGTCTGAATTGAGGGTTGCAAAATCTGATTCTGAATACGGATTCTTCGTTCTGCATTCTGCATGCTGCATTCTGCGTTCTGAGTTTCTAGTTCTCAACACTGAGTTCTGATTTTTGAGTTTTGAGTTCCGGGTTGGGAATTGTGGTTCTGAATACTGAGCTCTAATTTCTGAACTCTGCGTTCTGAATTTAGAATTCTGAGTTCTGCATTCAGATTCTGATTTCTGAGTGCTACATTCTAAAGTCTGAATTGTAACATCTGAGTTCTGAGTACTACGTTCTAAGGGCTGAGTTCTGAATTGGAAATTCTGAGTTCTGCGTTCTGAGTTCTGAACACTAAGCTGTGAATTCTGAATTCAGAATTCGAGTTTGGGAATTCTGAGTTCTGTATTCTGATATCTGCATTCTGAGATTTGAGTTTGAAGCTGTACATTCTGAGTGCTCAATTTCGAATACTGAATTTGGAGTTCTAATTTCTGAGTTCTGAATTAAGAGTTCTGAGTTCTGAATTCTGACTTGTGATTTCTGAGTTCTGAATTCCGCATTGATTACTGAGTTCCGATTTCTGAGTCCTGAATTCTGAATTGTGATCACAGAGTTCTGAGTTCTGTCTTCTGAATCCTAAGTTCGAAATGATGAGCTTTGAGTTCTGAATTCTGCATTGAATACTGAGTTCTGAGTTCTGACTTCAGAATTCTGAGCACTGAGATCTGTATTATGAGCTCTGAAAGCTGAGTTCTGAGTTCTAAATTATAAGTTCTGAATTCAGACTTCTGATTGCTGAGTTTTGAAACCTGCCTTCTGAGTTCCAAAATCTGAGTTCTGAGTTCTAACTTCTGAATTCTGAGTCCGGATCTCTGAATTCTGCGTTTTGATGTCTGAGGTCTGAATTGAGGGTTGCGAAATCTGATTCTGAATACGGATTCTTCGTTCTGCATTCTGCATTCTGAGTTCTGAGTTTCTAGTTCTCAACACTGAGTTCTGATTTTTGAGTTTTGAGTTCCGGGTTGGGAATTGTGGTTCTGAATACTGAGCTCTAATTTCTGAACTCTGCGTTCTGAATTTAGAATTCTGAGTTCTGCATTCAGATTCTGATTTCTGAGTGCTACATTCTAAAGTCTGAATTGTAACATCTGAGTTCTGAGTACTACGTTCTAAGGGCTGAGTTCTGAATTGGAAATTCTGAGTTCTGCGTTCTGAGTTCTGAACACTAAGCTGTGAATTCTGAATTCAGAATTCGAGTTTGGGAATTCTGAGTTCTGTATTCTGATATCTGCATTCTGAGATTTGAGTTTGAAGCTGTACATTCTGAGTGCTCAATTTCGAATACTGAATTTGGAGTTCTAATTTCTGAGTTCTGAATTAAGAGTTCTGAGTTCTGAATTCTGACTTGTGATTTCTGAGTTCTGAATTCCGCATTGATTACTGAGTTCCGATTTCTGAGTCCTGAATTCTGAATTGTGAACACAGAGTTCTGAGTTCTGTCTTCTGAATCCTAAGTTCGAAATGATGAGCTTTGAGTTCTGAATTCTGTATTGAATACTGAGTTCTGAGTTCTGACTTCAGAATTCTGAGCACTGAGATCTGTATTATGAGCTCTGAAACCTGCCTTCTGAGTTCCAAAATCTGAGTTCTGAGTTCTAACTTCTGAATTCTGAGTCCGGATCTCTGAATTCTGCGTTTTGATGTCTGAGGTCTGAATTGAGGGTTGCAAAATCTGATTCTGAATACGGATTCTTCGTTCTGCATTCTGCATGCTGCATTCTGCGTTCTGAGTTTCTAGTTCTCAACACTGAGTTCTGATTTTTGAGTTTTGAGTTCCGGGTTGGGAATTGTGGTTCTGAATACTGAGCTCTAATTTCTGAACTCTGCGTTCTGAATTTAGAATTCTGAGTTCTGCATTCAGATTCTGATTTCTGAGTGCTACATTCTAAATTCTGAATTGTAACATCTGAGTTCTGAGTACTACGTTCTAAGGGCTGAGTTCTGAATTGGAAATTCTGAGTTCTGCGTTCTGAGTTCTGAACACTAAGCTGTGAATTCTGAATTCAGAATTCGAGTTTGGGAATTCTGAGTTCTGTATTCTGATATCTGCATTCTGAGATTTGAGTTTGAAGCTGTACATTCTGAGTGCTCAATTTCGAATACTGAATTTGGAGTTCTAATTTCTGAGTTCTGAATTAAGAGTTCTGAGTTCTGAATTCTGACTTGTGATTTCTGAGTTCTGAATTCCGCATTGATTACTGAGTTCCGATTTCTGAGTCCTGAATTCTGAATTGTGATCACAGAGTTCTGAGTTCTGTCTTCTGAATCCTAAGTTCGAAATGATGAGCTTTGAGTTCTGAATTCTGCATTGAATACTGAGTTCTGAGTTCTGACTTCAGAATTCTGAGCACTGAGATCTGTATTATGAGCTCTGAAAGCTGAGTTCTGAGTTCTAAATTATAAGTTCTGAATTCAGACTTCTGATTGCTGAGTTTTGAAACCTGCCTTCTGAGTTCCAAAATCTGAGTTCTGAGTTCTAACTTCTGAATTCTGAGTCCGGATCTCTGAATTCTGCGTTTTGATGTCTGAGGTCTGAATTGAGGGTTGCGAAATCTGATTCTGAATACGGATTCTTCGTTCTGCATTCTGCATTCTGAGTTCTGAGTTCTGAGTTTCTAGTTCTCAACACTGAGTTCTGATTTTTGAGTTTTGAGTTCCGGGTTGGGAATTGTGGTTCTGAATACTGAGCTCTAATTTCTGAACTCTGCGTTCTGAATTTAGAATTCTGAGTTCTGCATTCAGATTCTGATTTCTGAGTGCTACATTCTAAAGTCTGAATTGTAACATCTGAGTTCTGAGTACTACGTTCTAAGGGCTGAGTTCTGAATTGGAAATTCTGAGTTCTGCGTTCTGAGTTCTGAACACTAAGCTGTGAATTCTGAATTCAGAATTCGAGTTTGGGAATTCTGAGTTCTGTATTCTGATATCTGCATTCTGAGATTTGAGTTTGAAGCTGTACATTCTGAGTGCTCAATTTCGAA
The DNA here is from genome assembly GCF_030435755.1 of Ochotona princeps. NCBI lineage: Eukaryota > Metazoa > Chordata > Mammalia > Lagomorpha > Ochotonidae > Ochotona > Ochotona princeps. The sequence continues at coordinate 2,609,733 of NC_080866.1, read as the reverse complement.
TACTGAATTTGGAGTTCTAATTTCTGAGTTCTGAATTAAGAGTTCTGAGTTCTGAATTCTGACTTGTGATTTCTGAGTTCTGAATTCCGCATTGATTACTGAGTTCCGATTTCTGAGTCCTGAATTCTGAATTGTGATCACAGAGTTCTGAGTTCTGTCTTCTGAATCCTAAGTTCGAAATGATGAGCTTTGAGTTCTGAATTCTGCATTGAATACTGAGTTCTGAGTTCTGACTTCAGAATTCTGAGCACTGAGATCTGTATTATGAGCTCTGAAAGCTGAGTTCTGAGTTCTAAATTATAAGTTCTGAATTCAGACTTCTGATTGCTGAGTTTTGAAACCTGCCTTCTGAGTTCCAAAATCTGAGTTCTGAGTTCTAACTTCTGAATTCTGAGTCCGGATCTCTGAATTCTGCGTTTTGATGTCTGAGGTCTGAATTGAGGGTTGCGAAATCTGATTCTGAATACGGATTCTTCGTTCTGCATTCTGCATTCTGAGTTCTGAGTTCTGAGTTTCTAGTTCTCAACACTGAGTTCTGATTTTTGAGTTTTGAGTTCCGGGTTGGGAATTGTGGTTCTGAATACTGAGCTCTAATTTCTGAACTCTGCGTTCTGAATTTAGAATTCTGAGTTCTGCATTCAGATTCTGATTTCTGAGTGCTACATTCTAAAGTCTGAATTGTAACATCTGAGTTCTGAGTACTACGTTCTAAGGGCTGAGTTCTGAATTGGAAATTCTGAGTTCTGCGTTCTGAGTTCTGAACACTAAGCTGTGAATTCTGAATTCAGAATTCGAGTTTGGGAATTCTGAGTTCTGTATTCTGATATCTGCATTCTGAGATTTGAGTTTGAAGCTGTACATTCTGAGTGCTCAATTTCGAATACTGAATTTGGAGTTCTAATTTCTGAGTTCTGAATTAAGAGTTCTGAGTTCTGAATTCTGACTTGTGATTTCTGAGTTCTGAATTCCGCATTGATTACTGAGTTCCGATTTCTGAGTCCTGAATTCTGAATTGTGATCACAGAGTTCTGAGTTCTGTCTTCTGAATCCTAAGTTCGAAATGATGAGCTTTGAGTTCTGAATTCTGTATTGAATACTGAGTTCTGAGTTCTGACTTCAGAATTCTGAGCACTGAGATCTGTATTATGAGCTCTGAAAGCTGAGTTCTGAGTTCTAAATTATAAGTTCTGAATTCAGACTTCTGATTGCTGAGTTTTGAAACCTGCCTTCTGAGTTCCAAAATCTGAGTTCTGAGTTCTAACTTCTGAATTCTGAGTCCGGATCTCTCAATTCTGCATTTTGATGTCTGAGGTCTGAATTGAGGGTTGCGAAATCTGATTCTGAATACGGATTCTTCGTTCTGCATTCTGCATTCTGAGTTCTGAGTTCTGAGTTTCTAGTTCTCAACACTGAGTTCTGATTTTTGAGTTTTGAGTTCCGGGTTGGGAATTGTGGTTCTGAATACTGAGCTCTAATTTCTGAACTCTGCGTTCTGAATTTAGAATTCTGAGTTCTGCATTCAGATTCTGATTTCTGAGTGCTACATTCTAAATTCTGAATTGTAACATCTGAGTTCTGAGTACTACGTTCTAAGGGCTGAGTTCTGAATTGGAAATTCTGAGTTCTGCGTTCTGAGTTCTGAACACTAAGCTGTGAATTCTGAATTCAGAATTCGAGTTTGGGAATTCTGAGTTCTGTATTCTGATATCTGCATTCTGAGATTTGAGTTTGAAGCTGTACATTCTGAGTGCTCAATTTCGAATACTGAATTTGGAGTTCTAATTTCTGAGTTCTGAATTAAGAGTTCTGAGTTCTGAATTCTGACTTGTGATTTCTGAGTTCTGAATTCCGCATTGATTACTGAGTTCCGATTTCTGAGTCCTGAATTCTGAATTGTGATCACAGAGTTCTGAGTTCTGTCTTCTGAATCCTAAGTTCGAAATGATGAGCTTTGAGTTCTGAATTCTGTATTGAATACTGAGTTCTGAGTTCTGACTTCAGAATTCTGAGCACTGAGATCTGTATTATGAGCTCTGAAAGCTGAGTTCTGAGTTCTAAATTATAAGTTCTGAATTCAGACTTCTGATTGCTGAGTTTTGAAACCTGCCTTCTGAGTTCCAAAATCTGAGTTCTGAGTTCTAACTTCTGAATTCTGAGTCCGGATCTCTGAATTCTGCGTTTTGATGTCTGAGGTCTGAATTGAGGGTTGCGAAATCTGATTCTGAATACGGATTCTTCGTTCTGCATTCTGCATTCTGAGTTCTGAGTTTCTAGTTCTCAACACTGAGTTCTGATTTTTGAGTTTTGAGTTCCGGGTTGGGAATTGTGGTTCTGAATACTGAGCTCTAATTTCTGAACTCTGCGTTCTGAATTTAGAATTCTGAGTTCTGCATTCAGATTCTGATTTCTGAGTGCTACATTCTAAATTCTGAATTGTAACATCTGAGTTCTGAGTACTACGTTCTAAGGGCTGAGTTCTGAATTGGAAATTCTGAGTTCTGCGTTCTGAGTTCTGAACACTAAGCTGTGAATTCTGAATTCAGAATTCGAGTTTGGGAATTCTGAGTTCTGTATTCTGATATCTGCATTCTGAGATTTGAGTTTGAAGCTGTACATTCTGAGTGCTCAATTTCGAATACTGAATTTGGAGTTCTAATTTCTGAGTTCTGAATTAAGAGTTCTGAGTTCTGAATTCTGACTTGTGATTTCTGAGTTCTGAATTCCGCATTGATTACTGAGTTCCGATTTCTGAGTCCTGAATTCTGAATTGTGATCACAGAGTTCTGAGTTCTGTCTTCTGAATCCTAAGTTCGAAATGATGAGCTTTGAGTTCTGAATTCTGCATTGAATACTGAGTTCTGAGTTCTGACTTCAGAATTCTGAGCACTGAGATCTGTATTATGAGCTCTGAAAGCTGAGTTCTGAGTTCTAAATTATAAGTTCTGAATTCAGACTTCTGATTGCTGAGTTTTGAAACCTGCCTTCTGAGTTCCAAAATCTGAGTTCTGAGTTCTAACTTCTGAATTCTGAGTCCGGATCTCTGAATTCTGCGTTTTGATGTCTGAGGTCTGAATTGAGGGTTGCGAAATCTGATTCTGAATACGGATTCTTCGTTCTGCATTCTGCATTCTGAGTTCTGAGTTTCTAGTTCTCAACACTGAGTTCTGATTTTTGAGTTTTGAGTTCCGGGTTGGGAATTGTGGTTCTGAATACTGAGCTCTAATTTCTGAACTCTGCGTTCTGAATTTAGAATTCTGAGTTCTGCATTCAGATTCTGATTTCTGAGTGCTACATTCTAAAGTCTGAATTGTAACATCTGAGTTCTGAGTACTACGTTCTAAGGGCTGAGTTCTGAATTGGAAATTCTGAGTTCTGCGTTCTGAGTTCTGAACACTAAGCTGTGAATTCTGAATTCAGAATTTGAGTTTGGGAATTCTGAGTTCTGTATTCTGATATCTGCATTCTGAGATTTGAGTTTGAAGCTGTACATTCTGAGTGCTCAATTTCGAATACTGAATTTGGAGTTCTAATTTCTGAGTTCTGAATTAAGAGTTCTGAGTTCTGAATTCTGACTTGTGATTTCTGAGTTCTGAATTCCGCATTGATTACTGAGTTCCGATTTCTGAGTCCTGAATTCTGAATTGTGAACACAGAGTTCTGAGTTCTGTCTTCTGAATCCTAAGTTCGAAATGATGAGCTTTGAGTTCTGAATTCTGTATTGAATACTGAGTTCTGAGTTCTGACTTCAGAATTCTGAGCACTGAGATCTGTATTATGAGCTCTGAAACCTGCCTTCTGAGTTCCAAAATCTGAGTTCTGAGTTCTAACTTCTGAATTCTGAGTCCGGATCTCTCAATTCTGCGTTTTGATGTCTGAGGTCTGAATTGAGGGTTGTGAAATCTGATTCTGAATACGGATTCTTCGTTCTGCATTCTGCATGCTGAATTCTGCGTTCTGAGTTTCTAGTTCTCAACACTGAGTTCTGATTTTTGAGTTTTGAGTTCCGGGTTGGGAATTGTGGTTCTGAATACTGAGCTCTAATTTCTGAACTCTGCGTTCTGAATTTAGAATTCTGAGTTCTGCATTCAGATTCTGATTTCTGAGTGCTACATTCTAAAGTCTGAATTGTAACATCTGAGTTCTGAGTACTACGTTCTAAGGGCTGAGTTCTGAATTGGAAATTCTGAGTTCTGCGTTCTGAGTTCTGAACACTAAGCTGTGAATTCTGAATTCAGAATTCGAGTTTGGGAATTCTGAGTTCTGTATTCTGATATCTGCATTCTGAGATTTGAGTTTGAAGCTGTACATTCTGAGTGCTCAATTTCGAATACTGAATTTGGAGTTCTAATTTCTGAGTTCTGAATTAAGAGTTCTGAGTTCTGAATTCTGACTTGTGATTTCTGAGTTCTGAATTCCGCATTGATTACTGAGTTCCGATTTCTGAGTCCTGAATTCTGAATTGTGATCACAGAGTTCTGAGTTCTGTCTTCTGAATCCTAAGTTCGAAATGATGAGCTTTGAGTTCTGAATTCTGTATTGAATACTGAGTTCTGAGTTCTGACTTCAGAATTCTGAGCACTGAGATCTGTATTATGAGCTCTGAAAGCTGAGTTCTGAGTTCTAAATTATAAGTTCTGAATTCAGACTTCTGATTGCTGAGTTTTGAAACCTGCCTTCTGAGTTCCAAAATCTGAGTTCTGAGTTCTAACTTCTGAATTCTGAGTCCGGATCTCTGAATTCTGCGTTTTGATGTCTGAGGTCTGAATTGAGGGTTGCGAAATCTGATTCTGAATACGGATTCTTCGTTCTGCATTCTGCATTCTGAGTTCTGAGTTCTGAGTTTCTAGTTCTCAACACTGAGTTCTGATTTTTGAGTTTTGAGTTCCGGGTTGGGAATTGTGGTTCTGAATACTGAGCTCTAATTTCTGAACTCTGCGTTCTGAATTTAGAATTCTGAGTTCTGCATTCAGATTCTGATTTCTGAGTGCTACATTCTAAAGTCTGAATTGTAACATCTGAGTTCTGAGTACTACGTTCTAAGGGCTGAGTTCTGAATTGGAAATTCTGAGTTCTGCGTTCTGAGTTCTGAACACTAAGCTGTGAATTCTGAATTCAGAATTCGAGTTTGGGAATTCTGAGTTCTGTATTCTGATATCTGCATTCTGAGATTTGAGTTTGAAGCTGTACATTCTGAGTGCTCAATTTCGAATACTGAATTTGGAGTTCTAATTTCTGAGTTCTGAATTAAGAGTTCTGAGTTCTGAATTCTGACTTGTGATTTCTGAGTTCTGAATTCCGCATTGATTACTGAGTTCCGATTTCTGAGTCCTGAATTCTGAATTGTGATCACAGAGTTCTGAGTTCTGTCTTCTGAATCCTAAGTTCGAAATGATGAGCTTTGAGTTCTGAATTCTGTATTGAATACTGAGTTCTGAGTTCTGACTTCAGAATTCTGAGCACTGAGATCTGTATTATGAGCTCTGAAAGCTGAGTTCTGAGTTCTAAATTATAAGTTCTGAATTCAGACTTCTGATTGCTGAGTTTTGAAACCTGCCTTCTGAGTTCCAAAATCTGAGTTCTGAGTTCTAACTTCTGAATTCTGAGTCCGGATCTCTCAATTCTGCATTTTGATGTCTGAGGTCTGAATTGAGGGTTGCGAAATCTGATTCTGAATACGGATTCTTCGTTCTGCATTCTGCATTCTGAGTTCTGAGTTCTGAGTTTCTAGTTCTCAACACTGAGTTCTGATTTTTGAGTTTTGAGTTCCGGGTTGGGAATTGTGGTTCTGAATACTGAGCTCTAATTTCTGAACTCTGCGTTCTGAATTTAGAATTCTGAGTTCTGCATTCAGATTCTGATTTCTGAGTGCTACATTCTAAATTCTGAATTGTAACATCTGAGTTCTGAGTACTACGTTCTAAGGGCTGAGTTCTGAATTGGAAATTCTGAGTTCTGCGTTCTGAGTTCTGAACACTAAGCTGTGAATTCTGAATTCAGAATTCGAGTTTGGGAATTCTGAGTTCTGTATTCTGATATCTGCATTCTGAGATTTGAGTTTGAAGCTGTACATTCTGAGTGCTCAATTTCGAATACTGAATTTGGAGTTCTAATTTCTGAGTTCTGAATTAAGAGTTCTGAGTTCTGAATTCTGACTTGTGATTTCTGAGTTCTGAATTCCGCATTGATTACTGAGTTCCGATTTCTGAGTCCTGAATTCTGAATTGTGATCACAGAGTTCTGAGTTCTGTCTTCTGAATCCTAAGTTCGAAATGATGAGCTTTGAGTTCTGAATTCTGTATTGAATACTGAGTTCTGAGTTCTGACTTCAGAATTCTGAGCACTGAGATCTGTATTATGAGCTCTGAAAGCTGAGTTCTGAGTTCTAAATTATAAGTTCTGAATTCAGACTTCTGATTGCTGAGTTTTGAAACCTGCCTTCTGAGTTCCAAAATCTGAGTTCTGAGTTCTAACTTCTGAATTCTGAGTCCGGATCTCTGAATTCTGCGTTTTGATGTCTGAGGTCTGAATTGAGGGTTGCGAAATCTGATTCTGAATACGGATTCTTCGTTCTGCATTCTGCATGCTGAATTCTGAGTTCTGAGTTTCTAGTTCTCAACACTGAGTTCTGATTTTTGAGTTTTGAGTTCCGGGTTGGGAATTGTGGTTCTGAATACTGAGCTCTAATTTCTGAACTCTGCGTTCTGAATTTAGAATTCTGAGTTCTGCATTCAGATTCTGATTTCTGAGTGCTACATTCTAAATTCTGAATTGTAACATCTGAGTTCTGAGTACTACGTTCTAAGGGCTGAGTTCTGAATTGGAAATTCTGAGTTCTGCGTTCTGAGTTCTGAACACTAAGCTGTGAATTCTGAATTCAGAATTCGAGTTTGGGAATTCTGAGTTCTGTATTCTGATATCTGCATTCTGAGATTTGAGTTTGAAGCTGTACATTCTGAGTGCTCAATTTCGAATACTGAATTTGGAGTTCTAATTTCTGAGTTCTGAATTAAGAGTTCTGAGTTCTGAATTCTGACTTGTGATTTCTGAGTTCTGAATTCCGCATTGATTACTGAGTTCCGATTTCTGAGTCCTGAATTCTGAATTGTGATCACAGAGTTCTGAGTTCTGTCTTCTGAATCCTAAGTTCGAAATGATGAGCTTTGAGTTCTGAATTCTGCATTGAATACTGAGTTCTGAGTTCTGACTTCAGAATTCTGAGCACTGAGATCTGTATTATGAGCTCTGAAAGCTGAGTTCTGAGTTCTAAATTATAAGTTCTGAATTCAGACTTCTGATTGCTGAGTTTTGAAACCTGCCTTCTGAGTTCCAAAATCTGAGTTCTGAGTTCTAACTTCTGAATTCTGAGTCCGGATCTCTGAATTCTGCGTTTTGATGTCTGAGGTCTGAATTGAGGGTTGCGAAATCTGATTCTGAATACGGATTCTTCGTTCTGCATTCTGCATTCTGAGTTCTGAGTTTCTAGTTCTCAACACTGAGTTCTGATTTTTGAGTTTTGAGTTCCGGGTTGGGAATTGTGGTTCTGAATACTGAGCTCTAATTTCTGAACTCTGCGTTCTGAATTTAGAATTCTGAGTTCTGCATTCAGATTCTGATTTCTGAGTGCTACATTCTAAAGTCTGAATTGTAACATCTGAGTTCTGAGTACTACGTTCTAAGGGCTGAGTTCTGAATTGGAAATTCTGAGTTCTGCGTTCTGAGTTCTGAACACTAAGCTGTGAATTCTGAATTCAGAATTTGAGTTTGGGAATTCTGAGTTCTGTATTCTGATATCTGCATTCTGAGATTTGAGTTTGAAGCTGTACATTCTGAGTGCTCAATTTCGAATACTGAATTTGGAGTTCTAATTTCTGAGTTCTGAATTAAGAGTTCTGAGTTCTGAATTCTGACTTGTGATTTCTGAGTTCTGAATTCCGCATTGATTACTGAGTTCCGATTTCTGAGTCCTGAATTCTGAATTGTGAACACAGAGTTCTGAGTTCTGTCTTCTGAATCCTAAGTTCGAAATGATGAGCTTTGAGTTCTGAATTCTGTATTGAATACTGAGTTCTGAGTTCTGACTTCAGAATTCTGAGCACTGAGATCTGTATTATGAGCTCTGAAACCTGCCTTCTGAGTTCCAAAATCTGAGTTCTGAGTTCTAACTTCTGAATTCTGAGTCCGGATCTCTCAATTCTGCGTTTTGATGTCTGAGGTCTGAATTGAGGGTTGTGAAATCTGATTCTGAATACGGATTCTTCGTTCTGCATTCTGCATTCTGCATTCTGCGTTCTGAGTTTCTAGTTCTCAACACTGAGTTCTGATTTTTGAGTTTTGAGTTCCGGGTTGGGAATTGTGGTTCTGAATACTGAGCTCTAATTTCTGAACTCTGCGTTCTGAATTTAGAATTCTGAGTTCTGCATTCAGATTCTGATTTCTGAGTGCTACATTCTAAAGTCTGAATTGTAACATCTGAGTTCTGAGTACTACGTTCTAAGGGCTGAGTTCTGAATTGGAAATTCTGAGTTCTGCGTTCTGAGTTCTGAACACTAAGCTGTGAATTCTGAATTCAGAATTCGAGTTTGGGAATTCTGAGTTCTGTATTCTGATATCTGCATTCTGAGATTTGAGTTTGAAGCTGTACATTCTGAGTGCTCAATTTCGAATACTGAATTTGGAGTTCTAATTTCTGAGTTCTGAATTAAGAGTTCTGAGTTCTGAATTCTGACTTGTGATTTCTGAGTTCTGAATTCCGCATTGATTACTGAGTTCCGATTTCTGAGTCCTGAATTCTGAATTGTGATCACAGAGTTCTGAGTTCTGTCTTCTGAATCCTAAGTTCGAAATGATGAGCTTTGAGTTCTGAATTCTGTATTGAATACTGAGTTCTGAGTTCTGACTTCAGAATTCTGAGCACTGAGATCTGTATTATGAGCTCTGAAAGCTGAGTTCTGAGTTCTAAATTATAAGTTCTGAATTCAGACTTCTGATTGCTGAGTTTTGAAACCTGCCTTCTGAGTTCCAAAATCTGAGTTCTGAGTTCTAACTTCTGAATTCTGAGTCCGGATCTCTGAATTCTGCGTTTTGATGTCTGAGGTCTGAATTGAGGGTTGCGAAATCTGATTCTGAATACGGATTCTTCGTTCTGCATCCTGCATGCTGAATTCTGAGTTCTGAGTTTCTAGTTCTCAACACTGAGTTCTGATTTTTGAGTTTTGAGTTCCGGGTTGGGAATTGTGGTTCTGAATACTGAGCTCTAATTTCTGAACTCTGCGTTCTGAATTTAGAATTCTGAGTTCTGCATTCAGATTCTGATTTCTGAGTGCTACATTCTAAATTCTGAATTGTAACATCTGAGTTCTGAGTACTACGTTCTAAGGGCTGAGTTCTGAATTGGAAATTCTGAGTTCTGCGTTCTGAGTTCTGAACACTAAGCTGTGAATTGTGAATTCAGAATTCGAGTTTGGGAATTCTGAGTTCTGTATTCTGATATCTGCATTCTGAGATTTGAGTTTGAAGCTGTACATTCTGAGTGCTCAATTTCGAACACTGAATTTGGAGTTCTAATTTCTGAGTTCTGAATTAAGAGTTCTGAGTTCTGAATTCTGACTTGTGATTTCTGAGTTCTGAATTCCGCATTGATTACTGAGTTCCGATTTCTGAGTCCTGAATTCTGAATTGTGATCACAGAGTTCTGAGTTCTGTCTTCTGAATCCTAAGTTCGAAATGATGAGCTTTGAGTTCTGAATTCTGTATTGAATACTGAGTTCTGAGTTCTGACTTCAGAATTCTGAGCACTGAGATCTGTATTATGAGCTCTGAAAGCTGAGTTCTGAGTTCTAAATTATAAGTTCTGAATTCAGACTTCTGATTGCTGAGTTTTGAAACCTGCCTTCTGAGTTCCAAAATCTGAGTTCTGAGTTCTAACTTCTGAATTCTGAGTCCGGATCTCTGAATTCTGCGTTTTGATGTCTGAGGTCTGAATTGAGGGTTGCGAAATCTGATTCTGAATACGGATTCTTCGTTCTGCATCCTGCATGCTGAATTCTGAGTTCTGAGTTTCTAGTTCTCAACACTGAGTTCTGATTTTTGAGTTTTGAGTTCCGGGTTGGGAATTGTGGTTCTGAATACTGAGCTCTAATTTCTGAACTCTGCGTTCTGAATTTAGAATTCTGAGTTCTGCATTCAGATTCTGATTTCTGAGTGCTACATTCTAAATTCTGAATTGTAACATCTGAGTTCTGAGTACTACGTTCTAAGGGCTGAGTTCTGAATTGGAAATTCTGAGTTCTGCGTTCTGAGTTCTGAACACTAAGCTGTGAATTCTGAATTCAGAATTCGAGTTTGGGAATTCTGAGTTCTGTATTCTGATATCTGCATTCTGAGATTTGAGTTTGAAGCTGTACATTCTGAGTGCTCAATTTCGAATACTGAATTTGGAGTTCTAATTTCTGAGTTCTGAATTAAGAGTTCTGAGTTCTGAATTCTGACTTGTGATTTCTGAGTTCTGAATTCCGCATTGATTACTGAGTTCCGATTTCTGAGTCCTGAATTCTGAATTGTGATCACAGAGTTCTGAGTTCTGTCTTCTGAATCCTAAGTTCGAAATGATGAGCTTTGAGTTCTGAATTCTGTATTGAATACTGAGTTCTGAGTTCTGACTTCAGAATTCTGAGCACTGAGATCTGTATTATGAGCTCTGAAAGCTGAGTTCTGAGTTCTAAATTATAAGTTCTGAATTCAGACTTCTGATTGCTGAGTTTTGAAACCTGCCTTCTGAGTTCCAAAATCTGAGTTCTGAGTTCTAACTTCTGAATTCTGAGTCCGGATCTCTGAATTCTGCGTTTTGATGTCTGAGGTCTGAATTGAGGGTTGCGAAATCTGATTCTGAATACGGATTCTTCGTTCTGCATTCTGCATGCTGAATTCTGAGTTCTGAGTTTCTAGTTCTCAACACTGAGTTCTGATTTTTGAGTTTTGAGTTCCGGGTTGGGAATTGTGGTTCTGAATACTGAGCTCTAATTTCTGAACTCTGCGTTCTGAATTTAGAATTCTGAGTTCTGCATTCAGATTCTGATTTCTGAGTGCTACATTCTAAAGTCTGAATTGTAACATCTGAGTTCTGAGTACTACGTTCTAAGGGCTGAGTTCTGAATTGGAAATTCTGAGTTCTGCGTTCTGAGTTCTGAACACTAAGCTGTGAATTCTGAATTCAGAATTCGAGTTTGGGAATTCTGAGTTCTGTATTCTGATATCTGCATTCTGAGATTTGAGTTTGAAGCTGTACATTCTGAGTGCTCAATTTCGAATACTGAATTTGGAGTTCTAATTTCTGAGTTCTGAATTAAGAGTTCTGAGTTCTGAATTCTGACTTGTGATTTCTGAGTTCTGAATTCCGCATTGATTACTGAGTTCCGATTTCTGAGTCCTGAATTCTGAATTGTGATCACAGAGTTCTGAGTTCTGTCTTCTGAATCCTAAGTTCGAAATGATGAGCTTTGAGTTCTGAATTCTGTATTGAATACTGAGTTCTGAGTTCTGACTTCAGAATTCTGAGCACTGAGATCTGTATTATGAGCTCTGAAAGCTGAGTTCTGAGTTCTAAATTATAAGTTCTGAATTCAGACTTCTGATTGCTGAGTTTTGAAACCTGCCTTCTGAGTTCCAAAATCTGAGTTCTGAGTTCTAACTTCTGAATTCTGAGTCCGGATCTCTGAATTCTGCGTTTTGATGTCTGAGGTCTGAATTGAGGGTTGCGAAATCTGATTCTGAATACGGATTCTTCGTTCTGCATCCTGCATGCTGAATTCTGAGTTCTGAGTTTCTAGTTCTCAACACTGAGTTCTGATTTTTGAGTTTTGAGTTCCGGGTTGGGAATTGTGGTTCTGAATACTGAGCTCTAATTTCTGAACTCTGCGTTCTGAATTTAGAATTCTGAGTTCTGCATTCAGATTCTGATTTCTGAGTGCTACATTCTAAATTCTGAATTGTAACATCTGAGTTCTGAGTACTACGTTCTAAGGGCTGAGTTCTGAATTGGAAATTCTGAGTTCTGCGTTCTGAGTTCTGAACACTAAGCTGTGAATTCTGAATTCAGAATTCGAGTTTGGGAATTCTGAGTTCTGTATTCTGATATCTGCATTCTGAGATTTGAGTTTGAAGCTGTACATTCTGAGTGCTCAATTTCGAATACTGAATTTGGAGTTCTAATTTCTGAGTTCTGAATTAAGAGTTCTGAGTTCTGAATTCTGACTTGTGATTTCTGAGTTCTGAATTCCGCATTGATTACTGAGTTCCGATTTCTGAGTCCTGAATTCTGAATTGTGATCACAGAGTTCTGAGTTCTGTCTTCTGAATCCTAAGTTCGAAATGATGAGCTTTGAGTTCTGAATTCTGTATTGAATACTGAGTTCTGAGTTCTGACTTCAGAATTCTGAGCACTGAGATCTGTATTATGAGCTCTGAAAGCTGAGTTCTGAGTTCTAAATTATAAGTTCTGAATTCAGACTTCTGATTGCTGAGTTTTGAAACCTGCCTTCTGAGTTCCAAAATCTGAGTTCTGAGTTCTAACTTCTGAATTCTGAGTCCGGATCTCTGAATTCTGCGTTTTGATGTCTGAGGTCTGAATTGAGGGTTGCGAAATCTGATTCTGAATACGGATTCTTCGTTCTGCATTCTGCATGCTGAATTCTGAGTTCTGAGTTTCTAGTTCTCAACACTGAGTTCTGATTTTTGAGTTTTGAGTTCCGGGTTGGGAATTGTGGTTCTGAATACTGAGCTCTAATTTCTGAACTCTGCGTTCTGAATTTAGAATTCTGAGTTCTGCATTCAGATTCTGATTTCTGAGTGCTACATTCTAAAGTCTGAATTGTAACATCTGAGTTCTGAGTACTACGTTCTAAGGGCTGAGTTCTGAATTGGAAATTCTGAGTTCTGCGTTCTGAGTTCTGAACACTAAGCTGTGAATTCTGAATTCAGAATTCGAGTTTGGGAATTCTGAGTTCTGTATTCTGATATCTGCATTCTGAGATTTGAGTTTGAAGCTGTACATTCTGAGTGCTCAATTTCGAATACTGAATTTGGAGTTCTAATTTCTGAGTTCTGAATTAAGAGTTCTGAGTTCTGAATTCTGACTTGTGATTTCTGAGTTCTGAATTCCGCATTGATTACTGAGTTCCGATTTCTGAGTCCTGAATTCTGAATTGTGATCACAGAGTTCTGAGTTCTGTCTTCTGAATCCTAAGTTCGAAATGATGAGCTTTGAGTTCTGAATTCTGCATTGAATACTGAGTTCTGAGTTCTGACTTCAGAATTCTGAGCACTGAGATCTGTATTATGAGCTCTGAAAGCTGAGTTCTGAGTTCTAAATTATAAGTTCTGAATTCAGACTTCTGATTGCTGAGTTTTGAAACCTGCCTTCTGAGTTCCAAAATCTGAGTTCTGAGTTCTAACTTCTGAATTCTGAGTCCGGATCTCTGAATTCTGCGTTTTGATGTCTGAGGTCTGAATTGAGGGTTGCGAAATCTGATTCTGAATACGGATTCTTCGTTCTGCATTCTGCATGCTGAATTCTGAGTTCTGAGTTTCTAGTTCTCAACACTGAGTTCTGATTTTTGAGTTTTGAGTTCCGGGTTGGGAATTGTGGTTCTGAATACTGAGCTCTAATTTCTGAACTCTGCGTTCTGAATTTAGAATTCTGAGTTCTGCATTCAGATTCTGATTTCTGAGTGCTACATTCTAAATTCTGAATTGTAACATCTGAGTTCTGAGTACTACGTTCTAAGGGCTGAGTTCTGAATTGGAAATTCTGAGTTCTGCGTTCTGAGTTCTGAACACTAAGCTGTGAATTCTGAATTCAGAATTCGAGTTTGGGAATTCTGAGTTCTGTATTCTGATATCTGCATTCTGAGATTTGAGTTTGAAGCTGTACATTCTGAGTGCTCAATTTCGAATACTGAATTTGGAGTTCTAATTTCTGAGTTCTGAATTAAGATTTCTGAGTTCTGAATTCTGACTTGTGATTTCTGAGTTCTGAATTCCGCATTGATTACTGAGTTCCGATTTCTGAGTCCTGAATTCTGAATTGTGATCACAGAGTTCTGAGTTCTGTCTTCTGAATCCTAAGTTCGAAATGATGAGCTTTGAGTTCTGAATTCTGCATTGAATACTGAGTTCTGAGTTCTGACTTCAGAATTCTGAGCACTGAGATCTGTATTATGAGCTCTGAAAGCTGAGTTCTGAGTTCTAAATTATAAGTTCTGAATTCAGACTTCTGATTGCTGAGTTTTGAAACCTGCCTTCTGAGTTCCAAAATCTGAGTTCTGAGTTCTAACTTCTGAATTCTGAGTCCGGATCTCTGAATTCTGCGTTTTGATGTCTGAGGTCTGAATTGAGGGTTGCGAAATCTGATTCTGAATACGGATTCTTCGTTCTGCATTCTGCATGCTGAATTCTGAGTTCTGAGTTTCTAGTTCTCAACACTGAGTTCTGATTTTTGAGTTTTGAGTTCCGGGTTGGGAATTGTGGTTCTGAATACTGAGCTCTAATTTCTGAACTCTGCGTTCTGAATTTAGAATTCTGAGTTCTGCATTCAGATTCTGATTTCTGAGTGCTACATTCTAAAGTCTGAATTGTAACATCTGAGTTCTGAGTACTACGTTCTAAGGGCTGAGTTCTGAATTGGAAATTCTGAGTTCTGCGTTCTGAGTTCTGAACACTAAGCTGTGAATTCTGAATTCAGAATTCGAGTTTGGGAATTCTGAGTTCTGTATTCTGATATCTGCATTCTGAGATTTGAGTTTGAAGCTGTACATTCTGAGTGCTCAATTTCGAATACTGAATTTGGAGTTCTAATTTCTGAGTTCTGAATTAAGAGTTCTGAGTTCTGAATTCTGACTTGTGATTTCTGAGTTCTGAATTCCGCATTGATTACTGAGTTCCGATTTCTGAGTCCTGAATTCTGAATTGTGATCACAGAGTTCTGAGTTCTGTCTTCTGAATCCTAAGTTCGAAATGATGAGCTTTGAGTTCTGAATTCTGCATTGAATACTGAGTTCTGAGTTCTGACTTCAGAATTCTGAGCACTGAGATCTGTATTATGAGCTCTGAAAGCTGAGTTCTGAGTTCTAAATTATAAGTTCTGAATTCAGACTTCTGATTGCTGAGTTTTGAAACCTGCCTTCTGAGTTCCAAAATCTGAGTTCTGAGTTCTAACTTCTGAATTCTGAGTCCGGATCTCTGAATTCTGCGTTTTGATGTCTGAGGTCTGAATTGAGGGTTGCGAAATCTGATTCTGAATACGGATTCTTCGTTCTGCATTCTGCATGCTGCATTCTGCGTTCTGAGTTTCTAGTTCTCAACACTGAGTTCTGATTTTTGAGTTTTGAGTTCCGGGTTGGGAATTGTGGTTCTGAATACTGAGCTCTAATTTCTGAACTCTGCGTTCTGAATTTAGAATTCTGAGTTCTGCATTCAGATTCTGATTTCTGAGTGCTACATTCTAAATTCTGAATTGTAACATCTGAGTTCTGAGTACTACGTTCTAAGGGCTGAGTTCTGAATTGGAAATTCTGAGTTCTGCGTTCTGAGTTCTGAACACTAAGCTGTGAATTCTGAATTCAGAATTCGAGTTTGGGAATTCTGAGTTCTGTATTCTGATATCTGCATTCTGAGATTTGAGTTTGAAGCTGTACATTCTGAGTGCTCAATTTCGAATACTGAATTTGGAGTTCTAATTTCTGAGTTCTGAATTAAGAGTTCTGAGTTCTGAATTCTGACTTGTGATTTCTGAGTTCTGAATTCCGCATTGATTACTGAGTTCCGATTTCTGAGTCCTGAATTCTGAATTGTGATCACAGAGTTCTGAGTTCTGTCTTCTGAATCCTAAGTTCGAAATGATGAGCTTTGAGTTCTGAATTCTGTATTGAATACTGAGTTCTGAGTTCTGACTTCAGAATTCTGAGCACTGAGATCTGTATTATGAGCTCTGAAAGCTGAGTTCTGAGTTCTAAATTATAAGTTCTGAATTCAGACTTCTGATTGCTGAGTTTTGAAACCTGCCTTCTGAGTTCCAAAATCTGAGTTCTGAGTTCTAACTTCTGAATTCTGAGTCCGGATCTCTGAATTCTGCGTTTTGATGTCTGAGGTCTGAATTGAGGGTTGCGAAATCTGATTCTGAATACGGATTCTTCGTTCTGCATTCTGCATGCTGAATTCTGAGTTCTGAGTTTCTAGTTCTCAACACTGAGTTCTGATTTTTGAGTTTTGAGTTCCGGGTTGGGAATTGTGGTTCTGAATACTGAGCTCTAATTTCTGAACTCTGCGTTCTGAATTTAGAATTCTGAGTTCTGCATTCAGATTCTGATTTCTGAGTGCTACATTCTAAATTCTGAATTGTAACATCTGAGTTCTGAGTACTACGTTCTAAGGGCTGAGTTCTGAATTGGAAATTCTGAGTTCTGCGTTCTGAGTTCTGAACACTAAGCTGTGAATTCTGAATTCAGAATTCGAGTTTGGGAATTCTGAGTTCTGTATTCTGATATCTGCATTCTGAGATTTGAGTTTGAAGCTGTACATTCTGAGTGCTCAATTTCGAATACTGAATTTGGAGTTCTAATTTCTGAGTTCTGAATTAAGAGTTCTGAGTTCTGAATTCTGACTTGTGATTTCTGAGTTCTGAATTCCGCATTGATTACTGAGTTCCGATTTCTGAGTCCTGAATTCTGAATTGTGATCACAGAGTTCTGAGTTCTGTCTTCTGAATCCTAAGTTCGAAATGATGAGCTTTGAGTTCTGAATTCTGTATTGAATACTGAGTTCTGAGTTCTGACTTCAGAATTCTGAGCACTGAGATCTGTATTATGAGCTCTGAAAGCTGAGTTCTGAGTTCTAAATTATAAGTTCTGAATTCAGACTTCTGATTGCTGAGTTTTGAAACCTGCCTTCTGAGTTCCAAAATCTGAGTTCTGAGTTCTAACTTCTGAATTCTGAGTCCGGATCTCTCAATTCTGCATTTTGATGTCTGAGGTCTGAATTGAGGGTTGCGAAATCTGATTCTGAATACGGATTCTTCGTTCTGCATTCTGCATTCTGAGTTCTGAGTTCTGAGTTTCTAGTTCTCAACACTGAGTTCTGATTTTTGAGTTTTGAGTTCCGGGTTGGGAATTGTGGTTCTGAATACTGAGCTCTAATTTCTGAACTCTGCGTTCTGAATTTAGAATTCTGAGTTCTGCATTCAGATTCTGATTTCTGAGTGCTACATTCTAAATTCTGAATTGTAACATCTGAGTTCTGAGTACTACGTTCTAAGGGCTGAGTTCTGAATTGGAAATTCTGAGTTCTGCGTTCTGAGTTCTGAACACTAAGCTGTGAATTCTGAATTCAGAATTCGAGTTTGGGAATTCTGAGTTCTGTATTCTGATATCTGCATTCTGAGATTTGAGTTTGAAGCTGTACATTCTGAGTGCTCAATTTCGAATACTGAATTTGGAGTTCTAATTTCTGAGTTCTGAATTAAGAGTTCTGAGTTCTGAATTCTGACTTGTGATTTCTGAGTTCTGAATTCCGCATTGATTACTGAGTTCCGATTTCTGAGTCCTGAATTCTGAATTGTGATCACAGAGTTCTGAGTTCTGTCTTCTGAATCCGAAGTTCGAAATGATGAGCTTTGAGTTCTGAATTCTGCATTGAATACTGAGTTCTGAGTTCTGACTTCAGAATTCTGAGCACTGAGATCTGTATTATGAGCTCTGAAAGCTGAGTTCTGAGTTCTAAATTATAAGTTCTGAATTCAGACTTCTGATTGCTGAGTTTTGAAACCTGCCTTCTGAGTTCCAAAATCTGAGTTCTGAGTTCTAACTTCTGAATTCTGAGTCCGGATCTCTGAATTCTGCGTTTTGATGTCTGAGGTCTGAATTGAGGGTTGCGAAATCTGATTCTGAATACGGATTCTTCGTTCTGCATTCTGCATTCTGAGTTCTGAGTTCTGAGTTTCTAGTTCTCAACACTGAGTTCTGATTTTTGAGTTTTGAGTTCCGGGTTGGGAATTGTGGTTCTGAATACTGAGCTCTAATTTCTGAACTCTGCGTTCTGAATTTAGAATTCTGAGTTCTGCATTCAGATTCTGATTTCTGAGTGCTACATTCTAAATTCTGAATTGTAACATCTGAGTTCTGAGTACTACGTTCTAAGGGCTGAGTTCTGAATTGGAAATTCTGAGTTCTGCGTTCTGAGTTCTGAACACTAAGCTGTGAATTCTGAATTCAGAATTCGAGTTTGGGAATTCTGAGTTCTGTATTCTGATATCTGCATTCTGAGATTTGAGTTTGAAGCTGTACATTCTGAGTGCTCAATTTCGAATACTGAATTTGGAGTTCTAATTTCTGAGTTCTGAATTAAGAGTTCTGAGTTCTGAATTCTGACTTGTGATTTCTGAGTTCTGAATTCCGCATTGATTACTGAGTTCCGATTTCTGAGTCCTGAATTCTGAATTGTGAACACAGAGTTCTGAGTTCTGTCTTCTGAATCCTAAGTTCGAAATGATGAGCTTTGAGTTCTGAATTCTGTATTGAATACTGAGTTCTGAGTTCTGACTTCAGAATTCTGAGCACTGAGATCTGTATTATGAGCTCTGAAAGCTGAGTTCTGAGTTCTAAATTATAAGTTCTGAATTCAGACTTCTGATTGCTGAGTTTTGAAACCTGCCTTCTGAGTTCCAAAATCTGAGTTCTGAGTTCTAACTTCTGAATTCTGAGTCCGGATCTCTGAATTCTGCGTTTTGATGTCTGAGGTCTGAATTGAGGGTTGCGAAATCTGATTCTGAATACGGATTCTTCGTTCTGCATTCTGCATGCTGAATTCTGAGTTCTGAGTTTCTAGTTCTCAACACTGAGTTCTGATTTTTGAGTTTTGAGTTCCGGGTTGGGAATTGTGGTTCTGAATACTGAGCTCTAATTTCTGAACTCTGCGTTCTGAATTTAGAATTCTGAGTTCTGCATTCAGATTCTGATTTCTGAGTGCTACATTCTAAAGTCTGAATTGTAACATCTGAGTTCTGAGTACTACGTTCTAAGGGCTGAGTTCTGAATTGGAAATTCTGAGTTCTGCGTTCTGAGTTCTGAACACTAAGCTGTGAATTCTGAATTCAGAATTCGAGTTTGGGAATTCTGAGTTCTGTATTCTGATATCTGCATTCTGAGATTTGAGTTTGAAGCTGTACATTCTGAGTGCTCAATTTCGAATACTGAATTTGGAGTTCTAATTTCTGAGTTCTGAATTAAGAGTTCTGAGTTCTCAATTCTGACTTGTGATTTCTGAGTTCTGAATTCCGCATTGATTACTGAGTTCCGATTTCTGAGTCCTGAATTCTGAATTGTGATCACAGAGTTCTGAGTTCTGTCTTCTGAATCCTAAGTTCGAAATGATGAGCTTTGAGTTCTGAATTCTGTATTGAATACTGAGTTCTGAGTTCTGACTTCAGAATTCTGAGCACTGAGATCTGTATTATGAGCTCTGAAAGCTGAGTTCTGAGTTCTAAATTATAAGTTCTGAATTCAGACTTCTGATTGCTGAGTTTTGAAACCTGCCTTCTGAGTTCCAAAATCTGAGTTCTGAGTTCTAACTTCTGAATTCTGAGTCCGGATCTCTCAATTCTGCATTTTGATGTCTGAGGTCTGAATTGAGGGTTGCGAAATCTGATTCTGAATACGGATTCTTCGTTCTGCATTCTGCATTCTGAGTTCTGAGTTCTGAGTTTCTAGTTCTCAACACTGAGTTCTGATTTTTGAGTTTTGAGTTCCGGGTTGGGAATTGTGGTTCTGAATACTGAGCTCTAATTTCTGAACTCTGCGTTCTGAATTTAGAATTCTGAGTTCTGCATTCAGATTCTGATTTCTGAGTGCTACATTCTAAATTCTGAATTGTAACATCTGAGTTCTGAGTACTACGTTCTAAGGGCTGAGTTCTGAATTGGAAATTCTGAGTTCTGCGTTCTGAGTTCTGAACACTAAGCTGTGAATTCTGAATTCAGAATTCGAGTTTGGGAATTCTGAGTTCTGTATTCTGATATCTGCATTCTGAGATTTGAGTTTGAAGCTGTACATTCTGAGTGCTCAATTTCGAATACTGAATTTGGAGTTCTAATTTCTGAGTTCTGAATTAAGAGTTCTGAGTTCTGAATTCTGACTTGTGATTTCTGAGTTCTGAATTCCGCATTGATTACTGAGTTCCGATTTCTGAGTCCTGAATTCTGAATTGTGATCACAGAGTTCTGAGTTCTGTCTTCTGAATCCTAAGTTCGAAATGATGAGCTTTGAGTTCTGAATTCTGTATTGAATACTGAGTTCTGAGTTCTGACTTCAGAATTCTGAGCACTGAGATCTGTATTATGAGCTCTGAAAGCTGAGTTCTGAGTTCTAAATTATAAGTTCTGAATTCAGACTTCTGATTGCTGAGTTTTGAAACCTGCCTTCTGAGTTCCAAAATCTGAGTTCTGAGTTCTAACTTCTGAATTCTGAGTCCGGATCTCTCAATTCTGCGTTTTGATGTCTGAGGTCTGAATTGAGGGTTGCGAAATCTGATTCTGAATACGGATTCTTCGTTCTGCATTCTGCATGCTGAATTCTGAGTTCTGAGTTTCTAGTTCTCAACACTGAGTTCTGATTTTTGAGTTTTGAGTTCCGGGTTGGGAATTGTGGTTCTGAATACTGAGCTCTAATTTCTGAACTCTGCGTTCTGAATTTAGAATTCTGAGTTCTGCATTCAGATTCTGATTTCTGAGTGCTACATTCTAAATTCTGAATTGTAACATCTGAGTTCTGAGTACTACGTTCTAAGGGCTGAGTTCTGAATTGGAAATTCTGAGTTCTGCGTTCTGAGTTCTGAACACTAAGCTGTGAATTCTGAATTCAGAATTCGAGTTTGGGAATTCTGAGTTCTGTATTCTGATATCTGCATTCTGAGATTTGAGTTTGAAGCTGTACATTCTGAGTGCTCAATTTCGAATACTGAATTTGGAGTTCTAATTTCTGAGTTCTGAATTAAGAGTTCTGAGTTCTGAATTCTGACTTGTGATTTCTGAGTTCTGAATTCCGCATTGATTACTGAGTTCCGATTTCTGAGTCCTGAATTCTGAATTGTGATCACAGAGTTCTGAGTTCTGTCTTCTGAATCCTAAGTTCGAAATGATGAGCTTTGAGTTCTGAATTCTGCATTGAATACTGAGTTCTGAGTTCTGACTTCAGAATTCTGAGCACTGAGATCTGTATTATGAGCTCTGAAAGCTGAGTTCTGAGTTCTAAATTATAAGTTCTGAATTCAGACTTCTGATTGCTGAGTTTTGAAACCTGCCTTCTGAGTTCCAAAATCTGAGTTCTGAGTTCTAACTTCTGAATTCTGAGTCCGGATCTCTGAATTCTGCGTTTTGATGTCTGAGGTCTGAATTGAGGGTTGCGAAATCTGATTCTGAATACGGATTCTTCGTTCTGCATTCTGCATTCTGAGTTCTGAGTTTCTAGTTCTCAACACTGAGTTCTGATTTTTGAGTTTTGAGTTCCGGGTTGGGAATTGTGGTTCTGAATACTGAGCTCTAATTTCTGAACTCTGCGTTCTGAATTTAGAATTCTGAGTTCTGCATTCAGATTCTGATTTCTGAGTGCTACATTCTAAAGTCTGAATTGTAACATCTGAGTTCTGAGTACTACGTTCTAAGGGCTGAGTTCTGAATTGGAAATTCTGAGTTCTGCGTTCTGAGTTCTGAACACTAAGCTGTGAATTCTGAATTCAGAATTCGAGTTTGGGAATTCTGAGTTCTGTATTCTGATATCTGCATTCTGAGATTTGAGTTTGAAGCTGTACATTCTGAGTGCTCAATTTCGAATACTGAATTTGGAGTTCTAATTTCTGAGTTCTGAATTAAGAGTTCTGAGTTCTGAATTCTGACTTGTGATTTCTGAGTTCTGAATTCCGCATTGATTACTGAGTTCCGATTTCTGAGTCCTGAATTCTGAATTGTGAACACAGAGTTCTGAGTTCTGTCTTCTGAATCCTAAGTTCGAAATGATGAGCTTTGAGTTCTGAATTCTGTATTGAATACTGAGTTCTGAGTTCTGACTTCAGAATTCTGAGCACTGAGATCTGTATTATGAGCTCTGAAACCTGCCTTCTGAGTTCCAAAATCTGAGTTCTGAGTTCTAACTTCTGAATTCTGAGTCCGGATCTCTGAATTCTGCGTTTTGATGTCTGAGGTCTGAATTGAGGGTTGCAAAATCTGATTCTGAATACGGATTCTTCGTTCTGCATTCTGCATGCTGAATTCTGAGTTCTGAGTTTCTAGTTCTCAACACTGAGTTCTGATTTTTGAGTTTTGAGTTCCGGGTTGGGAATTGTGGTTCTGAATACTGAGCTCTAATTTCTGAACTCTGCGTTCTGAATTTAGAATTCTGAGTTCTGCATTCAGATTCTGATTTCTGAGTGCTACATTCTAAATTCTGAATTGTAACATCTGAGTTCTGAGTACTACGTTCTAAGGGCTGAGTTCTGAATTGGAAATTCTGAGTTCTGCGTTCTGAGTTCTGAACACTAAGCTGTGAATTCTGAATTCAGAATTCGAGTTTGGGAATTCTGAGTTCTGTATTCTGATATCTGCATTCTGAGATTTGAGTTTGAAGCTGTACATTCTGAGTGCTCAATTTCGAATACTGAATTTGGAGTTCTAATTTCTGAGTTCTGAATTAAGAGTTCTGAGTTCTGAATTCTGACTTGTGATTTCTGAGTTCTGAATTCCGCATTGATTACTGAGTTCCGATTTCTGAGTCCTGAATTCTGAATTGTGATCACAGAGTTCTGAGTTCTGTCTTCTGAATCCTAAGTTCGAAATGATGAGCTTTGAGTTCTGAATTCTGTATTGAATACTGAGTTCTGAGTTCTGACTTCAGAATTCTGAGCACTGAGATCTGTATTATGAGCTCTGAAAGCTGAGTTCTGAGTTCTAAATTATAAGTTCTGAATTCAGACTTCTGATTGCTGAGTTTTGAAACCTGCCTTCTGAGTTCCAAAATCTGAGTTCTGAGTTCTAACTTCTGAATTCTGAGTCCGGATCTCTGAATTCTGCGTTTTGATGTCTGAGGTCTGAATTGAGGGTTGCGAAATCTGATTCTGAATACGGATTCTTCGTTCTGCATTCTGCATGCTGAGTTCTGAGTTTCTAGTTCTCAACACTGAGTTCTGATTTTTGAGTTTTGAGTTCCGGGTTGGGAATTGTGGTTCTGAATACTGAGCTCTAATTTCTGAACTCTGCGTTCTGAATTTAGAATTCTGAGTTCTGCATTCAGATTCTGATTTCTGAGTGCTACATTCTAAAGTCTGAATTGTAACATCTGAGTTCTGAGTACTACGTTCTAAGGGCTGAGTTCTGAATTGGAAATTCTGAGTTCTGCGTTCTGAGTTCTGAACACTAAGCTGTGAATTCTGAATTCAGAATTCGAGTTTGGGAATTCTGAGTTCTGTATTCTGATATCTGCATTCTGAGATTTGAGTTTGAAGCTGTACATTCTGAGTGCTCAATTTCGAATACTGAATTTGGAGTTCTAATTTCTGAGTTCTGAATTAAGAGTTCTGAGTTCTGAATTCTGACTTGTGATTTCTGAGTTCTGAATTCCGCATTGATTACTGAGTTCCGATTTCTGAGTCCTGAATTCTGAATTGTGATCACAGAGTTCTGAGTTCTGTCTTCTGAATCCTAAGTTCGAAATGATGAGCTTTGAGTTCTGAATTCTGTATTGAATACTGAGTTCTGAGTTCTGACTTCAGAATTCTGAGCACTGAGATCTGTATTATGAGCTCTGAAAGCTGAGTTCTGAGTTCTAAATTATAAGTTCTGAATTCAGACTTCTGATTGCTGAGTTTTGAAACCTGCCTTCTGAGTTCCAAAATCTGAGTTCTGAGTTCTAACTTCTGAATTCTGAGTCCGGATCTCTGAATTCTGCGTTTTGATGTCTGAGGTCTGAATTGAGGGTTGCGAAATCTGATTCTGAATACGGATTCTTCGTTCTGCATTCTGCATGCTGAATTCTGAGTTCTGAGTTTCTAGTTCTCAACACTGAGTTCTGATTTTTGAGTTTTGAGTTCCGGGTTGGGAATTGTGGTTCTGAATACTGAGCTCTAATTTCTGAACTCTGCGTTCTGAATTTAGAATTCTGAGTTCTGCATTCAGATTCTGATTTCTGAGTGCTACATTCTAAAGTCTGAATTGTAACATCTGAGTTCTGAGTACTACGTTCTAAGGGCTGAGTTCTGAATTGGAAATTCTGAGTTCTGCGTTCTGAGTTCTGAACACTAAGCTGTGAATTCTGAATTCAGAATTCGAGTTTGGGAATTCTGAGTTCTGTATTCTGATATCTGCATTCTGAGATTTGAGTTTGAAGCTGTACATTCTGAGTGCTCAATTTCGAATACTGAATTTGGAGTTCTAATTTCTGAGTTCTGAATTAAGAGTTCTGAGTTCTGAATTCTGACTTGTGATTTCTGAGTTCTGAATTCCGCATTGATTACTGAGTTCCGATTTCTGAGTCCTGAATTCTGAATTGTGATCACAGAGTTCTGAGTTCTGTCTTCTGAATCCTAAGTTCGAAATGATGAGCTTTGAGTTCTGAATTCTGCATTGAATACTGAGTTCTGAGTTCTGACTTCAGAATTCTGAGCACTGAGATCTGTATTATGAGCTCTGAAAGCTGAGTTCTGAGTTCTAAATTATAAGTTCTGAATTCAGACTTCTGATTGCTGAGTTTTGAAACCTGCCTTCTGAGTTCCAAAATCTGAGTTCTGAGTTCTAACTTCTGAATTCTGAGTCCGGATCTCTGAATTCTGCGTTTTGATGTCTGAGGTCTGAATTGAGGGTTGCGAAATCTGATTCTGAATACGGATTCTTCGTTCTGCATTCTGCATTCTGAGTTCTGAGTTTCTAGTTCTCAACACTGAGTTCTGATTTTTGAGTTTTGAGTTCCGGGTTGGGAATTGTGGTTCTGAATACTGAGCTCTAATTTCTGAACTCTGCGTTCTGAATTTAGAATTCTGAGTTCTGCATTCAGATTCTGATTTCTGAGTGCTACATTCTAAATTCTGAATTGTAACATCTGAGTTCTGAGTACTACGTTCTAAGGGCTGAGTTCTGAATTGGAAATTCTGAGTTCTGCGTTCTGAGTTCTGAACACTAAGCTGTGAATTCTGAATTCAGAATTCGAGTTTGGGAATTCTGAGTTCTGTATTCTGATATCTGCATTCTGAGATTTGAGTTTGAAGCTGTACATTCTGAGTGCTCAATTTCGAATACTGAATTTGGAGTTCTAATTTCTGAGTTCTGAATTAAGAGTTCTGAGTTCTGAATTCTGACTTGTGATTTCTGAGTTCTGAATTCCGCATTGATTACTGAGTTCCGATTTCTGAGTCCTGAATTCTGAATTGTGATCACAGAGTTCTGAGTTCTGTCTTCTGAATCCTAAGTTCGAAATGATGAGCTTTGAGTTCTGAATTCTGTATTGAATACTGAGTTCTGAGTTCTGACTTCAGAATTCTGAGCACTGAGATCTGTATTATGAGCTCTGAAAGCTGAGTTCTGAGTTCTAAATTATAAGTTCTGAATTCAGACTTCTGATTGCTGAGTTTTGAAACCTGCCTTCTGAGTTCCAAAATCTGAGTTCTGAGTTCTAACTTCTGAATTCTGAGTCCGGATCTCTGAATTCTGCGTTTTGATGTCTGAGGTCTGAATTGAGGGTTGCGAAATCTGATTCTGAATACGGATTCTTCGTTCTGCATTCTGCATGCTGAGTTCTGAGTTTCTAGTTCTCAACACTGAGTTCTGATTTTTGAGTTTTGAGTTCCGGGTTGGGAATTGTGGTTCTGAATACTGAGCTCTAATTTCTGAACTCTGCGTTCTGAATTTAGAATTCTGAGTTCTGCATTCAGATTCTGATTTCTGAGTGCTACATTCTAAAGTCTGAATTGTAACATCTGAGTTCTGAGTACTACGTTCTAAGGGCTGAGTTCTGAATTGGAAATTCTGAGTTCTGCGTTCTGAGTTCTGAACACTAAGCTGTGAATTCTGAATTCAGAATTCGAGTTTGGGAATTCTGAGTTCTGTATTCTGATATCTGCATTCTGAGATTTGAGTTTGAAGCTGTACATTCTGAGTGCTCAATTTCGAATACTGAATTTGGAGTTCTAATTTCTGAGTTCTGAATTAAGAGTTCTGAGTTCTGAATTCTGACTTGTGATTTCTGAGTTCTGAATTCCGCATTGATTACTGAGTTCCGATTTCTGAGTCCTGAATTCTGAATTGTGATCACAGAGTTCTGAGTTCTGTCTTCTGAATCCTAAGTTCGAAATGATGAGCTTTGAGTTCTGAATTCTGCATTGAATACTGAGTTCTGAGTTCTGACTTCAGAATTCTGAGCACTGAGATCTGTATTATGAGCTCTGAAAGCTGAGTTCTGAGTTCTAAATTATAAGTTCTGAATTCAGACTTCTGATTGCTGAGTTTTGAAACCTGCCTTCTGAGTTCCAAAATCTGAGTTCTGAGTTCTAACTTCTGAATTCTGAGTCCGGATCTCTGAATTCTGCGTTTTGATGTCTGAGGTCTGAATTGAGGGTTGCGAAATCTGATTCTGAATACGGATTCTTCGTTCTGCATTCTGCATGCTGAATTCTGAGTTCTGAGTTTCTAGTTCTCAACACTGAGTTCTGATTTTTGAGTTTTGAGTTCCGGGTTGGGAATTGTGGTTCTGAATACTGAGCTCTAATTTCTGAACTCTGCGTTCTGAATTTAGAATTCTGAGTTCTGCATTCAGATTCTGATTTCTGAGTGCTACATTCTAAAGTCTGAATTGTAACATCTGAGTTCTGAGTACTACGTTCTAAGGGCTGAGTTCTGAATTGGAAATTCTGAGTTCTGCGTTCTGAGTTCTGAACACTAAGCTGTGAATTCTGAATTCAGAATTCGAGTTTGGGAATTCTGAGTTCTGTATTCTGATATCTGCATTCTGAGATTTGAGTTTGAAGCTGTACATTCTGAGTGCTCAATTTCGAATACTGAATTTGGAGTTCTAATTTCTGAGTTCTGAATTAAGAGTTCTGAGTTCTGAATTCTGACTTGTGATTTCTGAGTTCTGAATTCCGCATTGATTACTGAGTTCCGATTTCTGAGTCCTGAATTCTGAATTGTGATCACAGAGTTCTGAGTTCTGTCTTCTGAATCCTAAGTTCGAAATGATGAGCTTTGAGTTCTGAATTCTGCATTGAATACTGAGTTCTGACTTCTGACTTCAGAATTCTGAGCACTGAGATCTGTATTATGAGCTCTGAAAGCTGAGTTCTGAGTTCTAAATTATAAGTTCTGAATTCAGACTTCTGATTGCTGAGTTTTGAAACCTGCCTTCTGAGTTCCAAAATCTGAGTTCTGAGTTCTAACTTCTGAATTCTGAGTCCGGATCTCTCAATTCTGCGTTTTGATGTCTGAGGTCTGAATTGAGGGTTGCGAAATCTGATTCTGAATACGGATTCTTCGTTCTGCATTCTGCATGCTGAATTCTGAG
The DNA here is from genome assembly GCF_030435755.1 of Ochotona princeps. Classification (NCBI taxonomy): domain Eukaryota; kingdom Metazoa; phylum Chordata; class Mammalia; order Lagomorpha; family Ochotonidae; genus Ochotona; species Ochotona princeps. The sequence goes on along the minus strand of NC_080866.1, from coordinate 2,582,155 downwards.
TTCTGAGTTTCTAGTTCTCAACACTGAGTTCTGATTTTTGAGTTTTGAGTTCCGGGTTGGGAATTGTGGTTCTGAATACTGAGCTCTAATTTCTGAACTCTGCGTTCTGAATTTAGAATTCTGAGTTCTGCATTCAGATTCTGATTTCTGAGTGCTACATTCTAAAGTCTGAATTGTAACATCTGAGTTCTGAGTACTACGTTCTAAGGGCTGAGTTCTGAATTGGAAATTCTGAGTTCTGCGTTCTGAGTTCTGAACACTAAGCTGTGAATTCTGAATTCAGAATTCGAGTTTGGGAATTCTGAGTTCTGTATTCTGATATCTGCATTCTGAGATTTGAGTTTGAAGCTGTACATTCTGAGTGCTCAATTTCGAATACTGAATTTGGAGTTCTAATTTCTGAGTTCTGAATTAAGAGTTCTGAGTTCTGAATTCTGACTTGTGATTTCTGAGTTCTGAATTCCGCATTGATTACTGAGTTCCGATTTCTGAGTCCTGAATTCTGAATTGTGATCACAGAGTTCTGAGTTCTGTCTTCTGAATCCTAAGTTCGAAATGATGAGCTTTGAGTTCTGAATTCTGCATTGAATACTGAGTTCTGTGTTCTGACTTCAGAATTCTGAGCACTGAGATCTGTATTATGAGCTCTGAAAGCTGAGTTCTGAGTTCTAAATTATAAGTTCTGAATTCAGACTTCTGATTGCTGAGTTTTGAAACCTGCCTTCTGAGTTCCAAAATCTGAGTTCTGAGTTCTAACTTCTGAATTCTGAGTCCGGATCTCTGAATTCTGCGTTTTGATGTCTGAGGTCTGAATTGAGGGTTGCGAAATCTGATTCTGAATACGGATTCTTCGTTCTGCATTCTGCATGCTGAATTCTGAGTTCTGAGTTTCTAGTTCTCAACACTGAGTTCTGATTTTTGAGTTTTGAGTTCCGGGTTGGGAATTGTGGTTCTGAATACTGAGCTCTAATTTCTGAACTCTGCGTTCTGAATTTAGAATTCTGAGTTCTGCATTCAGATTCTGATTTCTGAGTGCTACATTCTAAAGTCTGAATTGTAACATCTGAGTTCTGAGTACTACGTTCTAAGGGCTGAGTTCTGAATTGGAAATTCTGAGTTCTGAACACTAAGCTGTGAATTCTGAATTCAGAATTCGAGTTTGGGAATTCTGAGTTCTGTATTCTGATATCTGCATTCTGAGATTTGAGTTTGAAGCTGTACATTCTGAGTGCTCAATTTCGAATACTGAATTTGGAGTTCTAATTTCTGAGTTCTGAATTAAGAGTTCTGAGTTCTGAATTCTGACTTGTGATTTCTGAGTTCTGAATTCCGCATTGATTACTGAGTTCCGATTTCTGAGTCCTGAATTCTGAATTGTGATCACAGAGTTCTGAGTTCTGTCTTCTGAATCCTAAGTTCGAAATGATGAGCTTTGAGTTCTGAATTCTGCATTGAATACTGAGTTCTGAGTTCTGACTTCAGAATTCTGAGCACTGAGATCTGTATTATGAGCTCTGAAAGCTGAGTTCTGAGTTCTAAATTATAAGTTCTGAATTCAGACTTCTGATTGCTGAGTTTTGAAACCTGCCTTCTGAGTTCCAAAATCTGAGTTCTGAGTTCTAACTTCTGAATTCTGAGTCCGGATCTCTGAATTCTGCGTTTTGATGTCTGAGGTCTGAATTGAGGGTTGCGAAATCTGATTCTGAATACGGATTCTTCGTTCTGCATTCTGCATGCTGAATTCTGAGTTCTGAGTTTCTAGTTCTCAACACTGAGTTCTGATTTTTGAGTTTTGAGTTCCGGGTTGGGAATTGTGGTTCTGAATACTGAGCTCTAATTTCTGAACTCTGCGTTCTGAATTTAGAATTCTGAGTTCTGCATTCAGATTCTGATTTCTGAGTGCTACATTCTAAAGTCTGAATTGTAACATCTGAGTTCTGAGTACTACGTTCTAAGGGCTGAGTTCTGAATTGGAAATTCTGAGTTCTGCGTTCTGAGTTCTGAACACTAAGCTGTGAATTCTGAATTCAGAATTCGAGTTTGGGAATTCTGAGTTCTGTATTCTGATATCTGCATTCTGAGATTTGAGTTTGAAGCTGTACATTCTGAGTGCTCAATTTCGAATACTGAATTTGGAGTTCTAATTTCTGAGTTCTGAATTAAGAGTTCTGAGTTCTGAATTCTGACTTGTGATTTCTGAGTTCTGAATTCCGCATTGATTACTGAGTTCCGATTTCTGAGTCCTGAATTCTGAATTGTGATCACAGAGTTCTGAGTTCTGTCTTCTGAATCCTAAGTTCGAAATGATGAGCTTTGAGTTCTGAATTCTGCATTGAATACTGAGTTCTGACTTCTGACTTCAGAATTCTGAGCACTGAGATCTGTATTATGAGCTCTGAAAGCTGAGTTCTGAGTTCTAAATTATAAGTTCTGAATTCAGACTTCTGATTGCTGAGTTTTGAAACCTGCCTTCTGAGTTCCAAAATCTGAGTTCTGAGTTCTAACTTCTGAATTCTGAGTCCGGATCTCTGAATTCTGCGTTTTGATGTCTGAGGTCTGAATTGAGGGTTGCGAAATCTGATTCTGAATACGGATTCTTCGTTCTGCATTCTGCATTCTGAGTTCTGAGTTTCTAGTTCTCAACACTGAGTTCTGATTTTTGAGTTTTGAGTTCCGGGTTGGGAATTGTGGTTCTGAATACTGAGCTCTAATTTCTGAACTCTGCGTTCTGAATTTAGAATTCTGAGTTCTGCATTCAGATTCTGATTTCTGAGTGCTACATTCTAAATTCTGAATTGTAACATCTGAGTTCTGAGTACTACGTTCTAAGGGCTGAGTTCTGAATTGGAAATTCTGAGTTCTGCGTTCTGAGTTCTGAACACTAAGCTGTGAATTCTGAATTCAGAATTCGAGTTTGGGAATTCTGAGTTCTGTATTCTGATATCTGCATTCTGAGATTTGAGTTTGAAGCTGTACATTCTGAGTGCTCAATTTCGAATACTGAATTTGGAGTTCTAATTTCTGAGTTCTGAATTAAGAGTTCTGAGTTCTCAATTCTGACTTGTGATTTCTGAGTTCTGAATTCCGCATTGATTACTGAGTTCCGATTTCTGAGTCCTGAATTCTGAATTGTGATCACAGAGTTCTGAGTTCTGTCTTCTGAATCCTAAGTTCGAAATGATGAGCTTTGAGTTCTGAATTCTGTATTGAATACTGAGTTCTGAGTTCTGACTTCAGAATTCTGAGCACTGAGATCTGTATTATGAGCTCTGAAAGCTGAGTTCTGAGTTCTAAATTATAAGTTCTGAATTCAGACTTCTGATTGCTGAGTTTTGAAACCTGCCTTCTGAGTTCCAAAATCTGAGTTCTGAGTTCTAACTTCTGAATTCTGAGTCCGGATCTCTGAATTCTGCGTTTTGATGTCTGAGGTCTGAATTGAGGGTTGCGAAATCTGATTCTGAATACGGATTCTTCGTTCTGCATTCTGCATGCTGAATTCTGAGTTCTGAGTTTCTAGTTCTCAACACTGAGTTCTGATTTTTGAGTTTTGAGTTCCGGGTTGGGAATTGTGGTTCTGAATACTGAGCTCTAATTTCTGAACTCTGCGTTCTGAATTTAGAATTCTGAGTTCTGCATTCAGATTCTGATTTCTGAGTGCTACATTCTAAAGTCTGAATTGTAACATCTGAGTTCTGAGTACTACGTTCTAAGGGCTGAGTTCTGAATTGGAAATTCTGAGTTCTGAACACTAAGCTGTGAATTCTGAATTCAGAATTCGAGTTTGGGAATTCTGAGTTCTGTATTCTGATATCTGCATTCTGAGATTTGAGTTTGAAGCTGTACATTCTGAGTGCTCAATTTCGAATACTGAATTTGGAGTTCTAATTTCTGAGTTCTGAATTAAGAGTTCTGAGTTCTGAATTCTGACTTGTGATTTCTGAGTTCTGAATTCCGCATTGATTACTGAGTTCCGATTTCTGAGTCCTGAATTCTGAATTGTGATCACAGAGTTCTGAGTTCTGTCTTCTGAATCCTAAGTTCGAAATGATGAGCTTTGAGTTCTGAATTCTGCATTGAATACTGAGTTCTGAGTTCTGACTTCAGAATTCTGAGCACTGAGATCTGTATTATGAGCTCTGAAAGCTGAGTTCTGAGTTCTAAATTATAAGTTCTGAATTCAGACTTCTGATTGCTGAGTTTTGAAACCTGCCTTCTGAGTTCCAAAATCTGAGTTCTGAGTTCTAACTTCTGAATTCTGAGTCCGGATCTCTCAATTCTGCGTTTTGATGTCTGAGGTCTGAATTGAGGGTTGTGAAATCTGATTCTGAATACGGATTCTTCGTTCTGCATTCTGCATTCTGCATTCTGCGTTCTGAGTTTCTAGTTCTCAACACTGAGTTCTGATTTTTGAGTTTTGAGTTCCGGGTTGGGAATTGTGGTTCTGAATACTGAGCTCTAATTTCTGAACTCTGCGTTCTGAATTTAGAATTCTGAGTTCTGCATTCAGATTCTGATTTCTGAGTGCTACATTCTAAAGTCTGAATTGTAACATCTGAGTTCTGAGTACTACGTTCTAAGGGCTGAGTTCTGAATTGGAAATTCTGAGTTCTGCGTTCTGAGTTCTGAACACTAAGCTGTGAATTCTGAATTCAGAATTCGAGTTTGGGAATTCTGAGTTCTGTATTCTGATATCTGCATTCTGAGATTTGAGTTTGAAGCTGTACATTCTGAGTGCTCAATTTCGAATACTGAATTTGGAGTTCTAATTTCTGAGTTCTGAATTAAGAGTTCTGAGTTCTGAATTCTGACTTGTGATTTCTGAGTTCTGAATTCCGCATTGATTACTGAGTTCCGATTTCTGAGTCCTGAATTCTGAATTGTGATCACAGAGTTCTGAGTTCTGTCTTCTGAATCCTAAGTTCGAAATGATGAGCTTTGAGTTCTGAATTCTGTATTGAATACTGAGTTCTGAGTTCTGACTTCAGAATTCTGAGCACTGAGATCTGTATTATGAGCTCTGAAAGCTGAGTTCTGAGTTCTAAATTATAAGTTCTGAATTCAGACTTCTGATTGCTGAGTTTTGAAACCTGCCTTCTGAGTTCCAAAATCTGAGTTCTGAGTTCTAACTTCTGAATTCTGAGTCCGGATCTCTGAATTCTGCGTTTTGATGTCTGAGGTCTGAATTGAGGGTTGCGAAATCTGATTCTGAATACGGATTCTTCGTTCTGCATTCTGCATGCTGAATTCTGAGTTCTGAGTTTCTAGTTCTCAACACTGAGTTCTGATTTTTGAGTTTTGAGTTCCGGGTTGGGAATTGTGGTTCTGAATAATAAGCTCTAATTTCTGAACTCTGCGTTCTGAATTTAGAATTCTGAGTTCTGCATTCAGATTCTGATTTCTGAGTGCTACATTCTAAAGTCTGAATTGTAACATCTGAGTTCTGAGTACTACGTTCTAAGGGCTGAGTTCTGAATTGGAAATTCTGAGTTCTGCGTTCTGAGTTCTGAACACTAAGCTGTGAATTCTGAATTCAGAATTCGAGTTTGGGAATTCTGAGTTCTGTATTCTGATATCTGCATTCTGAGATTTGAGTTTGAAGCTGTACATTCTGAGTGCTCAATTTCGAATACTGAATTTGGAGTTCTAATTTCTGAGTTCTGAATTAAGAGTTCTGAGTTCTCAATTCTGACTTGTGATTTCTGAGTTCTGAATTCCGCATTGATTACTGAGTTCCGATTTCTGAGTCCTGAATTCTGAATTGTGATCACAGAGTTCTGAGTTCTGTCTTCTGAATCCTAAGTTCGAAATGATGAGCTTTGAGTTCTGAATTCTGTATTGAATACTGAGTTCTGAGTTCTGACTTCAGAATTCTGAGCACTGAGATCTGTATTATGAGCTCTGAAAGCTGAGTTCTGAGTTCTAAATTATAAGTTCTGAATTCAGACTTCTGATTGCTGAGTTTTGAAACCTGCCTTCTGAGTTCCAAAATCTGAGTTCTGAGTTCTAACTTCTGAATTCTGAGTCCGGATCTCTGAATTCTGCGTTTTGATGTCTGAGGTCTGAATTGAGGGTTGCGAAATCTGATTCTGAATACGGATTCTTCGTTCTGCATTCTGCATGCTGAATTCTGAGTTCTGAGTTTCTAGTTCTCAACACTGAGTTCTGATTTTTGAGTTTTGAGTTCCGGGTTGGGAATTGTGGTTCTGAATACTGAGCTCTAATTTCTGAACTCTGCGTTCTGAATTTAGAATTCTGAGTTCTGCATTCAGATTCTGATTTCTGAGTGCTACATTCTAAATTCTGAATTGTAACATCTGAGTTCTGAGTACTACGTTCTAAGGGCTGAGTTCTGAATTGGAAATTCTGAGTTCTGAACACTAAGCTGTGAATTCTGAATTCAGAATTCGAGTTTGGGAATTCTGAGTTCTGTATTCTGATATCTGCATTCTGAGATTTGAGTTTGAAGCTGTACATTCTGAGTGCTCAATTTCGAATACTGAATTTGGAGTTCTAATTTCTGAGTTCTGAATTAAGAGTTCTGAGTTCTGAATTCTGACTTGTGATTTCTGAGTTCTGAATTCCGCATTGATTACTGAGTTCCGATTTCTGAGTCCTGAATTCTGAATTGTGATCACAGAGTTCTGAGTTCTGTCTTCTGAATCCTAAGTTCGAAATGATGAGCTTTGAGTTCTGAATTCTGTATTGAATACTGAGTTCTGAGTTCTGACTTCAGAATTCTGAGCACTGAGATCTGTATTATGAGCTCTGAAAGCTGAGTTCTGAGTTCTAAATTATAAGTTCTGAATTCAGACTTCTGATTGCTGAGTTTTGAAACCTGCCTTCTGAGTTCCAAAATCTGAGTTCTGAGTTCTAACTTCTGAATTCTGAGTCCGGATCTCTGAATTCTGCGTTTTGATGTCTGAGGTCTGAATTGAGGGTTGCGAAATCTGATTCTGAATACGGATTCTTCGTTCTGCATTCTGCATGCTGAATTCTGAGTTCTGAGTTTCTAGTTCTCAACACTGAGTTCTGATTTTTGAGTTTTGAGTTCCGGGTTGGGAATTGTGGTTCTGAATACTGAGCTCTAATTTCTGAACTCTGCGTTCTGAATTTAGAATTCTGAGTTCTGCATTCAGATTCTGATTTCTGAGTGCTACATTCTAAAGTCTGAATTGTAACATCTGAGTTCTGAGTACTACGTTCTAAGGGCTGAGTTCTGAATTGGAAGTTCTGAGTTCTGCGTTCTGAGTTCTGAACACTAAGCTGTGAATTCTGAATTCAGAATTCGAGTTTGGGAATTCTGAGTTCTGTATTCTGATATCTGCATTCTGAGATTTGAGTTTGAAGCTGTACATTCTGAGTGCTCAATTTCGAATACTGAATTTGGAGTTCTAATTTCTGAGTTCTGAATTAAGAGTTCTGAGTTCTGAATTCTGACTTGTGATTTCTGAGTTCTGAATTCCGCATTGATTACTGAGTTCCGATTTCTGAGTCCTGAATTCTGAATTGTGATCACAGAGTTCTGAGTTCTGTCTTCTGAATCCTAAGTTCGAAATGATGAGCTTTGAGTTCTGAATTCTGTATTGAATACTGAGTTCTGAGTTCTGACTTCAGAATTCTGAGCACTGAGATCTGTATTATGAGCTCTGAAAGCTGAGTTCTGAGTTCTAAATTATAAGTTCTGAATTCAGACTTCTGATTGCTGAGTTTTGAAACCTGCCTTCTGAGTTCCAAAATCTGAGTTCTGAGTTCTAACTTCTGAATTCTGAGTCCGGATCTCTCAATTCTGCGTTTTGATGTCTGAGGTCTGAATTGAGGGTTGCGAAATCTGATTCTGAATACGGATTCTTCGTTCTGCATTCTGCATTCTGAGTTCTGAGTTTCTAGTTCTCAACACTGAGTTCTGATTTTTGAGTTTTGAGTTCCGGGTTGGGAATTGTGGTTCTGAATACTGAGCTCTAATTTCTGAACTCTGCGTTCTGAATTTAGAATTCTGAGTTCTGCATTCAGATTCTGATTTCTGAGTGCTACATTCTAAAGTCTGAATTGTAACATCTGAGTTCTGAGTACTACGTTCTAAGGGCTGAGTTCTGAATTGGAAATTCTGAGTTCTGCGTTCTGAGTTCTGAACACTAAGCTGTGAATTCTGAATTCAGAATTCGAGTTTGGGAATTCTGAGTTCTGTATTCTGATATCTGCATTCTGAGATTTGAGTTTGAAGCTGTACATTCTGAGTGCTCAATTTCGAATACTGAATTTGGAGTTCTAATTTCTGAGTTCTGAATTAAGAGTTCTGAGTTCTGAATTCTGACTTGTGATTTCTGAGTTCTGAATTCCGCATTGATTACTGAGTTCCGATTTCTGAGTCCTGAATTCTGAATTGTGATCACAGAGTTCTGAGTTCTGTCTTCTGAATCCTAAGTTCGAAATGATGAGCTTTGAGTTCTGAATTCTGTATTGAATACTGAGTTCTGAGTTCTGACTTCAGAATTCTGAGCACTGAGATCTGTATTATGAGCTCTGAAAGCTGAGTTCTGAGTTCTAAATTATAAGTTCTGAATTCAGACTTCTGATTGCTGAGTTTTGAAACCTGCCTTCTGAGTTCCAAAATCTGAGTTCTGAGTTCTAACTTCTGAATTCTGAGTCCGGATCTCTGAATTCTGCGTTTTGATGTCTGAGGTCTGAATTGAGGGTTGCGAAATCTGATTCTGAATACGGATTCTTCGTTCTGCATTCTGCATGCTGAATTCTGAGTTCTGAGTTTCTAGTTCTCAACACTGAGTTCTGATTTTTGAGTTTTGAGTTCCGGGTTGGGAATTGTGGTTCTGAATACTGAGCTCTAATTTCTGAACTCTGCGTTCTGAATTTAGAATTCTGAGTTCTGCATTCAGATTCTGATTTCTGAGTGCTACATTCTAAAGTCTGAATTGTAACATCTGAGTTCTGAGTACTACGTTCTAAGGGCTGAGTTCTGAATTGGAAATTCTGAGTTCTGCGTTCTGAGTTCTGAACACTAAGCTGTGAATTCTGAATTCAGAATTCGAGTTTGGGAATTCTGAGTTCTGTATTCTGATATCTGCATTCTGAGATTTGAGTTTGAAGCTGTACATTCTGAGTGCTCAATTTCGAATACTGAATTTGGAGTTCTAATTTCTGAGTTCTGAATTAAGAGTTCTGAGTTCTGAATTCTGACTTGTGATTTCTGAGTTCTGAATTCCGCATTGATTACTGAGTTCCGATTTCTGAGTCCTGAATTCTGAATTGTGATCACAGAGTTCTGAGTTCTGTCTTCTGAATCCTAAGTTCGAAATGATGAGCTTTGAGTTCTGAATTCTGTATTGAATACTGAGTTCTGAGTTCTGACTTCAGAATTCTGAGCACTGAGATCTGTATTATGAGCTCTGAAAGCTGAGTTCTGAGTTCTAGATTATAAGTTCTGAATTCAGACTTCTGATTGCTGAGTTTTGAAACCTACCTTCTGAGTTCCAAAATCTGAGTTCTGAGTTCTAACTTCTGAATTCTGAGTCCGGATCTCTGAATTCTGCGTTTTGATGTCTGAGGTCTGAATTGAGGGTTGCGAAATCTGATTCTGAATACGGATTCTTCGTTCTGCATTCTGCATTCTGCATTCTGAGTTCTGAGTTTCTAGTTCTCAACACTGAGTTCTGATTTTTGAGTTTTGAGTTCCGGGTTGGGAATTGTGGTTCTGAATACTGAGCTCTAATTTCTGAACTCTGCGTTCTGAATTTAGAATTCTGAGTTCTGCATTCAGATTCTGATTTCTGAGTGCTACATTCTAAATTCTGAATTGTAACATCTGAGTTCTGAGTACTACGTTCTAAGGGCTGAGTTCTGAATTGGAAGTTCTGAGTTCTGCGTTCTGAGTTCTGAACACTAAGCTGTGAATTCTGAATTCAGAATTCGAGTTTGGGAATTCTGAGTTCTGTATTCTGATATCTGCATTCTGAGATTTGAGTTTGAAGCTGTACATTCTGAGTGCTCAATTTCGAATACTGAATTTGGAGTTCTAATTTCTGAGTTCTGAATTAAGAGTTCTGAGTTCTGAATTCTGACTTGTGATTTCTGAGTTCTGAATTCCGCATTGATTACTGAGTTCCGATTTCTGAGTCCTGAATTCTGAATTGTGATCACAGAGTTCTGAGTTCTGTCTTCTGAATCCTAAGTTCGAAATGATGAGCTTTGAGTTCTGAATTCTGTATTGAATACTGAGTTCTGAGTTCTGACTTCAGAATTCTGAGCACTGAGATCTGTATTATGAGCTCTGAAAGCTGAGTTCTGAGTTCTAAATTATAAGTTCTGAATTCAGACTTCTGATTGCTGAGTTTTGAAACCTGCCTTCTGAGTTCCAAAATCTGAGTTCTGAGTTCTAACTTCTGAATTCTGAGTCCGGATCTCTCAATTCTGCGTTTTGATGTCTGAGGTCTGAATTGAGGGTTGCGAAATCTGATTCTGAATACGGATTCTTCGTTCTGCATTCTGCATTCTGAGTTCTGAGTTTCTAGTTCTCAACACTGAGTTCTGATTTTTGAGTTTTGAGTTCCGGGTTGGGAATTGTGGTTCTGAATACTGAGCTCTAATTTCTGAACTCTGCGTTCTGAATTTAGAATTCTGAGTTCTGCATTCAGATTCTGATTTCTGAGTGCTACATTCTAAAGTCTGAATTGTAACATCTGAGTTCTGAGTACTACGTTCTAAGGGCTGAGTTCTGAATTGGAAATTCTGAGTTCTGCGTTCTGAGTTCTGAACACTAAGCTGTGAATTCTGAATTCAGAATTCGAGTTTGGGAATTCTGAGTTCTGTATTCTGATATCTGCATTCTGAGATTTGAGTTTGAAGCTGTACATTCTGAGTGCTCAATTTCGAATACTGAATTTGGAGTTCTAATTTCTGAGTTCTGAATTAAGAGTTCTGAGTTCTGAATTCTGACTTGTGATTTCTGAGTTCTGAATTCCGCATTGATTACTGAGTTCCGATTTCTGAGTCCTGAATTCTGAATTGTGATCACAGAGTTCTGAGTTCTGTCTTCTGAATCCTAAGTTCGAAATGATGAGCTTTGAGTTCTGAATTCTGTATTGAATACTGAGTTCTGAGTTCTGACTTCAGAATTCTGAGCACTGAGATCTGTATTATGAGCTCTGAAAGCTGAGTTCTGAGTTCTAAATTATAAGTTCTGAATTCAGACTTCTGATTGCTGAGTTTTGAAACCTGCCTTCTGAGTTCCAAAATCTGAGTTCTGAGTTCTAACTTCTGAATTCTGAGTCCGGATCTCTGAATTCTGCGTTTTGATGTCTGAGGTCTGAATTGAGGGTTGCGAAATCTGATTCTGAATACGGATTCTTCGTTCTGCATTCTGCATGCTGAATTCTGAGTTCTGAGTTTCTAGTTCTCAACACTGAGTTCTGATTTTTGAGTTTTGAGTTCCGGGTTGGGAATTGTGGTTCTGAATACTGAGCTCTAATTTCTGAACTCTGCGTTCTGAATTTAGAATTCTGAGTTCTGCATTCAGATTCTGATTTCTGAGTGCTACATTCTAAAGTCTGAATTGTAACATCTGAGTTCTGAGTACTACGTTCTAAGGGCTGAGTTCTGAATTGGAAATTCTGAGTTCTGCGTTCTGAGTTCTGAACACTAAGCTGTGAATTCTGAATTCAGAATTCGAGTTTGGGAATTCTGAGTTCTGTATTCTGATATCTGCATTCTGAGATTTGAGTTTGAAGCTGTACATTCTGAGTGCTCAATTTCGAATACTGAATTTGGAGTTCTAATTTCTGAGTTCTGAATTAAGAGTTCTGAGTTCTGAATTCTGACTTGTGATTTCTGAGTTCTGAATTCCGCATTGATTACTGAGTTCCGATTTCTGAGTCCTGAATTCTGAATTGTGATCACAGAGTTCTGAGTTCTGTCTTCTGAATCCTAAGTTCGAAATGATGAGCTTTGAGTTCTGAATTCTGTATTGAATACTGAGTTCTGAGTTCTGACTTCAGAATTCTGAGCACTGAGATCTGTATTATGAGCTCTGAAAGCTGAGTTCTGAGTTCTAGATTATAAGTTCTGAATTCAGACTTCTGATTGCTGAGTTTTGAAACCTACCTTCTGAGTTCCAAAATCTGAGTTCTGAGTTCTAACTTCTGAATTCTGAGTCCGGATCTCTGAATTCTGCGTTTTGATGTCTGAGGTCTGAATTGAGGGTTGCGAAATCTGATTCTGAATACGGATTCTTCGTTCTGCATTCTGCATTCTGCATTCTGAGTTCTGAGTTTCTAGTTCTCAACACTGAGTTCTGATTTTTGAGTTTTGAGTTCCGGGTTGGGAATTGTGGTTCTGAATACTGAGCTCTAATTTCTGAACTCTGCGTTCTGAATTTAGAATTCTGAGTTCTGCATTCAGATTCTGATTTCTGAGTGCTACATTCTAAATTCTGAATTGTAACATCTGAGTTCTGAGTACTACGTTCTAAGGGCTGAGTTCTGAATTGGAAATTCTGAGTTCTGCGTTCTGAGTTCTGAACACTAAGCTGTGAATTCTGAATTCAGAATTCGAGTTTGGGAATACTGAGTTCTGTATTCTGATATCTGCATTCTGAGATTTGAGTTTGAAGCTGTACATTCTGAGTGCTCAATTTCGAATACTGAATTTGGAGTTCTAATTTCTGAGTTCTGAATTAAGAGTTCTGAGTTCTGAATTCTGACTTGTGATTTCTGAGTTCTGAATTCCGCATTGATTACTGAGTTCCGATTTCTGAGTCCTGAATTCTGAATTGTGATCACAGAGTTCTGAGTTCTGTCTTCTGAATCCTAAGTTCGAAATGATGAGCTTTGAGTTCTGAATTCTGTATTGAATACTGAGTTCTGAGTTCTGACTTCAGAATTCTGAGCACTGAGATCTGTATTATGAGCTCTGAAAGCTGAGTTCTGAGTTCTAAATTATAAGTTCTGAATTCAGACTTCTGATTGCTGAGTTTTGAAACCTGCCTTCTGAGTTCCAAAATCTGAGTTCTGAGTTCTAACTTCTGAATTCTGAGTCCGGATCTCTGAATTCTGCGTTTTGATGTCTGAGGTCTGAATTGAGGGTTGCGAAATCTGATTCTGAATACGGATTCTTCGTTCTGCATTCTGCATTCTGCATTCTGCGTTCTGAGTTTCTAGTTCTCAACACTGAGTTCTGATTTTTGAGTTTTGAGTTCCGGGTTGGGAATTGTGGTTCTGAATACTGAGCTCTAATTTCTGAACTCTGCGTTCTGAATTTAGAATTCTGAGTTCTGCATTCAGATTCTGATTTCTGAGTGCTACATTCTAAAGTCTGAATTGTAACATCTGAGTTCTGAGTACTACGTTCTAAGGGCTGAGTTCTGAATTGGAAATTCTGAGTTCTGCGTTCTGAGTTCTGAACACTAAGCTGTGAATTCTGAATTCAGAATTCGAGTTTGGGAATTCTGAGTTCTGTATTCTGATATCTGCATTCTGAGATTTGAGTTTGAAGCTGTACATTCTGAGTGCTCAATTTCGAATACTGAATTTGGAGTTCTAATTTCTGAGTTCTGAATTAAGAGTTCTGAGTTCTGAATTCTGACTTGTGATTTCTGAGTTCTGAATTCCGCATTGATTACTGAGTTCCGATTTCTGAGTCCTGAATTCTGAATTGTGATCACAGAGTTCTGAGTTCTGTCTTCTGAATCCTAAGTTCGAAATGATGAGCTTTGAGTTCTGAATTCTGTATTGAATACTGAGTTCTGAGTTCTGACTTCAGAATTCTGAGCACTGAGATCTGTATTATGAGCTCTGAAAGCTGAGTTCTGAGTTCTAAATTATAAGTTCTGAATTCAGACTTCTGATTGCTGAGTTTTGAAACCTGCCTTCTGAGTTCCAAAATCTGAGTTCTGAGTTCTAACTTCTGAATTCTGAGTCCGGATCTCTGAATTCTGCGTTTTGATGTCTGAGGTCTGAATTGAGGGTTGCGAAATCTGATTCTGAATACGGATTCTTCGTTCTGCATTCTGCATGCTGAATTCTGAGTTCTGAGTTTCTAGTTCTCAACACTGAGTTCTGATTTTTGAGTTTTGAGTTCCGGGTTGGGAATTGTGGTTCTGAATACTGAGCTCTAATTTCTGAACTCTGCGTTCTGAATTTAGAATTCTGAGTTCTGCATTCAGATTCTGATTTCTGAGTGCTACATTCTAAAGTCTGAATTGTAACATCTGAGTTCTGAGTACTACGTTCTAAGGGCTGAGTTCTGAATTGGAAATTCTGAGTTCTGCGTTCTGAGTTCTGAACACTAAGCTGTGAATTCTGAATTCAGAATTCGAGTTTGGGAATTCTGAGTTCTGTATTCTGATATCTGCATTCTGAGATTTGAGTTTGAAGCTGTACATTCTGAGTGCTCAATTTCGAATACTGAATTTGGAGTTCTAATTTCTGAGTTCTGAATTAAGAGTTCTGAGTTCTGAATTCTGACTTGTGATTTCTGAGTTCTGAATTCCGCATTGATTACTGAGTTCCGATTTCTGAGTCCTGAATTCTGAATTGTGATCACAGAGTTCTGAGTTCTGTCTTCTGAATCCTAAGTTCGAAATGATGAGCTTTGAGTTCTGAATTCTGTATTGAATACTGAGTTCTGAGTTCTGACTTCAGAATTCTGAGCACTGAGATCTGTATTATGAGCTCTGAAAGCTGAGTTCTGAGTTCTAGATTATAAGTTCTGAATTCAGACTTCTGATTGCTGAGTTTTGAAACCTACCTTCTGAGTTCCAAAATCTGAGTTCTGAGTTCTAACTTCTGAATTCTGAGTCCGGATCTCTGAATTCTGCGTTTTGATGTCTGAGGTCTGAATTGAGGGTTGCGAAATCTGATTCTGAATACGGATTCTTCGTTCTGCATTCTGCATTCTGCATTCTGAGTTCTGAGTTTCTAGTTCTCAACACTGAGTTCTGATTTTTGAGTTTTGAGTTCCGGGTTGGGAATTGTGGTTCTGAATACTGAGCTCTAATTTCTGAACTCTGCGTTCTGAATTTAGAATTCTGAGTTCTGCATTCAGATTCTGATTTCTGAGTGCTACATTCTAAATTCTGAATTGTAACATCTGAGTTCTGAGTACTACGTTCTAAGGGCTGAGTTCTGAATTGGAAATTCTGAGTTCTGCGTTCTGAGTTCTGAACACTAAGCTGTGAATTCTGAATTCAGAATTCGAGTTTGGGAATTCTGAGTTCTGTATTCTGATATCTGCATTCTGAGATTTGAGTTTGAAGCTGTACATTCTGAGTGCTCAATTTCGAATACTGAATTTGGAGTTCTAATTTCTGAGTTCTGAATTAAGAGTTCTGAGTTCTGAATTCTGACTTGTGATTTCTGAGTTCTGAATTCCGCATTGATTACTGAGTTCCGATTTCTGAGTCCTGAATTCTGAATTGTGATCACAGAGTTCTGAGTTCTGTCTTCTGAATCCTAAGTTCGAAATGATGAGCTTTGAGTTCTGAATTCTGTATTGAATACTGAGTTCTGAGTTCTGACTTCAGAATTCTGAGCACTGAGATCTGTATTATGAGCTCTGAAAGCTGAGTTCTGAGTTCTAAATTATAAGTTCTGAATTCAGACTTCTGATTGCTGAGTTTTGAAACCTGCCTTCTGAGTTCCAAAATCTGAGTTCTGAGTTCTAACTTCTGAATTCTGAGTCCGGATCTCTGAATTCTGCGTTTTGATGTCTGAGGTCTGAATTGAGGGTTGCGAAATCTGATTCTGAATACGGATTCTTCGTTCTGCATTCTGCATTCTGCATTCTGCGTTCTGAGTTTCTAGTTCTCAACACTGAGTTCTGATTTTTGAGTTTTGAGTTCCGGGTTGGGAATTGTGGTTCTGAATACTGAGCTCTAATTTCTGAACTCTGCGTTCTGAATTTAGAATTCTGAGTTCTGCATTCAGATTCTGATTTCTGAGTGCTACATTCTAAAGTCTGAATTGTAACATCTGAGTTCTGAGTACTACGTTCTAAGGGCTGAGTTCTGAATTGGAAATTCTGAGTTCTGCGTTCTGAGTTCTGAACACTAAGCTGTGAATTCTGAATTCAGAATTCGAGTTTGGGAATTCTGAGTTCTGTATTCTGATATCTGCATTCTGAGATTTGAGTTTGAAGCTGTACATTCTGAGTGCTCAATTTCGAATACTGAATTTGGAGTTCTAATTTCTGAGTTCTGAATTAAGAGTTCTGAGTTCTGAATTCTGACTTGTGATTTCTGAGTTCTGAATTCCGCATTGATTACTGAGTTCCGATTTCTGAGTCCTGAATTCTGAATTGTGATCACAGAGTTCTGAGTTCTGTCTTCTGAATCCTAAGTTCGAAATGATGAGCTTTGAGTTCTGAATTCTGTATTGAATACTGAGTTCTGAGTTCTGACTTCAGAATTCTGAGCACTGAGATCTGTATTATGAGCTCTGAAAGCTGAGTTCTGAGTTCTAAATTATAAGTTCTGAATTCAGACTTCTGATTGCTGAGTTTTGAAACCTGCCTTCTGAGTTCCAAAATCTGAGTTCTGAGTTCTAACTTCTGAATTCTGAGTCCGGATCTCTGAATTCTGCGTTTTGATGTCTGAGGTCTGAATTGAGGGTTGCGAAATCTGATTCTGAATACGGATTCTTCGTTCTGCATTCTGCATGCTGAGTTCTGAGTTTCTAGTTCTCAACACTGAGTTCTGATTTTTGAGTTTTGAGTTCCGGGTTGGGAATTGTGGTTCTGAATACTGAGCTCTAATTTCTGAACTCTGCGTTCTGAATTTAGAATTCTGAGTTCTGCATTCAGATTCTGATTTCTGAGTGCTACATTCTAAAGTCTGAATTGTAACATCTGAGTTCTGAGTACTACGTTCTAAGGGCTGAGTTCTGAATTGGAAATTCTGAGTTCTGCGTTCTGAGTTCTGAACACTAAGCTGTGAATTCTGAATTCAGAATTCGAGTTTGGGAATTCTGAGTTCTGTATTCTGATATCTGCATTCTGAGATTTGAGTTTGAAGCTGTACATTCTGAGTGCTCAATTTCGAATACTGAATTTGGAGTTCTAATTTCTGAGTTCTGAATTAAGAGTTCTGAGTTCTGAATTCTGACTTGTGATTTCTGAGTTCTGAATTCCGCATTGATTACTGAGTTCCGATTTCTGAGTCCTGAATTCTGAATTGTGATCACAGAGTTCTGAGTTCTGTCTTCTGAATCCTAAGTTCGAAATGATGAGCTTTGAGTTCTGAATTCTGTATTGAATACTGAGTTCTGAGTTCTGACTTCAGAATTCTGAGCACTGAGATCTGTATTATGAGCTCTGAAAGCTGAGTTCTGAGTTCTAGATTATAAGTTCTGAATTCAGACTTCTGATTGCTGAGTTTTGAAACCTGCCTTCTGTGTTCCAAAATCTGAGTTCTGAGTTCTAACTTCTGAATTCTGAGTCCGGATCTCTGAATTCTGCGTTTTGATGTCTGAGGTCTGAATTGAGGGTTGCGAAATCTGATTCTGAATACGGATTCTTCGTTCTGCATTCTGCATGCTGAATTCTGAGTTCTGAGTTTCTAGTTCTCAACACTGAGTTCTGATTTTTGAGTTTTGAGTTCCCGGTTGGGAATTGTGGTTCTGAATACTGAGCTCTAATTTCTGAACTCTGCGTTCTGAATTTAGAATTCTGAGTTCTGCATTCAGATTCTGATTTCTGAGTGCTACATTCTAAAGTCTGAATTGTAACATCTGAGTTCTGAGTACTACGTTCTAAGGGCTGAGTTCTGAATTGGAAATTCTGAGTTCTGCGTTCTGAGTTCTGAACACTAAGCTGTGAATTCTGAATTCAGAATTCGAGTTTGGGAATTCTGAGTTCTGTATTCTGATATCTGCATTCTGAGATTTGAGTTTGAAGCTGTACATTCTGAGTGCTCAATTTCGAATACTGAATTTGGAGTTCTAATTTCTGAGTTCTGAATTAAGAGTTCTGAGTTCTGAATTCTGACTTGTGATTTCTGAGTTCTGAATTCCGCATTGATTACTGAGTTCCGATTTCTGAGTCCTGAATTCTGAATTGTGATCACAGAGTTCTGAGTTCTGTCTTCTGAATCCTAAGTTCGAAATGATGAGCTTTGAGTTCTGAATTCTGTATTGAATACTGAGTTCTGAGTTCTGACTTCAGAATTCTGAGCACTGAGATCTGTATTATGAGCTCTGAAAGCTGAGTTCTGAGTTCTAAATTATAAGTTCTGAATTCAGACTTCTGATTGCTGAGTTTTGAAACCTGCCTTCTGAGTTCCAAAATCTGAGTTCTGAGTTCTAACTTCTGAATTCTGAGTCCGGATCTCTGAATTCTGCGTTTTGATGTCTGAGGTCTGAATTGAGGGTTGCGAAATCTGATTCTGAATACGGATTCTTCGTTCTGCATTCTGCATTCTGAGTTCTGAGTTTCTAGTTCTCAACACTGAGTTCTGATTTTTGAGTTTTGAGTTCCGGGTTGGGAATTGTGGTTCTGAATACTGAGCTCTAATTTCTGAACTCTGCGTTCTGAATTTAGAATTCTGAGTTCTGCATTCAGATTCTGATTTCTGAGTGCTACATTCTAAAGTCTGAATTGTAACATCTGAGTTCTGAGTACTACGTTCTAAGGGCTGAGTTCTGAATTGGAAATTCTGAGTTCTGCGTTCTGAGTTCTGAACACTAAGCTGTGAATTCTGAATTCAGAATTCGAGTTTGGGAATTCTGAGTTCTGTATTCTGATATCTGCATTCTGAGATTTGAGTTTGAAGCTGTACATTCTGAGTGCTCAATTTCGAATACTGAATTTGGAGTTCTAATTTCTGAGTTCTGAATTAAGAGTTCTGAGTTCTGAATTCTGACTTGTGATTTCTGAGTTCTGAATTCCGCATTGATTACTGAGTTCCGATTTCTGAGTCCTGAATTCTGAATTGTGATCACAGAGTTCTGAGTTCTGTCTTCTGAATCCTAAGTTCGAAATGATGAGCTTTGAGTTCTGAATTCTGCATTGAATACTGAGTTCTGAGTTCTGACTTCAGAATTCTGAGCACTGAGATCTGTATTATGAGCTCTGAAAGCTGAGTTCTGAGTTCTAAATTATAAGTTCTGAGTTCAGACTTCTGATTGCTGAGTTTTGAAACCTGCCTTCTGAGTTCCAAAATCTGAGTTCTGAGTTCTAACTTCTGAATTCTGAGTCCGGATCTCTGAATTCTGCGTTTTGATGTCTGAGGTCTGAATTGAGGGTTGCGAAATCTGATTCTGAATACGGATTCTTTGTTCTGCATTCTGCATGCTGAATTCTGAGTTCTGAGTTTCTAGTTCTCAACACTGAGTTCTGATTTTTGAGTTTTGAGTTCCGGGTTGGGAATTGTGGTTCTGAATACTGAGCTCTAATTTCTGAACTCTGCGTTCTGAATTTAGAATTCTGAGTTCTGCATTCAGATTCTGATTTCTGAGTGCTACATTCTAAAGTCTGAATTGTAACATCTGAGTTCTGAGTACTACGTTCTAAGGGCTGAGTTCTGAATTGGAAATTCTGAGTTCTGCGTTCTGAGTTCTGAACACTAAGCTGTGAATTCTGAATTCAGAATTCGAGTTTGGGAATTCTGAGTTCTGTATTCTGATATCTGCATTCTGAGATTTGAGTTTGAAGCTGTACATTCTGAGTGCTCAATTTCGAATACTGAATTTGGAGTTCTAATTTCTGAGTTCTGAATTAAGAGTTCTGAGTTCTGAATTCTGACTTGTGATTTCTGAGTTCTGAATTCCACATTGATTACTGAGTTCCGATTTCTGAGTCCTGAATTCTGAATTGTGATCACAGAGTTCTGAGTTCTGTCTTCTGAATCCTAAGTTCGAAATGATGAGCTTTGAGTTCTGAATTCTGTATTGAATACTGAGTTCTGAGTTCTGACTTCAGAATTCTGAGCACTGAGATCTGTATTATGAGCTCTGAAAGCTGAGTTCTGAGTTCTAAATTATAAGTTCTGAATTCAGACTTCTGATTGCTGAGTTTTGAAACCTGCCTTCTGAGTTCCAAAATCTGAGTTCTGAGTTCTAACTTCTGAATTCTGAGTCCGGATCTCTCAATTCTGCGTTTTGATGTCTGAGGTCTGAATTGAGGGTTGCAAAATCTGATTCTGAATACGGATTCTTCGTTCTGCATTCTGCATGCTGAATTCTGAGTTCTGAGTTTCTAGTTCTCAACACTGAGTTCTGATTTTTGAGTTTTGAGTTCCGGGTTGGGAATTGTGGTTCTGAATACTGAGCTCTAATTTCTGAACTCTGCGTTCTGAATTTAGAATTCTGAGTTCTGCATTCAGATTCTGATTTCTGAGTGCTACATTCTAAAGTCTGAATTGTAACATCTGAGTTCTGAGTACTACGTTCTAAGGGCTGAGTTCTGAATTGGAAATTCTGAGTTCTGCGTTCTGAGTTCTGAACACTAAGCTGTGAATTCTGAATTCAGAATTCGAGTTTGGGAATTCTGAGTTCTGTATTCTGATATCTGCATTCTGAGATTTGAGTTTGAAGCTGTACATTCTGAGTGCTCAATTTCGAATACTGAATTTGGAGTTCTAATTTCTGAGTTCTGAATTAAGAGTTCTGAGTTCTGAATTCTGACTTGTGATTTCTGAGTTCTGAATTCCGCATTGATTACTGAGTTCCGATTTCTGAGTCCTGAATTCTGAATTGTGATCACAGAGTTCTGAGTTCTGTCTTCTGAATCCTAAGTTCGAAATGATGAGCTTTGAGTTCTGAATTCTGCATTGAATACTGAGTTCTGAGTTCTGACTTCAGAATTCTGAGCACTGAGATCTGTATTATGAGCTCTGAAAGCTGAGTTCTGAGTTCTAAATTATAAGTTCTGAATTCAGACTTCTGATTGCTGAGTTTTGAAACCTGCCTTCTGAGTTCCAAAATCTGAGTTCTGAGTTCTAACTTCTGAATTCTGAGTCCGGATCTCTGAATTCTGCGTTTTGATGTCTGAGGTCTGAATTGAGGGTTGCGAAATCTGATTCTGAATACGGATTCTTCGTTCTGCATTCTGCATTCTGAATTCTGAGTTCTGAGTTTCTAGTTCTCAACACTGAGTTCTGATTTTTGAGTTTTGAGTTCCGGGTTGGGAATTGTGGTTCTGAATACTGAGCTCTAATTTCTGAACTCTGCGTTCTGAATTTAGAATTCTGAGTTCTGCATTCAGATTCTGATTTCTGAGTGCTACATTCTAAATTCTGAATTGTAACATCTGAGTTCTGAGTACTACGTTCTAAGGGCTGAGTTCTGAATTGGAAATTCTGAGTTCTGCGTTCTGAGTTCTGAACACTAAGCTGTGAATTCTGAATTCAGAATTCGAGTTTGGGAATTCTGAGTTCTGTATTCTGATATCTGCATTCTGAGATTTGAGTTTGAAGCTGTACATTCTGAGTGCTCAATTTCGAATACTGAATTTGGAGTTCTAATTTCTGAGTTCTGAATTAAGAGTTCTGAGTTCTGAATTCTGACTTGTGATTTCTGAGTTCTGAATTCCGCATTGATTACTGAGTTCCGATTTCTGAGTCCTGAATTCTGAATTGTGATCACAGAGTTCTGAGTTCTGTCTTCTGAATCCTAAGTTCGAAATGATGAGCTTTGAGTTCTGAATTCTGCATTGAATACTGAGTTCTGAGTTCTGACTTCAGAATTCTGAGCACTGAGATCTGTATTATGAGCTCTGAAAGCTGAGTTCTGAGTTCTAAATTATAAGTTCTGAATTCAGACTTCTGATTGCTGAGTTTTGAAACCTGCCTTCTGAGTTCCAAAATCTGAGTTCTGAGTTCTAACTTCTGAATTCTGAGTCCGGATCTCTGAATTCTGCGTTTTGATGTCTGAGGTCTGAATTGAGGGTTGCGAAATCTGATTCTGAATACGGATTCTTCGTTCTGCATTCTGCATGCTGAATTCTGAGTTCTGAGTTTCTAGTTCTCAACACTGAGTTCTGATTTTTGAGTTTTGAGTTCCGGGTTGGGAATTGTGGTTCTGAATACTGAGCTCTAATTTCTGAACTCTGCGTTCTGAATTTAGAATTCTGAGTTCTGCATTCAGATTCTGATTTCTGAGTGCTACATTCTAAATTCTGAATTGTAACATCTGAGTTCTGAGTACTACGTTCTAAGGGCTGAGTTCTGAATTGGAAATTCTGAGTTCTGCATTCTGAGTTCTGAACACTAAGCTGTGAATTCTGAATTCAGAATTCGAGTTTGGGAATTCTGAGTTCTGTATTCTGATATCTGCATTCTGAGATTTGAGTTTGAAGCTGTACATTCTGAGTGCTCAATTTCGAATACTGAATTTGGAGTTCTAATTTCTGAGTTCTGAATTAAGAGTTCTGAGTTCTGAATTCTGACTTGTGATTTCTGAGTTCTGAATTCCGCATTGATTACTGAGTTCCGATTTCTGAGTCCTGAATTCTAAATTGTGATCACAGAGTTCTGAGTTCTGTCTTCTGAATCCTAAGTTCGAAATGATGAGCTTTGAGTTCTGAATTCTGCATTGAATACTGAGTTCTGAGTTCTGACTTCAGAATTCTGAGCACTGAGATCTGTATTATGAGCTCTGAAAGCTGAGTTCTGAGTTCTAAATTATAAGTTCTGAGTTCAGACTTCTGATTGCTGAGTTTTGAAACCTGCCTTCTGAGTTCCAAAATCTGAGTTCTGAGTTCTAACTTCTGAATTCTGAGTCCGGATCTCTCAATTCTGCGTTTTGATGTCTGAGGTCTGAATTGAGGGTTGCGAAATCTGATTCTGAATACGGATTCTTCGTTCTGCATTCTGCATTCTGAGTTCTGAGTTTCTAGTTCTCAACACTGAGTTCTGATTTTTGAGTTTTGAGTTCCGGGTTGGGAATTGTGGTTCTGAATACTGAGCTCTAATTTCTGAACTCTGCGTTCTGAATTTAGAATTCTGAGTTCTGCATTCAGATTCTGATTTCTGAGTGCTACATTCTAAATTCTGGATTGTAACATCTGAGTTCTGAGTACTACGTTCTAAGGGCTGAGTTCTGAATTGGAAATTCTGAGTTCTGCGTTCTGAGTTCTGAACACTAAGCTGTGAATTCTGAATTCAGAATTCGAGTTTGGGAATTCTGAGTTCTGTATTCTGATATCTGCATTCTGAGATTTGAGTTTGAAGCTGTACATTCTGAGTGCTCAATTTCGAATACTGAATTTGGAGTTCTAATTTCTGAGTTCTGAATTAAGAGTTCTGAGTTCTGAATTCTGACTTGTGATTTCTGAGTTCTGAATTCCGCATTGATTACTGAGTTCCGATTTCTGAGTCCTGAATTCTGAATTGTGATCACAGAGTTCTGAGTTCTGTCTTCTGAATCCTAAGTTCGAAATGATGAGCTTTGAGTTCTGAATTCTGCATTGAATACTGAGTTCTGAGTTCTGACTTCAGAATTCTGAGCACTGAGATCTGTATTATGAGCTCTGAAAGCTGAGTTCTGAGTTCTAAATTATAAGTTCTGAATTCAGACTTCTGATTGCTGAGTTTTGAAACCTGCCTTCTGAGTTCCAAAATCTGAGTTCTGAGTTCTAACTTCTGAATTCTGAGTCCGGATCTCTGAATTCTGCGTTTTGATGTCTGAGGTCTGAATTGAGGGTTGCGAAATCTGATTCTGAATACGGATTCTTCGTTCTGCATTCTGCATGCTGAATTCTGAGTTCTGAGTTTCTAGTTCTCAACACTGAGTTCTGATTTTTGAGTTTTGAGTTCCGGGTTGGGAATTGTGGTTCTGAATACTGAGCTCTAATTTCTGAACTCTGCGTTCTGAATTTAGAATTCTGAGTTCTGCATTCAGATTCTGATTTCTGAGTGCTACATTCTAAATTCTGAATTGTAACATCTGAGTTCTGAGTACTACGTTCTAAGGGCTGAGTTCTGAATTGGAAATTCTGAGTTCTGCGTTCTGAGTTCTGAACACTAAGCTGTGAATTCTGAATTCAGAATTCAAGTTTGGGAATTCTGAGTTCTGTATTCTGATATCTGCATTCTGAGATTTGAGTTTGAAGCTGTACATTCTGAGTGCTCAATTTCGAATACTGAATTTGGAGTTCTAATTTCTGAGTTCTGAATTAAGAGTTCTGAGTTCTGAATTCTGACTTGTGATTTCTGAGTTCTGAATTCCGCATTGATTACTGAGTTCCGATTTCTGAGTCCTGAATTCTGAATTGTGATCACAGAGTTCTGAGTTCTGTCTTCTGAATCCTAAGTTCGAAATGATGAGCTTTGAGTTCTGAATTCTGTATTGAATACTGAGTTCTGAGTTCTGACTTCAGAATTCTGAGCACTGAGATCTGTATTATGAGCTCTGAAAGCTGAGTTCTGAGTTCTAAATTATAAGTTCTGAATTCAGACTTCTGATTGCTGAGTTTTGAAACCTGCCTTCTGAGTTCCAAAGTCTGAGTTCTGAGTTCTAACTTCTGAATTCTGAGTCCGGATCTCTGAATTCTGCGTTTTGATGTCTGAGGTCTGAATTGAGGGTTGCGAAATCTGATTCTGAATACGGATTCTTCGTTCTGCATTCTGCATGCTGAATTCTGCGTTCTGAGTTTCTAGTTCTCAACACTGAGTTCTGATTTTTGTGTTTTGAGTTCCGGGTTGGGAATTGTGGTTCTGAATACTGAGCTCTAATTTCTGAACTCTGCGTTCTGAATTTAGAATTCTGAGTTCTGCATTCAGATTCTGATTTCTGAGTGCTACATTCTAAAGTCTGAATTGTAACATCTGAGTTCTGAGTACTACGTTCTAAGGGCTGAGTTCTGAATTGGAAATTCTGAGTTCTGCGTTCTGAGTCCTGAACACTAAGGTGTGAATTCTGAATTCAGAATTCGAGTTTGGGAATTCTGAGTTCTGTATTCTGATATCTGCATTCTGAGATTTGAGTTTGAAGCTGTACATTCTGAGTGCTCAATTTCGAATACTGAATTTGGAGTTCTAATTTCTGAGTTCTGAATTAAGAGTTCTGAGTTCTGAATTCTGACTTGTGATTTCTGAGTTCTGAATTCCGCATTGATTACTGAGTTCCGATTTCTGAGTCCTGAATTCTGAATTGTGATCACAGAGTTCTGAGTTCTGTCTTCTGAATCCTAAGTTCGAAATGATGAGCTTTGAGTTCTGAATTCTGTATTGAATACTGAGTTCTGAGTTCTGACTTCAGAATTCTGAGCACTGAGATCTGTATTATGAGCTCTGAAAGCTGAGTTCTGAGTTCTAAATTATAAGTTCTGAATTCAGACTTCTGATTGCTGAGTTTTGAAACCTGCCTTCTGAGTTCCAAAATCTGAGTTCTGAGTTCTAACTTCTGAATTCTGAGTCCGGATCTCTGAATTCTGCGTTTTGATGTCTGAGGTCTGAATTGAGGGTTGCGAAATCTGATTCTGAATACGGATTCTTCGTTCTGCATTCTGCATGCTGAATTCTGAGTTCTGAGTTTCTAGTTCTCAACACTGAGTTCTGATTTTTGAGTTTTGAGTTCCGGGTTGGGAATTGTGGTTCTGAATACTGAGCTCTAATTTCTGAACTCTGCGTTCTGAATTTAGAATTCTGAGTTCTGCATTCAGATTCTGATTTCTGAGTGCTACATTCTAAATTCTGAATTGTAACATCTGAGTTCTGAGTACTACGTTCTAAGGGCTGAGTTCTGAATTGGAAATTCTGAGTTCTGCGTTCTGAGTTCTGAACACTAAGCTGTGAATTCTGAATTCAGAATTCGAGTTTGGGAATTCTGAGTTCTGTATTCTGATATCTGCATTCTGAGATTTGAGTTTGAAGCTGTACATTCTGAGTGCTCAATTTCGAATACTGAATTTGGAGTTCTAATTTCTGAGTTCTGAATTAAGAGTTCTGAGTTCTGAATTCTGACTTGTGATTTCTGAGTTCTGAATTCCGCATTGATTACTGAGTTCCGATTTCTGAGTCCTGAATTCTGAATTGTGATCACAGAGTTCTGAGTTCTGTCTTCTGAATCCTAAGTTCGAAATGATGAGCTTTGAGTTCTGAATTCTGCATTGAATACTGAGTTCTGAGTTCTGACTTCAGAATTCTGAGCACTGAGATCTGTATTATGAGCTCTGAAAGCTGAGTTCTGAGTTCTAAATTATAAGTTCTGAATTCAGACTTCTGATTGCTGAGTTTTGAAACCTGCCTTCTGAGTTCCAAAATCTGAGTTCTGAGTTCTAACTTCTGAATTCTGAGTCCGGATCTCTGAATTCTGCGTTTTGATGTCTGAGGTCTGAATTGAGGGTTGCGAAATCTGATTCTGAATACGGATTCCTCGTTCTGCATTCTGCATGCTGAATTCTGAGTTCTGAGTTTCTAGTTCTCAACACTGAGTTCTGATTTTTGAGTTTTGAGTTCCGGGTTGGGAATTGTGGTTCTGAATACTGAGCTCTAATTTCTGAACTCTGCGTTCTGAATTTAGAATTCTGAGTTCTGCATTCAGATTCTGATTTCTGAGTGCTACATTCTAAATTCTGAATTGTAACATCTGAGTTCTGAGTACTACGTTCTAAGGGCTGAGTTCTGAATTGGAAATTCTGAGTTCTGCGTTCTGAGTTCTGAACACTAAGCTGTGAATTCTGAATTCAGAATTCAAGTTTGGGAATTCTGAGTTCTGTATTCTGATATCTGCATTCTGAGATTTGAGTTTGAAGCTGTACATTCTGAGTGCTCAATTTCGAATACTGAATTTGGAGTTCTAATTTCTGAGTTCTGAATTAAGAGTTCTGAGTTCTGAATTCTGACTTGTGATTTCTGAGTTCTGAATTCCGCATTGATTACTGAGTTCCGATTTCTGAGTCCTGAATTCTGAATTGTGATCACAGAGTTCTGAGTTCTGTCTTCTGAATCCTAAGTTCGAAATGATGAGCTTTGAGTTCTGAATTCTGCATTGAATACTGAGTTCTGAGTTCTGACTTCAGAATTCTGAGCACTGAGATCTGTATTATGAGCTCTGAAAGCTGAGTTCTGAGTTCTAAATTATAAGTTCTGAATTCAGACTTCTGATTGCTGAGTTTTGAAACCTGCCTTCTGAGTTCCAAAATCTGAGTTCTGAGTTCTAACTTCTGAATTCTGAGTCCGGATCTCTGAATTCTGCGTTTTGATGTCTGAGGTCTGAATTGAGGGTTGCGAAATCTGATTCTGAATACGGATTCTTCGTTCTGCATTCTGCATGCTTAATTCTGAGTTCTGAGTTTCTAGTTCTCAACACTGAGTTCTGATTTTTGAGTTTTGAGTTCCGGGTTGGGAATTGTGGTTCTGAATACTGAGCTCTAATTTCTGAACTCTGCGTTCTGAATTTAGAATTCTGAGTTCTGCATTCAGATTCTGATTTCTGAGTGCTACATTCTAAATTCTGAATTGTAACATCTGAGTTCTGAGTACTACGTTCTAAGGGCTGAGTTCTGAATTGGAAATTCTGAGTTCTGCGTTCTGAGTTCTGAACACTAAGCTGTGAATTCTGAATTCAGAATTCAAGTTTGGGAATTCTGAGTTCTGTATTCTGATATCTGCATTCTGAGATTTGAGTTTGAAGCTGTACATTCTGAGTGCTCAATTTCGAATACTGAATTTGGAGTTCTAATTTCTGAGTTCTGAATTAAGAGTTCTGAGTTCTGAATTCTGACTTGTGATTTCTGAGTTCTGAATTCCGCATTGATTACTGAGTTCCGATTTCTGAGTCCTGAATTCTGAATTGTGATCACAGAGTTCTGAGTTCTGTCTTCTGAATCCTAAGTTCGAAATGATGAGCTTTGAGTTCTGAATTCTGTATTGAATACTGAGTTCTGAGTTCTGACTTCAGAATTCTGAGCACTGAGATCTGTATTATGAGCTCTGAAAGCTGAGTTCTGAGTTCTAAATTATAAGTTCTGAATTCAGACTTCTGATTGCTGAGTTTTGAAACCTGCCTTCTGAGTTCCAAAGTCTGAGTTCTGAGTTCTAACTTCTGAATTCTGAGTCCGGATCTCTGAATTCTGCGTTTTGATGTCTGAGGTCTGAATTGAGGGTTGCGAAATCTGATTCTGAATACGGATTCTTCGTTCTGCATTCTGCATGCTGAATTCTGAGTTCTGAGTTTCTAGTTCTCAACACTGATTTCTGATTTTTGTGTTTTGAGTTCCGGGTTGGGAATTGTGGTTCTGAATACTGAGCTCTAATTTCTGAACTCTGCGTTCTGAATTTAGAATTCTGAGTTCTGCATTCAGATTCTGATTTCTGAGTGCTACATTCTAAAGTCTGAATTGTAACATCTGAGTTCTGAGTACTACGTTCTAAGGGCTGAGTTCTGAATTGGAAATTCTGAGTTCTGCGTTCTGAGTCCTGAACACTAAGCTGTGAATTCTGAATTCAGAATTCGAGTTTGGGAATTCTGAGTTCTGTATTCTGATATCTGCATTCTGAGATTTGAGTTTGAAGCTGTACATTCTGAGTGCTCAATTTCGAATACTGAATTTGGAGTTCTAATTTCTGAGTTCTGAATTAAGAGTTCTGAGTTCTGAATTCTGACTTGTGATTTCTGAGTTCTGAATTCCGCATTGATTACTGAGTTCCGATTTCTGAGTCCTGAATTCTGAATTGTGATCACAGAGTTCTGAGTTCTGTCTTCTGAATCCTAAGTTCGAAATGATGAGCTTTGAGTTCTGAATTCTGTATTGAATACTGAGTTCTGAGTTCTGACTTCAGAATTCTGAGCACTGAGATCTGTATTATGAGCTCTGAAAGCTGAGTTCTGAGTTCTAAATTATAAGTTCTGAATTCAGACTTCTGATTGCTGAGTTTTGAAACCTGCCTTCTGAGTTCCAAAGTCTGAGTTCTGAGTTCTAACTTCTGAATTCTGAGTCCGGATCTCTGAATTCTGCGTTTTGATGTCTGAGGTCTGAATTGAGGGTTGCGAAATCTGATTCTGAATACGGATTCTTCGTTCTGCATTCTGCATGCTGAATTCTGAGTTCTGAGTTTCTAGTTCTCAACACTGAGTTCTGATTTTTGAGTTTTGAGTTCCGGGTTGGGAATTGTGGTTCTGAATACTGAGCTCTAATTTCTGAACTCTGCGTTCTGAATTTAGAATTCTGAGTTCTGCATTCAGATTCTGATTTCTGAGTGCTACATTCTAAATTCTGAATTGTAACATCTGAGTTCTGAGTACTACGTTCTAAGGGCTGAGTTCTGAATTGGAAATTCTGAGTTCTGCGTTCTGAGTTCTGAACACTAAGCTGTGAATTCTGAATTCAGAATTCGAGTTTGGGAATTCTGAGTTCTGTATTCTGATATCTGCATTCTGAGATTTGAGTTTGAAGCTGTACATTCTGAGTGCTCAATTTCGAATACTGAATTTGGAGTTCTAATTTCTGAGTTCTGAATTAAGAGTTCTGAGTTCTGAATTCTGACTTGTGATTTCTGAGTTCTGAATTCCGCATTGATTACTGAGTTCCGATTTCTGAGTCCTGAATTCTGAATTGTGATCACAGAGTTCTGAGTTCTGTCTTCTGAATCCTAAGTTCGAAATGATGAGCTTTGAGTTCTGAATTCTGCATTGAATACTGAGTTCTGAGTTCTGACTTCAGAATTCTGAGCACTGAGATCTGTATTATGAGCTCTGAAAGCTGAGTTCTGAGTTCTAAATTATAAGTTCTGAATTCAGACTTCTGATTGCTGAGTTTTGAAACCTGCCTTCTGAGTTCCAAAATCTGAGTTCTGAGTTCTAACTTCTGAATTCTGAGTCCGGATCTCTGAATTCTGCGTTTTGATGTCTGAGGTCTGAATTGAGGGTTGCGAAATCTGATTCTGAATACGGATTCCTCGTTCTGCATTCTGCATGCTGAATTCTGAGTTCTGAGTTTCTAGTTCTCAACACTGAGTTCTGATTTTTGAGTTTTGAGTTCCGGGTTGGGAATTGTGGTTCTGAATACTGAGCTCTAATTTCTGAACTCTGCGTTCTGAATTTAGAATTCTGAGTTCTGCATTCAGATTCTGATTTCTGAGTGCTACATTCTAAAGTCTGAATTGTAACATCTGAGTTCTGAGTACTACGTTCTAAGGGCTGAGTTCTGAATTGGAAATTCTGAGTTCTGCGTTCTGAGTTCTGAACACTAAGCTGTGAATTCTGAATTCAGAATTCGAGTTTGGGAATTCTGAGTTCTGTATTCTGATATCTGCATTCTGAGATTTGAGTTTGAAGCTGTACATTCTGAGTGCTCAATTTCGAATACTGAATTTGGAGTTCTAATTTCTGAGTTCTGAATTAAGAGTTCTGAGTCCTGAATTCTGAATTGTGATCACAGAGTTTTGAGTTCTGTCTTCTGAATCCTAAGTTCGAAATGATGAGCTTTGAGTTCTGAATTCTGTATTGAATACTGAGTTCTGAGTTCTGACTTCAGAATTCTGAGCACTGAGATCTGTATTATGAGCTCTGAAAGCTGAGTTCTGAGTTCTAAATTATAAGTTCTGAATTCAGACTTCTGATTGCTGAGTTTTGAAACCTGCCTTCTGAGTTCCAAAATCTGAGTTCTGAGTTCTAACTTCTGAATTCTGAGTCCGGATCTCTGAATTCTGCGTTTTGATGTCTGAGGTCTGAATTGAGGGTTGCGAAATCTGATTCTGAATACGGATTCTTCGTTCTGCATTCTGCATGCTGCATTCTGAGTTCTGAGTTTCTAGTTCTCAACACTGAGTTCTGACTTTGAGTTTTGAGTTCCGGGTTGGGAATTGTGGTTCTGAATACTGAGCTCTAATTTCTGAACTCTGTGTTCTGAATTTAGAATTCTGAGTTCTGCATTCAGATTCTGATTTCTGAGTGCTACATTCTAAATTCTGAATTGTAGCATCTGAGTTCTGAGTACTACGTTCTAAGGGCTGAGTTCTGAATTGGAAATTCTGAGTTCTGCGTTCTGAGTTCTGTACACTAAGCTGTGAATTCTGAATTCAGAATTCAAGTTTGGGAATTCTGAGTTCTGTATTCTGATATCTGCATTCTGAGATTTGAGTTTGAAGCTGTACATTCTGAGTGCTCAATTTCGAATACTGAATTTGGAGTTCTAATTTCTGAGTTCTGAATTAAGAGTTCTGAGTTCTGAATTCTGACTTGTGATTTCTGAGTTCTGAATTCCGCATTGATTACTGAGTTCCGATTTCTGAGTCCTGAATTCTGAATTGTGATCACAGAGTTCTGAGTTCTGTCTTCTGAATCCTAAGTTCGAAATGATGAGCTTTGAGTTCTGAATTCTGCATTGAATACTGAGTTCTGAGTTCTGACTTCAGAATTCTGAGCACTGAGATCTGTATTATGAGCTCTGAATGCTGAGTTCTGAGTTCTAAATTATAAGTTCTGAATTCAGACTTCTGATTGCTGAGTTTTGAAACCTGCCTTCTGAGTTCCAAAATCTGAGTTCTGAGTTCTAACTTCTGAATTCTGAGTCCGGATCTCTGAATTCTGCGTTTTGATGTCTGAGGTCTGAATTGAGGGTTGCGAAATCTGATTCTGAATACGGATTCTTCGTTCTGCATTCTGCATGCTGAATTCTGCGTTCTGAGTTTCTAGTTCTCAACACTGAGTTCTGATTTTTGAGTTTTGAGTTCCGGGTTGGGAATTGTGGTTCTGAATACTGAGCTCTAATTTCTGAACTCTGCGTTCTGAATTTAGAATTCTGAGTTCTGCATTCAGATTCTGATTTCTGAGTGCTACATTCTAAAGTCTGAATTGTAACATCTGAGTTCTGAGTACTACGTTCTAAGGGCTGAGTTCTGAATTGGAAATTCTGAGTTCTGCGTTCTGAGTTCTGAACACTAAGCTGTGAATTCTGAATTCAGAATTCGAGTTTGGGAATTCTGAGTTCTGTATTCTGATATCTGCATTCTGAGATTTGAGTTTGAAGCTGTACATTCTGAGTGCTCAATTTCGAATACTGAATTTGGAGTTCTAATTTCTGAGTTCTGAATTAAGAGTTCTGAGTTCTGAATTCTGACTTGTGATTTCTGAGTTCTGAATTCCGCATTGATTACTGAGTTCCGATTTCTGAGTCCTGAATTCTGAATTGTGATCACAGAGTTCTGAGTTCTGTCTTCTGAATCCTAAGTTCGAAATGATGAGCTTTGAGTTCTGAATTCTGTATTGAATACTGAGTTCTGAGTTCTGACTTCAGAATTCTGAGCACTGAGATCTGTATTATGAGCTCTGAAAGCTGAGTTCTGAGTTCTAAATTATAAGTTCTGAATTCAGACTTCTGATTGCTGAGTTTTGAAACCTGCCTTCTGAGTTCCAAAATCTGAGTTCTGAGTTCTAACTTCTGAATTCTGAGTCCGGATCTCTCAATTCTGCGTTTTGATGTCTGAGGTCTGAATTGAGGGTTGCGAAATCTGATTCTGAATACGGA
The DNA here is from genome assembly GCF_030435755.1 of Ochotona princeps. Lineage (NCBI taxonomy): Eukaryota > Metazoa > Chordata > Mammalia > Lagomorpha > Ochotonidae > Ochotona > Ochotona princeps. The sequence continues at coordinate 2,549,746 of NC_080866.1, read as the reverse complement.
TTCTTCGTTCTGCATTCTGCATTCTGCATTCTGAGTTCTGAGTTTCTAGTTCTCAACACTGAGTTCTGATTTTTGAGTTTTGAGTTCCGGGTTGGGAATTGTGGTTCTGAATACTGAGCTCTAATTTCTGAACTCTGCGTTCTGAATTTAGAATTCTGAGTTCTGCATTCAGATTCTGATTTCTGAGTGCTACATTCTAAATTCTGAATTGTAACATCTGAGTTCTGAGTACTACGTTCTAAGGGCTGAGTTCTGAATTGGAAATTCTGAGTTCTGCGTTCTGAGTTCTGAACACTAAGCTGTGAATTCTGAATTCAGAATTCGAGTTTGGGAATTCTGAGTTCTGTATTCTGATATCTGCATTCTGAGATTTGAGTTTGAAGCTGTACATTCTGAGTGCTCAATTTCGAATACTGAATTTGGAGTTCTAATTTCTGAGTTCTGAATTAAGAGTTCTGAGTTCTGAATTCTGACTTGTGATTTCTGAGTTCTGAATTCCGCATTGATTACTGAGTTCCGATTTCTGAGTCCTGAATTCTGAATTGTGATCACAGAGTTCTGAGTTCTGTCTTCTGAATCCTAAGTTCGAAATGATGAGCTTTGAGTTCTGAATTCTGCATTGAATACTGAGTTCTGAGTTCTGACTTCAGAATTCTGAGCACTGAGATCTGTATTATGAGCTCTGAAAGCTGAGTTCTGAGTTCTAAATTATAAGTTCTGAATTCAGACTTCTGATTGCTGAGTTTTGAAACCTGCCTTCTGAGTTCCAAAATCTGAGTTCTGAGTTCTAACTTCTGAATTCTGAGTCCGGATCTCTCAATTCTGCGTTTTGATGTCTGAGGTCTGAATTGAGGGTTGCGAAATCTGATTCTGAATACGGATTCTTCGTTCTGCATTCTGCATGCTGAATTCTGCGTTCTGAGTTTCTAGTTCTCAACACTGAGTTCTGATTTTTGAGTTTTGAGTTCCGGGTTGGGAATTGTGGTTCTGAATACTGAGCTCTAATTTCTGAACTCTGCGTTCTGAATTTAGAATTCTGAGTTCTGCATTCAGATTCTGATTTCTGAGTGCTACATTCTAAATTCTGAATTGTAACATCTGAGTTCTGAGTACTACGTTCTAAGGGCTGAGTTCTGAATTGGAAATTCTGAGTTCTGCGTTCTGAGTTCTGAACACTAAGCTGTGAATTCTGAATTCAGAATTCGAGTTTGGGAATTCTGAGTTCTGTATTCTGATATCTGCATTCTGAGATTTGAGTTTGAAGCTGTACATTCTGAGTGCTCAATTTCGAATACTGAATTTGGAGTTCTAATTTCTGAGTTCTGAATTAAGAGTTCTGAGTTCTGAATTCTGACTTGTGATTTCTGAGTTCTGAATTCCGCATTGATTACTGAGTTCCGATTTCTGAGTCCTGAATTCTGAATTGTGATCACAGAGTTCTGAGTTCTGTCTTCTGAATCCTAAGTTCGAAATGATGAGCTTTGAGTTCTGAATTCTGTATTGAATACTGAGTTCTGAGTTCTGACTTCAGAATTCTGAGCACTGAGATCTGTATTATGAGCTCTGAAAGCTGAGTTCTGAGTTCTAAATTATAAGTTCTGAATTCAGACTTCTGATTGCTGAGTTTTGAAACCTGCCTTCTGAGTTCCAAAATCTGAGTTCTGAGTTCTAACTTCTGAATTCTGAGTCCGGATCTCTCAATTCTGCGTTTTGATGTCTGAGGTCTGAATTGAGGGTTGCGAAATCTGATTCTGAATACGGATTCTTCGTTCTGTGTTGGCAACGCCCTCCTCGCCACGTACCCCGAGCCGAGCGGAGGGACTAGGGTTGCAACGCAGACAACGCAGAGAGACAAGACAAGGCAACACGCAGTACACCGAATGCCGATCGATGACAGATTGATCTTTATTGCAACTCCAGACTTTCTTTTATACTCTGCTTAGCTCCTCCCAGTAGTGGCCACCCTAAATCCCTTCAGTTCCTCCCAGTGTTTATCCAATCCTCTAGTGGCCACCCTAAATCCCTTGAGTTTTATCCAATCCCTTGGCAGATAACTTGACAATAGGAAGCAGGAACTTGCGGTTAAGCCAGTGGCTATATGTATCAGGCCAAAATTACCAATCCTGTTATGCTCTGAGAAACAAGCTAAGCTGTGGAGTTAATCCTTGGGAGACCGGGGCCTGCATGTCCCCCTTTTTTTGTTTTTTTAATGGACGCCTGTCTTAGGTTGTCTAGCAGTCAGTTGACGCCTTACCCGTCATGGGGAGCCCCACCTGGGGAATCCCTGTCTTAGGTTGGTCATCAGCGCTGCCAGATCTTGCCCGTCTCTGGCTGCCCATCACACCATGTTCAGCACTAGGGTTTTCCACAGCTAAAGCCATCATGGTTTGTCAAATAATGACCTGTTCCCAGGCTTATTGCCTGCATAGGCGGCAAAGAAGAGTAAACAGTACTGCAATCATGGCTACGACCATCAGCCCCATGGCCAAGATTCCGCTTTGTTCCTAAAGCATCCATGCTGCCAGTTAAATGCCATTTCACAGGGGTAACACATATATGATGGTAAATCGGGGAGCAGCTGGAGATCCCATGGGCAGGATATCAGGAAGTTGCACCACTGCTGTCAGGGTCTCCTATCCTGCAAGAACATCATTAGGAGTGGGATCATGTTGAGTTGGAGCCAAGGAGATTTGTCGTGTAAGTCTCTCAGGAACCCATCTAGGTGTTTCTTCATCCTGGGGAAAAACACAAACGGAGCTTCGCCCCCACGTTAGTACTGGATCTGGTCCTCACCATTTATTTGTGGCCAGATCTTTCCATTTTACTTGGCCTTTATTCTCATTAGCAGGGCGAAGCCAATGGCGCTCTGCAGGAGCTACATCATTAGTGACAGTTAAAAAATTTAACACATAGATGGCAGATGCCAGTAAGGAATGGGGTGAGCTGCAATGCTCAGCCACATCCCCCTTCTTTATTTTTTCTAAATAAACTTTAAGGGTGCGGTTAGCACGTTCAACAATGGCTTGACCCTGAGGATTATAAGGAATGCCTGTTTTGTGAGTTATATTAAAATCTTGGCAGAACTTCTCAAAACCTTGGCTAACATAGGCCGGTCCATTATCGGTCTTAATTTGTTTGGGGACGCCCATATAGGCAAAGGTCTGTAAACAGTGGGCTTTAACATCTTTTAATTTCTCTCCTGAATGAGCGGAGGCATATATTACATGGGAATAGGTATCAACTGAAACATGCACATATTGAAGTTTTCCAAAGGAAGGGATGTGGGTAACATCCATTTGCCACACATGATTGGGCAATAACCCTCTGGGATTAACCCCTAGGGATGGGACAGAACAATATTGAGCGCAGACTTCACAATTGGTGACAATCTGGGTGGCTTGTTCTCTAGTCACCTTAGCATGTAATCTCAGGGAAGCTGCATTGAGATGGAACCTTTTATGAAGGCGCACTGCCTGTTCATAAGGGTCCATGGTCAGGGATATGTGCAACACCTGAGTCAACGAATCTGCCCATACATTACCCTCGCTTAGGGGGCCAGGCAAGGAGGTATGCGCTCTTATATGCCCAACAAATAAGGGACAAGTGCGCTGCCAAATCTGCTGCTGTAATTGTAAAAGAAGCAAATAAACTGAGGAGGTAGGGGCTATATAGGCTGTGGTTTCTAAAGGTAAAACAACATGAGCCACATAGCAGCTATCTGTGTATAAATTCAGGGGCTCATCATGATAAATTTGAAGGGCAAAAAGAACAGCGGCTATTTCGGTGGCTTGAGCTGATTTGTGAGAGATGGAAACAGCCTGTTCTTCATGTCCAGAAACTATAGCAGCCTTGCCTTTAGCCGACCCATCAGTAAAAACCACACGAGCTCCTAATATGGGTTGTTGTCTAATTATTTTTGGAAAAACAACTGGATGTCTTTTAAAAAACTGTACTAAGCGATGGGAAGGATAATGATTAATTAACTGAGAAGAAACCGTGGCACAAAAGACAGACCAATCATCAATATTATTCTGCAACCATACCACCTGTTGGGAATCATAGGGGATGGAGATGAAATCAGGATATTTTCCAAAAATTTGCAGGCTGATCTTACATGCCTTATACAACAGAGATACAACAGCAGTGGGATATGATTGCACAATTTGTCCAGTGGATGCTGGGGAGTGGACCCAATATATAGGTCCAGTCTGCCAAAACACTGCTGTAGGCGCATGATTGGAAGGAAAGACCAACAACCGCATTGGTGCCTTATAATCCACATAATTAACATGAGCATTATGAATGGCCTGCTCGACTAACTGCAGACATTCCCTGCCTTCTTTGGACAATTGTCTGGGTGAGGAAGGATCTGGATCACCTTTAAGAATATCAAAAAGTGGCTTGAGTTGCCCAGTGGAAATATGCAAAATTGGTCGGATCCAGTTAATATCACCCAACAAACTCTGCAGATCATTCAAAGTCTTCACATCACTTAATCTGATGGTCAAATTCTGAGGGGTGACACCAGTTGGTAAAAGTTGATGGCCTAAATACTGATAAGGAAAATCTGTCTGAATTTTATTCGGGGCAACAATCAACCCAGCTGTGGCTAAAGCCTGATAAATACATTGTGCTGCTGAGGACAGAATGGAACGGGTTTCAGCTGCAATCAAAAGATCATCCATATAATGGATTAAATAAATATTTGGAAATTGTGATCTAATTCCTTTTAAGGCCTTATCCACATATATCTGACAAATGGTAGGGCTGTTCATCATCCCTTGTGGGAGCACGACCCAATGGAAACGTTGGGAAGGGGCCTTTAAATTGATGGATGGTAAGGTAAAGGCAAAACGTGGAGCATCTTCCGGGTGCAAGGGAATGGAGAAAAAGCAGTCTTTTAAATCTAACACAAGCATATGCCAATCTTTTGGTATTCCCACAGGAGATGGCAAACCAGGTTGCGTGGCCCCCATAGGGGCCATGACGGCATTTACTGCACGTAAATCTTGTAAAAGCCTCCATTTATTATTTTTCTTTTTAATAACAAAAATTGGGGTGTTCCAAGGAGAGGTGGATGGAACAATATGTCCAGCCTCAAGCTGTTCCTTTACCAATTCAATTGCAGCCTCTAATTTTTCACTTGAAAGGGGCCATTGTTCAACCCAAACTGGTTCATCTGTTTTCCATGTTAATTTAATGGGTTCCACTAACTGACGAGGCTGCTCTACAATGGCCCCTGCGAAAAATGTCCTAACCCTGTCACAGACTGGTTGGGGGTCACCTTGAAGATGTCTGCCCAAACCTTTTCCAGGAAAGTATCCCTGTCTATTAAGCATATTTGGCATAGGCTGAGAGGTCAATACAACATTCATGGCACTCAACAAATCTCGTCCCCACAGATTGATAGGAATATGTGGTAAGACATACGGCTGGAAAACTCCTGAATGCCCTTCTTGATCCTTCCACCTTAACAACCTGGCACTTTTCTGTGGCTGAGAAGTTCCTATCCCTTGGAGAACGGTTGGGGTGGCCTCTAATGGCCAGGAACTTGGCCACTGTGCCTGGGATATAACTGTACTGTCAGCCCCGGTATCAAGTAAACCTGTGAATTTTCTCCCTTCTATCTCTAACTGTAAGGTGGGTCGGGTTTGCATGTCGGAGACCCAACATGCCAAGGGGCCAGAATGTCCAAATCCTCCTTGTCTATCTCTCTTAAGAATGGGGTTGTCAGTTGGAACCTTGGGGATCAAGATTAGCTGGGCAAATCTAGCTCCTGGTGGAATGATTATAGTGCCTTTGGCTGATTCTGCCATGACTTCTATTTCTGCAGGGGTATCCTCATCTATCACTCCTGGTAGTACCCTGATTCCATCCATAGTAGCACCACTTCTTCCTAGGATCAGGCCCAAGGTATTCTTAGGTAAGGGGCCCCTGACTCCTGTTTTTATCCGTTGGGGTCCCAGGAGCGGGGTCAATACCTCTCCAGAGGTGGCACAGAGGTCCAGTCCTGCGCTACCTGGTGTTGCTCTGAGGAGGGTTGAAATGTCTGTGCTCCTCGCCGTGGGAGAGGGACTCTGGAAGGAGTCTGCGCTGTTCCGGAAGTTACAGGTGTCTGCTGGGCTCCGTACACCTGAGGTTGGGGGGCCCGGAGCGGGCCCCTGACCCCGTTTCCCGATAGGGGATTGCCTTGGGTATCATATCTGGACCTACAATCACTGCTCCAATGATAGCCTTTATGGCATCTTGGACAAAGATCTGGGGCCTGCAAGGATTGTGGGGGTGATCTTCCTTGTCGCAGAATTTTGGGGCACTGTTTTTTAAAATGTCCAGGCTGTCCACATCTGAAACAGGTTTTGGGAGGCGCCCTAGGGTGGGGCTGAGGGTGTTGAACAGCGGCTGCTATCACTTGCCCAAGGGCATGGGTGGAGTCAATATGTCTGCAAATTTTGAGATAATCATGCAGGGACTTATCTCTGTGGGACATGAGAGCATCCTGACAATATTTATTAGCATTCTCAAAGGCTATATGCTTAATTACTGGCATTGCTGGTTCCACGTTACCAAAGATCTTAGTAGCAACCTGCATAATACGGTCCACAAATTCTTGAAAAGGTTCTGTAGGGCCTTGCAAGACCTTGGAAAGCTGGTCTCCTGTATTAGCATTAGGCAAGGCCTTCCAGGCTCCAAGGGCTGCATTTGCTATCTGTGCATAAACTCCTAGGTCATAATTAACTTGTTGTTGGATGCCCTCAAAAGGTCCAGTGCCAGTAAGCATTTCAAGGCTTCGATCTGCGTGTCCCCCAGCCTCGTTCTGCTCAGCAAAAAATCTGCACCTATCTTGAAAATCCCCTTTCCATAGGAGAAAGTCACCACCATCGAGAGCAGAGCGGCACAATTGCATCCAATCACTAGGAGTAAGATTCAAACTCGAAAAGGATTCTATGAGTGCAAGAGTAAAGGGTGCCTGGGCACCATAATCTTTAACAGCCTGCTTTACATTTTTGAGGTCTTTAAATTGAAGGGGCTGATGCTCCCGGCGAGGGGGACCCCCTCGAACTGGGACCTCTATTACAGGGAAGCATCGAACCCCACCCACCGGCTGATCAGTGAGGCCGTCATTCCATGGCCGTGTGGGGTAATTATTGGGTGAATGGCCCGCAGCTTCCTCCTCAGGAGGAGCGGTAGGGGTCACAAAATTAGGGGTATATGGTGGTGGTCTTGAACTGGACAATTTGCCAGAGGAACATGCACCTATTCCTGCTTTCTTTAACTTTCTTTTAATGTCCCTAATTTCCCGCTTTAAGAAAACCTTCTCTTTATCCTTAATTTTCCGCTTTAAGAAAACCTCCTCATCTCGTTTGTCCTCACTCTCTTCCGAGGAAGAGGCCTCGTTCTCATCTGAAGAAGAGGATTCGGTCTCCTCTAAAGAAGAGACCTCACTCTCCTCTAAAGAGGTCTCACTCGGGGTGGTCTCACTTGAGGCCGCCTCATTCCAGGCTTCCAAGGACCGTAGAACTTCCCACCCCTGGATTGCTTCAAAAGTAGTCTGTACTTCTCTTAACTGTCTCTCAACTTTCACTTTATCAGTAAATAATGAATCCCGGACTAAGCGCCACAAAGAAAAGTTAACAATGGGGAAATTATCTGGGTCTTTTTGTAAACAGGATTGTAAATTGGCCTTAACCTGTTCCCAATCGGGAATATTCAAGTTGCCTGAAACAATAAACCAAGGACTACTAAATTGAATGGCTTTAACAAAATTTCTAATCATTTTAAATTTAACTGGCATCCCCAGTTGACGTAGAAGTTCTTCAAGCTTGGTGGCCAATTTATCCCGCGAGAAGGCAGAACCCATTTTATCGTCCTTTTCAAAGGATAAATTAAACACCAAGACCTAACTATACTTCAAAATAAATCTAAAACCTGACTATACTTCAAAATAAATCGAAAACTTAAAAAATAAATCCAAAACCTAGTTATATTTCAAAATAAGTCTAAAACCTAACTCTATTTCAAAATAAATCCAAAACCTGACTATATTTCAAAATGAACCTCCCTCTCCTACCAGTTTAGGAGAGACTTACAATACGTCCCACTTACCTGAATCAGCTGGCCAGACTCTTGGGACGACCCTTCGTCGTATCCTCTCTTTCTCAATCTCGGTGGGAACCTCCAGATGTTGGGAACGCCCTCGTCGCCACGTAATCCGAGCCGAGCGGAGGGACTAGGGTTGCAACGCAGACAACGCAGAGAGACAAGACAAGGCAACACGCAGTACACCGAATGCCGATCGATGACAGATTGATCTTTATTGCAACTCCAGACTTTCTTTTATACTCTGCTTAGCTCCTCCCAGTAGTGGCCACCGTAAATCCCTTCAGTTCCTCCCAGTGTTTATCCAATCCTCTAGTGGCCACCCTAAATCCCTTGAGTTTTATCCAATCCCTTGGCAGATAACTTGACAATAGGAAGCAGGAACTTGCGGTTAAGCCAGTGGCTATATGTATCAGGCCAAAATTACCAATCCTGTTATGCTCTGAGAAACAAGCTAAGCTGTGGAGTTAATCCTTGGGAGACCGGGGCCTGCAGTTCTGCATTCTGCATTCTGCATTCTGAGTTCTGAGTTTCTAGTTCTCAACACTGAGTTCTGATTTTTGAGTTTTGAGTTCCGGGTTGGGAATTGTGGTTCTGAATACTGAGCTCTAATTTCTGAACTCTGCGTTCTGAATTTAGAATTCTGAGTTCTGCATTCAGATTCTGATTTCTGAGTGCTACATTCTAAAGTCTGAATTGTAACATCTGAGTTCTGAGTACTACGTTCTAAGGGCTGAGTTCTGAATTGGAAATTCTGAGTTCTGCGTTCTGAGTTCTGAACACTAAGCTGTGAATTCTGAATTCAGAATTCGAGTTTGGGAATTCTGAGTTCTGTATTCTGATATCTGCATTCTGAGATTTGAGTTTGAAGCTGTACATTCTGAGTGCTCAATTTCGAATACTGAATTTGGAGTTCTAATTTCTGAGTTCTGAATTAAGAGTTCTGAGTTCTGAATTCTGACTTGTGATTTCTGAGTTCTGAATTCCGCATTGATTACTGAGTTCCGATTTCTGAGTCCTGAATTCTGAATTGTGATCACAGAGTTCTGAGTTCTGTCTTCTGAATCCTAAGTTCGAAATGATGAGCTTTGAGTTCTGAATTCTGCATTGAATACTGAGTTCTGAGTTCTGACTTCAGAATTCTGAGCACTGAGATCTGTATTATGAGCTCTGAAAGCTGAGTTCTGAGTTCTAAATTATAAGTTCTGAATTCAGACTTCTGATTGCTGAGTTTTGAAACCTGCCTTCTGAGTTCCAAAATCTGAGTTCTGAGTTCTAACTTCTGAATTCTGAGTCCGGATCTCTGAATTCTGCGTTTTGATGTCTGAGGTCTGAATTCAGGGTTGCGAAATCTGATTCTGAATACGGATTCTTCGTTCTGTGTTGGCAACGCCCGCCTCGCCACGTACCCCGAGCCGAGCGGAGGGACTAGGGTTGCAACGCAGACAACGCAGAGAGACAAGACAAGGCAACACGCAGTACACCAAATGCCGATCGATGACAGATTGATCTTTATTGCAACTCCAGACTTTCTTTTATACTCTGCTTAGCTCCTCCCAGTAGTGGCCACCCTAAATCCCTTCAGTTCCTCCCAGTGTTTATCCAATCCTCTAGTGGCCACCCTAAATCCCTTGAGTTTTATCCAATCCCTTGGCAGATAACTTGACAATAGGAAGCAGGAACTTGCGGTTAAGCCAGTGGCTATATGTATCAGGCCAAAATTACCAATCCTGTTATGCTCTGAGAAACAAGCTAAGCTGTGGAGTTAATCCTTGGGAGACCGGGGCCTGCATGTCCCCCTTTTTTTGTTTTTTTAATGGACGCCTGTCTTAGGTTGTCTAGCAGTCAGTTGACGCCTTACCCGTCATGGGGAGCCCCACCTGGGGAATCCCTGTCTTAGGTTGGTCATCAGCGCTGCCAGATCTTGCCCGTCTCTGGCTGCCCATCACACCATGTTCAGCACTAGGGTTTTCCACAGCTAAAGCCATCATGGTTTGTCAAATAATGACCTGTTCCCAGGCTTATTGCCTGCATAGGCGGCAAAGAAGAGTAAACAGTACTGCAATCATGGCTACGACCATCAGCCCCATGGCCAAGATTCCGCTTTGTTCCTAAAGCATCCATGCTGCCAGTTAAATGCCATTTCACAGGGGTAACACATATATGATGGTAAATCGGGGAGCAGCTGGAGATCCCATGGGCAGGATATCAGGAAGTTGCACCACTGCTGTCAGGGTCTCCTATCCTGCAAGAACATCATTAGGAGTGGGATCATGTTGAGTTGGAGCCAAGGAGATTTGTCGTGTAAGTCTCTCAGGAACCCATCTAGGTGTTTCTTCATCCTGGGGAAAAACACAAACGGAGCTTCGCCCCCACGTTAGTACTGGATCTGGTCCTCGCCATTTATTTGTGGCCAGATCTTTCCATTTTACTTGGCCTTTATTCTCATTAGCAGGGCGAAGCCAATGGCGCTCTGCAGGAGCTACATCATTAGTGACAGTTAAAAAATTTAACACATAGATGGCAGATGCCAGTAAGGAATGGGGTGAGCTGCAATGCTCAGCCACATCCCCCTTCTTTATTTTTTCTAAATAAACTTTAAGGGTGCGGTTAGCACGTTCAACAATGGCTTGACCCTGAGGATTATAAGGAATGCCTGTTTTGTGAGTTATATTAAAATCTTGGCAGAACTTCTCAAAACCTTGGCTAACATAGGCCGGTCCATTATCGGTCTTAATTTGTTTGGGGACGCCCATATAGGCAAAGGCCTGTAAACAGTGGGCTTTAACATCTTTTAATTTCTCTCCTGAATGAGCGGAGGCATATATTACATGGGAATAGGTATCAACTGAAACATGCACATATTGAAGTTTTCCAAAGGAAGGGATGTGGGTAACATCCATTTGCCACACATGATTGGGCAATAACCCTCTGGGATTAACCCCTAGGGATGGGACAGAACAATATTGAGCGCAGACTTCACAATTGGTGACAATCTGGGTGGCTTGTTCTCTAGTCACCTTAGCATGTAATCTCAGGGAAGCTGCATTGAGATGGAACCTTTTATGAAGGCGCACTGCCTGTTCATAAGGGTCCATGGTCAGGGATATGTGCAACACCTGAGTCAACGAATCTGCCCATACATTACCCTCGCTTAGGGGGCCAGGCAAGGAGGTATGCGCTCTTATATGCCCAACAAATAAGGGACAAGTGCGCTGCCAAATCTGCTGCTGTAATTGTAAAAGAAGCAAATAAACTGAGGAGGTAGGGGCTATATAGGCTGTGGTTTCTAAAGGTAAAACAACATGAGCCACATAGCAGCTATCTGTGTATAAATTCAGGGGCTCATCATGATAAATTTGAAGGGCAAAAAGAACAGCGGCTATTTCGGCGGCTTGAGCTGATTTGTGAGAGATGGAAACAGCCTGTTCTTCATGTCCAGAAACTATAGCAGCCTTGCCTTTAGCCGACCCATCAGTAAAAACCACACGAGCTCCTAATATGGGTTGTTGTCTAATTATTTTTGGAAAAACAACTGGATGTCTTTTAAAAAACTGTACTAAGCGATGGGAAGGATAATGATTAATTAACTGAGAAGAAACCGTGGCACAAAAGACAGACCAATCATCAATATTATTCTGCAACCATACCACCTGTTGGGAATCATAGGGGATGGAGATGAAATCAGGATATTTTCCAAAAATTTGCAGGCTGATCTTACATGCCTTATACAACAGAGATACAACAGCAGTGGGATATGATTGCACAATTTGTCCAGTGGATGCTGGGGAGTGGACCCAATATATAGGTCCAGTCTGCCAAAACACTGCTGTAGGCGCATGATTGGAAGGAAAGACCAACAACCGCATTGGTGCCTTATAATCCACATAATTAACATGAGCATTATGAATGGCCTGCTCGACTAACTGCAGACATTCCCTGCCTTCTTTGGACAATTGTCTGGGTGAGGAAGGATCTGGATCACCTTTAAGAATATCAAAAAGTGGCTTGAGTTGCCCAGTGGAAATATGCAAAATTGGTCGGATCCAGTTAATATCACCCAACAAACTCTGCAGATCATTCAAAGTCTTCACATCACTTAATCTGATGGTCAAATTCTGAGGGGTGACACCAGTTGGTAAAAGTTGATGGCCTAAATACTGATAAGGAAAATCTGTCTGAATTTTATTCGGGGCAACAATCAACCCAGCTGTGGCTAAAGCCTGATAAATACATTGTGCTGCTGAGGACAGAATGGAACGGGTTTCAGCTGCAATCAAAAGATCATCCATATAATGGATTAAATAAATATTTGGAAATTGTGATCTAATTCCTTTTAAGGCCTTATCCACATATATCTGACAAATGGTAGGGCTGTTCATCATCCCTTGTGGGAGCACGACCCAATGGAAACGTTGGGAAGGGGCCTTTAAATTGATGGATGGTAAGGTAAAGGCAAAACGTGGAGCATCTTCCGGGTGCAAGGGAATGGAGAAAAAGCAGTCTTTTAAATCTAACACAAGCATATGCCAATCTTTTGGTATTCCCACAGGAGATGGCAAACCAGGTTGCGTGGCCCCCATAGGGGCCATGACGGCATTTACTGCACGTAAATCTTGTAAAAGCCTCCATTTATTATTTTTCTTTTTAATAACAAAAATTGGGGTGTTCCAAGGAGAGGTGGATGGAACAATATGTCCAGCCTCAAGCTGTTCCTTTACCAATTCAATTGCAGCCTCTAATTTTTCACTTGAAAGGGGCCATTGTTCAACCCAAACTGGTTCATCTGTTTTCCATGTTAATTTAATGGGTTCCACTAACTGACGAGGCTGCTCTACAATGGCCCCTGCGAAAAATGTCCTAACCCTGTCACAGACTGGTTGGGGGTCACCTTGAAGATGTCTGCCCAAACCTTTTCCAGGAAAGTATCCCTGTCTATTAAGCATATTTGGCATAGGCTGAGAGGTCAATACAACATTCATGGCACTCAACAAATCTCGTCCCCACAGATTGATAGGAATATGTGGTAAGACATACGGCTGGAAAACTCCTGAATGCCCTTCTTGATCCTTCCACCTTAACAACCTGGCACTTTTCTGTGGCTGAGAAGTTCCTATCCCTTGGAGAACGGTTGGGGTGGCCTCTAATGGCCAGGAACTTGGCCACTGTGCCTGGGATATAACTGTACTGTCAGCCCCGGTATCAAGTAAACCTGTGAATTTTCTCCCTTCTATCTCTAACTGTAAGGTGGGTCGGGTTTGCATGTCGGAGACCCAACATGCCAAGGGGCCAGAATGTCCAAATCCTCCTTGTCTATCTCTCTTAAGAATGGGGTTGTCAGTTGGAACCTTGGGGATCAAGATTAGCTGGGCAAATCTAGCTCCTGGTGGAATGATTATAGTGCCTTTGGCTGATTCTGCCATGACTTCTATTTCTGCAGGGGTATCCTCATCTATCACTCCTGGTAGTACCCTGATTCCATCCATAGTAGCACCACTTCTTCCTAGGATCAGGCCCAAGGTATTCTTAGGTAAGGGGCCCCTGACTCCTGTTTTTATCCGTTGGGGTCCCAGGAGCGGGGTCAATACCTCTCCAGAGGTGGCACAGAGGTCCAGTCCTGCGCTACCTGGTGTTGCTCTGAGGAGGGTTGAAATGTCTGTGCTCCTCGCCGTGGGAGAGGGACTCTGGAAGGAGTCTGCGCTGTTCCGGAAGTTACAGGTGTCTGCTGGGCTCCGTACACCTGAGGTTGGGGGGCCCGGAGCGGGCCCCTGACCCCGTTTCCCGATAGGGGATTGCCTTGGGTATCATATCTGGACCTACAATCACTGCTCCAATGATAGCCTTTATGGCATCTTGGACAAAGATCTGGGGCCTGCAAGGATTGTGGGGGTGATCTTCCTTGTCGCAGAATTTTGGGGCACTGTTTTTTAAAATGTCCAGGCTGTCCACATCTGAAACAGGTTTTGGGAGGCGCCCTAGGGTGGGGCTGAGGGTGTTGAACAGCGGCTGCTATCACTTGCCCAAGGGCATGGGTGGAGTCAATATGTCTGCAAATTTTGAGATAATCATGCAGGGACTTATCTCTGTGGGACATGAGAGCATCCTGACAATATTTATTAGCATTCTCAAAGGCTATATGCTTAATTACTGGCATTGCTGGTTCCACGTTACCAAAGATCTTAGTAGCAACCTGCATAATACGGTCCACAAATTCTTGAAAAGGTTCTGTAGGGCCTTGCAAGACCTTGGAAAGCTGGTCTCCTGTATTAGCATTAGGCAAGGCCTTCCAGGCTCCAAGGGCTGCATTTGCTATCTGTGCATAAACTCCTAGGTCATAATTAACTTGTTGTTGGATGCCCTCAAAAGGTCCAGTGCCAGTAAGCATTTCAAGGCTTCGATCTGCGTGTCCCCCAGCCTCGTTCTGCTCAGCAAAAAATCTGCACCTATCTTGAAAATCCCCTTTCCATAGGAGAAAGTCACCACCATCGAGAGCAGAGCGGCACAATTGCATCCAATCACTAGGAGTAAGATTCAAACTCGAAAAGGATTCTATGAGTGCAAGAGTAAAGGGTGCCTGGGCACCATAATCTTTAACAGCCTGCTTTACATTTTTGAGGTCTTTAAATTGAAGGGGCTGATGCTCCCGGCGAGGGGGACCCCCTCGAACTGGGACCTCTATTACAGGGAAGCATCGAACCCCACCCACCGGCTGATCAGTGAGGCCGTCATTCCATGGCCGTGTGGGGTAATTATTGGGTGAATGGCCCGCAGCTTCCTCCTCAGGAGGAGCGGTAGGGGTCACAAAATTAGGGGTATATGGTGGTGGTCTTGAACTGGACAATTTGCCAGAGGAACATGCACCTATTCCTGCTTTCTTTAACTTTCTTTTAATGTCCCTAATTTCCCGCTTTAAGAAAACCTTCTCTTTATCCTTAATTTTCCGCTTTAAGAAAACCTCCTCATCTCGTTTGTCCTCACTCTCTTCCGAGGAAGAGGCCTCGTTCTCATCTGAAGAAGAGGATTCGGTCTCCTCTAAAGAAGAGACCTCACTCTCCTCTAAAGAGGTCTCACTCGGGGTGGTCTCACTTGAGGCCGCCTCATTCCAGGCTTCCAAGGACCGTAGAACTTCCCACCCCTGGATTGCTTCAAAAGTAGTCTGTACTTCTCTTAACTGTCTCTCAACTTTCACTTTATCAGTAAATAATGAATCCCGGACTAAGCGCCACAAAGAAAAGTTAACAATGGGGAAATTATCTGGGTCTTTTTGTAAACAGGATTGTAAATTGGCCTTAACCTGTTCCCAATCGGGAATATTCAAGTTGCCTGAAACAATAAACCAAGGACTACTAAATTGAATGGCTTTAACAAAATTTCTAATCATTTTAAATTTAACTGGCATCCCCAGTTGACGTAGAAGTTCTTCAAGCTTGGTGGCCAATTTATCCCGCGAGAAGGCAGAACCCATTTTATCGTCCTTTTCAAAGGATAAATTAAACACCAAGACCTAACTATACTTCAAAATAAATCTAAAACCTGACTATACTTCAAAATAAATCGAAAACTTAAAAAATAAATCCAAAACCTAGTTATATTTCAAAATAAGTCTAAAACCTAACTCTATTTCAAAATAAATCCAAAACCTGACTATATTTCAAAATGAACCTCCCTCTCCTACCAGTTTAGGAGAGACTTACAATACGTCCCACTTACCTGAATCAGCTGGCCAGACTCTTGGGACGACCCTTCGTCGTATCCTCTCTTTCTCAATCTCGGTGGGAACCTCCAGATGTTGGGAACGCCCTCGTCGCCACGTAATCCGAGCCGAGCGGAGGGACTAGGGTTGCAACGCAGACAACGCAGAGAGACAAGACAAGGCAACACGCAGTACACCGAATGCCGATCGATGACAGATGGATCTTTATTGCAACTCCAGACTTTCTTTTATACTCTGCTTAGCTCCTCCCAGTAGTGGCCACCCTAAATCCCTTCAGTTCCTCCCAGTGTTTATCCAATCCTCTAGTGGCCACCCTAAATCCCTTGAGTTTTATCCAATCCCTTGGCAGATAACTTGACAATAGGAAGCAGGAACTTGCGGTTAAGCCAGTGGCTATATGTATCAGGCCAAAATTACCAATCCTGTTATGCTCTGAGAAACAAGCTAAGCTGTGGAGTTAATCCTTGGGAGACCGGGGCCTGCAGTTCTGCATTCTGCATTCTGCATTCTGAGTTCTGAGTTTCTAGTTCTCAACACTGAGTTCTGATTTTTGAGTTTTGAGTTCCGGGTTGGGAATTGTGGTTCTGAATACTGAGCTCTAATTTCTGAACTCTGCGTTCTGAATTTAGAATTCTGAGTTCTGCATTCAGATTCTGATTTCTGAGTGCTACATTCTAAAGTCTGAATTGTAACATCTGAGTTCTGAGTACTACGTTCTAAGGGCTGAGTTCTGAATTGGAAATTCTGAGTTCTGCGTTCTGAGTTCTGAACACTAAGCTGTGAATTCTGAATTCAGAATTCGAGTTTGGGAATTCTGAGTTCTGTATTCTGATATCTGCATTCTGAGATTTGAGTTTGAAGCTGTACATTCTGAGTGCTCAATTTCGAATACTGAATTTGGAGTTCTAATTTCTGAGTTCTGAATTAAGAGTTCTGAGTTCTGAATTCTGACTTGTGATTTCTGAGTTCTGAATTCCGCATTGATTACTGAGTTCCGATTTCTGAGTCCTGAATTCTGAATTGTGATCACAGAGTTCTGAGTTCTGTCTTCTGAATCCTAAGTTCGAAATGATGAGCTTTGAGTTCTGAATTCTGCATTGAATACTGAGTTCTGAGTTCTGACTTCAGAATTCTGAGCACTGAGATCTGTATTATGAGCTCTGAAAGCTGAGTTCTGAGTTCTAAATTATAAGTTCTGAATTCAGACTTCTGATTGCTGAGTTTTGAAACCTGCCTTCTGAGTTCCAAAATCTGAGTTCTGAGTTCTAACTTCTGAATTCTGAGTCCGGATCTCTGAATTCTGCGTTTTGATGTCTGAGGTCTGAATTCAGGGTTGCGAAATCTGATTCTGAATACGGATTCTTCGTTCTGCATTCTGCATTCTGCGTTTGAGTTTCTAGTTCTCAACACTGAGTTCTGATTTTTGAGTTTTGAGTTCCGGGTTGGGAATTGTGGTTCTGAATACTGAGCTCTAATTTCTGAACTCTGCGTTCTGAATTTAGAATTCTGAGTTCTGCATTCAGATTCTGATTTCTGAGTGCTACATTCTAAAGTCTGAATTGTAACATCTGAGTTCTGAGTACTACGTTCTAAGGGCTGAGTTCTGAATTGGAAATTCTGAGTTCTGCGTTCTGAGTTCTGAACACTAAGCTGTGAATTCTGAATTCAGAATTCGAGTTTGGGAATTCTGAGTTCTGTATTCTGATATCTGCATTCTGAGATTTGAGTTTGAAGCTGTACATTCTGAGTGCTCAATTTCGAATACTGAATTTGGAGTTCTAATTTCTGAGTTCTGAATTAAGAGTTCTGAGTTCTGAATTCTGACTTGTGATTTCTGAGTTCTGAATTCCGCATTGATTACTGAGTTCCGATTTCTGAGTCCTGAATTCTGAATTGTGATCACAGAGTTCTGAGTTCTGTCTTCTGAATCCTAAGTTCGAAATGATGAGCTTTGAGTTCTGAATTCTGCATTGAATACTGAGTTCTGAGTTCTGACTTCAGAATTCTGAGCACTGAGATCTGTATTATGAGCTCTGAAAGCTGAGTTCTGAGTTCTAAATTATAAGTTCTGAATTCAGACTTCTGATTGCTGAGTTTTGAAACCTGCCTTCTGAGTTCCAAAATCTGAGTTCTGAGTTCTAACTTCTGAATTCTGAGTCCGGATCTCTCAATTCTGCGTTTTGATGTCTGAGGTCTGAATTCAGGGTTGCGAAATCTGATTCTGAATACGGATTCTTCGTTCTGCATTCTGCATTCTGCGTTTGAGTTTCTAGTTCTCAACACTGAGTTCTGATTTTTGAGTTTTGAGTTCCGGGTTGGGAATTGTGGTTCTGAATACTGAGCTCTAATTTCTGAACTCTGCGTTCTGAATTTAGAATTCTGAGTTCTGCATTCAGATTCTGATTTCTGAGTGCTACATTCTAAAGTCTGAATTGTAACATCTGAGTTCTGAGTACTACGTTCTAAGGGCTGAGTTCTGAATTGGAAATTCTGAGTTCTGCGTTCTGAGTTCTGAACACTAAGCTGTGAATTCTGAATTCAGAATTCGAGTTTGGGAATTCTGAGTTCTGTATTCTGATATCTGCATTCTGAGATTTGAGTTTGAAGCTGTACATTCTGAGTGCTCAATTTCGAATACTGAATTTGGAGTTCTAATTTCTGAGTTCTGAATTAAGAGTTCTGAGTTCTGAATTCTGACTTGTGATTTCTGAGTTCTGAATTCCGCATTGATTACTGAGTTCCGATTTCTGAGTCCTGAATTCTGAATTGTGATCACAGAGTTCTGAGTTCTGTCTTCTGAATCCTAAGTTCGAAATGATGAGCTTTGAGTTCTGAATTCTGCATTGAATACTGAGTTCTGAGTTCTGACTTCAGAATTCTGAGCACTGAGATCTGTATTATGAGCTCTGAAAGTTGAGTTCTGAGTTCTAAATTATAAGTTCTGAATTCAGACTTCTGATTGCTGAGTTTTGAAACCTGCCTTCTGAGTTCCAAAATCTGAGTTCTGAGTTCTAACTTCTGAATTCTGAGTCCGGATCTCTCAATTCTGCGTTTTGATGTCTGAGGTCTGAATTCAGGGTTGCGAAATCTGATTCTGAATACGGATTCTTCGTTCTGCATTCTGCATTCTGCGTTTGAGTTTCTAGTTCTCAACACTGAGTTCTGATTTTTGAGTTTTGAGTTCCGGGTTGGGAATTGTGGTTCTGAATACTGAGCTCTAATTTCTGAACTCTGCGTTCTGAATTTAGAATTCTGAGTTCTGCATTCAGATTCTGATTTCTGAGTGCTACATTCTAAAGTCTGAATTGTAACATCTGAGTTCTGAGTACTACGTTCTAAGGGCTGAGTTCTGAATTGGAAATTCTGAGTTCTGCGTTCTGAGTTCTGAACACTAAGCTGTGAATTCTGAATTCAGAATTCGAGTTTGGGAATTCTGAGTTCTGTATTCTGATATCTGCATTCTGAGATTTGAGTTTGAAGCTGTACATTCTGAGTGCTCAATTTCGAATACTGAATTTGGAGTTCTAATTTCTGAGTTCTGAATTAAGAGTTCTGAGTTCTGAATTCTGACTTGTGATTTCTGAGTTCTGAATTCCGCATTGATTACTGAGTTCCGATTTCTGAGTCCTGAATTCTGAATTGTGATCACAGAGTTCTGAGTTCTGTCTTCTGAATCCTAAGTTCGAAATGATGAGCTTTGAGTTCTGAATTCTGCATTGAATACTGAGTTCTGAGTTCTGACTTCAGAATTCTGAGCACTGAGATCTGTATTATGAGCTCTGAAAGTTGAGTTCTGAGTTCTAAATTATAAGTTCTGAATTCAGACTTCTGATTGCTGAGTTTTGAAACCTGCCTTCTGAGTTCCAAAATCTGAGTTCTGAGTTCTAACTTCTGAATTCTGAGTCCGGATCTCTGAATTCTGCGTTTTGATGTCTGAGGTCTGAACTGAGGGTTGCGAAATCTGATTCTGAATACGGATTCTTCGTTCTGCATTCTGCATTCTGCGTTTGAGTTTCTAGTTCTCAACACTGAGTTCTGATTTTTGAGTTTTGAGTTCCGGGTTGGGAATTGTGGTTCTGAATACTGAGCTCTAATTTCTGAACTCTGCGTTCTGAATTTAGAATTCTGAGTTCTGCATTCAGATTCTGATTTCTGAGTGCTACATTCTAAATTCTGAATTGTAACATCTGAGTTCTGAGTACTACGTTCTAAGGGCTGAGTTCTGAATTGGAAATTCTGAGTTCTGCGTTCTGAGTTCTGAACACTAAGCTGTGAATTCTGAATTCAGAATTCGAGTTTGGGAATTCTGAGTTCTGTATTCTGATATCTGCATTCTGAGATTTGAGTTTGAAGCTGTACATTCTGAGTGCTCAATTTCGAATACTGAATTTGGAGTTCTAATTTCTGAGTTCTGAATTAAGAGTTCTGAGTTCTGAATTCTGACTTGTGATTTCTGAGTTCTGAATTCCGCATTGATTACTGAGTTCCGATTTCTGAGTCCTGAATTCTGAATTGTGAT
The DNA here is from genome assembly GCF_030435755.1 of Ochotona princeps. Classification (NCBI taxonomy): domain Eukaryota; kingdom Metazoa; phylum Chordata; class Mammalia; order Lagomorpha; family Ochotonidae; genus Ochotona; species Ochotona princeps. Next base: position 2,529,416 of record NC_080866.1, on the reverse strand, counting down.
CACAGAGTTCTGAGTTCTGTCTTCTGAATCCTAAGTTCGAAATGATGAGCTTTGAGTTCTGAATTCTGCATTGAATACTGAGTTCTGAGTTCTGACTTCAGAATTCTGAGCACTGAGATCTGTATTATGAGCTCTGAAAGTTGAGTTCTGAGTTCTAAATTATAAGTTCTGAATTCAGACTTCTGATTGCTGAGTTTTGAAACCTGCCTTCTGAGTTCCAAAATCTGAGTTCTGAGTTCTAACTTCTGAATTCTGAGTCCGGATCTCTGAATTCTGCGTTTTGATGTCTGAGGTCTGAATTGAGGGTTGCGAAATCTGATTCTGAATACGGATTCTTCGTTCTGCATTCTGCATTCTGCGTTTGAGTTTCTAGTTCTCAACACTGAGTTCTGATTTTTGAGTTTTGAGTTCCGGGTTGGGAATTGTGGTTCTGAATACTGAGCTCTAATTTCTGAACTCTGCGTTCTGAATTTAGAATTCTGAGTTCTGCATTCAGATTCTGATTTCTGAGTGCTACATTCTAAAGTCTGAATTGTAACATCTGAGTTCTGAGTACTACGTTCTAAGGGCTGAGTTCTGAATTGGAAATTCTGAGTTCTGCGTTCTGAGTTCTGAACACTAAGCTGTGAATTCTGAATTCAGAATTCGAGTTTGGGAATTCTGAGTTCTGTATTCTGATATCTGCATTCTGAGATTTGAGTTTGAAGCTGTACATTCTGAGTGCTCAATTTCGAATACTGAATTTGGAGTTCTAATTTCTGAGTTCTGAATTAAGAGTTCTGAGTTCTGAATTCTGACTTGTGATTTCTGAGTTCTGAATTCCGCATTGATTACTGAGTTCCGATTTCTGAGTCCTGAATTCTGAATTGTGATCACAGAATTCTGAGTTCTGGCTTCTGAATCCTAAGTTCGAAATGATGAGCTTTGAGTTCTGAATTCTGTATTGAATACTGAGTTCTGAGTTCTGACTTCAGAATTCTGAGCACTGAGATCTGTATTATGAGCTCTGAAAGCTGAGTTCTGAGTTCTAAATTATAAGTTCTGAATTCAGACTTCTGATTGCTGAGTTTTGAAACCTGCCTTCTGAGTTCCAAAATCTGAGTTCTGAGTTCTAACTTCTGAATTCTGAGTCCGGATCTCTGAATTCTGCGTTTTGATGTCTGAGGTCTGAACTGAGGGTTGCGAAATCTGATTCTGAATACGGATTCTTCGTTCTGCATTCTGCATTCTGCGTTTGAGTTTCTAGTTCTCAACACTGAGTTCTGATTTTTGAGTTTTGAGTTCCGGGTTGGGAATTGTGGTTCTGAATACTGAGCTCTAATTTCTGAACTCTGCGTTCTGAATTTAGAATTCTGAGTTCTGCATTCAGATTCTGATTTCTGAGTGCTACATTCTAAAGTCTGAATTGTAACATCTGAGTTCTGAGTACTACGTTCTAAGGGCTGAGTTCTGAATTGGAAATTCTGAGTTCTGCGTTCTGAGTTCTGAACACTAAGCTGTGAATTCTGAATTCAGAATTCGAGTTTGGGAATTCTGAGTTCTGTATTCTGATATCTGCATTCTGAGATTTGAGTTTGAAGCTGTACATTCTGAGTGCTCAATTTCGAATACTGAATTTGGAGTTCTAATTTCTGAGTTCTGAATTAAGAGTTCTGAGTTCTGAATTCTGACTTGTGATTTCTGAGTTCTGAATTCCGCATTGATTACTGAGTTCCGATTTCTGAGTCCTGAATTCTGAATTGTGATCACAGAGTTCTGAGTTCTGTCTTCTGAATCCTAAGTTCGAAATGATGAGCTTTGAGTTCTGAATTCTGCATTGAATACTGAGTTCTGAGTTCTGACTTCAGAATTCTGAGCACTGAGATCTGTATTATGAGCTCTGAAAGTTGAGTTCTGAGTTCTAAATTATAAGTTCTGAATTCAGACTTCTGATTGCTGAGTTTTGAAACCTGCCTTCTGAGTTCCAAAATCTGAGTTCTGAGTTCTAACTTCTGAATTCTGAGTCCGGATCTCTGAATTCTGCGTTTTGATGTCTGAGGTCTGAACTGAGGGTTGCGAAATCTGATTCTGAATACGGATTCTTCGTTCTGCATTCTGCATTCTGAGTTCTGAGTTTCTAGTTCTCAACACTGAGTTCTGATTTTTGAGTTTTGAGTTCCGGGTTGGGAATTGTGGTTCTGAATACTGAGCTCTAATTTCTGAACTCTGCGTTCTGAATGTAGAATTCTGAGTTCTGCATTCAGATTCTGATTTCTGAGTGCTACATTCTAAAGTCTGAATTGTAACATCTGAGTTCTGAGTACTACGTTCTAAGGGCTGAGTTCTGAATTGGAAATTCTGAGTTCTGCGTTCTGAGTTCTGAACACTAAGCTGTGAATTCTGAATTCAGAATTCGAGTTTGGGAATTCTGAGTTCTGTATTCTGATATCTGCATTCTGAGATTTGAGTTTGAAGCTGTACATTCTGAGTGCTCAATTTCGAATACTGAATTTGGAGTTCTAATTTCTGAGTTCTGAATTAAGAGTTCTGAGTTCTGAATTCTGACTTGTGATTTCTGAGTTCTGAATTCCGCATTGATTACTGAGTTCCGATTTCTGAGTCCTGAATTCTGAATTGTGATCACAGAGTTCTGAGTTCTGTCTTCTGAATCCTAAGTTCGAAATGATGAGCTTTGAGTTCTGAATTCTGTATTGAATACTGAGTTCTGAGTTCTGACTTCAGAATTCTGAGCACTGAGATCTGTATTATGAGCTCTGAAAGCTGAGTTCTGAGTTCTAAATTGTAAGTTCTGAATTCAGACTTCTGATTGCTGAGTTTTGAAACCTGCCTTCTGAGTTCCAAAATCTGAGTTCTGAGTTCTAAATTCTGAATTCTGAGTCCGGATCTCTGAATTCTGCGTTTTGATGTCTGAGGTCTGAATTGAGGGTTGCGAAATCTGATTCTGAATACGGATTCTTCGTTCTGCATTCTGCATTCTGAGTTCTGAGTTTCTAGTTCTCAACACTGAGTTCTGATTTTTGAGTTTTGAGTTCCGGGTTGGGAATTGTGGTTCTGAATACTGAGCTCTAATTTCTGAACTCTGCGTTCTGAATTTAGAATTCTGAGTTCTGCATTCAGATTCTGATTTCTGAGTGCTACATTCTAAATTCTGAATTGTAACATCTGAGTTCTGAGTACTACGTTCTAAGGGCTGAGTTCTGAATTGGAAATTCTGAGTTCTGCGTTCTGAGTTCTGAACACTAAGCTGTGAATTCTGAATTCAGAATTCGAGTTTGGGAATTCTGAGTTCTGTATTCTGATATCTGCATTCTGAGATTTGAGTTTGAAGCTGTACATTCTGAGTGCTCAATTTCGAATACTGAATTTGGAGTTCTAATTTCTGAGTTCTGAATTAAGAGTTCTGAGTTCTGAATTCTGACTTGTGATTTCTGAGTTCTGAATTCCGCATTGATTACTGAGTTCCGATTTCTGAGTCCTGAATTCTGAATTGTGATCACAGAGTTCTGAGTTCTGTCTTCTGAATCCTAAGTTCGAAATGATGAGCTTTGAGTTCTGAATTCTGCATTGAATACTGAGTTCTGAGTTCTGACTTCAGAATTCTGAGCACTGAGATCTGTATTATGAGCTCTGAAAGCTGAGTTCTGAGTTCTAAATTATAAGTTCTGAATTCAGACTTCTGATTGCTGAGTTTTGAAACCTGCCTTCTGAGTTCCAAAATCTGAGTTCTGAGTTCTAACTTCTGAATTCTGAGTCCGGATCTCTGAATTCTGCGTTTTGATGTCTGAGGTCTGAATTGAGGGTTGCGAAATCTGATTCTGAATACGGATTCTTCGTTCTGCATTCTGCATTCTGAGTTCTGAGTTTCTAGTTCTCAACACTGAGTTCTGATTTTTGAGTTTTGAGTTCCGGGTTGGGAATTGTGGTTCTGAATACTGAGCTCTAATTTCTGAACTCTGCGTTCTGAATTTAGAATTCTGAGTTCTGCATTCAGATTCTGATTTCTGAGTGCTACATTCTAAATTCTGAATTGTAACATCTGAGTTCTGAGTACTACGTTCTAAGGGCTGAGTTCTGAATTGGAAATTCTGAGTTCTGCGTTCTGAGTTCTGAACACTAAGCTGTGAATTCTGAATTCAGAATTCGAGTTTGGGAATTCTGAGTTCTGTATTCTGATATCTGCATTCTGAGATTTGAGTTTGAAGCTGTACATTCTGAGTGCTCAATTTCGAATACTGAATTTGGAGTTCTAATTTCTGAGTTCTGAATTAAGAGTTCTGAGTTCTGAATTCTGACTTGTGATTTCTGAGTTCTGAATTCCGCATTGATTACTGAGTTCCGATTTCTGAGTCCTGAATTCTGAATTGTGATCACAGAGTTCTGAGTTCTGTCTTCTGAATCCTAAGTTCGAAATGATGAGCTTTGAGTTCTGAATTCTGCATTGAATACTGAGTTCTGAGTTCTGACTTCAGAATTCTGAGCACTGAGATCTGTATTATGAGCTCTGAAAGCTGAGTTCTGAGTTCTAAATTATAAGTTCTGAATTCAGACTTCTGATTGCTGAGTTTTGAAACCTGCCTTCTGAGTTCCAAAATCTGAGTTCTGAGTTCTAACTTCTGAATTCTGAGTCCGGATCTCTGAATTCTGTGTTTTGATGTCTGAGGTCTGAATTCAGGGTTGCGAAATCTGATTCTGAATACGGATTCTTCGTTCTGCATTCTGCATTCTGCGTTTGAGTTTCTAGTTCTCAACACTGAGTTCTGATTTTTGAGTTTTGAGTTCCGGGTTGGGAATTGTGGTTCTGAATACTGAGCTCTAATTTCTGAACTCTGCGTTCTGAATTTAGAATTCTGAGTTCTGCATTCAGATTCTGATTTCTGAGTGCTACATTCTAAATTCTGAATTGTAACATCTGAGTTCTGAGTACTACGTTCTAAGGGCTGAGTTCTGAATTGGAAATTCTGAGTTCTGCGTTCTGAGTTCTGAACACTAAGCTGTGAATTCTGAATTCAGAATTCGAGTTTGGGAATTCTGAGTTCTGTATTCTGATATCTGCATTCTGAGATTTGAGTTTGAAGCTGTACATTCTGAGTGCTCAATTTCGAATACTGAATTTGGAGTTCTAATTTCTGAGTTCTGAATTAAGAGTTCTGAGTTCTGAATTCTGACTTGTGATTTCTGAGTTCTGAATTCCGCATTGATTACTGAGTTCCGATTTCTGAGTCCTGAATTCTGAATTGTGATCACAGAGTTCTGAGTTCTGTCTTCTGAATCCTAAGTTCGAAATGATGAGCTTTGAGTTCTGAATTCTGCATTGAATACTGAGTTCTGAGTTCTGACTTCAGAATTCTGAGCACTGAGATCTGTATTATGAGCTCTGAAAGCTGAGTTCTGAGTTCTAAATTATAAGTTCTGAATTCAGACTTCTGATTGCTGAGTTTTGAAACCTGCCTTCTGAGTTCCAAAATCTGAGTTCTGAGTTCTAACTTCTGAATTCTGAGTCCGGATCTCTCAATTCTGCGTTTTGATGTCTGAGGTCTGAATTCAGGGTTGCGAAATCTGATTCTGAATACGGATTCTTCGTTCTGCATTCTGCATTCTGCGTTTGAGTTTCTAGTTCTCAACACTGAGTTCTGATTTTTGAGTTTTGAGTTCCGGGTTGGGAATTGTGGTTCTGAATACTGAGCTCTAATTTCTGAACTCTGCGTTCTGAATTTAGAATTCTGAGTTCTGCATTCAGATTCTGATTTCTGAGTGCTACATTCTAAAGTCTGAATTGTAACATCTGAGTTCTGAGTACTACGTTCTAAGGGCTGAGTTCTGAATTGGAAATTCTGAGTTCTGCGTTCTGAGTTCTGAACACTAAGCTGTGAATTCTGAATTCAGAATTCGAGTTTGGGAATTCTGAGTTCTGTATTCTGATATCTGCATTCTGAGATTTGAGTTTGAAGCTGTACATTCTGAGTGCTCAATTTCGAATACTGAATTTGGAGTTCTAATTTCTGAGTTCTGAATTAAGAGTTCTGAGTTCTGAATTCTGACTTGTGATTTCTGAGTTCTGAATTCCGCATTGATTACTGAGTTCCGATTTCTGAGTCCTGAATTCTGAATTGTGATCACAGAGTTCTGAGTTCTGTCTTCTGAATCCTAAGTTCGAAATGATGAGCTTTGAGTTCTGAATTCTGCATTGAATACTGAGTTCTGAGTTCTGACTTCAGAATTCTGAGCACTGAGATCTGTATTATGAGCTCTGAAAGTTGAGTTCTGAGTTCTAAATTATAAGTTCTGAATTCAGACTTCTGATTGCTGAGTTTTGAAACCTGCCTTCTGAGTTCCAAAATCTGAGTTCTGAGTTCTAACTTCTGAATTCTGAGTCCGGATCTCTGAATTCTGCGTTTTGATGTCTGAGGTCTGAACTGAGGGTTGCGAAATCTGATTCTGAATACGGATTCTTCGTTCTGCATTCTGCATTCTGCGTTTGAGTTTCTAGTTCTCAACACTGAGTTCTGATTTTTGAGTTTTGAGTTCCGGGTTGGGAATTGTGGTTCTGAATACTGAGCTCTAATTTCTGAACTCTGCGTTCTGAATTTAGAATTCTGAGTTCTGCATTCAGATTCTGATTTCTGAGTGCTACATTCTAAAGTCTGAATTGTAACATCTGAGTTCTGAGTACTACGTTCTAAGGGCTGAGTTCTGAATTGGAAATTCTGAGTTCTGCGTTCTGAGTTCTGAACACTAAGCTGTGAATTCTGAATTCAGAATTCGAGTTTGGGAATTCTGAGTTCTGTATTCTGATATCTGCATTCTGAGATTTGAGTTTGAAGCTGTACATTCTGAGTGCTCAATTTCGAATACTGAATTTGGAGTTCTAATTTCTGAGTTCTGAATTAAGAGTTCTGAGTTCTGAATTCTGACTTGTGATTTCTGAGTTCTGAATTCCGCATTGATTACTGAGTTCCGATTTCTGAGTCCTGAATTCTGAATTGTGATCACAGAGTTCTGAGTTCTGTCTTCTGAATCCTAAGTTCGAAATGATGAGCTTTGAGTTCTGAATTCTGCATTGAATACTGAGTTCTGAGTTCTGACTTCAGAATTCTGAGCACCGAGATCTGTATTATGAGCTCTGAAAGTTGAGTTCTGAGTTCTAAATTATAAGTTCTGAATTCAGACTTCTGATTGCTGAGTTTTGAAACCTGCCTTCTGAGTTCCAAAATCTGAGTTCTGAGTTCTAACTTCTGAATTCTGAGTCCGGATCTCTGAATTCTGCGTTTTGATGTCTGAGGTCTGAACTGAGGGTTGCGAAATCTGATTCTGAATACGGATTCTTCGTTCTGCATTCTGCATTCTGCGTTTGAGTTTCTAGTTCTCAACACTGAGTTCTGATTTTTGAGTTTTGAGTTCCGGGTTGGGAATTGTGGTTCTGAATACTGAGCTCTAATTTCTGAACTCTGCGTTCTGAATTTAGAATTCTGAGTTCTGCATTCAGATTCTGATTTCTGAGTGCTACATTCTAAAGTCTGAATTGTAACATCTGAGTTCTGAGTACTACGTTCTAAGGGCTGAGTTCTGAATTGGAAATTCTGAGTTCTGCGTTCTGAGTTCTGAACACTAAGCTGTGAATTCTGAATTCAGAATTCGAGTTTGGGAATTCTGAGTTCTGTATTCTGATATCTGCATTCTGAGATTTGAGTTTGAAGCTGTACATTCTGAGTGCTCAATTTCGAATACTGAATTTGGAGTTCTAATTTCTGAGTTCTGAATTAAGAGTTCTGAGTTCTGAATTCTGACTTGTGATTTCTGAGTTCTGAATTCCGCATTGATTACTGAGTTCCGATTTCTGAGTCCTGAATTCTGAATTGTGATCACAGAGTTCTGAGTTCTGTCTTCTGAATCCTAAGTTCGAAATGATGAGCTTTGAGTTCTGAATTCTGTATTGAATACTGAGTTCTGAGTTCTGACTTCAGAATTCTGAGCACTGAGATCTGTATTATGAGCTCTGAAAGCTGAGTTCTGAGTTCTAAATTGTAAGTTCTGAATTCAGACTTCTGATTGCTGAGTTTTGAAACCTGCCTTCTGAGTTCCAAAATCTGAGTTCTGAGTTCTAACTTCTGAATTCTGAGTCCGGATCTCTGAATTCTGCGTTTTGATGTCTGAGGTCTGAATTGAGGGTTGCGAAATCTGATTCTGAATACGGATTCTTCGTTCTGCATTCTGCATTCTGAGTTCTGAGTTTCTAGTTCTCAACACTGAGTTCTGATTTTTGAGTTTTGAGTTCCGGGTTGGGAATTGTGGTTCTGAATACTGAGCTCTAATTTCTGAACTCTGCGTTCTGAATTTAGAATTCTGAGTTCTGCATTCAGATTCTGATTTCTGAGTGCTACATTCTAAATTCTGAATTGTAACATCTGAGTTCTGAGTACTACGTTCTAAGGGCTGAGTTCTGAATTGGAAATTCTGAGTTCTGCGTTCTGAGTTCTGAACACTAAGCTGTGAATTCTGAATTCAGAATTCGAGTTTGGGAATTCTGAGTTCTGTATTCTGATATCTGCATTCTGAGATTTGAGTTTGAAGCTGTACATTCTGAGTGCTCAATTTCGAATACTGAATTTGGAGTTCTAATTTCTGAGTTCTGAATTAAGAGTTCTGAGTTCTGAATTCTGACTTGTGATTTCTGAGTTCTGAATTCCGCATTGATTACTGAGTTCCGATTTCTGAGTCCTGAATTCTGAATTGTGATCACAGAGTTCTGAGTTCTGTCTTCTGAATCCTAAGTTCGAAATGATGAGCTTTGAGTTCTGAATTCTGTATTGAATACTGAGTTCTGAGTTCTGACTTCAGAATTCTGAGCACTGAGATCTGTATTATGAGCTCTGAAAGCTGAGTTCTGAGTTCTAAATTATAAGTTCTGAGTTCAGACTTCTGATTGCTGAGTTTTGAAACCTGCCTTCTGAGTTCCAAAATCTGAGTTCTGAGTTCTAACTTCTGAATTCTGAGTCCGGATCTCTGAATTCTGCGTTTTGATGTCTGAGGTCTGAATTGAGGGTTGCGAAATCTGATTCTGAATACGGATTCTTCGTTCTGCATTCTGAGTTCTGAGTTTCTAGTTCTCAACACTGAGTTCTGATTTTTGAGTTTTGAGTTCCGGGTTGGGAATTGTGGTTCTGAATACTGAGCTCTAATTTCTGAACTCTGCGTTCTGAATTTAGAATTCTGAGTTCTGCATTCAGATTCTGATTTCTGAGTGCTACATTCTAAATTCTGAATTGTAACATCTGAGTTCTGAGTACTACGTTCTAAGGGCTGAGTTCTGAATTGGAAATTCTGAGTTCTGCGTTCTGAGTTCTGAACACTAAGCTGTGAATTCTGAATTCAGAATTCGAGTTTGGGAATTCTGAGTTCTGTATTCTGATATCTGCATTCTGAGATTTGAGTTTGAAGCTGTACATTCTGAGTGCTCAATTTCGAATACTGAATTTGGAGTTCTAATTTCTGAGTTCTGAATTAAGAGTTCTGAGTTCTGAATTCTGACTTGTGATTTCTGAGTTCTGAATTCCGCATTGATTACTGAGTTCCGATTTCTGAGTCCTGAATTCTGAATTGTGATCACAGAGTTCTGAGTTCTGTCTTCTGAATCCTAAGTTCGAAATGATGAGCTTTGAGTTCTGAATTCTGTATTGAATACTGAGTTCTGAGTTCTGACTTCAGAATTCTGAGCACTGAGATCTGTATTATGAGCTCTGAAAGCTGAGTTCTGAGTTCTAAATTATAAGTTCTGAATTCAGACTTCTGATTGCTGAGTTTTGAAACCTGCCTTCTGAGTTCCAAAATCTGAGTTCTGAGTTCTAACTTCTGAATTCTGAGTCCGGATCTCTGAATTCTGCGTTTTGATGTCTGAGGTCTGAATTGAGGGTTGCGAAATCTGATTCTGAATACGGATTCTTCGTTCTGCATTCTGCATTCTGAGTTCTGAGTTTCTAGTTCTCAACACTGAGTTCTGATTTTTGAGTTTTGAGTTCCGGGTTGGGAATTGTGGTTCTGAATACTGAGCTCTAATTTCTGAACTCTGCGTTCTGAATTTAGAATTCTGAGTTCTGCATTCAGATTCTGATTTCTGAGTGCTACATTCTAAAGTCTGAATTGTAACATCTGAGTTCTGAGTACTACGTTCTAAGGGCTGAGTTCTGAATTGGAAATTCTGAGTTCTGCGTTCTGAGTTCTGAACACTAAGCTGTGAATTCTGAATTCAGAATTCGAGTTTGGGAATTCTGAGTTCTGTATTCTGATATCTGCATTCTGAGATTTGAGTTTGAAGCTGTACATTCTGAGTGCTCAATTTCGAATACTGAATTTGGAGTTCTAATTTCTGAGTTCTGAATTAAGAGTTCTGAGTTCTGAATTCTGACTTGTGATTTCTGAGTTCTGAATTCCGCATTGATTACTGAGTTCCGATTTCTGAGTCCTGAATTCTGAATTGTGATCACAGAGTTCTGAGTTCTGTCTTCTGAATCCTAAGTTCGAAATGATGAGCTTTGAGTTCTGAATTCTGTATTGAATACTGAGTTCTGAGTTCTGACTTCAGAATTCTGAGCACTGAGATCTGTATTATGAGCTCTGAAAGCTGAGTTCTGAGTTCTAAATTGTAAGTTCTGAATTCAGACTTCTGATTGCTGAGTTTTGAAACCTGCCTTCTGAGTTCCAAAATCTGAGTTCTGAGTTCTAACTTCTGAATTCTGAGTACGGATCTCTGAATTCTGCGTTTTGATGTCTGAGGTCTGAATTGAGGGTTGCGAAATCTGATTCTGAATACGGATTCTTCGTTCTGCATTCTGCATTCTGAGTTCTGAGTTTCTAGTTCTCAACACTGAGTTCTGATTTTTGAGTTTTGAGTTCCGGGTTGGGAATTGTGGTTCTGAATACTGAGCTCTAATTTCTGAACTCTGCGTTCTGAATTTAGAATTCTGAGTTCTGCATTCAGATTCTGATTTCTGAGTGCTACATTCTAAATTCTGAATTGTAACATCTGAGTTCTGAGTACTACGTTCTAAGGGCTGAGTTCTGAATTGGAAATTCTGAGTTCTGCGTTCTGAGTTCTGAACACTAAGCTGTGAATTCTGAATTCAGAATTCGAGTTTGGGAATTCTGAGTTCTGTATTCTGATATCTGCATTCTGAGATTTGAGTTTGAAGCTGTACATTCTGAGTGCTCAATTTCGAATACTGAATTTGGAGTTCTAATTTCTGAGTTCTGAATTAAGAGTTCTGAGTTCTCAATTCTGACTTGTGATTTCTGAGTTCTGAATTCCGCATTGATTACTGAGTTCCGATTTCTGAGTCCTGAATTCTGAATTGTGATCACAGAGTTCTGAGTTCTGTCTTCTGAATCCTAAGTTCGAAATGATGAGCTTTGAGTTCTGAATTCTGTATTGAATACTGAGTTCTGAGTTCTGACTTCAGAATTCTGAGCACTGAGATCTGTATTATGAGCTCTGAAAGCTGAGTTCTGAGTTCTAAATTATAAGTTCTGAATTCAGACTTCTGATTGCTGAGTTTTGAAACCTGCCTTCTGAGTTCCAAAATCTGAGTTCTGAGTTCTAACTTCTGAATTCTGAGTCCGGATCTCTGAATTCTGCGTTTTGATGTCTGAGGTCTGAATTGAGGGTTGCGAAATCTGATTCTGAATACGGATTCTTCGTTCTGCATTCTGCATTCTGAGTTCTGAGTTTCTAGTTCTCAACACTGAGTTCTGATTTTTGAGTTTTGAGCTCCGGGTTGGGAATTGTGGTTCTGAATACTGAGCTCTAATTTCTGAACTCTGCGTTCTGAATTTAGAATTCTGAGTTCTGCATTCAGATTCTGATTTCTGATTGCTACATTCTAAAGTCTGAATTGTAACATCTGAGTTCTGAGTACTACGTTCTAAGGGCTGAGTTCTGAATTGGAAATTCTGAGTTCTGCGTTCTGAGTTCTGAACACTAAGCTGTGAATTCTGAATTCAGAATTCGAGTTTGGGAATTCTGAGTTCTGTATTCTGATATCTGCATTCTGAGATTTGAGTTTGAAGCTGTACATTCTGAGTGCTCAATTTCGAATACTGAATTTGGAGTTCTAATTTCTGAGTTCTGAATTAAGAGTTCTGAGTTCTCAATTCTGACTTGTGATTTCTGAGTTCTGAATTCCGCATTGATTACTGAGTTCCGATTTCTGAGTCCTGAATTCTGAATTGTGATCACAGAGTTCTGAGTTCTGTCTTCTGAATCCTAAGTTCGAAATGATGAGCTTTGAGTTCTGAATTCTGTATTGAATACTGAGTTCTGAGTTCTGACTTCAGAATTCTGAGCACTGAGATCTGTATTATGAGCTCTGAAAGCTGAGTTCTGAGTTCTAAATTATAAGTTCTGAATTCAGACTTCTGATTGCTGAGTTTTGAAACCTGCCTTCTGAGTTCCAAAATCTGAGTTCTGAGTTCTAACTTCTGAATTCTGAGTCCGGATCTCTGAATTCTGCGTTTTGATGTCTGAGGTCTGAATTGAGGGTTGCGAAATCTGATTCTGAATACGGATTCTTCGTTCTGCATTCTGCATTCTGAGTTCTGAGTTTCTAGTTCTCAACACTGAGTTCTGATTTTTGAGTTTTGAGCTCCGGGTTGGGAATTGTGGTTCTGAATACTGAGCTCTAATTTCTGAACTCTGCGTTCTGAATTTAGAATTCTGAGTTCTGCATTCAGATTCTGATTTCTGATTGCTACATTCTAAAGTCTGAATTGTAACATCTGAGTTCTGAGTACTACGTTCTAAGGGCTGAGTTCTGAATTGGAAATTCTGAGTTCTGCGTTCTGAGTTCTGAACACTAAGCTGTGAATTCTGAATTCAGAATTCGAGTTTGGGAATTCTGAGTTCTGTATTCTGATATCTGCATTCTGAGATTTGAGTTTGAAGCTGTACATTCTGAGTGCTCAATTTCGAATACTGAATTTGGAGTTCTAATTTCTGAGTTCTGAATTAAGAGTTCTGAGTTCCGAATTCTGACTTGTGATTTCTGAGTTCTGAATTCCGCATTGATTACTGAGTTCCGATTTCTGAGTCCTGAATTCTGAATTGTGATCACAGAGTTCTGAGTTCTGTCTTCTGAATCCTAAGTTCGAAATGATGAGCTTTGAGTTCTGAATTCTGTATTGAATACTGAGTTCTGAGTTCTGACTTCAGAATTCTGAGCACTGAGATCTGTATTATGAGCTCTGAAAGCTGAGTTCTGAGTTCTAAATTATAAGTTCTGAGTTCAGACTTCTGATTGCTGAGTTTTGAAACCTGCCTTCTGAGTTCCAAAATCTGAGTTCTGAGTTCTAACTTCTGAATTCTGAGTCCGGATCTCTGAATTCTGCGTTTTGATGTCTGAGGTCTGAATTGAGGGTTGCGAAATCTGATTCTGAATACGGATTCTTCGTTCTGCATTCTGCATTCTGAGTTCTGAGTTTCTAGTTCTCAACACTGAGTTCTGATTTTTGAGTTTTGAGTTCCGGGTTGGGAATTGTGGTTCTGAATACTGAGCTCTAATTTCTGAACTCTGCGTTCTGAATGTAGAATTCTGAGTTCTGCATTCAGATTCTGATTTCTGAGTGCTACATTCTAAAGTCTGAATTGTAACATCTGAGTTCTGAGTACTACGTTCTAAGGGCTGAGTTCTGAATTGGAAATTCTGAGTTCTGCGTTCTGAGTTCTGAACACTAAGCTGTGAATTCTGAATTCAGAATTCGAGTTTGGGAATTCTGAGTTCTGTATTCTGATATCTGCATTCTGAGATTTGAGTTTGAAGCTGTACATTCTGAGTGCTCAATTTCGAATACTGAATTTGGAGTTCTAATTTCTGAGTTCTGAATTAAGAGTTCTGAGTTCTGAATTCTGACTTGTGATTTCTGAGTTCTGAATTCCGCATTGATTACTGAGTTCCGATTTCTGAGTCCTGAATTCTGAATTGTGATCACAGAGTTCTGAGTTCTGTCTTCTGAATCCTAAGTTCGAAATGATGAGCTTTGAGTTCTGAATTCTGTATTGAATACTGAGTTCTGAGTTCTGACTTCAGAATTCTGAGCACTGAGATCTGTATTATGAGCTCTGAAAGCTGAGTTCTGAGTTCTAAATTATAAGTTCTGAATTCAGACTTCTGATTGCTGAGTTTTGAAACCTGCCTTCTGAGTTCCAAAATCTGAGTTCTGAGTTCTAACTTCTGAATTCTGAGTCCGGATCTCTGAATTCTGCGTTTTGATGTCTGAGGTCTGAATTGAGGGTTGCGAAATCTGATTCTGAATACGGATTCTTCGTTCTGCATTCTGCATTCTGAGTTCTGAGTTTCTAGTTCTCAACACTGAGTTCTGATTTTTGAGTTTTGAGCTCCGGGTTGGGAATTGTGGTTCTGAATACTGAGCTCTAATTTCTGAACTCTGCGTTCTGAATTTAGAATTCTGAGTTCTGCATTCAGATTCTGATTTCTGAGTGCTACATTCTAAAGTCTGAATTGTAACATCTGAGTTCTGAGTACTACGTTCTAAGGGCTGAGTTCTGAATTGGAAATTCTGAGTTCTGCGTTCTGAGTTCTGAACACTAAGCTGTGAATTCTGAATTCAGAATTCGAGTTTGGGAATTCTGAGTTCTGTATTCTGATATCTGCATTCTGAGATTTGAGTTTGAAGCTGTACATTCTGAGTGCTCAATTTCGAATACTGAATTTGGAGTTCTAATTTCTGAGTTCTGAATTAAGAGTTCTGAGTTCTGAATTCTGACTTGTGATTTCTGAGTTCTGAATTCCGCATTGATTACTGAGTTCCGATTTCTGAGTCCTGAATTCTGAATTGTGATCACAGAGTTCTGAGTTCTGTCTTCTGAATCCTAAGTTCGAAATGATGAGCTTTGAGTTCTGAATTCTGTATTGAATACTGAGTTCTGAGTTCTGACTTCAGAATTCTGAGCACTGAGATCTGTATTATGAGCTCTGAAAGCTGAGTTCTGAGTTCTAAATTATAAGTTCTGAATTCAGACTTCTGATTGCTGAGTTTTGAAACCTGCCTTCTGAGTTCCAAAATCTGAGTTCTGAGTTCTAACTTCTGAATTCTGAGTCCGGATCTCTGAATTCTGCGTTTTGATGTCTGAGGTCTGAATTGAGGGTTGCGAAATCTGATTCTGAATACGGATTCTTCGTTCTGCATTCTGCATTCTGAGTTCTGAGTTTCTAGTTCTCAACACTGAGTTCTGATTTTTGAGTTTTGAGTTCCGGGTTGGGAATTGTGGTTCTGAATACTGAGCTCTAATTTCTGAACTCTGCGTTCTGAATTTAGAATTCTGAGTTCTGCATTCAGATTCTGATTTCTGAGTGCTACATTCTAAATTCTGAATTGTAACATCTGAGTTCTGAGTACTACGTTCTAAGGGCTGAGTTCTGAATTGGAAATTCTGAGTTCTGTGTTCTGAGTTCTGAACACTAAGCTGTGAATTCTGAATTCAGAATTCGAGTTTGGGAATTCTGAGTTCTGTATTCTGATATCTGCATTCTGAGATTTGAGTTTGAAGCTGTACATTCTGAGTGCTCAATTTCGAATACTGAATTTGGAGTTCTAATTTCTGAGTTCTGAATTAAGAGTTCTGAGTTCTGAATTCTGACTTGTGATTTCTGAGTTCTGAATTCCGCATTGATTACTGAGTTCCGATTTCTGAGTCCTGAATTCTGAATTGTGATCACAGAGTTCTGAGTTCTGTCTTCTGAATCCTAAGTTCGAAATGATGAGCTTTGAGTTCTGAATTCTGTATTGAATACTGAGTTCTGAGTTCTGACTTCAGAATTCTGAGCACTGAGATCTGTATTATGAGCTCTGAAAGCTGAGTTCTGAGTTCTAAATTATAAGTTCTGAATTCAGACTTCTGATTGCTGAGTTTTGAAACCTGCCTTCTGAGTTCCAAAATCTGAGTTCTGAGTTCTAACTTCTGAATTCTGAGTCCGGATCTCTCAATTCTGCGTTTTGATGTCTGAGGTCTGAATTGAGGGTTGCGAAATCTGATTCTGAATACGGATTCTTCGTTCTGCATTCTGAATTCTGAGTTCTGAGTTTCTAGTTCTCAACACTGAGTTCTGATTTTTGAGTTTTGAGTTCCGGGTTGGGAATTGTGGTTCTGAATACTGAGCTCTAATTTCTGAACTCTGCGTTCTGAATTTAGAATTCTGAGTTCTGCATTCAGATTCTGATTTCTGAGTGCTACATTCTAAATTCTGAATTGTAACATCTGAGTTCTGAGTACTACGTTCTAAGGGCTGAGTTCTGAATTGGAAATTCTGAGTTCTGTGTTCTGAGTTCTGAACACTAAGCTGTGAATTCTGAATTCAGAATTCGAGTTTGGGAATTCTGAGTTCTGTATTCTGATATCTGCATTCTGAGATTTGAGTTTGAAGCTGTACATTCTGAGTGCTCAATTTCGAATACTGAATTTGGAGTTCTAATTTCTGAGTTCTGAATTAAGAGTTCTGAGTTCTGAATTCTGACTTGTGATTTCTGAGTTCTGAATTCCGCATTGATTACTGAGTTCCGATTTCTGAGTCCTGAATTCTGAATTGTGATCACAGAGTTCTGAGTTCTGTCTTCTGAATCCTAAGTTCGAAATGATGAGCTTTGAGTTCTGAATTCTGTATTGAATACTGAGTTCTGAGTTCTGACTTCAGAATTCTGAGCACTGAGATCTGTATTATGAGCTCTGAAAGCTGAGTTCTGAGTTCTAAATTATAAGTTCTGAGTTCAGACTTCTGATTGCTGAGTTTTGAAACCTGCCTTCTGAGTTCCAAAATCTGAGTTCTGAGTTCTAACTTCTGAATTCTGAGTCCGGATCTCTGAATTCTGCGTTTTGATGTCTGAGGTCTGAATTGAGGGTTGCGAAATCTGATTCTGAATACGGATTCTTCGTTCTGCATTCTGCATTCTGAGTTCTGAGTTTCTAGTTCTCAACACTGAGTTCTGATTTTTGAGTTTTGAGTTCCGGGTTGGGAATTGTGGTTCTGAATACTGAGCTCTAATTTCTGAACTCTGCGTTCTGAATTTAGAATTCTGAGTTCTGCATTCAGATTCTGATTTCTGAGTGCTACATTCTAAATTCTGAATTGTAACATCTGAGTTCTGAGTACTACGTTCTAAGGGCTGAGTTCTGAATTGGAAATTCTGAGTTCTGTGTTCTGAGTTCTGAACACTAAGCTGTGAATTCTGAATTCAGAATTCGAGTTTGGGAATTCTGAGTTCTGTATTCTGATATCTGCATTCTGAGATTTGAGTTTGAAGCTGTACATTCTGAGTGCTCAATTTCGAATACTGAATTTGGAGTTCTAATTTCTGAGTTCTGAATTAAGAGTTCTGAGTTCTGAATTCTGACTTGTGATTTCTGAGTTCTGAATTCCGCATTGATTACTGAGTTCCGATTTCTGAGTCCTGAATTCTGAATTGTGATCACAGAGTTCTGAGTTCTGTCTTCTGAATCCTAAGTTCGAAATGATGAGCTTTGAGTTCTGAATTCTGTATTGAATACTGAGTTCTGAGTTCTGACTTCAGAATTCTGAGCACTGAGATCTGTATTATGAGCTCTGAAAGCTGAGTTCTGAGTTCTAAATTATAAGTTCTGAGTTCAGACTTCTGATTGCTGAGTTTTGAAACCTGCCTTCTGAGTTCCAAAATCTGAGTTCTGAGTTCTAACTTCTGAATTCTGAGTCCGGATCTCTGAATTCTGCGTTTTGATGTCTGAGGTCTGAATTGAGGGTTGCGAAATCTGATTCTGAATACGGATTCTTCGTTCTGCATTCTGCATTCTGAGTTCTGAGTTTCTAGTTCTCAACACTGAGTTCTGATTTTTGAGTTTTGAGCTCCGGGTTGGGAATTGTGGTTCTGAATACTGAGCTCTAATTTCTGAACTCTGCGTTCTGAATTTAGAATTCTGAGTTCTGCATTCAGATTCTGATTTCTGATTGCTACATTCTAAAGTCTGAATTGTAACATCTGAGTTCTGAGTACTACGTTCTAAGGGCTGAGTTCTGAATTGGAAATTCTGAGTTCTGCGTTCTGAGTTCTGAACACTAAGCTGTGAATTCTGAATTCAGAATTCGAGTTTGGGAATTCTGAGTTCTGTATTCTGATATCTGCATTCTGAGATTTGAGTTTGAAGCTGTACATTCTGAGTGCTCAATTTCGAATACTGAATTTGGAGTTCTAATTTCTGAGTTCTGAATTAAGAGTTCTGAGTTCTCAATTCTGACTTGTGATTTCTGAGTTCTGAATTCCGCATTGATTACTGAGTTCCGATTTCTGAGTCCTGAATTCTGAATTGTGATCACAGAGTTCTGAGTTCTGTCTTCTGAATCCTAAGTTCGAAATGATGAGCTTTGAGTTCTGAATTCTGTATTGAATACTGAGTTCTGAGTTCTGACTTCAGAATTCTGAGCACTGAGATCTGTATTATGAGCTCTGAAAGCTGAGTTCTGAGTTCTAAATTATAAGTTCTGAATTCAGACTTCTGATTGCTGAGTTTTGAAACCTGCCTTCTGAGTTCCAAAATCTGAGTTCTGAGTTCTAACTTCTGAATTCTGAGTCCGGATCTCTGAATTCTGCGTTTTGATGTCTGAGGTCTGAATTGAGGGTTGCGAAATCTGATTCTGAATACGGATTCTTCGTTCTGCATTCTGCATTCTGAGTTCTGAGTTTCTAGTTCTCAACACTGAGTTCTGATTTTTGAGTTTTGAGCTCCGGGTTGGGAATTGTGGTTCTGAATACTGAGCTCTAATTTCTGAACTCTGCGTTCTGAATTTAGAATTCTGAGTTCTGCATTCAGATTCTGATTTCTGAGTGCTACATTCTAAAGTCTGAATTGTAACATCTGAGTTCTGAGTACTACGTTCTAAGGGCTGAGTTCTGAATTGGAAATTCTGAGTTCTGCGTTCTGAGTTCTGAACACTAAGCTGTGAATTCTGAATTCAGAATTCGAGTTTGGGAATTCTGAGTTCTGTATTCTGATATCTGCATTCTGAGATTTGAGTTTGAAGCTGTACATTCTGAGTGCTCAATTTCGAATACTGAATTTGGAGTTCTAATTTCTGAGTTCTGAATTAAGAGTTCTGAGTTCTGAATTCTGACTTGTGATTTCTGAGTTCTGAATTCCGCATTGATTACTGAGTTCCGATTTCTGAGTCCTGAATTCTGAATTGTGATCACAGAGTTCTGAGTTCTGTCTTCTGAATCCTAAGTTCGAAATGATGAGCTTTGAGTTCTGAATTCTGTATTGAATACTGAGTTCTGAGTTCTGACTTCAGAATTCTGAGCACTGAGATCTGTATTATGAGCTCTGAAAGCTGAGTTCTGAGTTCTAAATTATAAGTTCTGAGCTCAGACTTCTGATTGCTGAGTTTTGAAACCTGCCTTCTGAGTTCCAAAATCTGAGTTCTGAGTTCTAACTTCTGAATTCTGAGTCCGGATCTCTGAATTCTGCGTTTTGATGTCTGAGGTCTGAATTGAGGGTTGCGAAATCTGATTCTGAATACGGATTCTTCGTTCTGCATTCTGCATTCTGAGTTCTGAGTTTCTAGTTCTCAACACTGAGTTCTGATTTTTGAGTTTTGAGTTCCGGGTTGGGAATTGTGGTTCTGAATACTGAGCTCTAATTTCTGAACTCTGCGTTCTGAATGTAGAATTCTGAGTTCTGCATTCAGATTCTGATTTCTGAGTGCTACATTCTAAAGTCTGAATTGTAACATCTGAGTTCTGAGTACTACGTTCTAAGGGCTGAGTTCTGAATTGGAAATTCTGAGTTCTGCGTTCTGAGTTCTGAACACTAAGCTGTGAATTCTGAATTCAGAATTCGAGTTTGGGAATTCTGAGTTCTGTATTCTGATATCTGCATTCTGAGATTTGAGTTTGAAGCTGTACATTCTGAGTGCTCAATTTCGAATACTGAATTTGGAGTTCTAATTTCTGAGTTCTGAATTAAGAGTTCTGAGTTCTCAATTCTGACTTGTGATTTCTGAGTTCTGAATTCCGCATTGATTACTGAGTTCCGATTTCTGAGTCCTGAATTCTGAATTGTGATCACAGAGTTCTGAGTTCTGTCTTCTGAATCCTAAGTTCGAAATGATGAGCTTTGAGTTCTGAATTCTGTATTGAATACTGAGTTCTGAGTTCTGACTTCAGAATTCTGAGCACTGAGATCTGTATTATGAGCTCTGAAAGCTGAGTTCTGAGTTCTAAATTATAAGTTCTGAATTCAGACTTCTGATTGCTGAGTTTTGAAACCTGCCTTCTGAGTTCCAAAATCTGAGTTCTGAGTTCTAACTTCTGAATTCTGAGTCCGGATCTCTCAATTCTGCGTTTTGATGTCTGAGGTCTGAATTGAGGGTTGCGAAATCTGATTCTGAATACGGATTCTTCGTTCTGCATTCTGCATTCTGAGTTCTGAGTTTCTAGTTCTCAACACTGAGTTCTGATTTTTGAGTTTTGAGCTCCGGGTTGGGAATTGTGGTTCTGAATACTGAGCTCTAATTTCTGAACTCTGCGTTCTGAATTTAGAATTCTGAGTTCTGCATTCAGATTCTGATTTCTGAGTGCTACATTCTAAAGTCTGAATTGTAACATCTGAGTTCTGAGTACTACGTTCTAAGGGCTGAGTTCTGAATTGGAAATTCTGAGTTCTGCGTTCTGAGTTCTGAACACTAAGCTGTGAATTCTGAATTCAGAATTCGAGTTTGGGAATTCTGAGTTCTGTATTCTGATATCTGCATTCTGAGATTTGAGTTTGAAGCTGTACATTCTGAGTGCTCAATTTCGAATACTGAATTTGGAGTTCTAATTTCTGAGTTCTGAATTAAGAGTTCTGAGTTCTGAATTCTGACTTGTGATTTCTGAGTTCTGAATTCCGCATTGATTACTGAGTTCCGATTTCTGAGTCCTGAATTCTGAATTGTGATCACAGAGTTCTGAGTTCTGTCTTCTGAATCCTAAGTTCGAAATGATGAGCTTTGAGTTCTGAATTCTGTATTGAATACTGAGTTCTGAGTTCTGACTTCAGAATTCTGAGCACTGAGATCTGTATTATGAGCTCTGAAAGCTGAGTTCTGAGTTCTAAATTATAAGTTCTGAATTCAGACTTCTGATTGCTGAGTTTTGAAACCTGCCTTCTGAGTTCCAAAATCTGAGTTCTGAGTTCTAACTTCTGAATTCTGAGTCCGGATCTCTGAATTCTGCGTTTTGATGTCTGAGGTCTGAATTGAGGGTTGCGAAATCTGATTCTGAATACGGATTCTTCGTTCTGCATTCTGCATTCTGAGTTCTGAGTTTCTAGTTCTCAACACTGAGTTCTGATTTTTGAGTTTTGAGTTCCGGGTTGGGAATTGTGGTTCTGAATACTGAGCTCTAATTTCTGAACTCTGCGTTCTGAATTTAGAATTCTGAGTTCTGCATTCAGATTCTGATTTCTGAGTGCTACATTCTAAATTCTGAATTGTAACATCTGAGTTCTGAGTACTACGTTCTAAGGGCTGAGTTCTGAATTGGAAATTCTGAGTTCTGTGTTCTGAGTTCTGAACACTAAGCTGTGAATTCTGAATTCAGAATTCGAGTTTGGGAATTCTGAGTTCTGTATTCTGATATCTGCATTCTGAGATTTGAGTTTGAAGCTGTACATTCTGAGTGCTCAATTTCGAATACTGAATTTGGAGTTCTAATTTCTGAGTTCTGAATTAAGAGTTCTGAGTTCTGAATTCTGACTTGTGATTTCTGAGTTCTGAATTCCGCATTGATTACTGAGTTCCGATTTCTGAGTCCTGAATTCTGAATTGTGATCACAGAGTTCTGAGTTCTGTCTTCTGAATCCTAAGTTCGAAATGATGAGCTTTGAGTTCTGAATTCTGTATTGAATACTGAGTTCTGAGTTCTGACTTCAGAATTCTGAGCACTGAGATCTGTATTATGAGCTCTGAAAGCTGAGTTCTGAGTTCTAAATTATAAGTTCTGAATTCAGACTTCTGATTGCTGAGTTTTGAAACCTGCCTTCTGAGTTCCAAAATCTGAGTTCTGAGTTCTAACTTCTGAATTCTGAGTCCGGATCTCTCAATTCTGCGTTTTGATGTCTGAGGTCTGAATTGAGGGTTGCGAAATCTGATTCTGAATACGGATTCTTCGTTCTGCATTCTGAATTCTGAGTTCTGAGTTTCTAGTTCTCAACACTGAGTTCTGATTTTTGAGTTTTGAGTTCCGGGTTGGGAATTGTGGTTCTGAATACTGAGCTCTAATTTCTGAACTCTGCGTTCTGAATTTAGAATTCTGAGTTCTGCATTCAGATTCTGATTTCTGAGTGCTACATTCTAAATTCTGAATTGTAACATCTGAGTTCTGAGTACTACGTTCTAAGGGCTGAGTTCTGAATTGGAAATTCTGAGTTCTGTGTTCTGAGTTCTGAACACTAAGCTGTGAATTCTGAATTCAGAATTCGAGTTTGGGAATTCTGAGTTCTGTATTCTGATATCTGCATTCTGAGATTTGAGTTTGAAGCTGTACATTCTGAGTGCTCAATTTCGAATACTGAATTTGGAGTTCTAATTTCTGAGTTCTGAATTAAGAGTTCTGAGTTCTGAATTCTGACTTGTGATTTCTGAGTTCTGAATTCCGCATTGATTACTGAGTTCCGATTTCTGAGTCCTGAATTCTGAATTGTGATCACAGAGTTCTGAGTTCTGTCTTCTGAATCCTAAGTTCGAAATGATGAGCTTTGAGTTCTGAATTCTGTATTGAATACTGAGTTCTGAGTTCTGACTTCAGAATTCTGAGCACTGAGATCTGTATTATGAGCTCTGAAAGCTGAGTTCTGAGTTCTAAATTATAAGTTCTGAGTTCAGACTTCTGATTGCTGAGTTTTGAAACCTGCCTTCTGAGTTCCAAAATCTGAGTTCTGAGTTCTAACTTCTGAATTCTGAGTCCGGATCTCTGAATTCTGCGTTTTGATGTCTGAGGTCTGAATTGAGGGTTGCGAAATCTGATTCTGAATACGGATTCTTCGTTCTGCATTCTGCATTCTGAGTTCTGAGTTTCTAGTTCTCAACACTGAGTTCTGATTTTTGAGTTTTGAGTTCCGGGTTGGGAATTGTGGTTCTGAATACTGAGCTCTAATTTCTGAACTCTGCGTTCTGAATTTAGAATTCTGAGTTCTGCATTCAGATTCTGATTTCTGAGTGCTACATTCTAAATTCTGAATTGTAACATCTGAGTTCTGAGTACTACGTTCTAAGGGCTGAGTTCTGAATTGGAAATTCTGAGTTCTGTGTTCTGAGTTCTGAACACTAAGCTGTGAATTCTGAATTCAGAATTCGAGTTTGGGAATTCTGAGTTCTGTATTCTGATATCTGCATTCTGAGATTTGAGTTTGAAGCTGTACATTCTGAGTGCTCAATTTCGAATACTGAATTTGGAGTTCTAATTTCTGAGTTCTGAATTAAGAGTTCTGAGTTCTGAATTCTGACTTGTGATTTCTGAGTTCTGAATTCCGCATTGATTACTGAGTTCCGATTTCTGAGTCCTGAATTCTGAATTGTGATCACAGAGTTCTGAGTTCTGTCTTCTGAATCCTAAGTTCGAAATGATGAGCTTTGAGTTCTGAATTCTGTATTGAATACTGAGTTCTGAGTTCTGACTTCAGAATTCTGAGCACTGAGATCTGTATTATGAGCTCTGAAAGCTGAGTTCTGAGTTCTAAATTATAAGTTCTGAGTTCAGACTTCTGATTGCTGAGTTTTGAAACCTGCCTTCTGAGTTCCAAAATCTGAGTTCTGAGTTCTAACTTCTGAATTCTGAGTCCGGATCTCTGAATTCTGCGTTTTGATGTCTGAGGTCTGAATTGAGGGTTGCGAAATCTGATTCTGAATACGGATTCTTCGTTCTGCATTCTGCATTCTGAGTTCTGAGTTTCTAGTTCTCAACACTGAGTTCTGATTTTTGAGTTTTGAGCTCCGGGTTGGGAATTGTGGTTCTGAATACTGAGCTCTAATTTCTGAACTCTGCGTTCTGAATTTAGAATTCTGAGTTCTGCATTCAGATTCTGATTTCTGATTGCTACATTCTAAAGTCTGAATTGTAACATCTGAGTTCTGAGTACTACGTTCTAAGGGCTGAGTTCTGAATTGGAAATTCTGAGTTCTGCGTTCTGAGTTCTGAACACTAAGCTGTGAATTCTGAATTCAGAATTCGAGTTTGGGAATTCTGAGTTCTGTATTCTGATATCTGCATTCTGAGATTTGAGTTTGAAGCTGTACATTCTGAGTGCTCAATTTCGAATACTGAATTTGGAGTTCTAATTTCTGAGTTCTGAATTAAGAGTTCTGAGTTCTCAATTCTGACTTGTGATTTCTGAGTTCTGAATTCCGCATTGATTACTGAGTTCCGATTTCTGAGTCCTGAATTCTGAATTGTGATCACAGAGTTCTGAGTTCTGTCTTCTGAATCCTAAGTTCGAAATGATGAGCTTTGAGTTCTGAATTCTGTATTGAATACTGAGTTCTGAGTTCTGACTTCAGAATTCTGAGCACTGAGATCTGTATTATGAGCTCTGAAAGCTGAGTTCTGAGTTCTAAATTATAAGTTCTGAATTCAGACTTCTGATTGCTGAGTTTTGAAACCTGCCTTCTGAGTTCCAAAATCTGAGTTCTGAGTTCTAACTTCTGAATTCTGAGTCCGGATCTCTGAATTCTGCGTTTTGATGTCTGAGGTCTGAATTGAGGGTTGCGAAATCTGATTCTGAATACGGATTCTTCGTTCTGCATTCTGCATTCTGAGTTCTGAGTTTCTAGTTCTCAACACTGAGTTCTGATTTTTGAGTTTTGAGCTCCGGGTTGGGAATTGTGGTTCTGAATACTGAGCTCTAATTTCTGAACTCTGCGTTCTGAATTTAGAATTCTGAGTTCTGCATTCAGATTCTGATTTCTGAGTGCTACATTCTAAATTCTGAATTGTAACATCTGAGTTCTGAGTACTACGTTCTAAGGGCTGAGTTCTGAATTGGAAATTCTGAGTTCTGCGTTCTGAGTTCTGAACACTAAGCTGTGAATTCTGAATTCAGAATTCGAGTTTGGGAATTCTGAGTTCTGTATTCTGATATCTGCATTCTGAGATTTGAGTTTGAAGCTGTACATTCTGAGTGCTCAATTTCGAATACTGAATTTGGAGTTCTAATTTCTGAGTTCTGAATTAAGAGTTCTGAGTTCTGAATTCTGACTTGTGATTTCTGAGTTCTGAATTCCGCATTGATTACTGAGTTCCGATTTCTGAGTCCTGAATTCTGAATTGTGATCACAGAGTTCTGAGTTCTGTCTTCTGAATCCTAAGTTCGAAATGATGAGCTTTGAGTTCTGAATTCTGTATTGAATACTGAGTTCTGAGTTCTGACTTCAGAATTCTGAGCACTGAGATCTGTATTATGAGCTCTGAAAGCTGAGTTCTGAGTTCTAAATTATAAGTTCTGAGTTCAGACTTCTGATTGCTGAGTTTTGAAACCTGCCTTCTGAGTTCCAAAATCTGAGTTCTGAGTTCTAACTTCTGAATTCTGAGTCCGGATCTCTGAATTCTGCGTTTTGATGTCTGAGGTCTGAATTGAGGGTTGCGAAATCTGATTCTGAATACGGATTCTTCGTTCTGCATTCTGCATTCTGAGTTCTGAGTTTCTAGTTCTCAACACTGAGTTCTGATTTTTGAGTTTTGAGTTCCGGGTTGGGAATTGTGGTTCTGAATACTGAGCTCTAATTTCTGAACTCTGCGTTCTGAATGTAGAATTCTGAGTTCTGCATTCAGATTCTGATTTCTGAGTGCTACATTCTAAAGTCTGAATTGTAACATCTGAGTTCTGAGTACTACGTTCTAAGGGCTGAGTTCTGAATTGGAAATTCTGAGTTCTGCGTTCTGAGTTCTGAACACTAAGCTGTGAATTCTGAATTCAGAATTCGAGTTTGGGAATTCTGAGTTCTGTATTCTGATATCTGCATTCTGAGATTTGAGTTTGAAGCTGTACATTCTGAGTGCTCAATTTCGAATACTGAATTTGGAGTTCTAATTTCTGAGTTCTGAATTAAGAGTTCTGAGTTCTCAATTCTGACTTGTGATTTCTGAGTTCTGAATTCCGCATTGATTACTGAGTTCCGATTTCTGAGTCCTGAATTCTGAATTGTGATCACAGAGTTCTGAGTTCTGTCTTCTGAATCCTAAGTTCGAAATGATGAGCTTTGAGTTCTGAATTCTGTATTGAATACTGAGTTCTGAGTTCTGACTTCAGAATTCTGAGCACTGAGATCTGTATTATGAGCTCTGAAAGCTGAGTTCTGAGTTCTAAATTATAAGTTCTGAATTCAGACTTCTGATTGCTGAGTTTTGAAACCTGCCTTCTGAGTTCCAAAATCTGAGTTCTGAGTTCTAACTTCTGAATTCTGAGTCCGGATCTCTCAATTCTGCGTTTTGATGTCTGAGGTCTGAATTGAGGGTTGCGAAATCTGATTCTGAATACGGATTCTTCGTTCTGCATTCTGCATTCTGAGTTCTGAGTTTCTAGTTCTCAACACTGAGTTCTGATTTTTGAGTTTTGAGCTCCGGGTTGGGAATTGTGGTTCTGAATACTGAGCTCTAATTTCTGAACTCTGCGTTCTGAATTTAGAATTCTGAGTTCTGCATTCAGATTCTGATTTCTGAGTGCTACATTCTAAAGTCTGAATTGTAACATCTGAGTTCTGAGTACTACGTTCTAAGGGCTGAGTTCTGAATTGGAAATTCTGAGTTCTGCGTTCTGAGTTCTGAACACTAAGCTGTGAATTCTGAATTCAGAATTCGAGTTTGGGAATTCTGAGTTCTGTATTCTGATATCTGCATTCTGAGATTTGAGTTTGAAGCTGTACATTCTGAGTGCTCAATTTCGAATACTGAATTTGGAGTTCTAATTTCTGAGTTCTGAATTAAGAGTTCTGAGTTCTGAATTCTGACTTGTGATTTCTGAGTTCTGAATTCCGCATTGATTACTGAGTTCCGATTTCTGAGTCCTGAATTCTGAATTGTGATCACAGAGTTCTGAGTTCTGTCTTCTGAATCCTAAGTTCGAAATGATGAGCTTTGAGTTCTGAATTCTGTATTGAATACTGAGTTCTGAGTTCTGACTTCAGAATTCTGAGCACTGAGATCTGTATTATGAGCTCTGAAAGCTGAGTTCTGAGTTCTAAATTATAAGTTCTGAATTCAGACTTCTGATTGCTGAGTTTTGAAACCTGCCTTCTGAGTTCCAAAATCTGAGTTCTGAGTTCTAACTTCTGAATTCTGAGTCCGGATCTCTGAATTCTGCGTTTTGATGTCTGAGGTCTGAATTGAGGGTTGCGAAATCTGATTCTGAATACGGATTCTTCGTTCTGCATTCTGCATTCTGAGTTCTGAGTTTCTAGTTCTCAACACTGAGTTCTGATTTTTGAGTTTTGAGTTCCGGGTTGGGAATTGTGGTTCTGAATACTGAGCTCTAATTTCTGAACTCTGCGTTCTGAATTTAGAATTCTGAGTTCTGCATTCAGATTCTGATTTCTGAGTGCTACATTCTAAAGTCTGAATTGTAACATCTGAGTTCTGAGTACTACGTTCTAAGGGCTGAGTTCTGAATTGGAAATTCTGAGTTCTGCGTTCTGAGTTCTGAACACTAAGCTGTGAATTCTGAATTCAGAATTCGAGTTTGGGAATTCTGAGTTCTGTATTCTGATATCTGCATTCTGAGATTTGAGTTTGAAGCTGTACATTCTGAGTGCTCAATTTCGAATACTGAATTTGGAGTTCTAATTTCTGAGTTCTGAATTAAGAGTTCTGAGTTCTGAATTCTGACTTGTGATTTCTGAGTTCTGAATTCCGCATTGATTACTGAGTTCCGATTTCTGAGTCCTGAATTCTGAATTGTGATCACAGAGTTCTGAGTTCTGTCTTCTGAATCCTAAGTTCGAAATGATGAGCTTTGAGTTCTGAATTCTGTATTGAATACTGAGTTCTGAGTTCTGACTTCAGAATTCTGAGCACTGAGATCTGTATTATGAGCTCTGAAAGCTGAGTTCTGAGTTCTAAATTATAAGTTCTGAGTTCAGACTTCTGATTGCTGAGTTTTGAAACCTGCCTTCTGAGTTCCAAAATCTGAGTTCTGAGTTCTAACTTCTGAATTCTGAGTCCGGATCTCCCAATTCTGCGTTTTGATGTCTGAGGTCTGAATTGAGGGTTGCGAAATCTGATTCTGAATACGGATTCTTCGTTCTGCATTCTGCATTCTGAGTTCTGAGTTTCTAGTTCTCAACACTGAGTTCTGATTTTTGAGTTTTGAGTTCCGGGTTGGGAATTGTGGTTCTGAATACTGAGCTCTAATTTCTGAACTCTGCGTTCTGAATTTAGAATTCTGAGTTCTGCATTCAGATTCTGATTTCTGAGTGCTACATTCTAAATTCTGAATTGTAACATCTGAGTTCTGAGTACTACGTTCTAAGGGCTGAGTTCTGAATTGGAAATTCTGAGTTCTGCGTTCTGAGTTCTGAACACTAAGCTGTGAATTCTGAATTCAGAATTCGAGTTTGGGAATTCTGAGTTCTGTATTCTGATATCTGCATTCTGAGATTTGAGTTTGAAGCTGTACATTCTGAGTGCTCAATTTCGAATACTGAATTTGGAGTTCTAATTTCTGAGTTCTGAATTAAGAGTTCTGAGTTCTGAATTCTGACTTGTGATTTCTGAGTTCTGAATTCCGCATTGATTACTGAGTTCCGATTTCTGAGTCCTGAATTCTGAATTGTGATCACAGAGTTCTGAGTTCTGTCTTCTGAATCCTAAGTTCGAAATGATGAGCTTTGAGTTCTGAATTCTGTATTGAATACTGAGTTCTGAGTTCTGACTTCAGAATTCTGAGCACTGAGATCTGTATTATGAGCTCTGAAAGCTGAGTTCTGAGTTCTAAATTATAAGTTCTGAATTCAGACTTCTGATTGCTGAGTTTTGAAACCTGCCTTCTGAGTTCCAAAATCTGAGTTCTGAGTTCTAACTTCTGAATTCTGAGTCCGGATCTCTCAATTCTGCGTTTTGATGTCTGAGGTCTGAATTGAGGGTTGTGAAATCTGATTCTGAATACGGATTCTTCGTTCTGCATTCTGCATTCTGAGTTCTGAGTTTCTAGTTCTCAACACTGAGTTCTGATTTTTGAGTTTTGAGCTCCGGGTTGGGAATTGTGGTTCTGAATACTGAGCTCTAATTTCTGAACTCTGCGTTCTGAATTTAGAATTCTGAGTTCTGCATTCAGATTCTGATTTCTGAGTGCTACATTCTAAAGTCTGAATTGTAACATCTGAGTTCTGAGTACTACGTTCTAAGGGCTGAGTTCTGAATTGGAAATTCTGAGTTCTGCGTTCTGAGTTCTGAACACTAAGCTGTGAATTCTGAATTCAGAATTCGAGTTTGGGAATTCTGAGTTCTGTATTCTGATATCTGCATTCTGAGATTTGAGTTTGAAGCTGTACATTCTGAGTGCTCAATTTCGAATACTGAATTTGGAGTTCTAATTTCTGAGTTCTGAATTAAGAGTTCTGAGTTCTGAATTCTGACTTGTGATTTCTGAGTTCTGAATTGCGCATTGATTACTGAGTTCCGATTTCTGAGTCCTGAATTCTGAATTGTGATCACAGAGTTCTGAGTTCTGTCTTCTGAATCCTAAGTTCGAAATGATGAGCTTTGAGTTCTGAATTCTGTATTGAATACTGAGTTCTGAGTTCTGACTTCAGAATTCTGAGCACTGAGATCTGTATTATGAGCTCTGAAAGCTGAGTTCTGAGTTCTAAATTATAAGTTCTGAATTCAGACTTCTGATTGCTGAGTTTTGAAACCTGCCTTCTGAGTTCCAAAATCTGAGTTCTGAGTTCTAACTTCTGAATTCTGAGTCCGGATCTCTGAATTCTGCGTTTTGATGTCTGAGGTCTGAATTGAGGGTTGCGAAATCTGATTCTGAATACGGATTCTTCGTTCTGCATTCTGCATTCTGAGTTCTGAGTTTCTAGTTCTCAACACTGAGTTCTGATTTTTGAGTTTTGAGTTCCGGGTTGGGAATTGTGGTTCTGAATACTGAGCTCTAATTTCTGAACTCTGCGTTCTGAATTTAGAATTCTGAGTTCTGCATTCAGATTCTGATTTCTGAGTGCTACATTCTAAATTCTGAATTGTAACATCTGAGTTCTGAGTACTACGTTCTAAGGGCTGAGTTCTGAATTGGAAATTCTGAGTTCTGTGTTCTGAGTTCTGAACACTAAGCTGTGAATTCTGAATTCAGAATTCGAGTTTGGGAATTCTGAGTTCTGTATTCTGATATCTGCATTCTGAGATTTGAGTTTGAAGCTGTACATTCTGAGTGCTCAATTTCGAATACTGAATTTGGAGTTCTAATTTCTGAGTTCTGAATTAAGAGTTCTGAGTTCTGAATTCTGACTTGTGATTTCTGAGTTCTGAATTCCGCATTGATTACTGAGTTCCGATTTCTGAGTCCTGAATTCTGAATTGTGATCACAGAGTTCTGAGTTCTGTCTTCTGAATCCTAAGTTCGAAATGATGAGCTTTGAGTTCTGAATTCTGTATTGAATACTGAGTTCTGAGTTCTGACTTCAGAATTCTGAGCACTGAGATCTGTATTATGAGCTCTGAAAGCTGAGTTCTGAGTTCTAAATTATAAGTTCTGAGTTCAGACTTCTGATTGCTGAGTTTTGAAACCTGCCTTCTGAGTTCCAAAATCTGAGTTCTGAGTTCTAACTTCTGAATTCTGAGTCCGGATCTCCCAATTCTGCGTTTTGATGTCTGAGGTCTGAATTGAGGGTTGCGAAATCTGATTCTGAATACGGATTCTTCGTTCTGCATTCTGCATTCTGAGTTCTGAGTTTCTAGTTCTCAACACTGAGTTCTGATTTTTGAGTTTTGAGTTCCGGGTTGGGAATTGTGGTTCTGAATACTGAGCTCTAATTTCTGAACTCTGCGTTCTGAATTTAGAATTCTGAGTTCTGCATTCAGATTCTGATTTCTGAGTGCTACATTCTAAATTCTGAATTGTAACATCTGAGTTCTGAGTACTACGTTCTAAGGGCTGAGTTCTGAATTGGAAATTCTGAGTTCTGTGTTCTGAGTTCTGAACACTAAGCTGTGAATTCTGAATTCAGAATTCGAGTTTGGGAATTCTGAGTTCTGTATTCTGATATCTGCATTCTGAGATTTGAGTTTGAAGCTGTACATTCTGAGTGCTCAATTTCGAATACTGAATTTGGAGTTCTAATTTCTGAGTTCTGAATTAAGAGTTCTGAGTTCTGAATTCTGACTTGTGATTTCTGAGTTCTGAATTCCGCATTGATTACTGAGTTCCGATTTCTGAGTCCTGAATTCTGAATTGTGATCACAGAGTTCTGAGTTCTGTCTTCTGAATCCTAAGTTCGAAATGATGAGCTTTGAGTTCTGAATTCTGTATTGAATACTGAGTTCTGAGTTCTGACTTCAGAATTCTGAGCACTGAGATCTGTATTATGAGCTCTGAAAGCTGAGTTCTGAGTTCTAAATTATAAGTTCTGAGTTCAGACTTCTGATTGCTGAGTTTTGAAACCTGCCTTCTGAGTTCCAAAATCTGAGTTCTGAGTTCTAACTTCTGAATTCTGAGTCCGGATCTCCCAATTCTGCGTTTTGATGTCTGAGGTCTGAATTGAGGGTTGCGAAATCTGATTCTGAATACGGATTCTTCGTTCTGCATTCTGCATTCTGAGTTCTGAGTTTCTAGTTCTCAACACTGAGTTCTGATTTTTGAGTTTTGAGTTCCGGGTTGGGAATTGTGGTTCTGAATACTGAGCTCTAATTTCTGAACTCTGCGTTCTGAATTTAGAATTCTGAGTTCTGCATTCAGATTCTGATTTCTGAGTGCTACATTCTAAATTCTGAATTGTAACATCTGAGTTCTGAGTACTACGTTCTAAGGGCTGAGTTCTGAATTGGAAATTCTGAGTTCTGCGTTCTGAGTTCTGAACACTAAGCTGTGAATTCTGAATTCAGAATTCGAGTTTGGGAATTCTGAGTTCTGTATTCTGATATCTGCATTCTGAGATTTGAGTTTGAAGCTGTACATTCTGAGTGCTCAATTTCGAATACTGAATTTGGAGTTCTAATTTCTGAGTTCTGAATTAAGAGTTCTGAGTTCTGAATTCTGACTTGTGATTTCTGAGTTCTGAATTCCGCATTGATTACTGAGTTCCGATTTCTGAGTCCTGAATTCTGAATTGTGATCACAGAGTTCTGAGTTCTGTCTTCTGAATCCTAAGTTCGAAATGATGAGCTTTGAGTTCTGAATTCTGTATTGAATACTGAGTTCTGAGTTCTGACTTCAGAATTCTGAGCACTGAGATCTGTATTATGAGCTCTGAAAGCTGAGTTCTGAGTTCTAAATTATAAGTTCTGAGTTCAGACTTCTGATTGCTGAGTTTTGAAACCTGCCTTCTGAGTTCCAAAATCTGAGTTCTGAGTTCTAACTTCTGAATTCTGAGTCCGGATCTCTGAATTCTGCGTTTTGATGTCTGAGGTCTGAATTGAGGGTTGCGAAATCTGATTCTGAATACGGATTCTTCGTTCTGCATTCTGCATTCTGAGTTCTGAGTTTCTAGTTCTCAACACTGAGTTCTGATTTTTGAGTTTTGAGTTCCGGGTTGGGAATTGTGGTTCTGAATACTGAGCTCTAATTTCTGAACTCTGCGTTCTGAATTTAGAATTCTGAGTTCTGCATTCAGATTCTGATTTCTGAGTGCTACATTCTAAATTCTGAATTGTAACATCTGAGTTCTGAGTACTACGTTCTAAGGGCTGAGTTCTGAATTGGAAATTCTGAGTTCTGCGTTCTGAGTTCTGAACACTAAGCTGTGAATTCTGAATTCAGAATTCGAGTTTGGGAATTCTGAGTTCTGTATTCTGATATCTGCATTCTGAGATTTGAGTTTGAAGCTGTACATTCTGAGTGCTCAATTTCGAATACTGAATTTGGAGTTCTAATTTCTGAGTTCTGAATTAAGAGTTCTGAGTTCTGAATTCTGACTTGTGATTTCTGAGTTCTGAATTCCGCATTGATTACTGAGTTCCGATTTCTGAGTCCTGAATTCTGAATTGTGATCACAGAGTTCTGAGTTCTGTCTTCTGAATCCTAAGTTCGAAATGATGAGCTTTGAGTTCTGAATTCTGTATTGAATACTGAGTTCTGAGTTCTGACTTCAGAATTCTGAGCACTGAGATCTGTATTATGAGCTCTGAAAGCTGAGTTCTGAGTTCTAAATTATAAGTTCTGAATTCAGACTTCTGATTGCTGAGTTTTGAAACCTGCCTTCTGAGTTCCAAAATCTGAGTTCTGAGTTCTAACTTCTGAATTCTGAGTCCGGATCTCTGAATTCTGCGTTTTGATGTCTGAGGTCTGAATTGAGGGTTGCGAAATCTGATTCTGAATACGGATTCTTCGTTCTGCATTCTGCATTCTGAGTTCTGAGTTTCTAGTTCTCAACACTGAGTTCTGATTTTTGAGTTTTGAGTTCCGGGTTGGGAATTGTGGTTCTGAATACTGAGCTCTAATTTCTGAACTCTGCGTTCTGAATTTAGAATTCTGAGTTCTGCATTCAGATTCTGATTTCTGAGTGCTACATTCTAAATTCTGAATTGTAACATCTGAGTTCTGAGTACTACGTTCTAAGGGCTGAGTTCTGAATTGGAAATTCTGAGTTCTGCGTTCTGAGTTCTGAACACTAAGCTGTGAATTCTGAATTCAGAATTCGAGTTTGGGAATTCTGAGTTCTGTATTCTGATATCTGCATTCTGAGATTTGAGTTTGAAGCTGTACATTCTGAGTGCTCAATTTCGAATACTGAATTTGGAGTTCTAATTTCTGAGTTCTGAATTAAGAGTTCTGAGTTCTGAATTCTGACTTGTGATTTCTGAGTTCTGAATTCCGCATTGATTACTGAGTTCCGATTTCTGAGTCCTGAATTCTGAATTGTGATCACAGAGTTCTGAGTTCTGTCTTCTGAATCCTAAGTTCGAAATGATGAGCTTTGAGTTCTGAATTCTGTATTGAATACTGAGTTCTGAGTTCTGACTTCAGAATTCTGAGCACTGAGATCTGTATTATGAGCTCTGAAAGCTGAGTTCTGAGTTCTAAATTATAAGTTCTGAGTTCAGACTTCTGATTGCTGAGTTTTGAAACCTGCCTTCTGAGTTCCAAAATCTGAGTTCTGAGTTCTAACTTCTGAATTCTGAGTCCGGATCTCCCAATTCTGCGTTTTGATGTCTGAGGTCTGAATTGAGGGTTGCGAAATCTGATTCTGAATACGGATTCTTCGTTCTGCATTCTGCATTCTGAGTTCTGAGTTTCTAGTTCTCAACACTGAGTTCTGATTTTTGAGTTTTGAGTTCCGGGTTGGGAATTGTGGTTCTGAATACTGAGCTCTAATTTCTGAACTCTGCGTTCTGAATTTAGAATTCTGAGTTCTGCATTCAGATTCTGATTTCTGAGTGCTACATTCTAAATTCTGAATTGTAACATCTGAGTTCTGAGTACTACGTTCTAAGGGCTGAGTTCTGAATTGGAAATTCTGAGTTCTGCGTTCTGAGTTCTGAACACTAAGCTGTGAATTCTGAATTCAGAATTCGAGTTTGGGAATTCTGAGTTCTGTATTCTGATATCTGCATTCTGAGATTTGAGTTTGAAGCTGTACATTCTGAGTGCTCAATTTCGAATACTGAATTTGGAGTTCTAATTTCTGAGTTCTGAATTAAGAGTTCTGAGTTCTGAATTCTGACTTGTGATTTCTGAGTTCTGAATTCCGCATTGATTACTGAGTTCCGATTTCTGAGTCCTGAATTCTGAATTGTGATCACAGAGTTCTGAGTTCTGTCTTCTGAATCCTAAGTTCGAAATGATGAGCTTTGAGTTCTGAATTCTGTATTGAATACTGAGTTCTGAGTTCTGACTTCAGAATTCTGAGCACTGAGATCTGTATTATGAGCTCTGAAAGCTGAGTTCTGAGTTCTAAATTATAAGTTCTGAGTTCAGACTTCTGATTGCTGAGTTTTGAAACCTGCCTTCTGAGTTCCAAAATCTGAGTTCTGAGTTCTAACTTCTGAATTCTGAGTCCGGATCTCTGAATTCTGCGTTTTGATGTCTGAGGTCTGAATTGAGGGTTGCGAAATCTGATTCTGAATACGGATTCTTCGTTCTGCATTCTGCATTCTGAGTTCTGAGTTTCTAGTTCTCAACACTGAGTTCTGATTTTTGAGTTTTGAGTTCCGGGTTGGGAATTGTGGTTCTGAATACTGAGCTCTAATTTCTGAACTCTGCGTTCTGAATTTAGAATTCTGAGTTCTGCATTCAGATTCTGATTTCTGAGTGCTACATTCTAAAGTCTGAATTGTAACATCTGAGTTCTGAGTACTACGTTCTAAGGGCTGAGTTCTGAATTGGAAATTCTGAGTTCTGCGTTCTGAGTTCTGAACACTAAGCTGTGAATTCTGAATTCAGAATTCGAGTTTGGGAATTCTGAGTTCTGTATTCTGATATCTGCATTCTGAGATTTGAGTTTGAAGCTGTACATTCTGAGTGCTCAATTTCGAATACTGAATTTGGAGTTCTAATTTCTGAGTTCTGAATTAAGAGTTCTGAGTTCTGAATTCTGACTTGTGATTTCTGAGTTCTGAATTCCGCATTGATTACTGAGTTCCGATTTCTGAGTCCTGAATTCTGAATTGTGATCACAGAGTTCTGAGTTCTGTCTTCTGAATCCTAAGTTCGAAATGATGAGCTTTGAGTTCTGAATTCTGTATTGAATACTGAGTTCTGAGTTCTGACTTCAGAATTCTGAGCACTGAGATCTGTATTATGAGCTCTGAAAGCTGAGTTCTGAGTTCTAAATTATAAGTTCTGAATTCAGACTTCTGATTGCTGAGTTTTGAAACCTGCCTTCTGAGTTCCAAAATCTGAGTTCTGAGTTCTAACTTCTGAATTCTGAGTCCGGATCTCTGAATTCTGCGTTTTGATGTCTGAGGTCTGAATTGAGGGTTGCGAAATCTGATTCTGAATACGGATTCTTCGTTCTGCATTCTGCATTCTGAGTTCTGAGTTTCTAGTTCTCAACACTGAGTTCTGATTTTTGAGTTTTGAGTTCCGGGTTGGGAATTGTGGTTCTGAATACTGAGCTCTAATTTCTGAACTCTGCGTTCTGAATTTAGAATTCTGAGTTCTGCATTCAGATTCTGATTTCTGAGTGCTACATTCTAAAGTCTGAATTGTAACATCTGAGTTCTGAGTACTACGTTCTAAGGGCTGAGTTCTGAATTGGAAATTCTGAGTTCTGCGTTCTGAGTTCTGAACACTAAGCTGTGAATTCTGAATTCAGAATTCGAGTTTGGGAATTCTGAGTTCTGTATTCTGACATCTGCATTCTGAGATTTGAGTTTGAAGCTGTACATTCTGAGTGCTCAATTTCGAATACTGAATTTGGAGTTCTAATTTCTGAGTTCTGAATTAAGAGTTCTGAGTTCTGAATTCTGACTTGTGATTTCTGAGTTCTGAATTCCGCATTGATTACTGAGTTCCGATTTCTGAGTTCTGAATTCTGACTTGTGATCACAGAGTTCTGAGTTCTGTCTTCTGAATCCTAAGTTCGAAATGATGAGCTTTGAGTTCTGAATTCTGCATTGAATACTGAGTTCTGAGTTCTGACTTCAGAATTCTGAGCACTGAGATCTGTATTATGAGCTCTGAAAGCTGAGTTCTGAGTTCTAAATTATAAACTCTGAATTCACACTTCTGATTTCTGAGTTTTGAAACCTGCCTTCTGAGTTCCAAAATCTGATTCTGAGTTCTAACTTCTGAATTCTGAGTCCGGATCTCTGAATTCTGCGTTTTGATGTCTGAGGTCTGAACTGAGGGTTGCGAAATCTGATTCTGAATACGGATTCTTCGTTCTGCATTCTGCATTCTGAGTTCTGAGTTTCTAGTTCTCAACACTGAGTTCTGATTTTTGAGTTTTGAGTTCCGGGTTGGGAATTGTGGTTCTGAATACTGAGCTCTAATTTCTGAACTCTGCGTTCTGAATTTAGAATTCTGAGTTCTGCATTCAGATTCTGATTTCTGAGTGCTACATTCTAAAGTCTGAATTGTAACATCTGAGTTCTGAGTACTACATTCTAAGGGCTGAGTTCTGAATTGGAAATTCTGAGTTCTGCGTTCTGAGTTCTGAACACTAAGCTGTGAATTCTGAATTCAGAATTCGAGTTTGGGAATTCTGAGTTCTGTATTCTGATATCTGCATTCTGAGATTTGAGTTTGAAGCTGTACATTCTGAGTGCTCAATTTCGAATACTGAATTTGGAGTTCTAATTTCTGAGTTCTGAATTAAGAGTTCTGAGTTCTGAATTCTGACTTGTGATTTCTGAGTTCTGAATTCCGCATTGATTACTGAGTTCCGATTTCTGAGTCCTGAATTCTGAATTGTGATCACAGAGTTCTGAGTTCTGTCTTCTGAATCCTAAGTTCGAAATGATGAGCTTTGAGTTCTGAATTCTGTATTGAATACTGAGTTCTGAGTTCTGACTTCAGAATTCTGAGCACTGAGATCTGTATTATGAGCTCTGAAAGCTGAGTTCTGAGTTCTAAATTATAAGTTCTGAGTTCAGACTTCTGATTGCTGAGTTTTGAAACCTGCCTTCTGAGTTCCAAAATCTGAGTTCTGAGTTCTAACTTCTGAATTCTGAGTCCGGATCTCCCAATTCTGCGTTTTGATGTCTGAGGTCTGAATTGAGGGTTGCGAAATCTGATTCTGAATACGGATTCTTCGTTCTGCATTCTGCATGCTGAATTCTGCGTTCTGAGTTTCTAGTTCTCAACACTGAGTTCTGATTTTTGAGTTTTGAGTTCCGGGTTGGGAATTGTGGTTCTGAATACTGAGCTCTAATTTCTGAACTCTGCGTTCTGAATTTAGAATTCTGAGTTCTGCATTCAGATTCTGATTTCTGAGTGCTACATTCTAAATTCTGAATTGTAACATCTGAGTTCTGAGTACTACGTTCTAAGGGCTGAGTTCTGAATTGGAAATTCTGAGTTCTGCGTTCTGAGTTCTGAACACTAAGCTGTGAATTCTGAATTCAGAATTCGAGTTTGGGAATTCTGAGTTCTGTATTCTGATATCTGCATTCTGAGATTTGAGTTTGAAGCTGTACATTCTGAGTGCTCAATTTCGAATACTGAATTTGGAGTTCTAATTTCTGAGTTCTGAATTAAGAGTTCTGAGTTCTGAATTCTGACTTGTGATTTCTGAGTTCTGAATTCCGCATTGATTACTGAGTTCCGATTTCTGAGTCCTGAATTCTGAATTGTGAACACAGAGTTCTGAGTTCTGTCTTCTGAATCCTAAGTTCGAAATGATGAGCTTTGAGTTCTGAATTCTGTATTGAATACTGAGTTCTGAGTTCTGACTTCAGAATTCTGAGCACTGAGATCTGTATTATGAGCTCTGAAACCTGCCTTCTGAGTTCCAAAATCTGAGTTCTGAGTTCTAACTTCTGAATTCTGAGTCCGGATCTCTGAATTCTGCGTTTTGATGTCTGAGGTCTGAATTGAGGGTTGCAAAATCTGATTCTGAATACGGATTCTTCGTTCTGCATTCTGCATGCTGCATTCTGCGTTCTGAGTTTCTAGTTCTCAACACTGAGTTCTGATTTTTGAGTTTTGAGTTCCGGGTTGGGAATTGTGGTTCTGAATACTGAGCTCTAATTTCTGAACTCTGCGTTCTGAATTTAGAATTCTGAGTTCTGCATTCAGATTCTGATTTCTGAGTGCTACATTCTAAAGTCTGAATTGTAACATCTGAGTTCTGAGTACTACGTTCTAAGGGCTGAGTTCTGAATTGGAAATTCTGAGTTCTGCGTTCTGAGTTCTGAACACTAAGCTGTGAATTCTGAATTCAGAATTCGAGTTTGGGAATTCTGAGTTCTGTATTCTGATATCTGCATTCTGAGATTTGAGTTTGAAGCTGTACATTCTGAGTGCTCAATTTCGAATACTGAATTTGGAGTTCTAATTTCTGAGTTCTGAATTAAGAGTTCTGAGTTCTGAATTCTGACTTGTGATTTCTGAGTTCTGAATTCCGCATTGATTACTGAGTTCCGATTTCTGAGTCCTGAATTCTGAATTGTGATCACAGAGTTCTGAGTTCTGTCTTCTGAATCCTAAGTTCGAAATGATGAGCTTTGAGTTCTGAATTCTGTATTGAATACTGAGTTCTGAGTTCTGACTTCAGAATTCTGAGCACTGAGATCTGTATTATGAGCTCTGAAAGCTGAGTTCTGAGTTCTAAATTATAAGTTCTGAGTTCAGACTTCTGATTGCTGAGTTTTGAAACCTGCCTTCTGAGTTCCAAAATCTGAGTTCTGAGTTCTAACTTCTGAATTCTGAGTCCGGATCTCTGAATTCTGCGTTTTGATGTCTGAGGTCTGAATTGAGGGTTGCGAAATCTGATTCTGAATACGGATTCTTCGTTCTGCATTCTGCATTCTGAGTTCTGAGTTTCTAGTTCTCAACACTGAGTTCTGATTTTTGAGTTTTGAGTTCCGGGTTGGGAATTGTGGTTCTGAATACTGAGCTCTAATTTCTGAACTCTGCGTTCTGAATTTAGAATTCTGAGTTCTGCATTCAGATTCTGATTTCTGAGTGCTACATTCTAAAGTCTGAATTGTAACATCTGAGTTCTGAGTACTACGTTCTAAGGGCTGAGTTCTGAATTGGAAATTCTGAGTTCTGCGTTCTGAGTTCTGAACACTAAGCTGTGAATTCTGAATTCAGAATTCGAGTTTGGGAATTCTGAGTTCTGTATTCTGATATCTGCATTCTGAGATTTGAGTTTGAAGCTGTACATTCTGAGTGCTCAATTTCGAATACT
Organism: Ochotona princeps; assembly: GCF_030435755.1. NCBI lineage: Eukaryota > Metazoa > Chordata > Mammalia > Lagomorpha > Ochotonidae > Ochotona > Ochotona princeps. The sequence goes on along the minus strand of NC_080866.1, from coordinate 2,489,409 downwards.
GAATTTGGAGTTCTAATTTCTGAGTTCTGAATTAAGAGTTCTGAGTTCTGAATTCTGACTTGTGATTTCTGAGTTCTGAATTTCGCATTGATTACTGAGTTCCGATTTCTGAGTCCTGAATTCTGAATTGTGATCACAGAGTTCTGAGTTCTGTCTTCTGAATCCTAAGTTCGAAATGATGAGCTTTGAGTTCTGAATTCTGTATTGAATACTGAGTTCTGAGTTCTGACTTCAGAATTCTGAGCACTGAGATCTGTATTATGAGCTCTGAAAGCTGAGTTCTGAGTTCTAAATTATAAGTTCTGAGTTCAGACTTCTGATTGCTGAGTTTTGAAACCTGCCTTCTGAGTTCCAAAATCTGCGTTCTGAGTTCTAACTTCTGAATTCTGAGTCCGGATCTCTGAATTCTGCGTTTTGATGTCTGAGGTCTGAATTGAGGGTTGCGAAATCTGATTCTGAATACGGATTCTTCGTTCTGCATTCTGCATGCTGAATTCTGAGTTCTGAGTTTCTAGTTCTCAACACTGAGTTCTGATTTTTGAGTTTTGAGTTCCGGGTTGGGAATTGTGGTTCTGAATACTGAGCTCTAATTTCTGAACTCTGCGTTCTGAATTTAGAATTCTGAGTTCTGCATTCAGATTCTGATTTCTGAGTGCTACATTCTAAAGTCTGAATTGTAACATCTGAGTTCTGAGTACTACGTTCTAAGGGCTGAGTTCTGAATTGGAAATTCTGAGTTCTGCGTTCTGAGTTCTGAACACTAAGCTGTGAATTCTGAATTCAGAATTCGAGTTTGGGAATTCTGAGTTCTGTATTCTGATATCTGCATTCTGAGATTTGAGTTTGAAGCTGTACATTCTGAGTGCTCAATTTCGAATACTGAATTTGGAGTTCTAATTTCTGAGTTCTGAATTAAGAGTTCTGAGTTCTCAATTCTGACTTGTGATTTCTGAGTTCTGAATTCCGCATTGATTACTGAGTTCCGATTTCTGAGTCCTGAATTCTGAATTGTGATCACAGAGTTCTGAGTTCTGTCTTCTGAATCCTAAGTTCGAAATGATGAGCTTTGAGTTCTGAATTCTGTATTGAATACTGAGTTCTGAGTTCTGACTTCAGAATTCTGAGCACTGAGATCTGTATTATGAGCTCTGAAAGCTGAGTTCTGAGTTCTAAATTATAAGTTCTGAGTTCAGACTTCTGATTGCTGAGTTTTGAAACCTGCCTTCTGAGTTCCAAAATCTGAGTTCTGAGTTCTAACTTCTGAATTCTGAGTCCGGATCTCTGAATTCTGCGTTTTGATGTCTGAGGTCTGAATTGAGGGTTGCGAAATCTGATTCTGAATACGGATTCTTCGTTCTGCATTCTGCATTCTGAGTTCTGAGTTTCTAGTTCTCAACACTGAGTTCTGATTTTTGAGTTTTGAGTTCCGGGTTGGGAATTGTGGTTCTGAATACTGAGCTCTAATTTCTGAACTCTGCGTTCTGAATTTAGAATTCTGAGTTCTGCATTCAGATTCTGATTTCTGAGTGCTACATTCTAAAGTCTGAATTGTAACATCTGAGTTCTGAGTACTACGTTCTAAGGGCTGAGTTCTGAATTGGAAATTCTGAGTTCTGCGTTCTGAGTTCTGAACACTAAGCTGTGAATTCTGAATTCAGAATTCGAGTTTGGGAATTCTGAGTTCTGTATTCTGATATCTGCATTCTGAGATTTGAGTTTGAAGCTGTACATTCTGAGTGCTCAATTTCGAATACTGAATTTGGAGTTCTAATTTCTGAGTTCTGAATTAAGAGTTCTGAGTTCTGAATTCTGACTTGTGATTTCTGAGTTCTGAATTCCGCATTGATTACTGAGTTCCGATTTCTGAGTCCTGAATTCTGAATTGTGAACACAGAGTTCTGAGTTCTGTCTTCTGAATCCTAAGTTCGAAATGATGAGCTTTGAGTTCTGAATTCTGTATTGAATACTGAGTTCTGAGTTCTGACTTCAGAATTCTGAGCACTGAGATCTGTATTATGAGCTCTGAAACCTGCCTTCTGAGTTCCAAAATCTGAGTTCTGAGTTCTAACTTCTGAATTCTGAGTCCGGATCTCTGAATTCTGCGTTTTGATGTCTGAGGTCTGAATTGAGGGTTGCAAAATCTGATTCTGAATACGGATTCTTCGTTCTGCATTCTGCATGCTGCATTCTGCGTTCTGAGTTTCTAGTTCTCAACACTGAGTTCTGATTTTTGAGTTTTGAGTTCCGGGTTGGGAATTGTGGTTCTGAATACTGAGCTCTAATTTCTGAACTCTGCGTTCTGAATTTAGAATTCTGAGTTCTGCATTCAGATTCTGATTTCTGAGTGCTACATTCTAAAGTCTGAATTGTAACATCTGAGTTCTGAGTACTACGTTCTAAGGGCTGAGTTCTGAATTGGAAATTCTGAGTTCTGCGTTCTGAGTTCTGAACACTAAGCTGTGAATTCTGAATTCAGAATTCGAGTTTGGGAATTCTGAGTTCTGTATTCTGATATCTGCATTCTGAGATTTGAGTTTGAAGCTGTACATTCTGAGTGCTCAATTTCGAATACTGAATTTGGAGTTCTAATTTCTGAGTTCTGAATTAAGAGTTCTGAGTTCTGAATTCTGACTTGTGATTTCTGAGTTCTGAATTCCGCATTGATTACTGAGTTCCGATTTCTGAGTCCTGAATTCTGAATTGTGATCACAGAGTTCTGAGTTCTGTCTTCTGAATCCTAAGTTCGAAATGATGAGCTTTGAGTTCTGAATTCTGTATTGAATACTGAGTTCTGAGTTCTGACTTCAGAATTCTGAGCACTGAGATCTGTATTATGAGCTCTGAAAGCTGAGTTCTGAGTTCTAAATTATAAGTTCTGAGTTCAGACTTCTGATTGCTGAGTTTTGAAACCTGCCTTCTGAGTTCCAAAATCTGAGTTCTGAGTTCTAACTTCTGAATTCTGAGTCCGGATCTCTGAATTCTGCGTTTTGATGTCTGAGGTCTGAATTGAGGGTTGCGAAATCTGATTCTGAATACGGATTCTTCGTTCTGCATTCTGCATTCTGAGTTCTGAGTTTCTAGTTCTCAACACTGAGTTCTGATTTTTGAGTTTTGAGTTCCGGGTTGGGAATTGTGGTTCTGAATACTGAGCTCTAATTTCTGAACTCTGCGTTCTGAATTTAGAATTCTGAGTTCTGCATTCAGATTCTGATTTCTGAGTGCTACATTCTAAAGTCTGAATTGTAACATCTGAGTTCTGAGTACTACGTTCTAAGGGCTGAGTTCTGAATTGGAAATTCTGAGTTCTGCGTTCTGAGTTCTGAACACTAAGCTGTGAATTCTGAATTCAGAATTCGAGTTTGGGAATTCTGAGTTCTGTATTCTGATATCTGCATTCTGAGATTTGAGTTTGAAGCTGTACATTCTGAGTGCTCAATTTCGAATACTGAATTTGGAGTTCTAATTTCTGAGTTCTGAATTAAGAGTTCTGAGTTCTGAATTCTGACTTGTGATTTCTGAGTTCTGAATTTCGCATTGATTACTGAGTTCCGATTTCTGAGTCCTGAATTCTGAATTGTGATCACAGAGTTCTGAGTTCTGTCTTCTGAATCCTAAGTTCGAAATGATGAGCTTTGAGTTCTGAATTCTGTATTGAATACTGAGTTCTGAGTTCTGACTTCAGAATTCTGAGCACTGAGATCTGTATTATGAGCTCTGAAAGCTGAGTTCTGAGTTCTAAATTATAAGTTCTGAGTTCAGACTTCTGATTGCTGAGTTTTGAAACCTGCCTTCTGAGTTCCAAAATCTGCGTTCTGAGTTCTAACTTCTGAATTCTGAGTCCGGATCTCTGAATTCTGCGTTTTGATGTCTGAGGTCTGAATTGAGGGTTGCGAAATCTGATTCTGAATACGGATTCTTCGTTCTGCATTCTGCATGCTGAATTCTGAGTTCTGAGTTTCTAGTTCTCAACACTGAGTTCTGATTTTTGAGTTTTGAGTTCCGGGTTGGGAATTGTGGTTCTGAATACTGAGCTCTAATTTCTGAACTCTGCGTTCTGAATTTAGAATTCTGAGTTCTGCATTCAGATTCTGATTTCTGAGTGCTACATTCTAAAGTCTGAATTGTAACATCTGAGTTCTGAGTACTACGTTCTAAGGGCTGAGTTCTGAATTGGAAATTCTGAGTTCTGCGTTCTGAGTTCTGAACACTAAGCTGTGAATTCTGAATTCAGAATTCGAGTTTGGGAATTCTGAGTTCTGTATTCTGATATCTGCATTCTGAGATTTGAGTTTGAAGCTGTACATTCTGAGTGCTCAATTTCGAATACTGAATTTGGAGTTCTAATTTCTGAGTTCTGAATTAAGAGTTCTGAGTTCTCAATTCTGACTTGTGATTTCTGAGTTCTGAATTCCGCATTGATTACTGAGTTCCGATTTCTGAGTCCTGAATTCTGAATTGTGATCACAGAGTTCTGAGTTCTGTCTTCTGAATCCTAAGTTCGAAATGATGAGCTTTGAGTTCTGAATTCTGTATTGAATACTGAGTTCTGAGTTCTGACTTCAGAATTCTGAGCACTGAGATCTGTATTATGAGCTCTGAAAGCTGAGTTCTGAGTTCTAAATTATAAGTTCTGAGTTCAGACTTCTGATTGCTGAGTTTTGAAACCTGCCTTCTGAGTTCCAAAATCTGAGTTCTGAGTTCTAACTTCTGAATTCTGAGTCCGGATCTCTGAATTCTGCGTTTTGATGTCTGAGGTCTGAATTGAGGGTTGCGAAATCTGATTCTGAATACGGATTCTTCGTTCTGCATTCTGCATTCTGAGTTCTGAGTTTCTAGTTCTCAACACTGAGTTCTGATTTTTGAGTTTTGAGTTCCGGGTTGGGAATTGTGGTTCTGAATACTGAGCTCTAATTTCTGAACTCTGCGTTCTGAATTTAGAATTCTGAGTTCTGCATTCAGATTCTGATTTCTGAGTGCTACATTCTAAAGTCTGAATTGTAACATCTGAGTTCTGAGTACTACGTTCTAAGGGCTGAGTTCTGAATTGGAAATTCTGAGTTCTGCGTTCTGAGTTCTGAACACTAAGCTGTGAATTCTGAATTCAGAATTCGAGTTTGGGAATTCTGAGTTCTGTATTCTGATATCTGCATTCTGAGATTTGAGTTTGAAGCTGTACATTCTGAGTGCTCAATTTCGAATACTGAATTTGGAGTTCTAATTTCTGAGTTCTGAATTAAGAGTTCTGAGTTCTCAATTCTGACTTGTGATTTCTGAGTTCTGAATTCCGCATTGATTACTGAGTTCCGATTTCTGAGTCCTGAATTCTGAATTGTGATCACAGAGTTCTGAGTTCTGTCTTCTGAATCCTAAGTTCGAAATGATGAGCTTTGAGTTCTGAATTCTGTATTGAATACTGAGTTCTGAGTTCTGACTTCAGAATTCTGAGCACTGAGATCTGTATTATGAGCTCTGAAAGCTGAGTTCTGAGTTCTAAATTATAAGTTCTGAGTTCAGACTTCTGATTGCTGAGTTTTGAAACCTGCCTTCTGAGTTCCAAAATCTGAGTTCTGAGTTCTAACTTCTGAATTCTGAGTCCGGATCTCTCAATTCTGCGTTTTGATGTCTGAGGTCTGAATTGAGGGTTGCGAAATCTGATTCTGAATACGGATTCTTCGTTCTGCATTCTGCATGCTGAGTTCTGAGTTTCTAGTTCTCAACACTGAGTTCTGATTTTTGAGTTTTGAGTTCCGGGTTGGGAATTGTGGTTCTGAATACTGAGCTCTAATTTCTGAACTCTGCGTTCTGAATTTAGAATTCTGAGTTCTGCATTCAGATTCTGATTTCTGAGTGCTACATTCTAAATTCTGAATTGTAACATCTGAGTTCTGAGTACTACGTTCTAAGGGCTGAGTTCTGAATTGGAAATTCTGAGTTCTGCGTTCTGAGTTCTGAACACTAAGCTGTGAATTCTGAATTCAGAATTCGAGTTTGGGAATTCTGAGTTCTGTATTCTGATATCTGCATTCTGAGATTTGAGTTTGAAGCTGTACATTCTGAGTGCTCAATTTCGAATACTGAATTTGGAGTTCTAATTTCTGAGTTCTGAATTAAGAGTTCTGAGTTCTCAATTCTGACTTGTGATTTCTGAGTTCTGAATTCCGCATTGATTACTGAGTTCCGATTTCTGAGTCCTGAATTCTGAATTGTGATCACAGAGTTCTGAGTTCTGTCTTCTGAATCCTAAGTTCGAAATGATGAGCTTTGAGTTCTGAATTCTGCATTGAATACTGAGTTCTGAGTTCTGACTTCAGAATTCTGAGCACTGAGATCTGTATTATGAGCTCTGAAATCTGAGTTCTGAGTTCTAAATTATAAGTTCTGAATTCAGACTTCTGATTGCTGAGTTTTGAAACCTGCCTTCTGAGTTCCAAAATCTGAGTTCTGAGTTCTAACTTCTGAATTCTGAGTCCGGATCTCTCAATTCTGCGTTTTGATGTCTGAGGTCTGAATTGAGGGTTGCGAAATCTGATACTGAATACGGATTCTTCGTTCTGCATTCTGCATGCTGAATTCTGCGTTCTGAGTTTCTAGTTCTCAACACTGAGTTCTGATTTTTGAGTTTTGAGTTCCGGGTTGGGAATTGTGGTTCTGAATACTGAGCTCTAATTTCTGAACTCTGCGTTCTGAATTTAGAATTCTGAGTTCTGCATTCAGATTCTGATTTCTGAGTGCTACATTCTAAAGTCTGAATTGTAACATCTGAGTTCTGAGTACTACGTTCTAAGGGCTGAGTTCTGAATTGGAAATTCTGAGTTCTGCGTTCTGAGTTCTGAACACTAAGCTGTGAATTCTGAATTCAGAATTCGAGTTTGGGAATTCTGAGTTCTGTATTCTGATATCTGCATTCTGAGATTTGAGTTTGAAGCTGTACATTCTGAGTGCTCAATTTCGAATACTGAATTTGGAGTTCTAATTTCTGAGTTCTGAATTAAGAGTTCTGAGTTCTGAATTCTGACTTGTGATTTCTGAGTTCTGAATTCCGCATTGATTACTGAGTTCCGATTTCTGAGTCCTGAATTCTGAATTGTGATCACAGAGTTCTGAGTTCTGTCTTCTGAATCCTAAGTTCGAAATGATGAGCTTTGAGTTCTGAATTCTGTATTGAATACTGAGTTCTGAGTTCTGACTTCAGAATTCTGAGCACTGAGATCTGTATTATGAGCTCTGAAAGCTGAGTTCTGAGTTCTAAATTATAAGTTCTGAGTTCAGACTTCTGATTGCTGAGTTTTGAAACCTGCCTTCTGAGTTCCAAAATCTGAGTTCTGAGTTCTAACTTCTGAATTCTGAGTCCGGATCTCTGAATTCTGCGTTTTGATGTCTGAGGTCTGAATTGAGGGTTGCGAAATCTGATTCTGAATACGGATTCTTCGTTCTGCATTCTGCATTCTGAGTTCTGAGTTTCTAGTTCTCAACACTGAGTTCTGATTTTTGAGTTTTGAGTTCCGGGTTGGGAATTGTGGTTCTGAATACTGAGCTCTAATTTCTGAACTCTGCGTTCTGAATTTAGAATTCTGAGTTCTGCATTCAGATTCTGATTTCTGAGTGCTACATTCTAAATTCTGAATTGTAACATCTGAGTTCTGAGTACTACGTTCTAAGGGCTGAGTTCTGAATTGGAAATTCTGAGTTCTGCGTTCTGAGTTCTGAACACTAAGCTGTGAATTCTGAATTCAGAATTCGAGTTTGGGAATTCTGAGTTCTGTATTCTGATATCTGCATTCTGAGATTTGAGTTTGAAGCTGTACATTCTGAGTGCTCAATTTCGAATACTGAATTTGGAGTTCTAATTTCTGAGTTCTGAATTAAGAGTTCTGAGTTCTCAATTCTGACTTGTGATTTCTGAGTTCTGAATTCCGCATTGATTACTGAGTTCCGATTTCTGAGTCCTGAATTCTGAATTGTGATCACAGAGTTCTGAGTTCTGTCTTCTGAATCCTAAGTTCGAAATGATGAGCTTTGAGTTCTGAATTCTGTATTGAATACTGAGTTCTGAGTTCTGACTTCAGAATTCTGAGCACTGAGATCTGTATTATGAGCTCTGAAAGCTGAGTTCTGAGTTCTAAATTATAAGTTCTGAGTTCAGACTTCTGATTGCTGAGTTTTGAAACCTGCCTTCTGAGTTCCAAAATCTGAGTTCTGAGTTCTAACTTCTGAATTCTGAGTCCGGATCTCTGAATTCTGCGTTTTGATGTCTGAGGTCTGAATTGAGGGTTGCGAAATCTGATTCTGAATACGGATTCTTCGTTCTGCATTCTGCATTCTGAGTTCTGAGTTTCTAGTTCTCAACACTGAGTTCTGATTTTTGAGTTTTGAGCTCCGGGTTGGGAATTGTGGTTCTGAATACTGAGCTCTAATTTCTGAACTCTGCGTTCTGAATTTAGAATTCTGAGTTCTGCATTCAGATTCTGATTTCTGAGTGCTACATTCTAAAGTCTGAATTGTAACATCTGAGTTCTGAGTACTACGTTCTAAGGGCTGAGTTCTGAATTGGAAATTCTGAGTTCTGCGTTCTGAGTTCTGAACACTAAGCTGTGAATTCTGAATTCAGAATTCGAGTTTGGGAATTCTGAGTTCTGTATTCTGATATCTGCATTCTGAGATTTGAGTTTGAAGCTGTACATTCTGAGTGCTCAATTTCGAATACTGAATTTGGAGTTCTAATTTCTGAGTTCTGAATTAAGAGTTCTGAGTTCTCAATTCTGACTTGTGATTTCTGAGTTCTGAATTCCGCATTGATTACTGAGTTCCGATTTCTGAGTCCTGAATTCTGAATTGTGATCACAGAGTTCTGAGTTCTGTCTTCTGAATCCTAAGTTCGAAATGATGAGCTTTGAGTTCTGAATTCTGTATTGAATACTGAGTTCTGAGTTCTGACTTCAGAATTCTGAGCACTGAGATCTGTATTATGAGCTCTGAAAGCTGAGTTCTGAGTTCTAAATTATAAGTTCTGAATTCAGACTTCTGATTGCTGAGTTTTGAAACCTGCCTTCTGAGTTCCAAAATCTGAGTTCTGAGTTCTAACTTCTGAATTCTGAGTCCGGATCTCTGAATTCTGCGTTTTGATGTCTGAGGTCTGAATTGAGGGTTGCGAAATCTGATTCTGAATACGGATTCTTCGTTCTGCATTCTGCATTCTGAGTTCTGAGTTTCTAGTTCTCAACACTGAGTTCTGATTTTTGAGTTTTGAGCTCCGGGTTGGGAATTGTGGTTCTGAATACTGAGCTCTAATTTCTGAACTCTGCGTTCTGAATTTAGATTCTGATTTCTGAGTGCTACATTCTAAAGTCTGAATTGTAACATCTGAGTTCTGAGTACTACGTTCTAAGGGCTGAGTTCTGAATTGGAAATTCTGAGTTCTGCGTTCTGAGTTCTGAACACTAAGCTGTGAATTCTGAATTCAGAATTCGAGTTTGGGAATTCTGAGTTCTGTATTCTGATATCTGCATTCTGAGATTTGAGTTTGAAGCTGTACATTCTGAGTGCTCAATTTCGAATACTGAATTTGGAGTTCTAATTTCTGAGTTCTGAATTAAGAGTTCTGAGTTCTGAATTCTGACTTGTGATTTCTGAGTTCTGAATTCCGCATTGATTACTGAGTTCCGATTTCTGAGTCCTGAATTCTGAATTGTGATCACAGAGTTCTGAGTTCTGTCTTCTGAATCCTAAGTTCGAAATGATGAGCTTTGAGTTCTGAATTCTGTATTGAATACTGAGTTCTGAGTTCTGACTTCAGAATTCTGAGCACTGAGATCTGTATTATGAGCTCTGAAAGCTGAGTTCTGAGTTCTAAATTATAAGTTCTGAATTCAGACTTCTGATTGCTGAGTTTTGAAACCTGCCTTCTGAGTTCCAAAATCTGAGTTCTGAGTTCTAACTTCTGAATTCTGAGTCCGGATCTCTGAATTCTGCGTTTTGATGTCTGAGGTCTGAATTGAGGGTTGCGAAATCTGATTCTGAATACGGATTCTTCGTTCTGCATGCTGCATTCTGAGTTCTGAGTTTCTAGTTCTCAACACTGAGTTCTGATTTTTGAGTTTTGAGTTCCGGGTTGGGAATTGTGGTTCTGAATACTGAGCTCTAATTTCTGAACTCTGCGTTCTGAATTTAGAATTCTGAGTTCTGCATTCAGATTCTGATTTCTGAGTGCTACATTCTAAAGTCTGAATTGTAACATCTGAGTTCTGAGTACTACGTTCTAAGGGCTGAGTTCTGAATTGGAAATTCTGAGTTCTGTGTTCTGAGTTCTGAACACTAAGCTGTGAATTCTGAATTCAGAATTCGAGTTTGGGAATTCTGAGTTCTGTATTCTGATATCTGCATTCTGAGATTTGAGTTTGAAGCTGTACATTCTGAGTGCTCAATTTCGAATACTGAATTTGGAGTTCTAATTTCTGAGTTCTGAATTAAGAGTTCTGAGTTCTCAATTCTGACTTGTGATTTCTGAGTTCTGAATTCCGCATTGATTACTGAGTTCCGATTTCTGAGTCCTGAATTCTGAATTGTGATCACAGAGTTCTGAGTTCTGTCTTCTGAATCCTAAGTTCGAAATGATGAGCTTTGAGTTCTGAATTCTGTATTGAATACTGAGTTCTGAGTTCTGACTTCAGAATTCTGAGCACTGAGATCTGTATTATGAGCTCTGAAAGCTGAGTTCTGAGTTCTAAATTATAAGTTCTGAATTCAGACTTCTGATTGCTGAGTTTTGAAACCTGCCTTCTGAGTTCCAAAATCTGAGTTCTGAGTTCTAACTTCTGAATTCTGAGTCCGGATCTCTGAATTCTGCGTTTTGATGTCTGAGGTCTGAATTGAGGGTTGCGAAATCTGATTCTGAATACGGATTCTTCGTTCTGCATTCTGCATTCTGAGTTCTGAGTTTCTAGTTCTCAACACTGAGTTCTGATTTTTGAGTTTTGAGCTCCGGGTTGGGAATTGTGGTTCTGAATACTGAGCTCTAATTTCTGAACTCTGCGTTCTGAATTTAGATTCTGATTTCTGAGTGCTACATTCTAAAGTCTGAATTGTAACATCTGAGTTCTGAGTACTACGTTCTAAGGGCTGAGTTCTGAATTGGAAATTCTGAGTTCTGCGTTCTGAGTTCTGAACACTAAGCTGTGAATTCTGAATTCAGAATTCGAGTTTGGGAATTCTGAGTTCTGTATTCTGATATCTGCATTCTGAGATTTGAGTTTGAAGCTGTACATTCTGAGTGCTCAATTTCGAATACTGAATTTGGAGTTCTAATTTCTGAGTTCTGAATTAAGAGTTCTGAGTTCTGAATTCTGACTTGTGATTTCTGAGTTCTGAATTCCGCATTGATTACTGAGTTCCGATTTCTGAGTCCTGAATTCTGAATTGTGATCACAGAGTTCTGAGTTCTGTCTTCTGAATCCTAAGTTCGAAATGATGAGCTTTGAGTTCTGAATTCTGTATTGAATACTGAGTTCTGAGTTCTGACTTCAGAATTCTGAGCACTGAGATCTGTATTATGAGCTCTGAAAGCTGAGTTCTGAGTTCTAAATTATAAGTTCTGAATTCAGACTTCTGATTGCTGAGTTTTGAAACCTGCCTTCTGAGTTCCAAAATCTGAGTTCTGAGTTCTAACTTCTGAATTCTGAGTCCGGATCTCTGAATTCTGCGTTTTGATGTCTGAGGTCTGAATTGAGGGTTGCGAAATCTGATTCTGAATACGGATTCTTCGTTCTGCATTCTGCATGCTGAGTTCTGAGTTTCTAGTTCTCAACACTGAGTTCTGATTTTTGAGTTTTGAGTTCCGGGTTGGGAATTGTGGTTCTGAATACTGAGCTCTAATTTCTGAACTCTGCGTTCTGAATTTAGAATTCTGAGTTCTGCATTCAGATTCTGATTTCTGAGTGCTACATTCTAAAGTCTGAATTGTAACATCTGAGTTCTGAGTACTACGTTCTAAGGGCTGAGTTCTGAATTGGAAATTCTGAGTTCTGTGTTCTGAGTTCTGAACACTAAGCTGTGAATTCTGAATTCAGAATTCGAGTTTGGGAATTCTGAGTTCTGTATTCTGATATCTGCATTCTGAGATTTGAGTTTGAAGCTGTACATTCTGAGTGCTCAATTTCGAATACTGAATTTGGAGTTCTAATTTCTGAGTTCTGAATTAAGAGTTCTGAGTTCTGAATTCTGACTTGTGATTTCTGAGTTCTGAATTCCGCATTGATTACTGAGTTCCGATTTCTGAGTCCTGAATTCTGAATTGTGATCACAGAGTTCTGAGTTCTGTCTTCTGAATCCTAAGTTCGAAATGATGAGCTTTGAGTTCTGAATTCTGTATTGAATACTGAGTTCTGAGTTCTGACTTCAGAATTCTGAGCACTGAGATCTGTATTATGAGCTCTGAAAGCTGAGTTCTGAGTTCTAAATTATAAGTTCTGAGTTCAGACTTCTGATTGCTGAGTTTTGAAACCTGCCTTCTGAGTTCCAAAATCTGAGTTCTGAGTTCTAACTTCTGAATTCTGAGTCCGGATCTCTGAATTCTGCGTTTTGATGTCTGAGGTCTGAATTGAGGGTTGCGAAATCTGATTCTGAATACGGATTCTTCGTTCTGCATTCTGCATTCTGAGTTCTGAGTTTCTAGTTCTCAACACTGAGTTCTGATTTTTGAGTTTTGAGCTCCGGGTTGGGAATTGTGGTTCTGAATACTGAGCTCTAATTTCTGAACTCTGCGTTCTGAATTTAGATTCTGATTTCTGAGTGCTACATTCTAAAGTCTGAATTGTAACATCTGAGTTCTGAGTACTACGTTCTAAGGGCTGAGTTCTGAATTGGAAATTCTGAGTTCTGCGTTCTGAGTTCTGAACACTAAGCTGTGAATTCTGAATTCAGAATTCGAGTTTGGGAATTCTGAGTTCTGTATTCTGATTTCTGCATTCTGAGATTTGAGTTTGAAGCTGTACATTCTGAGTGCTCAATTTCGAATACTGAATTTGGAGTTCTAATTTCTGAGTTCTGAATTAAGAGTTCTGAGTTCTGAATTCTGACTTGTGATTTCTGAGTTCTGAATTCCGCATTGATTACTGAGTTCCGATTTCTGAGTCCTGAATTCTGAATTGTGATCACAGAGTTCTGAGTTCTGTCTTCTGAATCCTAAGTTCGAAATGATGAGCTTTGAGTTCTGAATTCTGTATTGAATACTGAGTTCTGAGTTCTGACTTCAGAATTCTGAGCACTGAGATCTGTATTATGAGCTCTGAAAGCTGAGTTCTGAGTTCTAAATTATAAGTTCTGAATTCAGACTTCTGATTGCTGAGTTTTGAAACCTGCCTTCTGAGTTCCAAAATCTGAGTTCTGAGTTCTAACTTCTGAATTCTGAGTCCGGATCTCTGAATTCTGCGTTTTGATGTCTGAGGTCTGAATTGAGGGTTGCGAAATCTGATTCTGAATACGGATTCTTCGTTCTGCATTCTGCATTCTGAGTTCTGAGTTTCTAGTTCTCAACACTGAGTTCTGATTTTTGAGTTTTGAGCTCCGGGTTGGGAATTGTGGTTCTGAATACTGAGCTCTAATTTCTGAACTCTGCGTTCTGAATTTAGATTCTGATTTCTGAGTGCTACATTCTAAAGTCTGAATTGTAACATCTGAGTTCTGAGTACTACGTTCTAAGGGCTGAGTTCTGAATTGGAAATTCTGAGTTCTGCGTTCTGAGTTCTGAACACTAAGCTGTGAATTCTGAATTCAGAATTCGAGTTTGGGAATTCTGAGTTCTGTATTCTGATATCTGCATTCTGAGATTTGAGTTTGAAGCTGTACATTCTGAGTGCTCAATTTCGAATACTGAATTTGGAGTTCTAATTTCTGAGTTCTGAATTAAGAGTTCTGAGTTCTGAATTCTGACTTGTGATTTCTGAGTTCTGAATTCCGCATTGATTACTGAGTTCCGATTTCTGAGTCCTGAATTCTGAATTGTGATCACAGAGTTCTGAGTTCTGTCTTCTGAATCCTAAGTTCGAAATGATGAGCTTTGAGTTCTGAATTCTGTATTGAATACTGAGTTCTGAGTTCTGACTTCAGAATTCTGAGCACTGAGATCTGTATTATGAGCTCTGAAAGCTGAGTTCTGAGTTCTAAATTATAAGTTCTGAATTCAGACTTCTGATTGCTGAGTTTTGAAACCTGCCTTCTGAGTTCCAAAATCTGAGTTCTGAGTTCTAACTTCTGAATTCTGAGTCCGGATCTCTGAATTCTGCGTTTTGATGTCTGAGGTCTGAATTGAGGGTTGCGAAATCTGATTCTGAATACGGATTCTTCGTTCTGCATTCTGCATGCTGAGTTCTGAGTTTCTAGTTCTCAACACTGAGTTCTGATTTTTGAGTTTTGAGTTCCGGGTTGGGAATTGTGGTTCTGAATACTGAGCTCTAATTTCTGAACTCTGCGTTCTGAATTTAGAATTCTGAGTTCTGCATTCAGATTCTGATTTCTGAGTGCTACATTCTAAAGTCTGAATTGTAACATCTGAGTTCTGAGTACTACGTTCTAAGGGCTGAGTTCTGAATTGGAAATTCTGAGTTCTGTGTTCTGAGTTCTGAACACTAAGCTGTGAATTCTGAATTCAGAATTCGAGTTTGGGAATTCTGAGTTCTGTATTCTGATATCTGCATTCTGAGATTTGAGTTTGAAGCTGTACATTCTGAGTGCTCAATTTCGAATACTGAATTTGGAGTTCTAATTTCTGAGTTCTGAATTAAGAGTTCTGAGTTCTGAATTCTGACTTGTGATTTCTGAGTTCTGAATTCCGCATTGATTACTGAGTTCCGATTTCTGAGTCCTGAATTCTGAATTGTGATCACAGAGTTCTGAGTTCTGTCTTCTGAATCCTAAGTTCGAAATGATGAGCTTTGAGTTCTGAATTCTGTATTGAATACTGAGTTCTGAGTTCTGACTTCAGAATTCTGAGCACTGAGATCTGTATTATGAGCTCTGAAAGCTGAGTTCTGAGTTCTAAATTATAAGTTCTGAGTTCAGACTTCTGATTGCTGAGTTTTGAAACCTGCCTTCTGAGTTCCAAAATCTGAGTTCTGAGTTCTAACTTCTGAATTCTGAGTCCGGATCTCTGAATTCTGCGTTTTGATGTCTGAGGTCTGAATTGAGGGTTGCGAAATCTGATTCTGAATACGGATTCTTCGTTCTGCATTCTGCATTCTGAGTTCTGAGTTTCTAGTTCTCAACACTGAGTTCTGATTTTTGAGTTTTGAGTTCCGGGTTGGGAATTGTGGTTCTGAATACTGAGCTCTAATTTCTGAACTCTGCGTTCTGAATTTAGATTCTGATTTCTGAGTGCTACATTCTAAATTCTGAATTGTAACATCTGAGTTCTGAGTACTACGTTCTAAGGGCTGAGTTCTGAATTGGAAATTCTGAGTTCTGCGTTCTGAGTTCTGAACACTAAGCTGTGAATTCTGAATTCAGAATTCGAGTTTGGGAATTCTGAGTTCTGTATTCTGATATCTGCATTCTGAGATTTGAGTTTGAAGCTGTACATTCTGAGTGCTCAATTTCGAATACTGAATTTGGAGTTCTAATTTCTGAGTTCTGAATTAAGAGTTCTGAGTTCTGAATTCTGACTTGTGATTTCTGAGTTCTGAATTCCGCATTGATTACTGAGTTCCGATTTCTGAGTCCTGAATTCTGAATTGTGATCACAGAGTTCTGAGTTCTGTCTTCTGAATCCTAAGTTCGAAATGATGAGCTTTGAGTTCTGAATTCTGTATTGAATACTGAGTTCTGAGTTCTGACTTCAGAATTCTGAGCACTGAGATCTGTATTATGAGCTCTGAAAGCTGAGTTCTGAGTTCTAAATTATAAGTTCTGAATTCAGACTTCTGATTGCTGAGTTTTGAAACCTGCCTTCTGAGTTCCAAAATCTGAGTTCTGAGTTCTAACTTCTGAATTCTGAGTCCGGATCTCTGAATTCTGCGTTTTGATGTCTGAGGTCTGAATTGAGGGTTGCGAAATCTGATTCTGAATACGGATTCTTCGTTCTGCATTCTGCATTCTGAGTTCTGAGTTTCTAGTTCTCAACACTGAGTTCTGATTTTTGAGTTTTGAGTTCCGGGTTGGGAATTGTGGTTCTGAATACTGAGCTCTAATTTCTGAACTCTGCGTTCTGAATTTAGAATTCTGAGTTCTGCATTCAGATTCTGATTTCTGAGTGCTACATTCTAAAGTCTGAATTGTAACATCTGAGTTCTGAGTACTACGTTCTAAGGGCTGAGTTCTGAATTGGAAATTCTGAGTTCTGTGTTCTGAGTTCTGAACACTAAGCTGTGAATTCTGAATTCAGAATTCGAGTTTGGGAATTCTGAGTTCTGTATTCTGATATCTGCATTCTGAGATTTGAGTTTGAAGCTGTACATTCTGAGTGCTCAATTTCGAATACTGAATTTGGAGTTCTAATTTCTGAGTTCTGAATTAAGAGTTCTGAGTTCTGAATTCTGACTTGTGATTTCTGAGTTCTGAATTCCGCATTGATTACTGAGTTCCGATTTCTGAGTCCTGAATTCTGAATTGTGATCACAGAGTTCTGAGTTCTGTCTTCTGAATCCTAAGTTCGAAATGATGAGCTTTGAGTTCTGAATTCTGTATTGAATACTGAGTTCTGAGTTCTGACTTCAGAATTCTGAGCACTGAGATCTGTATTATGAGCTCTGAAAGCTGAGTTCTGAGTTCTAAATTATAAGTTCTGAGTTCAGACTTCTGATTGCTGAGTTTTGAAACCTGCCTTCTGAGTTCCAAAATCTGAGTTCTGAGTTCTAACTTCTGAATTCTGAGTCCGGATCTCTGAATTCTGCGTTTTGATGTCTGAGGTCTGAATTGAGGGTTGCGAAATCTGATTCTGAATACGGATTCTTCGTTCTGCATTCTGCATTCTGAGTTCTGAGTTTCTAGTTCTCAACACTGAGTTCTGATTTTTGAGTTTTGAGTTCCGGGTTGGGAATTGTGGTTCTGAATACTGAGCTCTAATTTCTGAACTCTGCGTTCTGAATTTAGAATTCTGAGTTCTGCATTCAGATTCTGATTTCTGAGTGCTACATTCTAAATTCTGAATTGTAACATCTGAGTTCTGAGTACTACGTTCTAAGGGCTGAGTTCTGAATTGGAAATTCTGAGTTCTGCGTTCTGAGTTCTGAACACTAAGCTGTGAATTCTGAATTCAGAATTCGAGTTTGGGAATTCTGAGTTCTGTATTCTGATATCTGCATTCTGAGATTTGAGTTTGAAGCTGTACATTCTGAGTGCTCAATTTCGAATACTGAATTTGGAGTTCTAATTTCTGAGTTCTGAATTAAGAGTTCTGAGTTCTGAATTCTGACTTGTGATTTCTGAGTTCTGAATTCCGCATTGATTACTGAGTTCCGATTTCTGAGTCCTGAATTCTGAATTGTGATCACAGAGTTCTGAGTTCTGTCTTCTGAATCCTAAGTTCGAAATGATGAGCTTTGAGTTCTGAATTCTGTATTGAATACTGAGTTCTGAGTTCTGACTTCAGAATTCTGAGCACTGAGATCTGTATTATGAGCTCTGAAAGCTGAGTTCTGAGTTCTAAATTATAAGTTCTGAGTTCAGACTTCTGATTGCTGAGTTTTGAAACCTGCCTTCTGAGTTCCAAAATCTGAGTTCTGAGTTCTAACTTCTGAATTCTGAGTCCGGATCTCTGAATTCTGCGTTTTGATGTCTGAGGTCTGAATTGAGGGTTGCGAAATCTGATTCTGAATACGGATTCTTCGTTCTGCATTCTGCATTCTGAGTTCTGAGTTTCTAGTTCTCAACACTGAGTTCTGATTTTTGAGTTTTGAGTTCCGGGTTGGGAATTGTGGTTCTGAATACTGAGCTCTAATTTCTGAACTCTGCGTTCTGAATTTAGAATTCTGAGTTCTGCATTCAGATTCTGATTTCTGAGTGCTACATTCTAAATTCTGAATTGTAACATCTGAGTTCTGAGTACTACGTTCTAAGGGCTGAGTTCTGAATTGGAAATTCTGAGTTCTGTGTTCTGAGTTCTGAACACTAAGCTGTGAATTCTGAATTCAGAATTCGAGTTTGGGAATTCTGAGTTCTGTATTCTGATATCTGCATTCTGAGATTTGAGTTTGAAGCTGTACATTCTGAGTGCTCAATTTCGAATACTGAATTTGGAGTTCTAATTTCTGAGTTCTGAATTAAGAGTTCTGAGTTCTGAATTCTGACTTGTGATTTCTGAGTTCTGAATTCCGCATTGATTACTGAGTTCCGATTTCTGAGTCCTGAATTCTGAATTGTGATCACAGAGTTCTGAGTTCTGTCTTCTGAATCCTAAGTTCGAAATGATGAGCTTTGAGTTCTGAATTCTGTATTGAATACTGAGTTCTGAGTTCTGACTTCAGAATTCTGAGCACTGAGATCTGTATTATGAGCTCTGAAAGCTGAGTTCTGAGTTCTAAATTATAAGTTCTGAGTTCAGACTTCTGATTGCTGAGTTTTGAAACCTGCCTTCTGAGTTCCAAAATCTGAGTTCTGAGTTCTAACTTCTGAATTCTGAGTCCGGATCTCTGAATTCTGCGTTTTGATGTCTGAGGTCTGAATTGAGGGTTGCGAAATCTGATTCTGAATACGGATTCTTCGTTCTGCATTCTGCATTCTGAGTTCTGAGTTTCTAGTTCTCAACACTGAGTTCTGATTTTTGAGTTTTGAGTTCCGGGTTGGGAATTGTGGTTCTGAATACTGAGCTCTAATTTCTGAACTCTGCGTTCTGAATTTAGAATTCTGAGTTCTGCATTCAGATTCTGATTTCTGAGTGCTACATTCTAAATTCTGAATTGTAACATCTGAGTTCTGAGTACTACGTTCTAAGGGCTGAGTTCTGAATTGGAAATTCTGAGTTCTGTGTTCTGAGTTCTGAACACTAAGCTGTGAATTCTGAATTCAGAATTCGAGTTTGGGAATTCTGAGTTCTGTATTCTGATATCTGCATTCTGAGATTTGAGTTTGAAGCTGTACATTCTGAGTGCTCAATTTCGAATACTGAATTTGGAGTTCTAATTTCTGAGTTCTGAATTAAGAGTTCTGAGTTCTGAATTCTGACTTGTGATTTCTGAGTTCTGAATTCCGCATTGATTACTGAGTTCCGATTTCTGAGTCCTGAATTCTGAATTGTGATCACAGAGTTCTGAGTTCTGTCTTCTGAATCCTAAGTTCGAAATGATGAGCTTTGAGTTCTGAATTCTGTATTGAATACTGAGTTCTGAGTTCTGACTTCAGAATTCTGAGCACTGAGATCTGTATTATGAGCTCTGAAAGCTGAGTTCTGAGTTCTAAATTATAAGTTCTGAATTCAGACTTCTGATTGCTGAGTTTTGAAACCTGCCTTCTGAGTTCCAAAATCTGAGTTCTGAGTTCTAACTTCTGAATTCTGAGTCCGGATCTCTGAATTCTGCGTTTTGATGTCTGAGGTCTGAATTGAGGGTTGCGAAATCTGATTCTGAATACGGATTCTTCGTTCTGCATTCTGCATTCTGAGTTCTGAGTTTCTAGTTCTCAACACTGAGTTCTGATTTTTGAGTTTTGAGTTCCGGGTTGGGAATTGTGGTTCTGAATACTGAGCTCTAATTTCTGAACTCTGCGTTCTGAATTTAGAATTCTGAGTTCTGCATTCAGATTCTGATTTCTGAGTGCTACATTCTAAATTCTGAATTGTAACATCTGAGTTCTGAGTACTACGTTCTAAGGGCTGAGTTCTGAATTGGAAATTCTGAGTTCTGCGTTCTGAGTTCTGAACACTAAGCTGTGAATTCTGAATTCAGAATTCGAGTTTGGGAATTCTGAGTTCTGTATTCTGATATCTGCATTCTGAGATTTGAGTTTGAAGCTGTACATTCTGAGTGCTCAATTTCGAATACTGAATTTGGAGTTCTAATTTCTGAGTTCTGAATTAAGAGTTCTGAGTTCTGAATTCTGACTTGTGATTTCTGAGTTCTGAATTCCGCATTGATTACTGAGTTCCGATTTCTGAGTCCTGAATTCTGAATTGTGATCACAGAGTTCTGAGTTCTGTCTTCTGAATCCTAAGTTCGAAATGATGAGCTTTGAGTTCTGAATTCTGTATTGAATACTGAGTTCTGAGTTCTGACTTCAGAATTCTGAGCACTGAGATCTGTATTATGAGCTCTGAAAGCTGAGTTCTGAGTTCTAAATTATAAGTTCTGAGTTCAGACTTCTGATTGCTGAGTTTTGAAACCTGCCTTCTGAGTTCCAAAATCTGAGTTCTGAGTTCTAACTTCTGAATTCTGAGTCCGGATCTCCCAATTCTGCGTTTTGATGTCTGAGGTCTGAATTGAGGGTTGCGAAATCTGATTCTGAATACGGATTCTTCGTTCTGCATTCTGCATTCTGAGTTCTGAGTTTCTAGTTCTCAACACTGAGTTCTGATTTTTGAGTTTTGAGTTCCGGGTTGGGAATTGTGGTTCTGAATACTGAGCTCTAATTTCTGAACTCTGCGTTCTGAATTTAGAATTCTGAGTTCTGCATTCAGATTCTGATTTCTGAGTGCTACATTCTAAATTCTGAATTGTAACATCTGAGTTCTGAGTACTACGTTCTAAGGGCTGAGTTCTGAATTGGAAATTCTGAGTTCTGCGTTCTGAGTTCTGAACACTAAGCTGTGAATTCTGAATTCAGAATTCGAGTTTGGGAATTCTGAGTTCTGTATTCTGATATCTGCATTCTGAGATTTGAGTTTGAAGCTGTACATTCTGAGTGCTCAATTTCGAATACTGAATTTGGAGTTCTAATTTCTGAGTTCTGAATTAAGAGTTCTGAGTTCTGAATTCTGACTTGTGATTTCTGAGTTCTGAATTCCGCATTGATTACTGAGTTCCGATTTCTGAGTCCTGAATTCTGAATTGTGATCACAGAGTTCTGAGTTCTGTCTTCTGAATCCTAAGTTCGAAATGATGAGCTTTGAGTTCTGAATTCTGTATTGAATACTGAGTTCTGAGTTCTGACTTCAGAATTCTGAGCACTGAGATCTGTATTATGAGCTCTGAAAGCTGAGTTCTGAGTTCTAAATTATAAGTTCTGAGTTCAGACTTCTGATTGCTGAGTTTTGAAACCTGCCTTCTGAGTTCCAAAATCTGAGTTCTGAGTTCTAACTTCTGAATTCTGAGTCCGGATCTCTGAATTCTGCGTTTTGATGTCTGAGGTCTGAATTGAGGGTTGCGAAATCTGATTCTGAATACGGATTCTTCGTTCTGCATTCTGCATTCTGAGTTCTGAGTTTCTAGTTCTCAACACTGAGTTCTGATTTTTGAGTTTTGAGTTCCGGGTTGGGAATTGTGGTTCTGAATACTGAGCTCTAATTTCTGAACTCTGCGTTCTGAATTTAGAATTCTGAGTTCTGCATTCAGATTCTGATTTCTGAGTGCTACATTCTAAAGTCTGAATTGTAACATCTGAGTTCTGAGTACTACGTTCTAAGGGCTGAGTTCTGAATTGGAAATTCTGAGTTCTGCGTTCTGAGTTCTGAACACTAAGCTGTGAATTCTGAATTCAGAATTCGAGTTTGGGAATTCTGAGTTCTGTATTCTGATATCTGCATTCTGAGATTTGAGTTTGAAGCTGTACATTCTGAGTGCTCAATTTCGAATACTGAATTTGGAGTTCTAATTTCTGAGTTCTGAATTAAGAGTTCTGAGTTCTGAATTCTGACTTGTGATTTCTGAGTTCTGAATTCCGCATTGATTACTGAGTTCCGATTTCTGAGTCCTGAATTCTGAATTGTGATCACAGAGTTCTGAGTTCTGTCTTCTGAATCCTAAGTTCGAAATGATGAGCTTTGAGTTCTGAATTCTGTATTGAATACTGAGTTCTGAGTTCTGACTTCAGAATTCTGAGCACTGAGATCTGTATTATGAGCTCTGAAAGCTGAGTTCTGAGTTCTAAATTATAAGTTCTGAATTCAGACTTCTGATTGCTGAGTTTTGAAACCTGCCTTCTGAGTTCCAAAATCTGAGTTCTGAGTTCTAACTTCTGAATTCTGAGTCCGGATCTCTGAATTCTGCGTTTTGATGTCTGAGGTCTGAATTGAGGGTTGCGAAATCTGATTCTGAATACGGATTCTTCGTTCTGCATTCTGCATTCTGAGTTCTGAGTTTCTAGTTCTCAACACTGAGTTCTGATTTTTGAGTTTTGAGTTCCGGGTTGGGAATTGTGGTTCTGAATACTGAGCTCTAATTTCTGAACTCTGCGTTCTGAATTTAGAATTCTGAGTTCTGCATTCAGATTCTGATTTCTGAGTGCTACATTCTAAATTCTGAATTGTAACATCTGAGTTCTGAGTACTACGTTCTAAGGGCTGAGTTCTGAATTGGAAATTCTGAGTTCTGCGTTCTGAGTTCTGAACACTAAGCTGTGAATTCTGAATTCAGAATTCGAGTTTGGGAATTCTGAGTTCTGTATTCTGATATCTGCATTCTGAGATTTGAGTTTGAAGCTGTACATTCTGAGTGCTCAATTTCGAATACTGAATTTGGAGTTCTAATTTCTGAGTTCTGAATTAAGAGTTCTGAGTTCTGAATTCTGACTTGTGATTTCTGAGTTCTGAATTCCGCATTGATTACTGAGTTCCGATTTCTGAGTCCTGAATTCTGAATTGTGATCACAGAGTTCTGAGTTCTGTCTTCTGAATCCTAAGTTCGAAATGATGAGCTTTGAGTTCTGAATTCTGTATTGAATACTGAGTTCTGAGTTCTGACTTCAGAATTCTGAGCACTGAGATCTGTATTATGAGCTCTGAAAGCTGAGTTCTGAGTTCTAAATTATAAGTTCTGAGTTCAGACTTCTGATTGCTGAGTTTTGAAACCTGCCTTCTGAGTTCCAAAATCTGAGTTCTGAGTTCTAACTTCTGAATTCTGAGTCCGGATCTCCCAATTCTGCGTTTTGATGTCTGAGGTCTGAATTGAGGGTTGCGAAATCTGATTCTGAATACGGATTCTTCGTTCTGCATTCTGCATTCTGAGTTCTGAGTTTCTAGTTCTCAACACTGAGTTCTGATTTTTGAGTTTTGAGTTCCG
This sequence comes from Ochotona princeps, assembly GCF_030435755.1. Lineage (NCBI taxonomy): Eukaryota > Metazoa > Chordata > Mammalia > Lagomorpha > Ochotonidae > Ochotona > Ochotona princeps. The sequence continues at coordinate 2,466,277 of NC_080866.1, read as the reverse complement.
GGTTGGGAATTGTGGTTCTGAATACTGAGCTCTAATTTCTGAACTCTGCGTTCTGAATTTAGAATTCTGAGTTCTGCATTCAGATTCTGATTTCTGAGTGCTACATTCTAAATTCTGAATTGTAACATCTGAGTTCTGAGTACTACGTTCTAAGGGCTGAGTTCTGAATTGGAAATTCTGAGTTCTGCGTTCTGACTTCTGAACACTAAGCTGTGAATTCTGAATTCAGAATTCGAGTTTGGGAATTCTGAGTTCTGTATTCTGATATCTGCATTCTGAGATTTGAGTTTGAAGCTGTACATTCTGAGTGCTCAATTTCGAATACTGAATTTGGAGTTCTAATTTCTGAGTTCTGAATTAAGAGTTCTGAGTTCTGAATTCTGACTTGTGATTTCTGAGTTCTGAATTCCGCATTGATTACTGAGTTCCGATTTCTGAGTCCTGAATTCTGAATTGTGATCACAGAGTTCTGAGTTCTGTCTTCTGAATCCTAAGTTCGAAATGATGAGCTTTGAGTTCTGAATTCTGTATTGAATACTGAGTTCTGAGTTCTGACTTCAGAATTCTGAGCACTGAGATCTGTATTATGAGCTCTGAAAGCTGAGTTCTGAGTTCTAAATTATAAGTTCTGAGTTCAGACTTCTGATTGCTGAGTTTTGAAACCTGCCTTCTGAGTTCCAAAATCTGAGTTCTGAGTTCTAACTTCTGAATTCTGAGTCCGGATCTCTGAATTCTGCGTTTTGATGTCTGAGGTCTGAATTGAGGGTTGCGAAATCTGATTCTGAATACGGATTCTTCGTTCTGCATTCTGCATTCTGAGTTCTGAGTTTCTAGTTCTCAACACTGAGTTCTGATTTTTGAGTTTTGAGTTCCGGGTTGGGAATTGTGGTTCTGAATACTGAGCTCTAATTTCTGAACTCTGCGTTCTGAATTTAGAATTCTGAGTTCTGCATTCAGATTCTGATTTCTGAGTGCTACATTCTAAATTCTGAATTGTAACATCTGAGTTCTGAGTACTACGTTCTAAGGGCTGAGTTCTGAATTGGAAATTCTGAGTTCTGCGTTCTGAGTTCTGAACACTAAGCTGTGAATTCTGAATTCAGAATTCGAGTTTGGGAATTCTGAGTTCTGTATTCTGATATCTGCATTCTGAGATTTGAGTTTGAAGCTGTACATTCTGAGTGCTCAATTTCGAATACTGAATTTGGAGTTCTAATTTCTGAGTTCTGAATTAAGAGTTCTGAGTTCTGAATTCTGACTTGTGATTTCTGAGTTCTGAATTCCGCATTGATTACTGAGTTCCGATTTCTGAGTCCTGAATTCTGAATTGTGATCACAGAGTTCTGAGTTCTGTCTTCTGAATCCTAAGTTCGAAATGATGAGCTTTGAGTTCTGAATTCTGTATTGAATACTGAGTTCTGAGTTCTGACTTCAGAATTCTGAGCACTGAGATCTGTATTATGAGCTCTGAAAGCTGAGTTCTGAGTTCTAAATTATAAGTTCTGAATTCAGACTTCTGATTGCTGAGTTTTGAAACCTGCCTTCTGAGTTCCAAAATCTGAGTTCTGAGTTCTAACTTCTGAATTCTGAGTCCGGATCTCTGAATTCTGCGTTTTGATGTCTGAGGTCTGAATTGAGGGTTGCGAAATCTGATTCTGAATACGGATTCTTCGTTCTGCATTCTGCATTCTGAGTTCTGAGTTTCTAGTTCTCAACACTGAGTTCTGATTTTTGAGTTTTGAGTTCCGGGTTGGGAATTGTGGTTCTGAATACTGAGCTCTAATTTCTGAACTCTGCGTTCTGAATTTAGAATTCTGAGTTCTGCATTCAGATTCTGATTTCTGAGTGCTACATTCTAAATTCTGAATTGTAACATCTGAGTTCTGAGTACTACGTTCTAAGGGCTGAGTTCTGAATTGGAAATTCTGAGTTCTGCGTTCTGAGTTCTGAACACTAAGCTGTGAATTCTGAATTCAGAATTCGAGTTTGGGAATTCTGAGTTCTGTATTCTGATATCTGCATTCTGAGATTTGAGTTTGAAGCTGTACATTCTGAGTGCTCAATTTCGAATACTGAATTTGGAGTTCTAATTTCTGAGTTCTGAATTAAGAGTTCTGAGTTCTGAATTCTGACTTGTGATTTCTGAGTTCTGAATTCCGCATTGATTACTGAGTTCCGATTTCTGAGTCCTGAATTCTGAATTGTGATCACAGAGTTCTGAGTTCTGTCTTCTGAATCCTAAGTTCGAAATGATGAGCTTTGAGTTCTGAATTCTGTATTGAATACTGAGTTCTGAGTTCTGACTTCAGAATTCTGAGCACTGAGATCTGTATTATGAGCTCTGAAAGCTGAGTTCTGAGTTCTAAATTATAAGTTCTGAATTCAGACTTCTGATTGCTGAGTTTTGAAACCTGCCTTCTGAGTTCCAAAATCTGAGTTCTGAGTTCTAACTTCTGAATTCTGAGTCCGGATCTCTGAATTCTGCGTTTTGATGTCTGAGGTCTGAATTGAGGGTTGCGAAATCTGATTCTGAATACGGATTCTTCGTTCTGCATTCTGCATTCTGAGTTCTGAGTTTCTAGTTCTCAACACTGAGTTCTGATTTTTGAGTTTTGAGTTCCGGGTTGGGAATTGTGGTTCTGAATACTGAGCTCTAATTTCTGAACTCTGCGTTCTGAATTTAGAATTCTGAGTTCTGCATTCAGATTCTGATTTCTGAGTGCTACATTCTAAATTCTGAATTGTAACATCTGAGTTCTGAGTACTACGTTCTAAGGGCTGAGTTCTGAATTGGAAATTCTGAGTTCTGCGTTCTGAGTTCTGAACACTAAGCTGTGAATTCTGAATTCAGAATTCGAGTTTGGGAATTCTGAGTTCTGTATTCTGATATCTGCATTCTGAGATTTGAGTTTGAAGCTGTACATTCTGAGTGCTCAATTTCGAATACTGAATTTGGAGTTCTAATTTCTGAGTTCTGAATTAAGAGTTCTGAGTTCTGAATTCTGACTTGTGATTTCTGAGTTCTGAATTCCGCATTGATTACTGAGTTCCGATTTCTGAGTCCTGAATTCTGAATTGTGATCACAGAGTTCTGAGTTCTGTCTTCTGAATCCTAAGTTCGAAATGATGAGCTTTGAGTTCTGAATTCTGTATTGAATACTGAGTTCTGAGTTCTGACTTCAGAATTCTGAGCACTGAGATCTGTATTATGAGCTCTGAAAGCTGAGTTCTGAGTTCTAAATTATAAGTTCTGAGTTCAGACTTCTGATTGCTGAGTTTTGAAACCTGCCTTCTGAGTTCCAAAATCTGAGTTCTGAGTTCTAACTTCTGAATTCTGAGTCCGGATCTCTGAATTCTGCGTTTTGATGTCTGAGGTCTGAATTGAGGGTTGCGAAATCTGATTCTGAATACGGATTCTTCGTTCTGCATTCTGCATTCTGAGTTCTGAGTTTCTAGTTCTCAACACTGAGTTCTGATTTTTGAGTTTTGAGTTCCGGGTTGGGAATTGTGGTTCTGAATACTGAGCTCTAATTTCTGAACTCTGCGTTCTGAATTTAGAATTCTGAGTTCTGCATTCAGATTCTGATTTCTGAGTGCTACATTCTAAATTCTGAATTGTAACATCTGAGTTCTGAGTACTACGTTCTAAGGGCTGAGTTCTGAATTGGAAATTCTGAGTTCTGAGTTCTGAGTTCTGAGCACTAAGCTGTGAATTCTGAATTCAGAATTCGAGTTTGGGAATTCTGAGTTCTGTATTCTGACATCTGCATTCTGAGATTTGAGTTTGAAGCTGTACATTCTGAGTGCTCAATTTCGAATACTGAATTTGGAGTTCTAATTTCTGAGTTCTGAATTAAGAGTTCTGAGTTCTGAATTCTGACTTGTGATTTCTGAGTTCTGAATTCCGCATTGATTACTGAGTTCCGATTTCTGAGTCCTGAATTCTGAATTGTGATCACAGAGTTCTGAGTTCTGTCTTCTGAATCCTAAGTTCGAAATGATGAGCTTTGAGTTCTGAATTCTGCATTGAATACTGAGTTCTGAGTTCTGACTTCAGAATTCTGAGCACTGAGATCTGTATTATGAGCTCTGAAAGCTGAGTTCTGAGTTCTAAATTATAAGTTCTGAATTCAGACTTCTGATTGCTGAGTTTTGAAACCTGCCTTCTGAGTTCCAAAATCTGAGTTCTGAGTTCTAACTTCTGAATTCTGAGTCCGGATCTCCCAATTCTGCGTTTTGATGTCTGAGGTCTGAATTGAGGGTTGCGAAATCTGATTCTGAATACGGATTCTTCGTTCTGCATTCTGCATGCTGAGTTCTGAGTTTCTAGTTCTCAACACTGAGTTCTGATTTTTGAGTTTTGAGTTCCGGGTTGGGAATTGTGGTTCTGAATACTGAGCTCTAATTTCTGAACTCTGCGTTCTGAATTTAGAATTCTGAGTTCTGCATTCAGATTCTGATTTCTGAGTGCTACATTCTAAATTCTGAATTGTAACATCTGAGTTCTGAGTACTACGTTCTAAGGGCTGAGTTCTGAATTGGAAATTCTGAGTTCTGCGTTCTGAGTTCTGAACACTAAGCTGTGAATTCTGAATTCAGAATTCGAGTTTGGGAATTCTGAGTTCTGTATTCTGATATCTGCATTCTGAGATTTGAGTTTGAAGCTGTACATTCTGAGTGCTCAATTTCGAATACTGAATTTGGAGTTCTAATTTCTGAGTTCTGAATTAAGAGTTCTGAGTTCTGAATTCTGACTTGTGATTTCTGAGTTCTGAATTCCGCATTGATTACTGAGTTCCGATTTCTGAGTCCTGAATTCTGAATTGTGATCACAGAGTTCTGAGTTCTGTCTTCTGAATCCTAAGTTCGAAATGATGAGCTTTGAGTTCTGAATTCTGTATTGAATACTGAGTTCTGAGTTCTGACTTCAGAATTCTGAGCACTGAGATCTGTATTATGAGCTCTGAAAGCTGAGTTCTGAGTTCTAAATTATAAGTTCTGAGTTCAGACTTCTGATTGCTGAGTTTTGAAACCTGCCTTCTGAGTTCCAAAATCTGAGTTCTGAGTTCTAACTTCTGAATTCTGAGTCCGGATCTCTGAATTCTGCGTTTTGATGTCTGAGGTCTGAATTGAGGGTTGCGAAATCTGATTCTGAATACGGATTCTTCGTTCTGCATTCTGCATGCTGAGTTCTGAGTTTCTAGTTCTCAACACTGAGTTCTGATTTTTGAGTTTTGAGTTCCGGGTTGGGAATTGTGGTTCTGAATACTGAGCTCTAATTTCTGAACTCTGCGTTCTGAATTTAGAATTCTGAGTTCTGCATTCAGATTCTGATTTCTGAGTGCTACATTCTAAAGTCTGAATTGTAACATCTGAGTTCTGAGTACTACGTTCTAAGGGCTGAGTTCTGAATTGGAAATTCTGAGTTCTGCGTTCTGAGTTCTGAACACTAAGCTGTGAATTCTGAATTCAGAATTCGAGTTTGGGAATTCTGAGTTCTGTATTCTGATATCTGCATTCTGAGATTTGAGTTTGAAGCTGTACATTCTGAGTGCTCAATTTCGAATACTGAATTTGGAGTTCTAATTTCTGAGTTCTGAATTAAGAGTTCTGAGTTCTGAATTCTGACTTGTGATTTCTGAGTTCTGAATTCCGCATTGATTACTGAGTTCCGATTTCTGAGTCCTGAATTCTGAATTGTGATCACAGAGTTCTGAGTTCTGTCTTCTGAATCCTAAGTTCGAAATGATGAGCTTTGAGTTCTGAATTCTGTATTGAATACTGAGTTCTGAGTTCTGACTTCAGAATTCTGAGCACTGAGATCTGTATTATGAGCTCTGAAAGCTGAGTTCTGAGTTCTAAATTATAAGTTCTGAATTCAGACTTCTGATTGCTGAGTTTTGAAACCTGCCTTCTGAGTTCCAAAATCTGAGTTCTGAGTTCTAACTTCTGAATTCTGAGTCCGGATCTCTGAATTCTGCGTTTTGATGTCTGAGGTCTGAATTGAGGGTTGCGAAATCTGATTCTGAATACGGATTCTTCGTTCTGCATTCTGCATTCTGAGTTCTGAGTTTCTAGTTCTCAACACTGAGTTCTGATTTTTGAGTTTTGAGTTCCGGGTTGGGAATTGTGGTTCTGAATACTGAGCTCTAATTTCTGAACTCTGCGTTCTGAATTTAGAATTCTGAGTTCTGCATTCAGATTCTGATTTCTGAGTGCTACATTCTAAATTCTGAATTGTAACATCTGAGTTCTGAGTACTACGTTCTAAGGGCTGAGTTCTGAATTGGAAATTCTGAGTTCTGCGTTCTGAGTTCTGAACACTAAGCTGTGAATTCTGAATTCAGAATTCGAGTTTGGGAATTCTGAGTTCTGTATTCTGATATCTGCATTCTGAGATTTGAGTTTGAAGCTGTACATTCTGAGTGCTCAATTTCGAATACTGAATTTGGAGTTCTAATTTCTGAGTTCTGAATTAAGAGTTCTGAGTTCTGAATTCTGACTTGTGATTTCTGAGTTCTGAATTCCGCATTGATTACTGAGTTCCGATTTCTGAGTCCTGAATTCTGAATTGTGATCACAGAGTTCTGAGTTCTGTCTTCTGAATCCTAAGTTCGAAATGATGAGCTTTGAGTTCTGAATTCTGTATTGAATACTGAGTTCTGAGTTCTGACTTCAGAATTCTGAGCACTGAGATCTGTATTATGAGCTCTGAAAGCTGAGTTCTGAGTTCTAAATTATAAGTTCTGAGTTCAGACTTCTGATTGCTGAGTTTTGAAACCTGCCTTCTGAGTTCCAAAATCTGAGTTCTGAGTTCTAACTTCTGAATTCTGAGTCCGGATCTCTGAATTCTGCGTTTTGATGTCTGAGGTCTGAATTGAGGGTTGCGAAATCTGATTCTGAATACGGATTCTTCGTTCTGCATTCTGCATTCTGAGTTCTGAGTTTCTAGTTCTCAACACTGAGTTCTGATTTTTGAGTTTTGAGTTCCGGGTTGGGAATTGTGGTTCTGAATACTGAGCTCTAATTTCTGAACTCTGCGTTCTGAATTTAGAATTCTGAGTTCTGCATTCAGATTCTGATTTCTGAGTGCTACATTCTAAATTCTGAATTGTAACATCTGAGTTCTGAGTACTACGTTCTAAGGGCTGAGTTCTGAATTGGAAATTCTGAGTTCTGCGTTCTGAGTTCTGAACACTAAGCTGTGAATTCTGAATTCAGAATTCGAGTTTGGGAATTCTGAGTTCTGTATTCTGATATCTGCATTCTGAGATTTGAGTTTGAAGCTGTACATTCTGAGTGCTCAATTTCGAATACTGAATTTGGAGTTCTAATTTCTGAGTTCTGAATTAAGAGTTCTGAGTTCTGAATTCTGACTTGTGATTTCTGAGTTCTGAATTCCGCATTGATTACTGAGTTCCGATTTCTGAGTCCTGAATTCTGAATTGTGATCACAGAGTTCTGAGTTCTGTCTTCTGAATCCTAAGTTCGAAATGATGAGCTTTGAGTTCTGAATTCTGTATTGAATACTGAGTTCTGAGTTCTGACTTCAGAATTCTGAGCACTGAGATCTGTATTATGAGCTCTGAAAGCTGAGTTCTGAGTTCTAAATTATAAGTTCTGAGTTCAGACTTCTGATTGCTGAGTTTTGAAACCTGCCTTCTGAGTTCCAAAATCTGAGTTCTGAGTTCTAACTTCTGAATTCTGAGTCCGGATCTCTGAATTCTGCGTTTTGATGTCTGAGGTCTGAATTGAGGGTTGCGAAATCTGATTCTGAATACGGATTCTTCGTTCTGCATTCTGCATTCTGAGTTCTGAGTTTCTAGTTCTCAACACTGAGTTCTGATTTTTGAGTTTTGAGTTCCGGGTTGGGAATTGTGGTTCTGAATACTGAGCTCTAATTTCTGAACTCTGCGTTCTGAATTTAGAATTCTGAGTTCTGCATTCAGATTCTGATTTCTGAGTGCTACATTCTAAATTCTGAATTGTAACATCTGAGTTCTGAGTACTACGTTCTAAGGGCTGAGTTCTGAATTGGAAATTCTGAGTTCTGCGTTCTGAGTTCTGAACACTAAGCTGTGAATTCTGAATTCAGAATTCGAGTTTGGGAATTCTGAGTTCTGTATTCTGATATCTGCATTCTGAGATTTGAGTTTGAAGCTGTACATTCTGAGTGCTCAATTTCGAATACTGAATTTGGAGTTCTAATTTCTGAGTTCTGAATTAAGAGTTCTGAGTTCTGAATTCTGACTTGTGATTTCTGAGTTCTGAATTCCGCATTGATTACTGAGTTCCGATTTCTGAGTCCTGAATTCTGAATTGTGATCACAGAGTTCTGAGTTCTGTCTTCTGAATCCTAAGTTCGAAATGATGAGCTTTGAGTTCTGAATTCTGTATTGAATACTGAGTTCTGAGTTCTGACTTCAGAATTCTGAGCACTGAGATCTGTATTATGAGCTCTGAAAGCTGAGTTCTGAGTTCTAAATTATAAGTTCTGAGTTCAGACTTCTGATTGCTGAGTTTTGAAACCTGCCTTCTGAGTTCCAAAATCTGAGTTCTGAGTTCTAACTTCTGAATTCTGAGTCCGGATCTCTGAATTCTGCGTTTTGATGTCTGAGGTCTGAATTGAGGGTTGCGAAATCTGATTCTGAATACGGATTCTTCGTTCTGCATTCTGCATTCTGAGTTCTGAGTTTCTAGTTCTCAACACTGAGTTCTGATTTTTGAGTTTTGAGTTCCGGGTTGGGAATTGTGGTTCTAAATACTGAGCTCTAATTTCTGAACTCTGCGTTCTGAATTTAGAATTCTGAGTTCTGCATTCAGATTCTGATTTCTGAGTGCTACATTCTAAATTCTGAATTGTAACATCTGAGTTCTGAGTACTACGTTCTAAGGGCTGAGTTCTGAATTGGAAATTCTGAGTTCTGAGTTCTGAGTTCTGAGCACTAAGCTGTGAATTCTGAATTCAGAATTCGAGTTTGGGAATTCTGAGTTCTGTATTCTGACATCTGCATTCTGAGATTTGAGTTTGAAGCTGTACATTCTGAGTGCTCAATTTCGAATACTGAATTTGGAGTTCTAATTTCTGAGTTCTGAATTAAGAGTTCTGAGTTCTGAATTCTGACTTGTGATTTCTGAGTTCTGAATTCCGCATTGATTACTGAGTTCCGATTTCTGAGTCCTGAATTCTGAATTGTGATCACAGAGTTCTGAGTTCTGTCTTCTGAATCCTAAGTTCGAAATGATGAGCTTTGAGTTCTGAATTCTGCATTGAATACTGAGTTCTGAGTTCTGACTTCAGAATTCTGAGCACTGAGATCTGTATTATGAGCTCTGAAAGCTGAGTTCTGAGTTCTAAATTATAAGTTCTGAATTCAGACTTCTGATTGCTGAGTTTTGAAACCTGCCTTCTGAGTTCCAAAATCTGAGTTCTGAGTTCTAACTTCTGAATTCTGAGTCCGGATCTCCCAATTCTGCGTTTTGATGTCTGAGGTCTGAATTGAGGGTTGCGAAATCTGATTCTGAATACGGATTCTTCGTTCTGCATTCTGCATGCTGAATTCTGAGTTCTGAGTTTCTAGTTCTCAACACTGAGTTCTGATTTTTGAGTTTTGAGTTCCGGGTTGGGAATTGTGGTTCTGAATACTGAGCTCTAATTTCTGAACTCTGCGTTCTGAATTTAGAATTCTGAGTTCTGCATTCAGATTCTGATTTCTGAGTGCTACATTCTAAATTCTGAATTGTAACATCTGAGTTCTGAGTACTACGTTCTAAGGGCTGAGTTCTGAATTGGAAATTCTGAGTTCTGCGTTCTGAGTTCTGAACACTAAGCTGTGAATTCTGAATTCAGAATTCGAGTTTGGGAATTCTGAGTTCTGTATTCTGATATCTGCATTCTGAGATTTGAGTTTGAAGCTGTACATTCTGAGTGCTCAATTTCGAATACTGAATTTGGAGTTCTAATTTCTGAGTTCTGAATTAAGAGTTCTGAGTTCTGAATTCTGACTTGTGATTTCTGAGTTCTGAATTCCGCATTGATTACTGAGTTCCGATTTCTGAGTCCTGAATTCTGAATTGTGATCACAGAGTTCTGAGTTCTGTCTTCTGAATCCTAAGTTCGAAATGATGAGCTTTGAGTTCTGAATTCTGTATTGAATACTGAGTTCTGAGTTCTGACTTCAGAATTCTGAGCACTGAGATCTGTATTATGAGCTCTGAAAGCTGAGTTCTGAGTTCTAAATTATAAGTTCTGAGTTCAGACTTCTGATTGCTGAGTTTTGAAACCTGCCTTCTGAGTTCCAAAATCTGAGTTCTGAGTTCTAACTTCTGAATTCTGAGTCCGGATCTCTGAATTCTGCGTTTTGATGTCTGAGGTCTGAATTGAGGGTTGCGAAATCTGATTCTGAATACGGATTCTTCGTTCCACATTCTGCATTCTGCGTTCTGAGTTTCTAGTTCTCAACACTGAGTTCTGATTTTTGAGTTTTGAGTTCCGGGTTGGGAATTGTGGTTCTGAATACTGAGCTCTAATTTCTGAACTCTGCGTTCTGAATTTAGAATTCTGAGTTCTGCATTCAGATTCTGATTTCTGAGTGCTACATTCTAAAGTCTGAATTGTAACATCTGAGTTCTGAATACTACGTTCTAAGGGCTGAGTTCTGAATTGGAAATTCTGAGTTCTGCGTTCTGAGTTCTGAACACTAAGCTGTGAATTCTGAATTCAGAATTCGAGTTTGGGAATTTTGAGTTCTGTATTCTGATATCTGCATTCTGAGATTTGAGTTTGAAGCTGTACATTCTGAGTGCTCAATTTCGAATACTGAATTTGGAGTTCTAATTTCTGAGTTCTGAATTAAGAGTTCTGAGTTCTGAATTCTGACTTGTGATTTCTGAGTTCTGAATTCCGCATTGATTACTGAGTTCCGATTTCTGAGTCCTGAATTCTGAATTGTGATCACAGAGTTCTGAGTTCTGTCTTCTGAATCCTAAGTTCGAAATGATGAGCTTTGAGTTCTGAATTCTGTATTGAATACTGAGTTCTGAGTTCTGACTTCAGAATTCTGAGCACTGAGATCTGTATTATGAGCTCTGAAAGCTGAGTTCTGAGTTCTAAATTATAAGTTCTGAGTTCAGACTTCTGATTGCTGAGTTTTGAAACCTGCCTTCTGAGTTCCAAAATCTGAGTTCTGAGTTCTAACTTCTGAATTCTGAGTCCGGATCTCTGAATTCTGCGTTTTGATGTCTGAGGTCTGAATTGAGGGTTGCGAAATCTGATTCTGAATACGGATTCTTCGTTCCACATTCTGCATTCTGCGTTCTGAGTTTCTAGTTCTCAACACTGAGTTCTGATTTTTGAGTTTTGAGCTCCGGGTTGGGAATTGTGGTTCTGAATACTGAGCTCTAATTTCTGAACTCTGCGTTCTGAATTTAGAATTCTGAGTTCTGCATTCAGATTCTGATTTCTGAGTGCTACATTCTAAAGTCTGAATTGTAACATCTGAGTTCTGAATACTACGTTCTAAGGGCTGAGTTCTGAATTGGAAATTCTGAGTTCTGCGTTCTGAGTTCTGAACACTAAGCTGTGAATTCTGAATTCAGAATTCGAGTTTGGGAATTTTGAGTTCTGTATTCTGATATCTGCATTCTGAGATTTGAGTTTGAAGCTGTACATTCTGAGTGCTCAATTTCGAATACTGAATTTGGAGTTCTAATTTCTGAGTTCTGAATTAAGAGTTCTGAGTTCTGAATTCTGACTTGTGATTTCTGAGTTCTGAATTCCGCATTGATTACTGAGTTCCGATTTCTGAGTCCTGAATTCTGAATTGTGATCACAGAGTTCTGAGTTCTGTCTTCTGAATCCTAAGTTCGAAATGATGAGCTTTGAGTTCTGAATTCTGTATTGAATACTGAGTTCTGAGTTCTGACTTCAGAATTCTGAGCACTGAGATCTGTATTATGAGCTCTGAAAGCTGAGTTCTGAGTTCTAAATTATAAGTTCTGAGTTCAGACTTCTGATTGCTGAGTTTTGAAACCTGCCTTCTGAGTTCCAAAATCTGAGTTCTGAGTTCTAACTTCTGAATTCTGAGTCCGGATCTCTGAATTCTGCGTTTTGATGTCTGAGGTCTGAATTGAGGGTTGCGAAATCTGATTCTGAATACGGATTCTTCGTTCCACATTCTGCATTCTGCGTTCTGAGTTTCTAGTTCTCAACACTGAGTTCTGATTTTTGAGTTTTGAGCTCCGGGTTGGGAATTGTGGTTCTGAATACTGAGCTCTAATTTCTGAACTCTGCGTTCTGAATTTAGAATTCTGAGTTCTGCATTCAGATTCTGATTTCTGAGTGCTACATTCTAAAGTCTGAATTGTAACATCTGAGTTCTGAATACTACGTTCTAAGGGCTGAGTTCTGAATTGGAAATTCTGAGTTCTGCGTTCTGAGTTCTGAACACTAAGCTGTGAATTCTGAATTCAGAATTCGAGTTTGGGAATTTTGAGTTCTGTATTCTGATATCTGCATTCTGAGATTTGAGTTTGAAGCTGTACATTCTGAGTGCTCAATTTCGAATACTGAATTTGGAGTTCTAATTTCTGAGTTCTGAATTAAGAGTTCTGAGTTCTGAATTCTGACTTGTGATTTCTGAGTTCTGAATTCCGCATTGATTACTGAGTTCCGATTTCTGAGTCCTGAATTCTGAATTGTGATCACAGAGTTCTGAGTTCTGTCTTCTGAATCCTAAGTTCGAAATGATGAGCTTTGAGTTCTGAATTCTGCATTGAATACTGAGTTCTGAGTTCTGACTTCAGAATTCTGAGCACTGAGATCTGTATTATGAGCTCTGAAAGCTGAGTTCTGAGTTCTAAATTATAAGTTCTGAATTCAGACTTCTGATTGCTGAGTTTTGAAACCTGCCTTCTGAGTTCCAAAATCTGAGTTCTGAGTTCTAACTTCTGAATTCTGAGTCCGGATCTCTGAATTCTGCGTTTTGATGTCTGAGGTCTGAATTGAGGGTTGCGAAACCTGATTCTGAATACGGATTCTTCGTTCTGCATGCTGAATTCTGAGTTCTGAGTTTCTAGTTCTCAACACTGAGTTCTGATTTTTGAGTTTTGAGTTCCGGGTTGGGAATTGTGGTTCTGAATACTGAGCTCTAATTTCTGAACTCTGCGTTCTGAATTTAGAATTCTGAGTTCTGCATTCAGATTCTGATTTCTGAGTGCTACATTCTAAATTCTGAATTGTAACATCTGAGTTCTGAGTACTACGTTCTAAGGGCTGAGTTCTGAATTGGAAATTCTGAGTTCTGCGTTCTGAGTCCTGAACACTAAGCTGTGAATTCTGAATTCAGAATTCGAGTTTGGGAATTCTGAGTTCTGTATTCTGATATCTGCATTCTGAGATTTGAGTTTGAAGCTGTACATTCTGAGTGCTCAATTTCGAATACTGAATTTGGAGTTCTAATTTCTGAGTTCTGAATTAAGAGTTCTGACTTCTCAATTCTGACTTGTGATTTCTGAGTTCTGAATTCCGCATTGATTACTGAGTTCCGATTTCTGAGTCCTGAATTCTGAATTGTGATCACAGAGTTCTGAGTTCTGTCTTCTGAATCCTAAGTTCGAAATGATGAGCTTTGAGTTCTGAATTCTGCATTGAATACTGAGTTCTGAGTTCTGACTTCAGAATTCTGAGCACTGAGATCTGTATTATGAGCTCTGAAAGCTGAGTTCTGAGTTCTAAATTATAAGTTCTGAATTCAGACTTCTGATTGCTGAGTTTTGAAACCTGCCTTCTGAGTTCCAAAGTCTGAGTTCTGAGTTCTAACTTCTGAATTCTGAGTCCGGATCTCTGAATTCTGCGTTTTGATGTCTGAGGTCTGAATTGAGGGTTGCGAAATCTGATTCTGAATACGGATTCTTCGTTCTGCATTCTGCATTCTGAGTTCTGAGTTTCTAGTTCTCAACACTGAGTTCTGATTTTTGAGTTTTGAGTTCCGGGTTGGGAATTGTGGTTCTGAATACTGAGCTCTAATTTCTGAACTCTGCGTTCTGAATTTAGAATTCTGAGTTCTGCATTCAGATTCTGATTTCTGAGTGCTACATTCTAAAGTCTGAATTGTAACATCTGAGTTCTGAGTACTACGTTCTAAGGGCTGAGTTCTGAATTGGAAATTCTGAGTTCTGCGTTCTGAGTTCTGAACACTAAGCTGTGAATTCTGAATTCAGAATTCGAGTTTGGGAATTCTGAGTTCTGTATTCTGATATCTGCATTCTGAGATTTGAGTTTGAAGCTGTACATTCTGAGTGCTCAATTTCGAATACTGAATTTGGAGTTCTAATTTCTGAGTTCTGAATTAAGAGTTCTGAGTTCTGAATTCTGAATTGTGATTTCTGAGTTCTGAATTCCGCATTGATTACTGAGTTCCGATTTCTGAGTCCTGAATTCTGAATTGTGATCACAGAGTTCTGAGTTCTGTCTTCTGAATCCTAAGTTCGAAATGATGAGCTTTGAGTTCTGAATTCTGCATTGAATACTGAGTTCTGAGTTCTGACTTCAGAATTCTGAGCACTGAGATCTGTATTATGAGCTCTGAAAGCTGAGTTCTGAGTTCTAAATTATAAGTTCTGAGTTCAGACTTCTGATTGCTGAGTTTTGAAACCTGCCTTCTGAGTTCCAAAGTCTGAGTTCTGAGTTCTAACTTCTGAATTCTGAGTCCGGATCTCTGAATTCTGCGTTTTGATGTCTGAGGTCTGAATTGAGGGTTGTGAAATCTGATTCTGAATACGGATTCTTCGTTCTGCATTCTGCATTCTGAGTTCTGAGTTTCTAGTTCTCAACACTGAGTTCTGATTTTTGAGTTTTGAGTTCCGGGTTGGGAATTGTGGTTCTGAATACTGAGCTCTAATTTCTGAACTCTGTGTTCTGAATTTAGAATTCTGAGTTCTGCATTCAGATTCTGATTTCTGAGTGCTACATTCTAAAGTCTGAATTGTAACATCTGAGTTCTGAGTACTACGTTCTAAGGGCTGAGTTCTGAATTGGAAATTCTGAGTTCTGCGTTCTGAGTTCTGAACACTAAGCTGTGAATTCTGAATTCAGAATTCGAGTTTGGGAATTCTGAGTTCTGTATTCTGATATCTGCATTCTGAGATTTGAGTTTGAAGCTGTACATTCTGAGTGCTCAATTTCGAATACTGAATTTGGAGTTCTAATTTCTGAGTTCTGAATTAAGAGTTCTGAGTTCTGAATTCTGACTTGTGATTTCTGAGTTCTGAATTCCGCATTGATTACTGAGTTCCGATTTCTGAGTCCTGAATTCTGAATTGTGATCACAGAGTTCTGAGTTCTGTCTTCTGAATCCTAAGTTCGAAATGATGAGCTTTGAGTTCTGAATTCTGTATTGAATACTGAGTTCTGAGTTCTGACTTCAGAATTCTGAGCACTGAGATCTGTATTATGAGCTCTGAAAGCTGAGTTCTGAGTTCTAAATTATAAGTTCTGAGTTCAGACTTCTGATTGCTGAGTTTTGAAACCTGCCTTCTGAGTTCCAAAATCTGAGTTCTGAGTTCTAACTTCTGAATTCTGAGTCCGGATCTCTGAATTCTGCGTTTTGATGTCTGAGGTCTGAATTGAGGGTTGCGAAACCTGATTCTGAATACGGATTCTTCGTTCTGCATGCTGAATTCTGAGTTCTGAGTTTCTAGTTCTCAACACTGAGTTCTGATTTTTGAGTTTTGAGTTCCGGGTTGGGAATTGTGGTTCTGAATACTGAGCTCTAATTTCTGAACTCTGCGTTCTGAATTTAGAATTCTGAGTTCTGCATTCAGATTCTGATTTCTGAGTGCTACATTCTAAATTCTGAATTGTAACATCTGAGTTCTGAGTACTACGTTCTAAGGGCTGAGTTCTGAATTGGAAATTCTGAGTTCTGCGTTCTGAGTCCTGAACACTAAGCTGTGAATTCTGAATTCAGAATTCGAGTTTGGGAATTCTGAGTTCTGTATTCTGATATCTGCATTCTGAGATTTGAGTTTGAAGCTGTACATTCTGAGTGCTCAATTTCGAATACTGAATTTGGAGTTCTAATTTCTGAGTTCTGAATTAAGAGTTCTGAGTTCTGAATTCTGAATTGTGATTTCTGAGTTCTGAATTCCGCATTGATTACTGAGTTCCGATTTCTGAGTCCTGAATTCTGAATTGTGATCACAGAGTTCTGAGTTCTGTCTTCTGAATCCTAAGTTCGAAATGATGAGCTTTGAGTTCTGAATTCTGCATTGAATACTGAGTTCTGAGTTCTGACTTCAGAATTCTGAGCACTGAGATCTGTATTATGAGCTCTGAAAGCTGAGTTCTGAGTTCTAAATTATAAGTTCTCAGTTCAGACTTCTGATTGCTGAGTTTTGAAACCTGCCTTCTGAGTTCCAAAGTCTGAGTTCTGAGTTCTAACTTCTGAATTCTGAGTCCGGATCTCTGAATTCTGCGTTTTGATGTCTGAGGTCTGAATTGAGGGTTGCGAAATCTGATTCTGAATACGGATTCTTCGTTCTGCATTCTGCATTCTGAGTTCTGAGTTTCTAGTTCTCAACACTGAGTTCTGATTTTTGAGTTTTGAGTTCCGGGTTGGGAATTGTGGTTCTGAATACTGAGCTCTAATTTCTGAACTCTGCGTTCTGAATTTAGAATTCTGAGTTCTGCATTCAGATTCTGATTTCTGAGTGCTACATTCTAAATTCTGAATTGTAACATCTGAGTTCTGAGTACTACGTTCTAAGGGCTGAGTTCTGAATTGGAAATTCTGAGTTCTGCGTTCTGAGTTCTGAACACTAAGCTGTGAATTCTGAATTCAG
Organism: Ochotona princeps; assembly: GCF_030435755.1. Taxonomy (NCBI): domain Eukaryota; kingdom Metazoa; phylum Chordata; class Mammalia; order Lagomorpha; family Ochotonidae; genus Ochotona; species Ochotona princeps. The sequence continues at coordinate 2,449,435 of NC_080866.1, read as the reverse complement.
AATTCGAGTTTGGGAATTCTGAGTTCTGTATTCTGATATCTGCATTCTGAGATTTGAGTTTGAAGCTGTACATTCTGAGTGCTCAATTTCGAATACTGAATTTGGAGTTCTAATTTCTGAGTTCTGAATTAAGAGTTCTGAGTTCTCAATTCTGACTTGTGATTTCTGAGTTCTGAATTCCGCATTGATTACTGAGTTCCGATTTCTGAGTCCTGAATTCTGAATTGTGATCACAGAGTTCTGAGTTCTGTCTTCTGAATCCTAAGTTCGAAATGATGAGCTTTGAGTTCTGAATTCTGTATTGAATACTGAGTTCTGAGTTCTGACTTCAGAATTCTGAGCACTGAGATCTGTATTATGAGCTCTGAAAGCTGAGTTCTGAGTTCTAAATTATAAGTTCTGAATTCAGACTTCTGATTGCTGAGTTTTGAAACCTGCCTTCTGAGTTCCAAAATCTGAGTTCTGAGTTCTAACTTCTGAATTCTGAGTCCGGATCTCTCAATTCTGCGTTTTGATGTCTGAGGTCTGAATTGAGGGTTGCGAAATCTGATTCTGAATACGGATTCTTCGTTCTGCATTCTGCATGCTGAATTCTGAGTTCTGAGTTTCTAGTTCTCAACACTGAGTTCTGATTTTTGAGTTTTGAGTTCCGGGTTGGGAATTGTGGTTCTGAATACTGAGCTCTAATTTCTGAACTCTGCGTTCTGAATTTAGAATTCTGAGTTCTGCATTCAGATTCTGATTTCTGAGTGCTACATTCTAAATTCTGAATTGTAACATCTGAGTTCTGAGTACTACGTTCTAAGGGCTGAGTTCTGAATTGGAAATTCTGAGTTCTGCGTTCTGAGTTCTGAACACTAAGCTGTGAATTCTGAATTCAGAATTCGAGTTTGGGAATTCTGAGTTCTGTATTCTGATATCTGCATTCTGAGATTTGAGTTTGAAGCTGTACATTCTGAGTGCTCAATTTCGAATACTGAATTTGGAGTTCTAATTTCTGAGTTCTGAATTAAGAGTTCTGAGTTCTGAATTCTGACTTGTGATTTCTGAGTTCTGAATTCCGCATTGATTACTGAGTTCCGATTTCTGAGTCCTGAATTCTGAATTGTGATCATAGAGTTCTGAGTTCTGTCTTCTGAATCCTAAGTTCGAAATGATGAGCTTTGAGTTCTGAATTCTGTATTGAATACTGAGTTCTGAGTTCTGACTTCAGAATTCTGAGCACTGAGATCTGTATTATGAGCTCTGAAAGCTGAGTTCTGAGTTCTAAATTATAAGTTCTGAATTCAGACTTCTGATTGCTGAGTTTTGAAACCTGCCTTCTGAGTTCCAAAATCTGAGTTCTGAGTTCTAACTTCTGAATTCTGAGTCCGGATCTCTGAATTCTGCGTTTTGATGTCTGAGGTCTGAATTGAGGGTTGCGAAACCTGATTCTGAATACGGATTCTTCGTTCTGCATGCTGAATTCTGAGTTCTGAGTTCTGAGTTTCTAGTTCTCAACACTGAGTTCTGATTTTTGAGTTTTGAGTTCCGGGTTGGGAATTGTGGTTCTGAATACTGAGCTCTAATTTCTGAACTCTGCGTTCTGAATTTAGAATTCTGAGTTCTGCATTCAGATTCTGATTTCTGAGTGCTACATTCTAAAGTCTGAATTGTAACATCTGAGTTCTGAGTACTACGTTCTAAGGGCTGAGTTCTGAATTGGAAATTCTGAGTTCTGCGTTCTGAGTTCTGAACACTAAGCTGTGAATTCTGAATTCAGAATTCGAGTTTGGGAATTCTGAGTTCTGTATTCTGATATCTGCATTCTGAGATTTGAGTTTGAAGCTGTACATTCTGAGTGCTCAATTTCGAATACTGAATTTGGAGTTCTAATTTCTGAGTTCTGAATTAAGAGTTCTGAGTTCTCAATTCTGACGTGTGATTTCTGAGTTCTGAATTCCGCATTGATTACTGAGTTCCGATTTCTGAGTCCTGAATTCTGAATTGTGATCACAGAGTTCTGAGTTCTGTCTTCTGAATCCTAAGTTCGAAATGATGAGCTTTGAGTTCTGAATTCTGCATTGAATACTGAGTTCTGAGTTCTGACTTCAGAATTCTGAGCACTGAGATCTGTATTATGAGCTCTGAAAGCTGAGTTCTGAGTTCTAAATTATAAGTTCTGAATTCAGACTTCTGATTGCTGAGTTTTGAAACCTGCCTTCTGAGTTCCAAAATCTGAGTTCTGAGTTCTAACTTCTGAATTCTGAGTCCGGATCTCTGAATTCTGCGTTTTGATGTCTGAGGTCTGAATTGAGGGTTGCGAAACCTGATTCTGAATACGGATTCTTCGTTCTGCATGCTGAATTCTGAGTTCTGAGTTCTGAGTTTCTAGTTCTCAACACTGAGTTCTGATTTTTGAGTTTTGAGTTCCGGGTTGGGAATTGTGGTTCTGAATACTGAGCTCTAATTTCTGAACTCTGCGTTCTGAATTTAGAATTCTGAGTTCTGCATTCAGATTCTGATTTCTGAGTGCTACATTCTAAAGTCTGAATTGTAACATCTGAGTTCTGAGTACTACGTTCTAAGGGCTGAGTTCTGAATTGGAAATTCTGAGTTCTGCGTTCTGAGTTCTGAACACTAAGCTGTGAATTCTGAATTCAGAATTCGAGTTTGGGAATTCTGAGTTCTGTATTCTGATATCTGCATTCTGAGATTTGAGTTTGAAGCTGTACATTCTGAGTGCTCAATTTCGAATACTGAATTTGGAGTTCTAATTTCTGAGTTCTGAATTAAGAGTTCTGAGTTCTCAATTCTGACGTGTGATTTCTGAGTTCTGAATTCCGCATTGATTACTGAGTTCCGATTTCTGAGTCCTGAATTCTGAATTGTGATCACAGAGTTCTGAGTTCTGTCTTCTGAATCCTAAGTTCGAAATGATGAGCTTTGAGTTCTGAATTCTGCATTGAATACTGAGTTCTGAGTTCTGACTTCAGAATTCTGAGCACTGAGATCTGTATTATGAGCTCTGAAAGCTGAGTTCTGAGTTCTAAATTATAAGTTCTGAATTCAGACTTCTGATTGCTGAGTTTTGAAACCTGCCTTCTGAGTTCCAAAGTCTGAGTTCTGAGTTCTAACTTCTGAATTCTGAGTCCGGATCTCTGAATTCTGCGTTTTGATGTCTGAGGTCTGAATTGAGGGTTGCGAAATCTGATTCTGAATACGGATTCTTCGTTCTGCATTCTGCATTCTGAGTTCTGAGTTTCTAGTTCTCAACACTGAGTTCTGATTTTTGAGTTTTGAGTTCCGGGTTGGGAATTGTGGTTCTGAATACTGAGCTCTAATTTCTGAACTCTGCGTTCTGAATTTAGAATTCTGAGTTCTGCATTCAGATTCTGATTTCTGAGTGCTACATTCTAAAGTCTGAATTGTAACATCTGAGTTCTGAGTACTACGTTCTAAGGGCTGAGTTCTGAATTGGAAATTCTGAGTTCTGCGTTCTGAGTTCTGAACACTAAGCTGTGAATTCTGAATTCAGAATTCGAGTTTGGGAATTCTGAGTTCTGTATTCTGATATCTGCATTCTGAGATTTGAGTTTGAAGCTGTACATTCTGAGTGCTCAATTTCGAATACTGAATTTGGAGTTCTAATTTCTGAGTTCTGAATTAAGAGTTCTGAGTTCTGAATTCTGACTTGTGATTTCTGAGTTCTGAATTCCGCATTGATTACTGAGTTCCGATTTCTGAGTCCTGAATTCTGAATTGTGATCACAGAGTTCTGAGTTCTGTCTTCTGAATCCTAAGTTCGAAATGATGAGCTTTGAGTTCTGAATTCTGTATTGAATACTGAGTTCTGAGTTCTGACTTCAGAATTCTGAGCACTGAGATCTGTATTATGAGCTCTGAAAGCTGAGTTCTGAGTTCTAAATTATAAGTTCTGAATTCAGACTTCTGATTGCTGAGTTTTGAAACCTGCCTTCTGAGTTCCAAAATCTGAGTTCTGAGTTCTAACTTCTGAATTCTGAGTCCGGATCTCCCAATTCTGCGTTTTGATGTCTGAGGTCTGAATTGAGGGTTGCGAAACCTGATTCTGAATACGGATTCTTCGTTCCGCATTCTGCATTCTGAGTTCTGAGTTTCTAGTTCTCAACACTGAGTTCTGATTTTTGAGTTTTGAGTTCCGGGTTGGGAATTGTGGTTCTGAATACTGAGCTCTAATTTCTGAACTCTGCGTTCTGAATTTAGAATTCTGAGTTCTGCATTCAGATTCTGATTTCTGAGTGCTACATTCTAAATTCTGAATTGTAACATCTGAGTTCTGAGTACTACGTTCTAAGGGCTGAGTTCTGAATTGGAAATTCTGAGTTCTGCGTTCTGAGTTCTGAACACTAAGCTGTGAATTCTGAATTCAGAATTCGAGTTTGGGAATTCTGAGTTCTGTATTCTGATATCTGCATTCTGAGATTTGAGTTTGAAGCTGTACATTCTGAGTGCTCAATTTCGAATACTGAATTTGGAGTTCTAATTTCTGAGTTCTGAATTAAGAGTTCTGAGTTCTCAATTCTGACTTGTGATTTCTGAGTTCTGAATTCCGCATTGATTACTGAGTTCCGATTTCTGAGTCCTGAATTCTGAATTGTGATCACAGAGTTCTGAGTTCTGTCTTCTGAATCCTAAGTTCGAAATGATGAGCTTTGAGTTCTGAATTCTGCATTGAATACTGAGTTCTGAGTTCTGACTTCAGAATTCTGAGCACTGAGATCTGTATTATGAGCTCTGAAAGCTGAGTTCTGAGTTCTAAATTATAAGTTCTGAATTCAGACTTCTGATTGCTGAGTTTTGAAACCTGCCTTCTGAGTTCCAAAGTCTGAGTTCTGAGTTCTAACTTCTGAATTCTGAGTCCGGATCTCTGAATTCTGCGTTTTGATGTCTGAGGTCTGAATTGAGGGTTGCGAAATCTGATTCTGAATACGGATTCTTCGTTCTGCATTCTGCATTCTGAGTTCTGAGTTTCTAGTTCTCAACACTGAGTTCTGATTTTTGAGTTTTGAGTTCCGGGTTGGGAATTGTGGTTCTGAATACTGAGCTCTAATTTCTGAACTCTGCGTTCTGAATGTAGAATTCTGAGTTCTGCATTCAGATTCTGATTTCTGAGTGCTACATTCTAAATTCTGAATTGTAACATCTGAGTTCTGAGTACTACGTTCTAAGGGCTGAGTTCTGAATTGGAAATTCTGAGTTCTGCGTTCTGAGTTCTGAACACTAAGCTGTGAATTCTGAATTCAGAATTCGAGTTTGGGAATTCTGAGTTCTGTATTCTGATATCTGCATTCTGAGATTTGAGTTTGAAGCTGTACATTCTGAGTGCTCAATTTCGAATACTGAATTTGGAGTTCTAATTTCTGAGTTCTGAATTAAGAGTTCTGAGTTCTCAATTCTGACTTGTGATTTCTGAGTTCTGAATTCCGCATTGATTACTGAGTTCCGATTTCTGAGTCCTGAATTCTGAATTGTGATCATAGAGTTCTGAGTTCTGTCTTCTGAATCCTAAGTTCGAAATGATGAGCTTTGAGTTCTGAATTCTGTATTGAATACTGAGTTCTGAGTTCTGACTTCAGAATTCTGAGCACTGAGATCTGTATTATGAGCTCTGAAAGCTGAGTTCTGAGTTCTAAATTATAAGTTCTGAATTCAGACTTCTGATTGCTGAGTTTTGAAACCTGCCTTCTGAGTTCCAAAATCTGAGTTCTGAGTTCTAACTTCTGAATTCTGAGTCCGGATCTCTGAATTCTGCGTTTTGATGTCTGAGGTCTGAATTGAGGGTTGCGAAATCTGATTCTGAATACGGATTCTTCGTTCTGCATGCTGAATTCTGAGTTCTGAGTTTCTAGTTCTCAACACTGAGTTCTGATTTTTGAGTTTTGAGTTCCGGGTTGGGAATTGTGGTTCTGAATACTGAGCTCTAATTTCTGAACTCTGCGTTCTGAATTTAGAATTCTGAGTTCTGCATTCAGATTCTGATTTCTGAGTGCTACATTCTAAATTCTGAATTGTAACATCTGAGTTCTGAGTACTACGTTCTAAGGGCTGAGTTCTGAATTGGAAATTCTGAGTTCTGCGTTCTGAGTTCTGAACACTAAGCTGTGAATTCTGAATTCAGAATTCGAGTTTGGGAATTCTGAGTTCTGTATTCTGATATCTGCATTCTGAGATTTGAGTTTGAAGCTGTACATTCTGAGTGCTCAATTTCGAATACTGAATTTGGAGTTCTAATTTCTGAGTTCTGAATTAAGAGTTCTGAGTTCTCAATTCTGACTTGTGATTTCTGAGTTCTGAATTCCGCATTGATTACTGAGTTCCGATTTCTGAGTCCTGAATTCTGAATTGTGATCATAGAGTTCTGAGTTCTGTCTTCTGAATCCTAAGTTCGAAATGATGAGCTTTGAGTTCTGAATTCTGTATTGAATACTGAGTTCTGAGTTCTGACTTCAGAATTCTGAGCACTGAGATCTGTATTATGAGCTCTGAAAGCTGAGTTCTGAGTTCTAAATTATAAGTTCTGAATTCAGACTTCTGATTGCTGAGTTTTGAAACCTGCCTTCTGAGTTCCAAAATCTGAGTTCTGAGTTCTAACTTCTGAATTCTGAGTCCGGATCTCTGAATTCTGCGTTTTGATGTCTGAGGTCTGAATTGAGGGTTGCGAAATCTGATTCTGAATACGGATTCTTCGTTCTGCATGCTGAATTCTGAGTTCTGAGTTTCTAGTTCTCAACACTGAGTTCTGATTTTTGAGTTTTGAGTTCCGGGTTGGGAATTGTGGTTCTGAATACTGAGCTCTAATTTCTGAACTCTGCGTTCTGAATTTAGAATTCTGAGTTCTGCATTCAGATTCTGATTTCGGAGTGCTACATTCTAAATTCTGAATTGTAACATCTGAGTTCTGAGTACTACGTTCTAAGGGCTGAGTTCTGAATTGGAAATTCTGAGTTCTGCGTTCTGAGTTCTGAACACTAAGCTGTGAATTCTGAATTCAGAATTCGAGTTTGGGAATTCTGAGTTCTGTATTCTGATATCTGCATTCTGAGATTTGAGTTTGAAGCTGTACATTCTGAGTGCTCAATTTCGAATACTGAATTTGGAGTTCTAATTTCTGAGTTCTGAATTAAGAGTTCTGAGTTCTCAATTCTGACTTGTGATTTCTGAGTTCTGAATTCCGCATTGATTACTGAGTTCCGATTTCTGAGTCCTGAATTCTGAATTGTGATCACAGAGTTCTGAGTTCTGTCTTCTGAATCCTAAGTTCGAAATGATGAGCTTTGAGTTCTGAATTCTGTATTGAATACTGAGTTCTGAGTTCTGACTTCAGAATTCTGAGCACTGAGATCTGTATTATGAGCTCTGAAAGCTGAGTTCTGAGTTCTAAATTATAAGTTCTGAATTCAGACTTCTGATTGCTGAGTTTTGAAACCTGCCTTCTGAGTTCCAAAATCTGAGTTCTGAGTTCTAACTTCTGAATTCTGAGTCCGGATCTCTGAATTCTGCGTTTTGATGTCTGAGGTCTGAATTGAGGGTTGCGAAATCTGATTCTGAATACGGATTCTTCGTTCCGCATGCTGAATTCTGAGTTCTGAGTTTCTAGTTCTCAACACTGAGTTCTGATTTTTGAGTTTTGAGTTCCGGGTTGGGAATTGTGGTTCTGAATACTGAGCTCTAATTTCTGAACTCTGCGTTCTGAATTTAGAATTCTGAGTTCTGCATTCAGATTCTGATTTCGGAGTGCTACATTCTAAATTCTGAATTGTAACATCTGAGTTCTGAGTACTACGTTCTAAGGGCTGAGTTCTGAATTGGAAATTCTGAGTTCTGCGTTCTGAGTTCTGAACACTAAGCTGTGAATTCTGAATTCAGAATTCGAGTTTGGGAATTCTGAGTTCTGTATTCTGATATCTGCATTCTGAGATTTGAGTTTGAAGCTGTACATTCTGAGTGCTCAATTTCGAATACTGAATTTGGAGTTCTAATTTCTGAGTTCTGAATTAAGAGTTCTGAGTTCTGAATTCTGACTTGTGATTTCTGAGTTCTGAATTCCGCATTGATTACTGAGTTCCGATTTCTGAGTCCTGAATTCTGAATTGTGATCACAGAGTTCTGAGTTCTGTCTTCTGAATCCTAAGTTCGAAATGATGAGCTTTGAGTTCTGAATTCTGTATTGAATACTGAGTTCTGAGTTCTGACTTCAGAATTCTGAGCACTGAGATCTGTATTATGAGCTCTGAAAGCTGAGTTCTGAGTTCTAAATTATAAGTTCTGAATTCAGACTTCTGATTGCTGAGTTTTGAAACCTGCCTTCTGAGTTCCAAAATCTGAGTTCTGAGTTCTAACTTCTGAATTCTGAGTCCGGATCTCTGAATTCTGCGTTTTGATGTCTGAGGTCTGAATTGAGGGTTGCGAAATCTGATTCTGAATACGGATTCTGCATTCTGCATGCTGAATTCTGAGTTCTGAGTTTCTAGTTCTCAACACTGAGTTCTGATTTTTGAGTTTTGAGTTCCGGGTTGGGAATTGTGGTTCTGAATACTGAGCTCTAATTTCTGAACTCTGCGTTCTGAATTTAGAATTCTGAGTTCTGCATTCAGATTCTGATTTCTGAGTGCTACATTCTAAATTCTGAATTGTAACATCTGAGTTCTGAGTACTACGTTCTAAGGGCTGAGTTCTGAATTGGAAATTCTGAGTTCTGCGTTCTGAGTTCTGAACACTAAGCTGTGAATTCTGAATTCAGAATTCGAGTTTGGGAATTCTGAGTTCTGTATTCTGATATCTGCATTCTGAGATTTGAGTTTGAAGCTGTACATTCTGAGTGCTCAATTTCGAATACTGAATTTGGAGTTCTAATTTCTGAGTTCTGAATTAAGAGTTCTGAGTTCTGAATTCTGACTTGTGATTTCTGAGTTCTGAATTCCGCATTGATTACTGAGTTCCGATTTCTGAGTCCTGAATTCTGAATTGTGATCGCAGAGTTCTGAGTTCTGTCTTCTGAATCCTAAGTTCGAAATGATGAGCTTTGAGTTCTGAATTCTGTATTGAATACTGAGTTCTGAGTTCTGACTTCAGAATTCTGAGCACTGAGATCTGTATTATGAGCTCTGAAAGCTGAGTTCTGAGTTCTAAATTATAAGTTCTGAATTCAGACTTCTGATTGCTGAGTTTTGAAACCTGCCTTCTGAGTTCCAAAGTCTGAGTTCTGAGTTCTAACTTCTGAATTCTGAGTCCGGATCTCTGAATTCTGCGTTTTGATGTCTGAGGTCTGAATTGAGGGTTGCGAAACCTGATTCTGAATACGGATTCTTCGTTCTGCATTCTGCATTCTGAGTTCTGAGTTTCTAGTTCTCAACACTGAGTTCTGATTTTTGAGTTTTGAGTTCCGGGTTGGGAATTGTGGTTCTGAATACTGAGCTCTAATTTCTGAACTCTGCGTTCTGAATTTAGAATTCTGAGTTCTGCATTCAGATTCTGATTTCTGAGTGCTACATTCTAAAGTCTGAATTGTAACATCTGAGTTCTGAGTACTACGTTCTAAGGGCTGAGTTCTGAATTGGAAATTCTGAGTTCTGCGTTCTGAGTTCTGAACACTAAGCTGTGAATTCTGAATTCAGAATTCGAGTTTGGGAATTCTGAGTTCTGTATTCTGATATCTGCATTCTGAGATTTGAGTTTGAAGCTGTACATTCTGAGTGCTCAATTTCGAATACTGAATTTGGAGTTCTAATTTCTGAGTTCTGAATTAAGAGTTCTGAGTTCTGAATTCTGACTTGTGATTTCTGAGTTCTGAATTCCGCATTGATTACTGAGTTCCGATTTCTGAGTCCTGAATTCTGAATTGTGATCACAGAGTTCTGAGTTCTGTCTTCTGAATCCTAAGTTCGAAATGATGAGCTTTGAGTTCTGAATTCTGCATTGAATACTGAGTTCTGAGTTCTGACTTCAGAATTCTGAGCACTGAGATCTGTATTATGAGCTCTGAAAGCTGAGTTCTGAGTTCTAAATTATAAGTTCTGAATTCAGACTTCTGATTGCTGAGTTTTGAAACCTGCCTTCTGAGTTCCAAAATCTGAGTTCTGAGTTCTAACTTCTGAATTCTGAGTCCGGATCTCTGAATTCTGCGTTTTGATGTCTGAGGTCTGAATTGAGGGTTGCGAAATCTGATTCTGAATACGGATTCTTCGTTCTGCATTCTGCATGCTGAATTCTGAGTTCTGAGTTTCTAGTTCTCAACACTGAGTTCTGATTTTTGAGTTTTGAGTTCCGGGTTGGGAATTGTGGTTCTGAATACTGAGCTCTAATTTCTGAACTCTGCGTTCTGAATTTAGAATTCTGAGTTCTGCATTCAGATTCTGATTTCTGAGTGCTACATTCTAAATTCTGAATTGTAACATCTGAGTTCTGAGTACTACGTTCTAAGGGCTGAGTTCTGAATTGGAAATTCTGAGTTCTGCGTTCTGAGTTCTGAACACTAAGCTGTGAATTCTGAATTCAGAATTCGAGTTTGGGAATTCTGAGTTCTGTATTCTGATATCTGCATTCTGAGATTTGAGTTTGAAGCTGTACATTCTGAGTGCTCAATTTCGAATACTGAATTTGGAGTTCTAATTTCTGAGTTCTGAATTAAGAGATCTGAGTTCTCAATTCTGAATTGTGATTTCTGAGTTCTGAATTCCGCATTGATTACTGAGTTCCGATTTCTGAGTCCTGAATTCTGAATTGTGATCACAGAGTTCTGAGTTCTGTCTTCTGAATCCTAAGTTCGAAATGATGAGCTTTGAGTTCTGAATTCTGCATTGAATACTGAGTTCTGAGTTCTGACTTCAGAATTCTGAGCACTGAGATCTGTATTATGAGCTCTGAAAGCTGAGTTCTGAGTTCTAAATTATAAGTTCTGAATTCAGACTTCTGATTGCTGAGTTTTGAAACCTGCCTTCTGAGTTCCAAAATCTGAGTTCTGAGTTCTAACTTCTGAATTCTGAGTCCGGATCTCTGAATTCTGCGTTTTGATGTCTGAGGTCTGAATTGAGGGTTGCGAAATCTGATTCTGAATACGGATTCTTCGTTCTGCATTCTGCATGCTGAATTCTGAGTTCTGAGTTTCTAGTTCTCAACACTGAGTTCTGATTTTTGAGTTTTGAGTTCCGGGTTGGGAATTGTGGTTCTGAATACTGAGCTCTAATTTCTGAACTCTGCGTTCTGAATTTAGAATTCTGAGTTCTGCATTCAGATTCTGATTTCTGAGTGCTACATTCTAAATTCTGAATTGTAACATCTGAGTTCTGAGTACTACGTTCTAAGGGCTGAGTTCTGAATTGGAAATTCTGAGTTCTGCGTTCTGAGTTCTGAACACTAAGCTGTGAATTCTGAATTCAGAATTCGAGTTTGGGAATTCTGAGTTCTGTATTCTGATATCTGCATTCTGAGATTTGAGTTTGAAGCTGTACATTCTGAGTGCTCAATTTCGAATACTGAATTTGGAGTTCTAATTTCTGAGTTCTGAATTAAGAGTTCTGAGTTCTGAATTCTGACTTGTGATTTCTGAGTTCTGAATTCCGCATTGATTACTGAGTTCCGATTTCTGAGTCCTGAATTCTGAATTGTGATCACAGAGTTCTGAGTTCTGTCTTCTGAATCCTAAGTTCGAAATGATGAGCTTTGAGTTCTGAATTCTGCATTGAATACTGAGTTCTGAGTTCTGACTTCAGAATTCTGAGCACTGAGATCTGTATTATGAGCTCTGAAAGCTGAGTTCTGAGTTCTAAATTATAAGTTCTGAATTCAGACTTCTGATTGCTGAGTTTTGAAACCTGCCTTCTGAGTTCCAAAATCTGAGTTCTGAGTTCTAACTTCTGAATTCTGAGTCCGGATCTCTGAATTCTGCGTTTTGATGTCTGAGGTCTGAATTGAGGGTTGCGAAATCTGATTCTGAATACGGATTCTTCGTTCTGCATTCTGCATGCTGAATTCTGAGTTCTGAGTTTCTAGTTCTCAACACTGAGTTCTGATTTTTGAGTTTTGAGTTCCGGGTTGGGAATTGTGGTTCTGAATACTGAGCTCTAATTTCTGAACTCTGCGTTCTGAATTTAGAATTCTGAGTTCTGCATTCAGATTCTGATTTCTGAGTGCTACATTCTAAAGTCTGAATTGTAACATCTGAGTTCTGAGTACTACGTTCTAAGGGCTGAGTTCTGAATTGGAAATTCTGAGTTCTGCGTTCTGAGTTCTGAACACTAAGCTGTGAATTCTGAATTCAGAATTCGAGTTTGGGAATTCTGAGTTCTGTATTCTGATATCTGCATTCTGAGATTTGAGTTTGAAGCTGTACATTCTGAGTGCTCAATTTCGAATACTGAATTTGGAGTTCTAATTTCTGAGTTCTGAATTAAGAGTTCTGAGTTCTGAATTCTGACTTGTGATTTCTGAGTTCTGAATTCCGCATTGATTACTGAGTTCCGATTTCTGAGTCCTGAATTCTGAATTGTGATCATAGAGTTCTGAGTTCTGTCTTCTGAATCCTAAGTTCGAAATGATGAGCTTTGAGTTCTGAATTCTGCATTGAATACTGAGTTCTGAGTTCTGACTTCAGAATTCTGAGCACTGAGATCTGTATTATGAGCTCTGAAAGCTGAGTTCTGAGTTCTAAATTATAAGTTCTGAATTCAGACTTCTGATTGCTGAGTTTTGAAACCTGCCTTCTGAGTTCCAAAATCTGAGTTCTGAGTTCTAACTTCTGAATTCTGAGTCCGGATCTCTGAATTCTGCGTTTTGATGTCTGAGGTCTGAATTGAGGGTTGCGAAATCTGATTCTGAATACGGATTCTTCGTTCTGCATTCTGCATGCTGAATTCTGAGTTCTGAGTTTCTAGTTCTCAACACTGAGTTCTGATTTTTGAGTTTTGAGTTCCGGGTTGGGAATTGTGGTTCTGAATACTGAGCTCTAATTTCTGAACTCTGCGTTCTGAATTTAGAATTCTGAGTTCTGCATTCAGATTCTGATTTCTGAGTGCTACATTCTAAAGTCTGAATTGTAACATCTGAGTTCTGAGTACTACGTTCTAAGGGCTGAGTTCTGAATTGGAAATTCTGAGTTCTGCGTTCTGAGTTCTGAACACTAAGCTGTGAATTCTGAATTCAGAATTCGAGTTTGGGAATTCTGAGTTCTGTATTCTGATATCTGCATTCTGAGATTTGAGTTTGAAGCTGTACATTCTGAGTGCTCAATTTCGAATACTGAATTTGGAGTTCTAATTTCTGAGTTCTGAATTAAGAGTTCTGAGTTCTGAATTCTGACTTGTGATTTCTGAGTTCTGAATTCCGCATTGATTACTGAGTTCCGATTTCTGAGTCCTGAATTCTGAATTGTGATCATAGAGTTCTGAGTTCTGTCTTCTGAATCCTAAGTTCGAAATGATGAGCTTTGAGTTCTGAATTCTGCATTGAATACTGAGTTCTGAGTTCTGACTTCAGAATTCTGAGCACTGAGATCTGTATTATGAGCTCTGAAAGCTGAGTTCTGAGTTCTAAATTATAAACTCTGAATTCAGACTTCTGATTGCTGAGTTTTGAAACCTGCCTTCTGAGTTCCAAAATCTGAGTTCTGAGTTCTAACTTCTGAATTCTGAGTCCGGATCTCTGAATTCTGCGTTTTGATGTCTGAGGTCTGAATTGAGGGTTGCGAAATCTGATTCTGAATACGGATTCTTCGTTCTGCATTCTGCATGCTGAATTCTGAGTTCTGAGTTTCTAGTTCTCAACACTGAGTTCTGATTTTTGAGTTTTGAGTTCCGGGTTGGGAATTGTGGTTCTGAATACTGAGCTCTAATTTCTGAACTCTGCGTTCTGAATTTAGAATTCTGAGTTCTGCATTCAGATTCTGATTTCTGAGTGCTACATTCTAAATTCTGAATTGTAACATCTGAGTTCTGAGTACTACGTTCTAAGGGCTGAGTTCTGAATTGGAAATTCTGAGTTCTGCGTTCTGAGTTCTGAACACTAAGCTGTGAATTCTGAATTCAGAATTCGAGTTTGGGAATTCTGAGTTCTGTATTCTGATATCTGCATTCTGAGATTTGAGTTTGAAGCTGTACATTCTGAGTGCTCAATTTCGAATACTGAATTTGGAGTTCTAATTTCTGAGTTCTGAATTAAGAGTTCTGAGTTCTGAATTCTGACTTGTGATTTCTGAGTTCTGAATTCCGCATTGATTACTGAATTCCGATTTCTGAGTCCTGAATTCTGAATTGTGATCACAGAGTTCTGAGTTCTGTCTTCTGAATCCTAAGTTCGAAATGATGAGCTTTGAGTTCTGAATTCTGCATTGAATACTGAGTTCTGAGTTCTGACTTCAGAATTCTGAGCACTGAGATCTGTATTATGAGCTCTGAAAGCTGAGTTCTGAGTTCTAAATTATAAGTTCTGAATTCAGACTTCTGATTGCTGAGTTTTGAAACCTGCCTTCTGAGTTCCAAAATCTGAGTTCTGAGTTCTAACTTCTGAATTCTGAGTCCGGATCTCTGAATTCTGCGTTTTGATGTCTGAGGTCTGAATTGAGGGTTGCGAAATCTGATTCTGAATACGGATTCTTCGTTCTGCATTCTGCATGCTGAATTCTGAGTTCTGAGTTTCTAGTTCTCAACACTGAGTTCTGATTTTTGAGTTTTGAGTTCCGGGTTGGGAATTGTGGTTCTGAATACTGAGCTCTAATTTCTGAACTCTGCGTTCTGAATTTAGAATTCTGAGTTCTGCATTCAGATTCTGATTTCTGAGTGCTACATTCTAAATTCTGAATTGTAACATCTGAGTTCTGAGTACTACGTTCTAAGGGCTGAGTTCTGAATTGGAAATTCTGAGTTCTGCGTTCTGAGTTCTGAACACTAAGCTGTGAATTCTGAATTCAGAATTCGAGTTTGGGAATTCTGAGTTCTGTATTCTGATATCTGCATTCTGAGATTTGAGTTTGAAGCTGTACATTCTGAGTGCTCAATTTCGAATACTGAATTTGGAGTTCTAATTTCTGAGTTCTGAATTAAGAGTTCTGAGTTCTGAATTCTGACTTGTGATTTCTGAGTTCTGAATTCCGCATTGATTACTGAGTTCCGATTTCTGAGTCCTGAATTCTGAATTGTGATCACAGAGTTCTGAGTTCTGTCTTCTGAATCCTAAGTTCGAAATGATGAGCTTTGAGTTCTGAATTCTGCATTGAATACTGAGTTCTGAGTTCTGACTTCAGAATTCTGAGCACTGAGATCTGTATTATGAGCTCTGAAAGCTGAGTTCTGAGTTCTAAATTATAAGTTCTGAATTCAGACTTCTGATTGCTGAGTTTTGAAACCTGCCTTCTGAGTTCCAAAGTCTGAGTTCTGAGTTCTAACTTCTGAATTCTGAGTCCGGATCTCTGAATTCTGCGTTTTGATGTCTGAGGTCTGAATTGAGGGTTGCGAAATCTGATTCTGAATACGGATTCTTCGTTCTGCATTCTGCATGCTGAATTCTGAGTTCTGAGTTTCTAGTTCTCAACACTGAGTTCTGATTTTTGAGTTTTGAGTTCCGGGTTGGGAATTGTGGTTCTGAATACTGAGCTCTAATTTCTGAACTCTGCGTTCTGAATTTAGAATTCTGAGTTCTGCATTCAGATTCTGATTTCTGAGTGCTACATTCTAAATTCTGAATTGTAACATCTGAGTTCTGAGTACTACGTTCTAAGGGCTGAGTTCTGAATTGGAAATTCTGAGTTCTGCGTTCTGAGTTCTGAACACTAAGCTGTGAATTCTGAATTCAGAATTCGAGTTTGGGAATTCTGAGTTCTGTATTCTGATATCTGCATTCTGAGATTTGAGTTTGAAGCTGTACATTCTGAGTGCTCAATTTCGAATACTGAATTTGGAGTTCTAATTTCTGAGTTCTGAATTAAGAGTTCTGAGTTCTGACTTGTGATTTCTGAGTTCTGAATTCCGCATTGATTACTGAGTTCCGATTTCTGAGTCCTGAATTCTGAATTGTGATCATAGAGTTCTGAGTTCTGTCTTCTGAATCCTAAGTTCGAAATGATGAGCTTTGAGTTCTGAATTCTGTATTGAATACTGAGTTCTGAGTTCTGACTTCAGAATTCTGAGCACTGAGATCTGTATTATGAGCTCTGAAAGCTGAGTTCTGAGTTCTAAATTATAAGTTCTGAATTCAGACTTCTGATTGCTGAGTTTTGAAACCTGCCTTCTGAGTTCCAAAATCTGAGTTCTGAGTTCTAACTTCTGAATTCTGAGTCCGGATCTCTGAATTCTGCGTTTTGATGTCTGAGGTCTGAATTGAGGGTTGCGAAATCTGATTCTGAATACGGATTCTTCGTTCCGCATTCTGCATTCTGAGTTCTGAGTTTCTAGTTCTCAACACTGAGTTCTGATTTTTGAGTTTTGAGTTCCGGGTTGGGAATTGTGGTTCTGAATACTGAGCTCTAATTTCTGAACTCTGCGTTCTGAATTTAGAATTCTGAGTTCTGCATTCAGATTCTGATTTCTGAGTGCTACATTCTAAATTCTGAATTGTAACATCTGAGTTCTGAGTACTACGTTCTAAGGGCTGAGTTCTGAATTGGAAATTCTGAGTTCTGCGTTCTGAGTTCTGAACACTAAGCTGTGAATTCTGAATTCAGAATTCGAGTTTGGGAATTCTGAGTTCTGTATTCTGATATCTGCATTCTGAGATTTGAGTTTGAAGCTGTACATTCTGAGTGCTCAATTTCGAATACTGAATTTGGAGTTCTAATTTCTGAGTTCTGAATTAAGAGTTCTGAGTTCTGAATTCTGACTTGTGATTTCTGAGTTCTGAATTCCGCATTGATTACTGAGTTCCGATTTCTGAGTCCTGAATTCTGAATTGTGATCACAGAGTTCTGAGTTCTGTCTTCTGAATCCTAAGTTCGAAATGATGAGCTTTGAGTTCTGAATTCTGCATTGAATACTGAGTTCTGAGTTCTGACTTCAGAATTCTGAGCACTGAGATCTGTATTATGAGCTCTGAAAGCTGAGTTCTGAGTTCTAAATTATAAGTTCTGAATTCAGACTTCTGATTGCTGAGTTTTGAAACCTGCCTTCTGAGTTCCAAAATCTGAGTTCTGAGTTCTAACTTCTGAATTCTGAGTCCGGATCTCTGAATTCTGCGTTTTGATGTCTGAGGTCTGAATTGAGGGTTGCGAAATCTGATTCTGAATACGGATTCTTCGTTCTGCATTCTGCATGCTGAATTCTGAGTTCTGAGTTTCTAGTTCTCAACACTGAGTTCTGATTTTTGAGTTTTGAGTTCCGGGTTGGGAATTGTGGTTCTGAATACTGAGCTCTAATTTCTGAACTCTGCGTTCTGAATTTAGAATTCTGAGTTCTGCATTCAGATTCTGATTTCTGAGTGCTACATTCTAAAGTCTGAATTGTAACATCTGAGTTCTGAGTACTACGTTCTAAGGGCTGAGTTCTGAATTGGAAATTCTGAGTTCTGCGTTCTGAGTTCTGAACACTAAGCTGTGAATTCTGAATTCAGAATTCGAGTTTGGGAATTCTGAGTTCTGTATTCTGATATCTGCATTCTGAGATTTGAGTTTGAAGCTGTACATTCTGAGTGCTCAATTTCGAATACTGAATTTGGAGTTCTAATTTCTGAGTTCTGAATTAAGAGTTCTGAGTTCTGACTTGTGATTTCTGAGTTCTGAGTTCTGAATTCCGCATTGATTACTGAGTTCCGATTTCTGAGTCCTGAATTCTGAATTGTGATCACAGAGTTCTGAGTTCTGTCTTCTGAATCCTAAGTTCGAAATGATGAGCTTTGAGTTCTGAATTCTGCATTGAATACTGAGTTCTGAGTTCTGACTTCAGAATTCTGAGCACTGAGATCTGTATTATGAGCTCTGAAAGCTGAGTTCTGAGTTCTAAATTATAAGTTCTGAATTCAGACTTCTGATTGCTGAGTTTTGAAACCTGCCTTCTGAGTTCCAAAATCTGAGTTCTGAGTTCTAACTTCTGAATTCTGAGTCCGGATCTCTGAATTCTGCGTTTTGATGTCTGAGGTCTGAATTGAGGGTTGCGAAATCTGATTCTGAATACGGATTCTTCGTTCTGCATTCTGCATTCTGAGTTCTGAGTTTCTAGTTCTCAACACTGAGTTCTGATTTTTGAGTTTTGAGTTCCCGGTTGGGAATTGTGGTTCTGAATACTGAGCTCTAATTTCTGAACTCTGCGTTCTGAATTTAGAATTCTGAGTTCTGCATTCAGATTCTGATTTCTGAGTGCTACATTCTAAATTCTGAATTGTAACATCTGAGTTCTGAGTACTACGTTCTAAGGGCTGAGTTCTGAATTGGAAATTCTGAGTTCTGCGTTCTGAGTTCTGAACACTAAGCTGTGAATTCTGAATTCAGAATTCGAGTTTGGGAATTCTGAGTTCTGTATTCTGATATCTGCATTCTGAGATTTGAGTTTGAAGCTGTACATTCTGAGTGCTCAATTTCGAATACTGAATTTGGAGTTCTAATTTCTGAGTTCTGAATTAAGAGTTCTGAGTTCTGAATTCTGACTTGTGATTTCTGAGTTCTGAATTCCGCATTGATTACTGAGTTCCGATTTCTGAGTCCTGAATTCTGAATTGTGATCACAGAGTTCTGAGTTCTGTCTTCTGAATCCTAAGTTCGAAATGATGAGCTTTGAGTTCTGAATTCTGCATTGAATACTGAGTTCTGAGTTCTGACTTCAGAATTCTGAGCACTGAGATCTGTATTATGAGCTCTGAAAGCTGAGTTCTGAGTTCTAAATTATAAGTTCTGAATTCAGACTTCTGATTGCTGAGTTTTGAAACCTGCCTTCTGAGTTCCAAAATCTGAGTTCTGAGTTCTAACTTCTGAATTCTGAGTCCGGATCTCTGAATTCTGCGTTTTGATGTCTGAGGTCTGAATTGAGGGTTGCGAAATCTGATTCTGAATACGGATTCTTCGTTCTGCATTCTGCATGCTGAATTCTGAGTTCTGAGTTTCTAGTTCTCAACACTGAGTTCTGATTTTTGAGTTTTGAGTTCCGGGTTGGGAATTGTGGTTCTGAATACTGAGCTCTAATTTCTGAACTCTGCGTTCTGAATTTAGAATTCTGAGTTCTGCATTCAGATTCTGATTTCTGAGTGCTACATTCTAAAGTCTGAATTGTAACATCTGAGTTCTGAGTACTACGTTCTAAGGGCTGAGTTCTGAATTGGAAATTCTGAGTTCTGCGTTCTGAGTTCTGAACACTAAGCTGTGAATTCTGAATTCAGAATTCGAGTTTGGGAATTCTGAGTTCTGTATTCTGATATCTGCATTCTGAGATTTGAGTTTGAAGCTGTACATTCTGAGTGCTCAATTTCGAATACTGAATTTGGAGTTCTAATTTCTGAGTTCTGAATTAAGAGATCTGAGTTCTCAATTCTGAATTGTGATTTCTGAGTTCTGAATTCCGCATTGATTACTGAGTTCCGATTTCTGAGTCCTGAATTCTGAATTGTGATCACAGAGTTCTGAGTTCTGTCTTCTGAATCCTAAGTTCGAAATGATGAGCTTTGAGTTCTGAATTCTGCATTGAATACTGAGTTCTGAGTTCTGACTTCAGAATTCTGAGCACTGAGATCTGTATTATGAGCTCTGAAAGCTGAGTTCTGAGTTCTAAATTATAAGTTCTGAATTCAGACTTCTGATTGCTGAGTTTTGAAACCTGCCTTCTGAGTTCCAAAATCTGAGTTCTGAGTTCTAACTTCTGAATTCTGAGTCCGGATCTCTGAATTCTGCGTTTTGATGTCTGAGGTCTGAATTGAGGGTTGCGAAATCTGATTCTGAATACGGATTCTTCGTTCTGCATTCTGCATGCTGAATTCTGAGTTCTGAGTTTCTAGTTCTCAACACTGAGTTCTGATTTTTGAGTTTTGAGTTCCGGGTTGGGAATTGTGGTTCTGAATACTGAGCTCTAATTTCTGAACTCTGCGTTCTGAATTTAGAATTCTGAGTTCTGCATTCAGATTCTGATTTCTGAGTGCTACATTCTAAATTCTGAATTGTAACATCTGAGTTCTGAGTACTACGTTCTAAGGGCTGAGTTCTGAATTGGAAATTCTGAGTTCTGCGTTCTGAGTTCTGAACACTAAGCTGTGAATTCTGAATTCAGAATTCGAGTTTGGGAATTCTGAGTTCTGTATTCTGATATCTGCATTCTGAGATTTGAGTTTGAAGCTGTACATTCTGAGTGCTCAATTTCGAATACTGAATTTGGAGTTCTAATTTCTGAGTTCTGAATTAAGAGTTCTGAGTTCTGAATTCTGACTTGTGATTTCTGAGTTCTGAATTCCGCATTGATTACTGAGTTCCGATTTCTGAGTCCTGAATTCTGAATTGTGATCACAGAGTTCTGAGTTCTGTCTTCTGAATCCTAAGTTCGAAATGATGAGCTTTGAGTTCTGAATTCTGCATTGAATACTGAGTTCTGAGTTCTGACTTCAGAATTCTGAGCACTGAGATCTGTATTATGAGCTCTGAAAGCTGAGTTCTGAGTTCTAAATTATAAGTTCTGAATTCAGACTTCTGATTGCTGAGTTTTGAAACCTGCCTTCTGAGTTCCAAAATCTGAGTTCTGAGTTCTAACTTCTGAATTCTGAGTCCGGATCTCTGAATTCTGCGTTTTGATGTCTGAGGTCTGAATTGAGGGTTGCGAAATCTGATTCTGAATACGGATTCTTCGTTCTGCATTCTGCATGCTGAATTCTGAGTTCTGAGTTTCTAGTTCTCAACACTGAGTTCTGATTTTTGAGTTTTGAGTTCCGGGTTGGGAATTGTGGTTCTGAATACTGAGCTCTAATTTCTGAACTCTGCGTTCTGAATTTAGAATTCTGAGTTCTGCATTCAGATTCTGATTTCTGAGTGCTACATTCTAAAGTCTGAATTGTAACATCTGAGTTCTGAGTACTACGTTCTAAGGGCTGAGTTCTGAATTGGAAATTCTGAGTTCTGCGTTCTGAGTTCTGAACACTAAGCTGTGAATTCTGAATTCAGAATTCGAGTTTGGGAATTCTGAGTTCTGTATTCTGATATCTGCATTCTGAGATTTGAGTTTGAAGCTGTACATTCTGAGTGCTCAATTTCGAATACTGAATTTGGAGTTCTAATTTCTGAGTTCTGAATTAAGAGTTCTGAGTTCTGAATTCTGACTTGTGATTTCTGAGTTCTGAATTCCGCATTGATTACTGAGTTCCGATTTCTGAGTCCTGAATTCTGAATTGTGATCACAGAGTTCTGAGTTCTGTCTTCTGAATCCTAAGTTCGAAATGATGAGCTTTGAGTTCTGAATTCTGCATTGAATACTGAGTTCTGAGTTCTGACTTCAGAATTCTGAGCACTGAGATCTGTATTATGAGCTCTGAAAGCTGAGTTCTGAGTTCTAAATTATAAGTTCTGAATTCAGACTTCTGATTGCTGAGTTTTGAAACCTGCCTTCTGAGTTCCAAAATCTGAGTTCTGAGTTCTAACTTCTGAATTCTGAGTCCGGATCTCTGAATTCTGCGTTTTGATGTCTGAGGTCTGAATTGAGGGTTGCGAAATCTGATTCTGAATACGGATTCTTCGTTCTGCATTCTGCATGCTGAATTCTGAGTTCTGAGTTTCTAGTTCTCAACACTGAGTTCTGATTTTTGAGTTTTGAGTTCCGGGTTGGGAATTGTGGTTCTGAATACTGAGCTCTAATTTCTGAACTCTGCGTTCTGAATTTAGAATTCTGAGTTCTGCATTCAGATTCTGATTTCTGAGTGCTACATTCTAAAGTCTGAATTGTAACATCTGAGTTCTGAGTACTACGTTCTAAGGGCTGAGTTCTGAATTGGAAATTCTGAGTTCTGCGTTCTGAGTTCTGAACACTAAGCTGTGAATTCTGAATTCAGAATTCGAGTTTGGGAATTCTGAGTTCTGTATTCTGATATCTGCATTCTGAGATTTGAGTTTGAAGCTGTACATTCTGAGTGCTCAATTTCGAATACTGAATTTGGAGTTCTAATTTCTGAGTTCTGAATTAAGAGTTCTGAGTTCTGACTTGTGATTTCTGAGTTCTGAGTTCTGAATTCCGCATTGATTACTGAGTTCCGATTTCTGAGTCCTGAATTCTGAATTGTGATCACAGAGTTCTGAGTTCTGTCTTCTGAATCCTAAGTTCGAAATGATGAGCTTTGAGTTCTGAATTCTGCATTGAATACTGAGTTCTGAGTTCTGACTTCAGAATTCTGAGCACTGAGATCTGTATTATGAGCTCTGAAAGCTGAGTTCTGAGTTCTAAATTATAAGTTCTGAATTCAGACTTCTGATTGCTGAGTTTTGAAACCTGCCTTCTGAGTTCCAAAATCTGAGTTCTGAGTTCTAACTTCTGAATTCTGAGTCCGGATCTCTGAATTCTGCGTTTTGATGTCTGAGGTCTGAATTGAGGGTTGCGAAATCTGATTCTGAATACGGATTCTTCGTTCTGCATTCTGCATTCTGAGTTCTGAGTTTCTAGTTCTCAACACTGAGTTCTGATTTTTGAGTTTTGAGTTCCCGGTTGGGAATTGTGGTTCTGAATACTGAGCTCTAATTTCTGAACTCTGCGTTCTGAATTTAGAATTCTGAGTTCTGCATTCAGATTCTGATTTCTGAGTGCTACATTCTAAATTCTGAATTGTAACATCTGAGTTCTGAGTACTACGTTCTAAGGGCTGAGTTCTGAATTGGAAATTCTGAGTTCTGCGTTCTGAGTTCTGAACACTAAGCTGTGAATTCTGAATTCAGAATTCGAGTTTGGGAATTCTGAGTTCTGTATTCTGATATCTGCATTCTGAGATTTGAGTTTGAAGCTGTACATTCTGAGTGCTCAATTTCGAATACTGAATTTGGAGTTCTAATTTCTGAGTTCTGAATTAAGAGTTCTGAGTTCTGAATTCTGACTTGTGATTTCTGAGTTCTGAATTCCGCATTGATTACTGAGTTCCGATTTCTGAGTCCTGAATTCTGAATTGTGATCACAGAGTTCTGAGTTCTGTCTTCTGAATCCTAAGTTCGAAATGATGAGCTTTGAGTTCTGAATTCTGCATTGAATACTGAGTTCTGAGTTCTGACTTCAGAATTCTGAGCACTGAGATCTGTATTATGAGCTCTGAAAGCTGAGTTCTGAGTTCTAAATTATAAGTTCTGAATTCAGACTTCTGATTGCTGAGTTTTGAAACCTGCCTTCTGAGTTCCAAAATCTGAGTTCTGAGTTCTAACTTCTGAATTCTGAGTCCGGATCTCTGAATTCTGCGTTTTGATGTCTGAGGTCTGAATTGAGGGTTGCGAAATCTGATTCTGAATACGGATTCTTCGTTCTGCATTCTGCATGCTGAATTCTGAGTTCTGAGTTTCTAGTTCTCAACACTGAGTTCTGATTTTTGAGTTTTGAGTTCCGGGTTGGGAATTGTGGTTCTGAATACTGAGCTCTAATTTCTGAACTCTGCGTTCTGAATTTAGAATTCTGAGTTCTGCATTCAGATTCTGATTTCTGAGTGCTACATTCTAAAGTCTGAATTGTAACATCTGAGTTCTGAGTACTACGTTCTAAGGGCTGAGTTCTGAATTGGAAATTCTGAGTTCTGCGTTCTGAGTTCTGAACACTAAGCTGTGAATTCTGAATTCAGAATTCGAGTTTGGGAATTCTGAGTTCTGTATTCTGATATCTGCATTCTGAGATTTGAGTTTGAAGCTGTACATTCTGAGTGCTCAATTTCGAATACTGAATTTGGAGTTCTAATTTCTGAGTTCTGAATTAAGAGATCTGAGTTCTGAATTCTGAATTGTGATTTCTGAGTTCTGAATTCCGCATTGATTACTGAGTTCCGATTTCTGAGTCCTGAATTCTGAATTGTGATCACAGAGTTCTGAGTTCTGTCTTCTGAATCCTAAGTTCGAAATGATGAGCTTTGAGTTCTGAATTCTGCATTGAATACTGAGTTCTGAGTTCTGACTTCAGAATTCTGAGCACTGAGATCTGTATTATGAGCTCTGAAAGCTGAGTTCTGAGTTCTAAATTATAAGTTCTGAATTCAGACTTCTGATTGCTGAGTTTTGAAACCTGCCTTCTGAGTTCCAAAATCTGAGTTCTGAGTTCTAACTTCTGAATTCTGAGTCCGGATCTCTGAATTCTGCGTTTTGATGTCTGAGGTCTGAATTGAGGGTTGCGAAATCTGATTCTGAATACGGATTCTTCGTTCTGCATTCTGCATGCTGAATTCTGAGTTCTGAGTTTCTAGTTCTCAACACTGAGTTCTGATTTTTGAGTTTTGAGTTCCGGGTTGGGAATTGTGGTTCTGAATACTGAGCTCTAATTTCTGAACTCTGCGTTCTGAATTTAGAATTCTGAGTTCTGCATTCAGATTCTGATTTCTGAGTGCTACATTCTAAATTCTGAATTGTAACATCTGAGTTCTGAGTACTACGTTCTAAGGGCTGAGTTCTGAATTGGAAATTCTGAGTTCTGCGTTCTGAGTTCTGAACACTAAGCTGTGAATTCTGAATTCAGAATTCGAGTTTGGGAATTCTGAGTTCTGTATTCTGATATCTGCATTCTGAGATTTGAGTTTGAAGCTGTACATTCTGAGTGCTCAATTTCGAATACTGAATTTGGAGTTCTAATTTCTGAGTTCTGAATTAAGAGTTCTGAGTTCTGAATTCTGACTTGTGATTTCTGAGTTCTGAATTCCGCATTGATTACTGAGTTCCGATTTCTGAGTCCTGAATTCTGAATTGTGATCACAGAGTTCTGAGTTCTGTCTTCTGAATCCTAAGTTCGAAATGATGAGCTTTGAGTTCTGAATTCTGCATTGAATACTGAGTTCTGAGTTCTGACTTCAGAATTCTGAGCACTGAGATCTGTATTATGAGCTCTGAAAGCTGAGTTCTGAGTTCTAAATTATAAGTTCTGAATTCAGACTTCTGATTGCTGAGTTTTGAAACCTGCCTTCTGAGTTCCAAAATCTGAGTTCTGAGTTCTAACTTCTGAATTCTGAGTCCGGATCTCTGAATTCTGCGTTTTGATGTCTGAGGTCTGAATTGAGGGTTGCGAAATCTGATTCTGAATACGGATTCTTCGTTCTGCATTCTGCATGCTGAATTCTGAGTTCTGAGTTTCTAGTTCTCAACACTGAGTTCTGATTTTTGAGTTTTGAGTTCCGGGTTGGGAATTGTGGTTCTGAATACTGAGCTCTAATTTCTGAACTCTGCGTTCTGAATTTAGAATTCTGAGTTCTGCATTCAGATTCTGATTTCTGAGTGCTACATTCTAAAGTCTGAATTGTAACATCTGAGTTCTGAGTACTACGTTCTAAGGGCTGAGTTCTGAATTGGAAATTCTGAGTTCTGCGTTCTGAGTTCTGAACACTAAGCTGTGAATTCTGAATTCAGAATTCGAGTTTGGGAATTCTGAGTTCTGTATTCTGATATCTGCATTCTGAGATTTGAGTTTGAAGCTGTACATTCTGAGTGCTCAATTTCGAATACTGAATTTGGAGTTCTAATTTCTGAGTTCTGAATTAAGAGTTCTGAGTTCTGAATTCTGACTTGTGATTTCTGAGTTCTGAATTCCGCATTGATTACTGAGTTCCGATTTCTGAGTCCTGAATTCTGAATTGTGATCATAGAGTTCTGAGTTCTGTCTTCTGAATCCTAAGTTCGAAATGATGAGCTTTGAGTTCTGAATTCTGCATTGAATACTGAGTTCTGAGTTCTGACTTCAGAATTCTGAGCACTGAGATCTGTATTATGAGCTCTGAAAGCTGAGTTCTGAGTTCTAAATTATAAGTTCTGAATTCAGACTTCTGATTGCTGAGTTTTGAAACCTGCCTTCTGAGTTCCAAAATCTGAGTTCTGAGTTCTAACTTCTGAATTCTGAGTCCGGATCTCTGAATTCTGCGTTTTGATGTCTGAGGTCTGAATTGAGGGTTGCGAAATCTGATTCTGAATACGGATTCTTCGTTCTGCATTCTGCATGCTGAATTCTGAGTTCTGAGTTTCTAGTTCTCAACACTGAGTTCTGATTTTTGAGTTTTGAGTTCCGGGTTGGGAATTGTGGTTCTGAATACTGAGCTCTAATTTCTGAACTCTGCGTTCTGAATTTAGAATTCTGAGTTCTGCATTCAGATTCTGATTTCTGAGTGCTACATTCTAAAGTCTGAATTGTAACATCTGAGTTCTGAGTACTACGTTCTAAGGGCTGAGTTCTGAATTGGAAATTCTGAGTTCTGCGTTCTGAGTTCTGAACACTAAGCTGTGAATTCTGAATTCAGAATTCGAGTTTGGGAATTCTGAGTTCTGTATTCTGATATCTGCATTCTGAGATTTGAGTTTGAAGCTGTACATTCTGAGTGCTCAATTTCGAATACTGAATTTGGAGTTCTAATTTCTGAGTTCTGAATTAAGAGTTCTGAGTTCTGAATTCTGACTTGTGATTTCTGAGTTCTGAATTCCGCATTGATTACTGAATTCCGATTTCTGAGTCCTGAATTTTGAATTGTGATCACAGAGTTCTGAGTTCTGTCTTCTGAATCCTAAGTTCGAAATGATGAGCTTTGAGTTCTGAATTCTGCATTGAATACTGAGTTCTGAGTTCTGACTTCAGAATTCTGAGCACTGAGATCTGTATTATGAGCTCTGAAAGCTGAGTTCTGAGTTCTAAATTATAAGTTCTGAATTCAGACTTCTGATTGCTGAGTTTTGAAACCTGCCTTCTGAGTTCCAAAATCTGAGTTCTGAGTTCTAACTTCTGAATTCTGAGTCCGGATCTCTGAATTCTGCGTTTTGATGTCTGAGGTCTGAATTGAGGGTTGCGAAATCTGATTCTGAATACGGATTCTTCGTTCTGCATTCTGCATGCTGAATTCTGAGTTCTGAGTTTCTAGTTCTCAACACTGAGTTCTGATTTTTGAGTTTTGAGTTCCGGGTTGGGAATTGTGGTTCTGAATACTGAGCTCTAATTTCTGAACTCTGCGTTCTGAATTTAGAATTCTGAGTTCTGCATTCAGATTCTGATTTCTGAGTGCTACATTCTAAATTCTGAATTGTAACATCTGAGTTCTGAGTACTACGTTCTAAGGGCTGAGTTCTGAATTGGAAATTCTGAGTTCTGCGTTCTGAGTTCTGAACACTAAGCTGTGAATTCTGAATTCAGAATTCGAGTTTGGGAATTCTGAGTTCTGTATTCTGATATCTGCATTCTGAGATTTGAGTTTGAAGCTGTACATTCTGAGTGCTCAATTTCGAATACTGAATTTGGAGTTCTAATTTCTGAGTTCTGAATTAAGAGTTCTGAGTTCTCAATTCTGACTTGTGATTTCTGAGTTCTGAATTCCGCATTGATTACTGAGTTCCGATTTCTGAGTCCTGAATTCTGAATTGTGATCACAGAGTTCTGAGTTCTGTCTTCTGAATCCTAAGTTCGAAATGATGAGCTTTGAGTTCTGAATTCTGCATTGAATACTGAGTTCTGAGTTCTGACTTCAGAATTCTGAGCACTGAGATCTGTATTATGAGCTCTGAAAGCTGAGTTCTGAGTTCTAAATTATAAGTTCTGAATTCAGACTTCTGATTGCTGAGTTTTGAAACCTGCCTTCTGAGTTCCAAAGTCTGAGTTCTGAGTTCTAACTTCTGAATTCTGAGTCCGGATCTCTGAATTCTGCGTTTTGATGTCTGAGGTCTGAATTGAGGGTTGCGAAATCTGATTCTGAATACGGATTCTTCGTTCTGCATTCTGCATGCTGAATTCTGAGTTCTGAGTTTCTAGTTCTCAACACTGAGTTCTGATTTTTGAGTTTTGAGTTCCGGGTTGGGAATTGTGGTTCTGAATACTGAGCTCTAATTTCTGAACTCTGCGTTCTGAATTTAGAATTCTGAGTTCTGCATTCAGATTCTGATTTCTGAGTGCTACATTCTAAATTCTGAATTGTAACATCTGAGTTCTGAGTACTACGTTCTAAGGGCTGAGTTCTGAATTGGAAATTCTGAGTTCTGCGTTCTGAGTTCTGAACACTAAGCTGTGAATTCTGAATTCAGAATTCGAGTTTGGGAATTCTGAGTTCTGTATTCTGATATCTGCATTCTGAGATTTGAGTTTGAAGCTGTACATTCTGAGTGCTCAATTTCGAATACTGAATTTGGAGTTCTAATTTCTGAGTTCTGAATTAAGAGTTCTGAGTTCTGAATTCTGACTTGTGATTTCTGAGTTCTGAATTCCGCATTGATTACTGAGTTCCGATTTCTGAGTCCTGAATTCTGAATTGTGATCACAGAGTTCTGAGTTCTGTCTTCTGAATCCTAAGTTCGAAATGATGAGCTTTGAGTTCTGAATTCTGCATTGAATACTGAGTTCTGAGTTCTGACTTCAGAATTCTGAGCACTGAGATCTGTATTATGAGCTCTGAAAGCTGAGTTCTGAGTTCTAAATTATAAGTTCTGAATTCAGACTTCTGATTGCTGAGTTTTGAAACCTGCCTTCTGAGTTCCAAAATCTGAGTTCTGAGTTCTAACTTCTGAATTCTGAGTCCGGATCTCTCAATTCTGCGTTTTGATGTCTGAGGTCTGAATTGAGGGTTGCGAAATCTGATTCTGAATACGGATTCTTCGTTCTGCATTCTGCATGCTGAATTCTGAGTTCTGAGTTTCTAGTTCTCAACACTGAGTTCTGATTTTTGAGTTTTGAGTTCCGGGTTGGGAATTGTGGTTCTGAATACTGAGCTCTAATTTCTGAACTCTGCGTTCTGAATTTAGAATTCTGAGTTCTGCATTCAGATTCTGATTTCTGAGTGCTACATTCTAAAGTCTGAATTGTAACATCTGAGTTCTGAGTACTACGTTCTAAGGGCTGAGTTCTGAATTGGAAATTCTGAGTTCTGCGTTCTGAGTTCTGAACACTAAGCTGTGAATTCTGAATTCAGAATTCGAGTTTGGGAATTCTGAGTTCTGTATTCTGATATCTGCATTCTGAGATTTGAGTTTGAAGCTGTACATTCTGAGTGCTCAATTTCGAATACTGAATTTGGAGTTCTAATTTCTGAGTTCTGAATTAAGAGTTCTGAGTTCTGAATTCTGACTTGTGATTTCTGAGTTCTGAATTCCGCATTGATTACTGAGTTCCGATTTCTGAGTCCTGAATTCTGAATTGTGATCACAGAGTTCTGAGTTCTGTCTTCTGAATCCTAAGTTCGAAATGATGAGCTTTGAGTTCTGAATTCTGCATTGAATACTGAGTTCTGAGTTCTGACTTCAGAATTCTGAGCACTGAGATCTGTATTATGAGCTCTGAAAGCTGAGTTCTGAGTTCTAAATTATAAGTTCTGAATTCAGACTTCTGATTGCTGAGTTTTGAAACCTGCCTTCTGAGTTCCAAAATCTGAGTTCTGAGTTCTAACTTCTGAATTCTGAGTCCGGATCTCTGAATTCTGCGTTTTGATGTCTGAGGTCTGAATTGAGGGTTGCGAAATCTGATTCTGAATACGGATTCTTCGTTCTGCATTCTGCATGCTGAATTCTGAGTTCTGAGTTTCTAGTTCTCAACACTGAGTTCTGATTTTTGAGTTTTGAGTTCCGGGTTGGGAATTGTGGTTCTGAATACTGAGCTCTAATTTCTGAACTCTGCGTTCTGAATTTAGAATTCTGAGTTCTGCATTCAGATTCTGATTTCTGAGTGCTACATTCTAAATTCTGAATTGTAACATCTGAGTTCTGAGTACTACGTTCTAAGGGCTGAGTTCTGAATTGGAAATTCTGAGTTCTGCGTTCTGAGTTCTGAACACTAAGCTGTGAATTCTGAATTCAGAATTCGAGTTTGGGAATTCTGAGTTCTGTATTCTGATATCTGCATTCTGAGATTTGAGTTTGAAGCTGTACATTCTGAGTGCTCAATTTCGAATACTGAATTTGGAGTTCTAATTTCTGAGTTCTGAATTAAGAGTTCTGAGTTCTCAATTCTGACTTGTGATTTCTGAGTTCTGAATTCCGCATTGATTACTGAGTTCCGATTTCTGAGTCCTGAATTCTGAATTGTGATCACAGAGTTCTGAGTTCTGTCTTCTGAATCCTAAGTTCGAAATGATGAGCTTTGAGTTCTGAATTCTGCATTGAATACTGAGTTCTGAGTTCTGACTTCAGAATTCTGAGCACTGAGATCTGTATTATGAGCTCTGAAAGCTGAGTTCTGAGTTCTAAATTATAAGTTCTGAATTCAGACTTCTGATTGCTGAGTTTTGAAACCTGCCTTCTGAGTTCCAAAGTCTGAGTTCTGAGTTCTAACTTCTGAATTCTGAGTCCGGATCTCTGAATTCTGCGTTTTGATGTCTGAGGTCTGAATTGAGGGTTGCGAAATCTGATTCTGAATACGGATTCTTCGTTCTGCATTCTGCATGCTGAATTCTGAGTTCTGAGTTTCTAGTTCTCAACACTGAGTTCTGATTTTTGAGTTTTGAGTTCCGGGTTGGGAATTGTGGTTCTGAATACTGAGCTCTAATTTCTGAACTCTGCGTTCTGAATTTAGAATTCTGAGTTCTGCATTCAGATTCTGATTTCTGAGTGCTACATTCTAAATTCTGAATTGTAACATCTGAGTTCTGAGTACTACGTTCTAAGGGCTGAGTTCTGAATTGGAAATTCTGAGTTCTGCGTTCTGAGTTCTGAACACTAAGCTGTGAATTCTGAATTCAGAATTCGAGTTTGGGAATTCTGAGTTCTGTATTCTGATATCTGCATTCTGAGATTTGAGTTTGAAGCTGTACATTCTGAGTGCTCAATTTCGAATACTGAATTTGGAGTTCTAATTTCTGAGTTCTGAATTAAGAGTTCTGAGTTCTCAATTCTGACTTGTGATTTCTGAGTTCTGAATTCCGCATTGATTACTGAGTTCCGATTTCTGAGTCCTGAATTCTGAATTGTGATCACAGAGTTCTGAGTTCTGTCTTCTGAATCCTAAGTTCGAAATGATGAGCTTTGAGTTCTGAATTCTGCATTGAATACTGAGTTCTGAGTTCTGACTTCAGAATTCTGAGCACTGAGATCTGTATTATGAGCTCTGAAAGCTGAGTTCTGAGTTCTAAATTATAAGTTCTGAATTCAGACTTCTGATTGCTGAGTTTTGAAACCTGCCTTCTGAGTTCCAAAATCTGAGTTCTGAGTTCTAACTTCTGAATTCTGAGTCCGGATCTCTGAATTCTGCGTTTTGATGTCTGAGGTCTGAATTGAGGGTTGCGAAATCTGATTCTGAATACGGATTCTTCGTTCCACATTCTGCATGCTGAATTCTGAGTTCTGAGTTTCTAGTTCTCAACACTGAGTTCTGATTTTTGAGTTTTGAGTTCCGGGTTGGGAATTGTGGTTCTGAATACTGAGCTCTAATTTCTGAACTCTGCGTTCTGAATTTAGAATTCTGAGTTCTGCATTCAGATTCTGATTTCTGAGTGCTACATTCTAAATTCTGAATTGTAACATCTGAGTTCTGAGTACTACGTTCTAAGGGCTGAGTTCTGAATTGGAAATTCTGAGTTCTGCGTTCTGAGTTCTGAACACTAAGCTGTGAATTCTGAATTCAGAATTCGAGTTTGGGAATTCTGAGTTCTGTATTCTGAGATTTGAGTTTGAAGCTGTACATTCTGAGTGCTCAATTTCGAATACTGAATTTGGAGTTCTAATTTCTGAGTTCTGAATTAAGAGTTCTGAGTTCTCAATTCTGACTTGTGATTTCTGAGTTCTGAATTCCGCATTGATTACTGAGTTCCGATTTCTGAGTCCTGAATTCTGAATTGTGATCACAGAGTTCTGAGTTCTGTCTTCTGAATCCTAAGTTCGAAATGATGAGCTTTGAGTTCTGAATTCTGCATTGAATACTGAGTTCTGAGTTCTGACTTCAGAATTCTGAGCACTGAGATCTGTATTATGAGCTCTGAAAGCTGAGTTCTGAGTTCTAAATTATAAGTTCTGAATTCAGACTTCTGATTGCTGAGTTTTGAAACCTGCCTTCTGAGTTCCAAAATCTGAGTTCTGAGTTCTAACTTCTGAATTCTGAGTCCGGATCTCTGAATTCTGCGTTTTGATGTCTGAGGTCTGAATTGAGGGTTGCGAAATCTGATTCTGAATACGGATTCTTCGTTCCACATTCTGCATGCTGAATTCTGAGTTCTGAGTTTCTATTTCTCAACACTGAGTTCTGATTTTTGAGTTTTGAGTTCCGGGTTGGGAATTGTGGTTCTGAATACTGAGCTCTAATTTCTGAACTCTGCGTTCTGAATTTAGAATTCTGAGTTCTGCATTCAGATTCTGATTTCTGAGTGCTACATTCTAAATTCTGAATTGTAACATCTGAGTTCTGAGTACTACGTTCTAAGGGCTGAGTTCTGAATTGGAAATTCTGAGTTCTGTGTTCTGAGTTCTGAACACTAAGCTGTGAATTCTGAATTCAGAATTCAAGTTTGGGAATTCTGAGTTCTGTATTCTGATATCTGCATTCTGAGATTTGAGTTTGAAGCTGTACATTCTGAGTGCTCAATTTCGAATACTGAATTTGGAGTTCTAATTTCTGAGTTCTGAATTAAGAGTTCTGAGTTCTGAATTCTGACTTGTGATTTCTGAGTTCTGAATTCCGCATTGATTACTGAGTTCCGATTTCTGAGTCCTGAATTCTGAATTGTGATCGCAGAGTTCTGAGTTCTGTCTTCTGAATCCTAAGTTCGAAATGATGAGCTTTGAGTTCTGAATTCTGTATTGAATACTGAGTTCTGAGTTCTGACTTCAGAATTCTGAGCACTGAGATCTGTATTATGAGCTCTGAAAGCTGAGTTCTGAGTTCTAAATTATAAGTTCTGAATTCAGACTTCTGATTGCTGAGTTTTGAAACCTGCCTTCTGAGTTCCAAAATCTGAGTTCTGAGTTCTAACTTCTGAATTCTGAGTCCGGATCTCTGAATTCTGCGTTTTGATGTCTGAGGTCTGAATTGAGGGTTGCGAAATCTGATTCTGAATACGGATTCTTCGTTCTGCATTCTGCATGCTGAATTCTGCGTTCTGAGTTTCTAGTTCTCAACACTGAGTTCTGATTTTTGAGTTTTGAGTTCCGGGTTGGGAATTGTGGTTCTGAATACTGAGCTCTAATTTCTGAACTCTGCGTTCTGAATTTAGAATTCTGAGTTCTGCATTCAGATTCTGATTTCTGAGTGCTACATTCTAAAGTCTGAATTGTAACATCTGAGTTCTGAGTACTACGTTCTAAGGGCTGAGTTCTGAATTGGAAATTCTGAGTTCTGCGTTCTGAGTTCTGAACACTAAGCTGTGAATTCTGAATTCAGAATTCGAGTTTGGGAATTCTGAGTTCTGTATTCTGATATCTGCATTCTGAGATTTGAGTTTGAAGCTGTACATTCTGAGTGCTCAATTTCGAATACTGAATTTGGAGTTCTAATTTCTGAGTTCTGAATTAAGAGTTCTGAGTTCTGAATTCTGACTTGTGATTTCTGAGTTCTGAATTCCGCATTGATTACTGAGTTCCGATTTCTGAGTCCTGAATTCTGAATTGTGATCACAGAGTTCTGAGTTCTGTCTTCTGAATCCTAAGTTCGAAATGATGAGCTTTGAGTTCTGAATTCTGTATTGAATACTGAGTTCTGAGTTCTGACTTCAGAATTCTGAGCACTGAGATCTGTATTATGAGCTCTGAAAGCTGAGTTCTGAGTTCTAAATTATAAGTTCTGAATTCAGACTTCTGATTGCTGAGTTTTGAAACCTGCCTTCTGAGTTCCAAAATCTGAGTTCTGAGTTCTAACTTCTGAATTCTGAGTCCGGATCTCTGAATTCTGCGTTTTGATGTCTGAGGTCTGAATTGAGGGTTGCGAAATCTGATTCTGAATACGGATTCTTCGTTCTGCATTCTGCATGCTGAATTCTGAGTTCTGAGTTTCTAGTTCTCAACACTGAGTTCTGATTTTTGAGTTTTGAGTTCCGGGTTGGGAATTGTGGTTCTGAATACTGAGCTCTAATTTCTGAACTCTGCGTTCTGAATTTAGAATTCTGAGTTCTGCATTCAGATTCTGATTTCTGAGTGCTGCATTCTAAATTCTGAATTGTAACATCTGAGTTCTGAGTACTACGTTCTAAGGGCTGAGTTCTGAATTGGAAATTCTGAGTTCTGCGTTCTGAGTTCTGAACACTAAGCTGTGAATTCTGAATTCAGAATTCGAGTTTGGGAATTCTGAGTTCTGTATTCTGATATCTGCATTCTGAGATTTGAGTTTGAAGCTGTACATTCTGAGTGCTCAATTTCGAATACTGAATTTGGAGTTCTAATTTCTGAGTTCTGAATTAAGAGTTCTGAGTTCTGAATTCTGACTTGTGATTTCTGAGTTCTGAATTCCGCATTGATTACTGAGTTCCGATTTCTGAGTCCTGAATTCTGAATTGTGATCACAGAGTTCTGAGTTCTGTCTTCTGAATCCTAAGTTCGAAATGATGAGCTTTGAGTTCTGAATTCTGCATTGAATACTGAGTTCTGAGTTCTGACTTCAGAATTCTGAGCACTGAGATCTGTATTATGAGCTCTGAAAGCTGAGTTCTGAGTTCTAAATTATAAGTTCTGAATTCAGACTTCTGATTGCTGAGTTTTGAAACCTGCCTTCTGAGTTCCAAAATCTGAGTTCTGAGTTCTAACTTCTGAATTCTGAGTCCGGATCTCTGAATTCTGCGTTTTGATGTCTGAGGTCTGAATTGAGGGTTGCGAAATCTGATTCTGAATACGGATTCTTCGTTCTGCATTCTGCATGCTGAATTCTGAGTTCTGAGTTTCTAGTTCTCAACACTGAGTTCTGATTTTTGAGTTTTGAGTTCCGGGTTGGGAATTGTGGTTCTGAATACTGAGCTCTAATTTCTGAACTCTGCGTTCTGAATTTAGAATTCTGAGTTCTGCATTCAGATTCTGATTTCTGAGTGCTACATTCTAAAGTCTGAATTGTAACATCTGAGTTCTGAGTACTACGTTCTAAGGGCTGAGTTCTGAATTGGAAATTCTGAGTTCTGCGTTCTGAGTTCTGAACACTAAGCTGTGAATTCTGAATTCAGAATTCGAGTTTGGGAATTCTGAGTTCTGTATTCTGATATCTGCATTCTGAGATTTGAGTTTGAAGCTGTACATTCTGAGTGCTCAATTTCGAATACTGAATTTGGAGTTCTAATTTCTGAGTTCTGAATTAAGAGTTCTGAGTTCTCAATTCTGACTTGTGATTTCTGAGTTCTGAATTCCGCATTGATTACTGAGTTCCGATTTCTGAGTCCTGAATTCTGAATTGTGATCACAGAGTTCTGAGTTCTGTCTTCTGAATCCTAAGTTCGAAATGATGAGCTTTGAGTTCTGAATTCTGCATTGAATACTGAGTTCTGAGTTCTGACTTCAGAATTCTGAGCACTGAGATCTGTATTATGAGCTCTGAAAGCTGAGTTCTGAGTTCTAAATTATAAGTTCTGAATTCAGACTTCTGATTGCTGAGTTTTGAAACCTGCCTTCTGAGTTCCAAAATCTGAGTTCTGAGTTCTAACTTCTGAATTCTGAGTCCGGATCTCTGAATTCTGCGTTTTGATGTCTGAGGTCTGAATTGAGGGTTGCGAAATCTGATTCTGAATACGGATTCTTCGTTCTGCATTCTGCATTCTGAGTTCTGAGTTTCTAGTTCTCAACACTGAGTTCTGATTTTTGAGTTTTGAGTTCCCGGTTGGGAATTGTGGTTCTGAATACTGAGCTCTAATTTCTGAACTCTGCGTTCTGAATTTAGAATTCTGAGTTCTGCATTCAGATTCTGATTTCTGAGTGCTACATTCTAAAGTCTGAATTGTAACATCTGAGTTCTGAGTACTACGTTCTAAGGGCTGAGTTCTGAATTGGAAATTCTGAGTTCTGCGTTCTGAGTTCTGAACACTAAGCTGTGAATTCTGAATTCAGAATTCGAGTTTGGGAATTCTGAGTTCTGTATTCTGATATCTGCATTCTGAGATTTGAGTTTGAAGCTGTACATTCTGAGTGCTCAATTTCGAATACTGAATTTGGAGTTCTAATTTCTGAGTTCTGAATTAAGAGTTCTGAGTTCTGAATTCTGACTTGTGATTTCTGAGTTCTGAATTCCGCATTGATTACTGAGTTCCGATTTCTGAGTCCTGAATTCTGAATTGTGATCATAGAGTTCTGAGTTCTGTCTTCTGAATCCTAAGTTCGAAATGATGAGCTTTGAGTTCTGAATTCTGCATTGAATACTGAGTTCTGAGTTCTGACTTCAGAATTCTGAGCACTGAGATCTGTATTATGAGCTCTGAAAGCTGAGTTCTGAGTTCTAAATTATAAGTTCTGAATTCAGACTTCTGATTGCTGAGTTTTGAAACCTGCCTTCTGAGTTCCAAAATCTGAGTTCTGAGTTCTAACTTCTGAATTCTGAGTCCGGATCTCTGAATTCTGCGTTTTGATGTCTGAGGTCTGAATTGAGGGTTGCGAAATCTGATTCTGAATACGGATTCTTCGTTCCACATTCTGCATGCTGAATTCTGAGTTCTGAGTTTCTAGTTCTCAACACTGAGTTCTGATTTTTGAGTTTTGAGTTCCGGGTTGGGAATTGTGGTTCTGAATACTGAGCTCTAATTTCTGAACTCTGCGTTCTGAATTTAGAATTCTGAGTTCTGCATTCAGATTCTGATTTCTGAGTGCTACATTCTAAATTCTGAATTGTAACATCTGAGTTCTGAGTACTACGTTCTAAGGGCTGAGTTCTGAATTGGAAATTCTGAGTTCTGCGTTCTGAGTTCTGAACACTAAGCTGTGAATTCTGAATTCAGAATTCGAGTTTGGGAATTCTGAGTTCTGTATTCTGATATCTGCATTCTGAGATTTGAGTTTGAAGCTGTACATTCTGAGTGCTCAATTTCGAATACTGAATTTGGAGTTCTAATTTCTGAGTTCTGAATTAAGAGTTCTGAGTTCTCAATTCTGACTTGTGATTTCTGAGTTCTGAATTCCGCATTGATTACTGAGTTCCGATTTCTGAGTCCTGAATTCTGAATTGTGATCACAGAGTTCTGAGTTCTGTCTTCTGAATCCTAAGTTCGAAATGATGAGCTTTGAGTTCTGAATTCTGCATTGAATACTGAGTTCTGAGTTCTGACTTCAGAATTCTGAGCACTGAGATCTGTATTATGAGCTCTGAAAGCTGAGTTCTGAGTTCTAAATTATAAGTTCTGAATTCAGACTTCTGATGTCTGAGTTTTGAAACCTGCCTTCTGAGTTCCAAAATCTGAGTTCTGAGTTCTAACTTCTGAATTCTGAGTCCGGATCTCTGAATTCTGCGTTTTGATGTCTGAGGTCTGAATTGAGGGTTGCGAAATCTGATTCTGAATACGGATTCTTCGTTCTGCATTCTGCATTCTGAGTTCTGAGTTTCTAGTTCTCAACACTGAGTTCTGATTTTTGAGTTTTGAGTTCCCGGTTGGGAATTGTGGTTCTGAATACTGAGCTCTAATTTCTGAACTCTGCGTTCTGAATTTAGAATTCTGAGTTCTGCATTCAGATTCTGATTTCTGAGTGCTACATTCTAAAGTCTGAATTGTAACATCTGAGTTCTGAGTACTACGTTCTAAGGGCTGAGTTCTGAATTGGAAATTCTGAGTTCTGCGTTCTGAGTTCTGAACACTAAGCTGTGAATTCTGAATTCAGAATTCGAGTTTGGGAATTCTGAGTTCTGTATTCTGATATCTGCATTCTGAGATTTGAGTTTGAAGCTGTACATTCTGAGTGCTCAATTTCGAATACTGAATTTGGAGTTCTAATTTCTGAGTTCTGAATTAAGAGTTCTGAGTTCTGAATTCTGACTTGTGATTTCTGAGTTCTGAATTCCGCATTGATTACTGAGTTCCGATTTCTGAGTCCTGAATTCTGAATTGTGATCATAGAGTTCTGAGTTCTGTCTTCTGAATCCTAAGTTCGAAATGATGAGCTTTGAGTTCTGAATTCTGCATTGAATACTGAGTTCTGAGTTCTGACTTCAGAATTCTGAGCACTGAGATCTGTATTATGAGCTCTGAAAGCTGAGTTCTGAGTTCTAAATTATAAGTTCTGAATTCAGACTTCTGATTGCTGAGTTTTGAAACCTGCCTTCTGAGTTCCAAAATCTGAGTTCTGAGTTCTAACTTCTGAATTCTGAGTCCGGATCTCTGAATTCTGCGTTTTGATGTCTGAGGTCTGAATTGAGGGTTGCGAAATCTGATTCTGAATACGGATTCTTCCTTCCACATTCTGCATGCTGAATTCTGAGTTCTGAGTTTCTAGTTCTCAACACTGAGTTCTGATTTTTGAGTTTTGAGTTCCGGGTTGGGAATTGTGGTTCTGAATACTGAGCTCTAATTTCTGAACTCTGCGTTCTGAATTTAGAATTCTGAGTTCTGCATTCAGATTCTGATTTCTGAGTGCTACATTCTAAATTCTGAATTGTAACATCTGAGTTCTGAGTACTACGTTCTAAGGGCTGAGTTCTGAATTGGAAATTCTGAGTTCTGCGTTCTGAGTTCTGAACACTAAGCTGTGAATTCTGAATTCAGAATTCGAGTTTGGGAATTCTGAGTTCTGTATTCTGAGATTTGAGTTTGAAGCTGTACATTCTGAGTGCTCAATTTCGAATACTGAATTTGGAGTTCTAATTTCTGAGTTCTGAATTAAGAGTTCTGAGTTCTCAATTCTGACTTGTGATTTCTGAGTTCTGAATTCCGC
Source organism: Ochotona princeps (assembly GCF_030435755.1). Classification (NCBI taxonomy): domain Eukaryota; kingdom Metazoa; phylum Chordata; class Mammalia; order Lagomorpha; family Ochotonidae; genus Ochotona; species Ochotona princeps. Next base: position 2,410,614 of record NC_080866.1, on the reverse strand, counting down.
ATTGATTACTGAGTTCCGATTTCTGAGTCCTGAATTCTGAATTGTGATCACAGAGTTCTGAGTTCTGTCTTCTGAATCCTAAGTTCGAAATGATGAGCTTTGAGTTCTGAATTCTGCATTGAATACTGAGTTCTGAGTTCTGACTTCAGAATTCTGAGCACTGAGATCTGTATTATGAGCTCTGAAAGCTGAGTTCTGAGTTCTAAATTATAAGTTCTGAATTCAGACTTCTGATTGCTGAGTTTTGAAACCTGCCTTCTGAGTTCCAAAATCTGAGTTCTGAGTTCTAACTTCTGAATTCTGAGTCCGGATCTCTGAATTCTGCGTTTTGATGTCTGAGGTCTGAATTGAGGGTTGCGAAATCTGATTCTGAATACGGATTCTTCGTTCCACATTCTGCATGCTGAATTCTGAGTTCTGAGTTTCTAGTTCTCAACACTGAGTTCTGATTTTTGAGTTTTGAGTTCCGGGTTGGGAATTGTGGTTCTGAATACTGAGCTCTAATTTCTGAACTCTGCGTTCTGAATGTAGAATTCTGAGTTCTGCATTCAGATTCTGATTTCTGAGTGCTACATTCTAAATTCTGAATTGTAACATCTGAGTTCTGAGTACTACGTTCTAAGGGCTGAGTTCTGAATTGGAAATTCTGAGTTCTGTGTTCTGAGTTCTGAACACTAAGCTGTGAATTCTGAATTCAGAATTCAAGTTTGGGAATTCTGAGTTCTGTATTCTGATATCTGCATTCTGAGATTTGAGTTTGAAGCTGTACATTCTGAGTGCTCAATTTCGAATACTGAATTTGGAGTTCTAATTTCTGAGTTCTGAATTAAGAGTTCTGACTTCTCAATTCTGACTTGTGATTTCTGAGTTCTGAATTCCGCATTGATTACTGAGTTCCGATTTCTGAGTCCTGAATTCTGAATTGTGATCGCAGAGTTCTGAGTTCTGTCTTCTGAATCCTAAGTTCGAAATGATGAGCTTTGAGTTCTGAATTCTGTATTGAATACTGAGTTCTGAGTTCTGACTTCAGAATTCTGAGCACTGAGATCTGTATTATGAGCTCTGAAAGCTGAGTTCTGAGTTCTAAATTATAAGTTCTGAATTCAGACTTCTGATTGCTGAGTTTTGAAACCTGCCTTCTGAGTTCCAAAGTCTGAGTTCTGAGTTCTAACTTCTGAATTCTGAGTCCGGATCTCTGAATTCTGCGTTTTGATGTCTGAGGTCTGAATTGAGGGTTGCGAAATCTGATTCTGAATACGGATTCTTCGTTCTGCATTCTGCATTCTGAGTTCTGAGTTTCTAGTTCTCAACACTGAGTTCTGATTTTTGAGTTTTGAGTTCCCGGTTGGGAATTGTGGTTCTGAATACTGAGCTCTAATTTCTGAACTCTGCGTTCTGAATTTAGAATTCTGAGTTCTGCATTCAGATTCTGATTTCTGAGTGCTACATTCTAAAGTCTGAATTGTAACATCTGAGTTCTGAGTACTACGTTCTAAGGGCTGAGTTCTGAATTGGAAATTCTGAGTTCTGCGTTCTGAGTTCTGAACACTAAGCTGTGAATTCTGAATTCAGAATTCGAGTTTGGGAATTCTGAGTTCTGTATTCTGATATCTGCATTCTGAGATTTGAGTTTGAAGCTGTACATTCTGAGTGCTCAATTTCGAATACTGAATTTGGAGTTCTAATTTCTGAGTTCTGAATTAAGAGTTCTGAGTTCTCAATTCTGACTTGTGATTTCTGAGTTCTGAATTCCGCATTGATTACTGAGTTCCGATTTCTGAATCCTGAATTCTGAATTGTGATCACAGAGTTCTGAGTTCTGTCTTCTGAATCCTAAGTTCGAAATGATGAGCTTTGAGTTCTGAATTCTGTATTGAATACTGAGTTCTGAGTTCTGACTTCAGAATTCTGAGCACTGAGATCTGTATTATGAGCTCTGAAAGCTGAGTTCTGAGTTCTAAATTATAAGTTCTGAATTCAGACTTCTGATTGCTGAGTTTTGAAACCTGCCTTCTGAGTTCCAAAATCTGAGTTCTGAGTTCTAACTTCTGAATTCTGAGTCCGGATCTCTGAATTCTGCGTTTTGATGTCTGAGGTCTGAATTGAGGGTTGCGAAATCTGATTCTGAATACGGATTCTTCGTTCCGCATTCTGCATTCTGAGTTCTGAGTTTCTAGTTCTCAACGCTGAGTTCTGATTTTTGAGTTTTGAGTTCCGGGTTGGGAATTGTGGTTCTGAATACTGAGCTCTAATTTCTGAACTCTGCGTTCTGAATTTAGAATTCTGAGTTCTGCATTCAGATTCTGATTTCTGAGTGCTACATTCTAAATTCTGAATTGTAACATCTGAGTTCTGAGTACTACGTTCTAAGGGCTGAGTTCTGAATTGGAAATTCTGAGTTCTGCGTTCTGAGTTCTGAACACTAAGCTGTGAATTCTGAATTCAGAATTCGAGTTTGGGAATTCTGAGTTCTGTATTCTGATATCTGCATTCTGAGATTTGAGTTTGAAGCTGTACATTCTGAGTGCTCAATTTCGAATACTGAATTTGGAGTTCTAATTTCTGAGTTCTGAATTAAGAGTTCTGAGTTCTCAATTCTGACTTGTGATTTCTGAGTTCTGAATTCCGCATTGATTACTGAGTTCCGATTTCTGAGTCCTGAATTCTGAATTGTGATCATAGAGTTCTGAGTTCTGTCTTCTGAATCCTAAGTTCGAAATGATGAGCTTTGAGTTCTGAATTCTGCATTGAATACTGAGTTCTGAGTTCTGACTTCAGAATTCTGAGCACTGAGATCTGTATTATGAGCTCTGAAAGCTGAGTTCTGAGTTCTAAATTATAAGTTCTGAATTCAGACTTCTGATTGCTGAGTTTTGAAACCTGCCTTCTGAGTTCCAAAGTCTGAGTTCTGAGTTCTAACTTCTGAATTCTGAGTCCGGATCTCTGAATTCTGCGTTTTGATGTCTGAGGTCTGAATTGAGGGTTGCGAAATCTGATTCTGAATACGGATTCTTCGTTCTGCATTCTGCATTCTGAGTTCTGAGTTTCTAGTTCTCAACACTGAGTTCTGATTTTTGAGTTTTGAGTTCCGGGTTGGGAATTGTGGTTCTGAATACTGAGCTCTAATTTCTGAACTCTGCGTTCTGAATTTAGAATTCTGAGTTCTGCATTCAGATTCTGATTTCTGAGTGCTACATTCTAAATTCTGAATTGTAACATCTGAGTTCTGAGTACTACGTTCTAAGGGCTGAGTTCTGAATTGGAAATTCTGAGTTCTGCGTTCTGAGTTCTGAACACTAAGCTGTGAATTCTGAATTCAGAATTCGAGTTTGGGAATTCTGAGTTCTGTATTCTGATATCTGCATTCTGAGATTTGAGTTTGAAGCTGTACATTCTGAGTGCTCAATTTCGAATACTGAATTTGGAGTTCTAATTTCTGAGTTCTGAATTAAGAGTTCTGAGTTCTCAATTCTGACTTGTGATTTCTGAGTTCTGAATTCCGCATTGATTACTGAGTTCCGATTTCTGAGTCCTGAATTCTGAATTGTGATCACGGAGTTCTGAGTTCTGTCTTCTGAATCCTAAGTTCGAAATGATGAGCTTTGAGTTCTGAATTCTGTATTGAATACTGAGTTCTGAGTTCTGACTTCAGAATTCTGAGCACTGAGATCTGTATTATGAGCTCTGAAAGCTGAGTTCTGAGTTCTAAATTATAAGTTCTGAGTTCAGACTTCTGATTGCTGAGTTTTGAAACCTGCCTTCTGAGTTCCAAAATCTGAGTTCTGAGTTCTAACTTCTGAATTCTGAGTCCGGATCTCTGAATTCTGCGTTTTGATGTCTGAGGTCTGAATTGAGGGTTGCGAAATCTGATTCTGAATACGGATTCTTCGTTCTGCATGCTGCATTCTGAGTTCTGAGTTTCTAGTTCTCAACACTGAGTTCTGATTTTTGAGTTTTGAGTTCCGGGTTGGGAATTGTGGTTCTGAATACTGAGCTCTAATTTCTGAACTCTGCGTTCTGAATTTAGAATTCTGAGTTCTGCATTCAGATTCTGATTTCTGAGTGCTACATTCTAAAGTCTGAATTGTAACATCTGAGTTCTGAGTACTACGTTCTAAGGGCTGAGTTCTGAATTGGAAATTCTGAGTTCTGCGTTCTGAGTTCTGAACACTAAGCTGTGAATTCTGAATTCAGAATTCGAGTTTGGGAATTCTGAGTTCTGTATTCTGATATCTGCATTCTGAGATTTGAGTTTGAAGCTGTACATTCTGAGTGCTCAATTTCGAATACTGAATTTGGAGTTCTAATTTCTGAGTTCTGAATTAAGAGTTCTGAGTTCTGAATTCTGACTTGTGATTTCTGAGTTCTGAATTCCGCATTGATTACTGAGTTCCGATTTCTGAGTCCTGAATTCTGAATTGTGATCACAGAGTTCTGAGTTCTGTCTTCTGAATCCTAAGTTCGAAATGATGAGCTTTGAGTTCTGAATTCTGCATTGAATACTGAGTTCTGAGTTCTGACTTCAGAATTCTGAGCACTGAGATCTGTATTATGAGCTCTGAAAGCTGAGTTCTGAGTTCTAAATTATAAGTTCTGAATTCAGACTTCTGATTGCTGAGTTTTGAAACCTGCCTTCTGAGTTCCAAAGTCTGAGTTCTGAGTTCTAACTTCTGAATTCTGAGTCCGGATCTCTGAATTCTGAGTTTTGATGTCTGAGGTCTGAATTGAGGGTTGCGAAATCTGATTCTGAATACGGATTCTTCGTTCTGCATTCTGCATGCTGAATTCTGAGTTCTGAGTTTCTAGTTCTCAACACTGAGTTCTGATTTTTGAGTTTTGAGTTCCGGGTTGGGAATTGTGGTTCTGAATACTGAGCTCTAATTTCTGAACTCTGCGTTCTGAATTTAGAATTCTGAGTTCTGCATTCAGATTCTGATTTCTGAGTGCTACATTCTAAATTCTGAATTGTAACATCTGAGTTCTGAGTACTACGTTCTAAGGGCTGAGTTCTGAATTGGAAATTCTGAGTTCTGCGTTCTGAGTTCTGAACACTAAGCTGTGAATTCTGAATTCAGAATTCGAGTTTGGGAATTCTGAGTTCTGTATTCTGATATCTGCATTCTGAGATTTGAGTTTGAAGCTGTACATTCTGAGTGCTCAATTTCGAATACTGAATTTGGAGTTCTAATTTCTGAGTTCTGAATTAAGAGTTCTGAGTTCTCAATTCTGACTTGTGATTTCTGAGTTCTGAATTCCGCATTGATTACTGAGTTCCGATTTCTGAGTCCTGAATTCTGAATTGTGATCACAGAGTTCTGAGTTCTGTCTTCTGAATCCTAAGTTCGAAATGATGAGCTTTGAGTTCTGAATTCTGCATTGAATACTGAGTTCTGAGTTCTGACTTCAGAATTCTGAGCACTGAGATCTGTATTATGAGCTCTGAAAGCTGAGTTCTGAGTTCTAAATTATAAGTTCTGAATTCAGACTTCTGATTGCTGAGTTTTGAAACCTGCCTTCTGAGTTCCAAAGTCTGAGTTCTGAGTTCTAACTTCTGAATTCTGAGTCCGGATCTCTGAATTCTGCGTTTTGATGTCTGAGGTCTGAATTGAGGGTTGCGAAATCTGATTCTGAATACGGATTCTTCGTTCTGCATTCTGCATGCTGAATTCTGAGTTCTGAGTTTCTAGTTCTCAACACTGAGTTCTGATTTTTGAGTTTTGAGTTCCGGGTTGGGAATTGTGGTTCTGAATACTGAGCTCTAATTTCTGAACTCTGCGTTCTGAATTTAGAATTCTGAGTTCTGCATTCAGATTCTGATTTCTGAGTGCTACATTCTAAATTCTGAATTGTAACATCTGAGTTCTGAGTACTACGTTCTAAGGGCTGAGTTCTGAATTGGAAATTCTGAGTTCTGCGTTCTGAGTTCTGAACACTAAGCTGTGAATTCTGAATTCAGAATTCGAGTTTGGGAATTCTGAGTTCTGTATTCTGATATCTGCATTCTGAGATTTGAGTTTGAAGCTGTACATTCTGAGTGCTCAATTTCGAATACTGAATTTGGAGTTCTAATTTCTGAGTTCTGAATTAAGAGTTCTGAGTTCTCAATTCTGACTTGTGATTTCTGAGTTCTGAATTCCGCATTGATTACTGAGTTCCGATTTCTGAGTCCTGAATTCTGAATTGTGATCACAGAGTTCTGAGTTCTGTCTTCTGAATCCTAAGTTCGAAATGATGAGCTTTGAGTTCTGAATTCTGCATTGAATACTGAGTTCTGAGTTCTGACTTCAGAATTCTGAGCACTGAGATCTGTATTATGAGCTCTGAAAGCTGAGTTCTGAGTTCTAAATTATAAGTTCTGAATTCAGACTTCTGATTGCTGAGTTTTGAAACCTGCCTTCTGAGTTCCAAAATCTGAGTTCTGAGTTCTAACTTCTGAATTCTGAGTCCGGATCTCTGAATTCTGCGTTTTGATGTCTGAGGTCTGAATTGAGGGTTGCGAAATCTGATTCTGAATACGGATTCTTCGTTCTGCATTCTGCATGCTGAATTCTGAGTTCTGAGTTTCTAGTTCTCAACACTGAGTTCTGATTTTTGAGTTTTGAGTTCCGGGTTGGGAATTGTGGTTCTGAATACTGAGCTCTAATTTCTGAACTCTGCGTTCTGAATTTAGAATTCTGAGTTCTGCATTCAGATTCTGATTTCTGAGTGCTACATTCTAAATTCTGAATTGTAACATCTGAGTTCTGAGTACTACGTTCTAAGGGCTGAGTTCTGAATTGGAAATTCTGAGTTCTGCGTTCTGAGTTCTGAACACTAAGCTGTGAATTCTGAATTCAGAATTCGAGTTTGGGAATTCTGAGTTCTGTATTCTGATATCTGCATTCTGAGATTTGAGTTTGAAGCTGTACATTCTGAGTGCTCAATTTCGAATACTGAATTTGGAGTTCTAATTTCTGAGTTCTGAATTAAGAGTTCTGAGTTCTGAATTCTGACTTGTGATTTCTGAGTTCTGAATTCCGCATTGATTACTGAGTTCCGATTTCTGAGTCCTGAATTCTGAATTGTGATCACAGAGTTCTGAGTTCTGTCTTCTGAATCCTAAGTTCGAAATGATGAGCTTTGAGTTCTGAATTCTGCATTGAATACTGAGTTCTGAGTTCTGACTTCAGAATTCTGAGCACTGAGATCTGTATTATGAGCTCTGAAAGCTGAGTTCTGAGTTCTAAATTATAAGTTCTGAATTCAGACTTCTGATTGCTGAGTTTTGAAACCTGCCTTCTGAGTTCCAAAATCTGAGTTCTGAGTTCTAACTTCTGAATTCTGAGTCCGGATCTCTGAATTCTGCGTTTTGATGTCTGAGGTCTGAATTGAGGGTTGCGAAATCTGATTCTGAATACGGATTCTTCGTTCTGCATTCTGCATGCTGAATTCTGAGTTCTGAGTTTCTAGTTCTCAACACTGAGTTCTGATTTTTGAGTTTTGAGTTCCGGGTTGGGAATTGTGGTTCTGAATACTGAGCTCTAATTTCTGAACTCTGCGTTCTGAATTTAGAATTCTGAGTTCTGCATTCAGATTCTGATTTCTGAGTGCTACATTCTAAAGTCTGAATTGTAACATCTGAGTTCTGAGTACTACGTTCTAAGGGCTGAGTTCTGAATTGGAAATTCTGAGTTCTGCGTTCTGAGTTCTGAACACTAAGCTGTGAATTCTGAATTCAGAATTCGAGTTTGGGAATTCTGAGTTCTGTATTCTGATATCTGCATTCTGAGATTTGAGTTTGAAGCTGTACATTCTGAGTGCTCAATTTCGAATACTGAATTTGGAGTTCTAATTTCTGAGTTCTGAATTAAGAGTTCTGAGTTCTCAATTCTGACTTGTGATTTCTGAGTTCTGAATTCCGCATTGATTACTGAGTTCCGATTTCTGAGTCCTGAATTCTGAATTGTGATCACAGAGTTCTGAGTTCTGTCTTCTGAATCCTAAGTTCGAAATGATGAGCTTTGAGTTCTGAATTCTGCATTGAATACTGAGTTCTGAGTTCTGACTTCAGAATTCTGAGCACTGAGATCTGTATTATGAGCTCTGAAAGCTGAGTTCTGAGTTCTAAATTATAAGTTCTGAATTCAGACTTCTGATTGCTGAGTTTTGAAACCTGCCTTCTGAGTTCCAAAGTCTGAGTTCTGAGTTCTAACTTCTGAATTCTGAGTCCGGATCTCTGAATTCTGCGTTTTGATGTCTGAGGTCTGAATTGAGGGTTGCGAAATCTGATTCTGAATACGGATTCTTCGTTCTGCATTCTGCATGCTGAATTCTGAGTTCTGAGTTTCTAGTTCTCAACACTGAGTTCTGATTTTTGAGTTTTGAGTTCCGGGTTGGGAATTGTGGTTCTGAATACTGAGCTCTAATTTCTGAACTCTGCGTTCTGAATTTAGAATTCTGAGTTCTGCATTCAGATTCTGATTTCTGAGTGCTACATTCTAAAGTCTGAATTGTAACATCTGAGTTCTGAGTACTACGTTCTAAGGGCTGAGTTCTGAATTGGAAATTCTGAGTTCTGCGTTCTGAGTTCTGAACACTAAGCTGTGAATTCTGAATTCAGAATTCGAGTTTGGGAATTCTGAGTTCTGTATTCTGATATCTGCATTCTGAGATTTGAGTTTGAAGCTGTACATTCTGAGTGCTCAATTTCGAATACTGAATTTGGAGTTCTAATTTCTGAGTTCTGAATTAAGAGTTCTGAGTTCTCAATTCTGACTTGTGATTTCTGAGTTCTGAATTCCGCATTGATTACTGAGTTCCGATTTCTGAGTCCTGAATTCTGAATTGTGATCACAGAGTTCTGAGTTCTGTCTTCTGAATCCTAAGTTCGAAATGATGAGCTTTGAGTTCTGAATTCTGCATTGAATACTGAGTTCTGAGTTCTGACTTCAGAATTCTGAGCACTGAGATCTGTATTATGAGCTCTGAAAGCTGAGTTCTGAGTTCTAAATTATAAGTTCTGAATTCAGACTTCTGATGTCTGAGTTTTGAAACCTGCCTTCTGAGTTCCAAAATCTGAGTTCTGAGTTCTAACTTCTGAATTCTGAGTCCGGATCTCTGAATTCTGCGTTTTGATGTCTGAGGTCTGAATTGAGGGTTGCGAAATCTGATTCTGAATACGGATTCTTCGTTCTGCATTCTGCATGCTGAATTCTGAGTTCTGAGTTTCTAGTTCTCAACACTGAGTTCTGATTTTTGAGTTTTGAGTTCCGGGTTGGGAATTGTGGTTCTGAATACTGAGCTCTAATTTCTGAACTCTGCGTTCTGAATTTAGAATTCTGAGTTCTGCATTCAGATTCTGATTTCTGAGTGCTACATTCTAAATTCTGAATTGTAACATCTGAGTTCTGAGTACTACGTTCTAAGGGCTGAGTTCTGAATTGGAAATTCTGAGTTCTGCGTTCTGAGTTCTGAACACTAAGCTGTGAATTCTGAATTCAGAATTCGAGTTTGGGAATTCTGAGTTCTGTATTCTGATATCTGCATTCTGAGATTTGAGTTTGAAGCTGTACATTCTGAGTGCTCAATTTCGAATACTGAATTTGGAGTTCTAATTTCTGAGTTCTGAATTAAGAGTTCTGAGTTCTGAATTCTGACTTGTGATTTCTGAGTTCTGAATTCCGCATTGATTACTGAGTTCCGATTTCTGAGTCCTGAATTCTGAATTGTGATCACAGAGTTCTGAGTTCTGTCTTCTGAATCCTAAGTTCGAAATGATGAGCTTTGAGTTCTGAATTCTGTATTGAATACTGAGTTCTGAGTTCTGACTTCAGAATTCTGAGCACTGAGATCTGTATTATGAGCTCTGAAAGCTGAGTTCTGAGTTCTAAATTATAAGTTCTGAGTTCAGACTTCTGATTGCTGAGTTTTGAAACCTGCCTTCTGAGTTCCAAAATCTGAGTTCTGAGTTCTAACTTCTGAATTCTGAGTCCGGATCTCTGAATTCTGCGTTTTGATGTCTGAGGTCTGAATTGAGGGTTGCGAAATCTGATTCTGAATACGGATTCTTCGTTCTGCATTCTGCATTCTGAGTTCTGAGTTTCTAGTTCTCAACACTGAGTTCTGATTTTTGAGTTTTGAGTTCCGGGTTGGGAATTGTGGTTCTGAATACTGAGCTCTAATTTCTGAACTCTGCGTTCTGAATTTAGAATTCTGAGTTCTGCATTCAGATTCTGATTTCTGAGTGCTACATTCTAAATTCTGAATTGTAACATCTGAGTTCTGAGTACTACGTTCTAAGGGCTGAGTTCTGAATTGGAAATTCTGAGTTCTGCGTTCTGAGTTCTGAACACTAAGCTGTGAATTCTGAATTCAGAATTCGAGTTTGGGAATTCTGAGTTCTGTATTCTGATATCTGCATTCTGAGATTTGAGTTTGAAGCTGTACATTCTGAGTGCTCAATTTCGAATACTGAATTTGGAGTTCTAATTTCTGAGTTCTGAATTAAGAGTTCTGAGTTCTGAATTCTGACTTGTGATTTCTGAGTTCTGAATTCCGCATTGATTACTGAGTTCCGATTTCTGAGTCCTGAATTCTGAATTGTGATCACAGAGTTCTGAGTTCTGTCTTCTGAATCCTAAGTTCGAAATGATGAGCTTTGAGTTCTGAATTCTGTATTGAATACTGAGTTCTGAGTTCTGACTTCAGAATTCTGAGCACTGAGATCTGTATTATGAGCTCTGAAAGCTGAGTTCTGAGTTCTAAATTATAAGTTCTGAATTCAGACTTCTGATTGCTGAGTTTTGAAACCTGCCTTCTGAGTTCCAAAATCTGAGTTCTGAGTTCTAACTTCTGAATTCTGAGTCCGGATCTCTGAATTCTGCGTTTTGATGTCTGAGGTCTGAATTGAGGGTTGCGAAATCTGATTCTGAATACGGATTCTTCGTTCTGCATTCTGCATGCTGAGTTCTGAGTTTCTAGTTCTCAACACTGAGTTCTGATTTTTGAGTTTTGAGTTCCGGGTTGGGAATTGTGGTTCTGAATACTGAGCTCTAATTTCTGAACTCTGCGTTCTGAATTTAGAATTCTGAGTTCTGCATTCAGATTCTGATTTCTGAGTGCTACATTCTAAATTCTGAATTGTAACATCTGAGTTCTGAGTACTACGTTCTAAGGGCTGAGTTCTGAATTGGAAATTCTGAGTTCTGCGTTCTGAGTTCTGAACACTAAGCTGTGAATTCTGAATTCAGAATTCGAGTTTGGGAATTCTGAGTTCTGTATTCTGATATCTGCATTCTGAGATTTGAGTTTGAAGCTGTACATTCTGAGTGCTCAATTTCGAATACTGAATTTGGAGTTCTAATTTCTGAGTTCTGAATTAAGAGTTCTGAGTTCTGAATTCTGACTTGTGATTTCTGAGTTCTGAATTCCGCATTGATTACTGAGTTCCGATTTCTGAGTCCTGAATTCTGAATTGTGATCACAGAGTTCTGAGTTCTGTCTTCTGAATCCTAAGTTCGAAATGATGAGCTTTGAGTTCTGAATTCTGTATTGAATACTGAGTTCTGAGTTCTGACTTCAGAATTCTGAGCACTGAGATCTGTATTATGAGCTCTGAAAGCTGAGTTCTGAGTTCTAAATTATAAGTTCTGAATTCAGACTTCTGATTGCTGAGTTTTGAAACCTGCCTTCTGAGTTCCAAAATCTGAGTTCTGAGTTCTAACTTCTGAATTCTGAGTCCGGATCTCTGAATTCTGCGTTTTGATGTCTGAGGTCTGAATTGAGGGTTGCGAAATCTGATTCTGAATACGGATTCTTCGTTCTGCATTCTGCATTCTGAGTTCTGAGTTTCTAGTTCTCAACACTGAGTTCTGATTTTTGAGTTTTGAGTTCCGGGTTGGGAATTGTGGTTCTGAATACTGAGCTCTAATTTCTGAACTCTGCGTTCTGAATTTAGAATTCTGAGTTCTGCATTCAGATTCTGATTTCTGAGTGCTACATTCTAAAGTCTGAATTGTAACATCTGAGTTCTGAGTACTACGTTCTAAGGGCTGAGTTCTGAATTGGAAATTCTGAGTTCTGCGTTCTGAGTTCTGAACACTAAGCTGTGAATTCTGAATTCAGAATTCGAGTTTGGGAATTCTGAGTTCTGTATTCTGATATCTGCATTCTGAGATTTGAGTTTGAAGCTGTACATTCTGAGTGCTCAATTTCGAATACTGAATTTGGAGTTCTAATTTCTGAGTTCTGAATTAAGAGTTCTGACTTCTCAATTCTGACTTGTGATTTCTGAGTTCTGAATTCCGCATTGATTACTGAGTTCCGATTTCTGAGTCCTGAATTCTGAATTGTGATCACAGAGTTCTGAGTTCTGTCTTCTGAATCCTAAGTTCGAAATGATGAGCTTTGAGTTCTGAATTCTGTATTGAATACTGAGTTCTGAGTTCTGACTTCAGAATTCTGAGCACTGAGATCTGTATTATGAGCTCTGAAAGCTGAGTTCTGAGTTCTAAATTATAAGTTCTGAATTCAGACTTCTGATTGCTGAGTTTTGAAACCTGCCTTCTGAGTTCCAAAATCTGAGTTCTGAGTTCTAACTTCTGAATTCTGAGTCCGGATCTCTGAATTCTGCGTTTTGATGTCTGAGGTCTGAATTGAGGGTTGCGAAATCTGATTCTGAATACGGATTCTTCGTTCTGCATTCTGCATTCTGAGTTCTGAGTTTCTAGTTCTCAACACTGAGTTCTGATTTTTGAGTTTTGAGTTCCGGGTTGGGAATTGTGGTTCTGAATACTGAGCTCTAATTTCTGAACTCTGCGTTCTGAATTTAGAATTCTGAGTTCTGCATTCAGATTCTGATTTCTGAGTGCTACATTCTAAAGTCTGAATTGTAACATCTGAGTTCTGAGTACTACGTTCTAAGGGCTGAGTTCTGAATTGGAAATTCTGAGTTCTGCGTTCTGAGTTCTGAACACTAAGCTGTGAATTCTGAATTCAGAATTCGAGTTTGGGAATTCTGAGTTCTGTATTCTGATATCTGCATTCTGAGATTTGAGTTTGAAGCTGTACATTCTGAGTGCTCAATTTCGAATACTGAATTTGGAGTTCTAATTTCTGAGTTCTGAATTAAGAGTTCTGAGTTCTCAATTCTGACTTGTGATTTCTGAGTTCTGAATTCCGCATTGATTACTGAGTTCCGATTTCTGAGTCCTGAATTCTGAATTGTGATCACAGAGTTCTGAGTTCTGTCTTCTGAATCCTAAGTTCGAAATGATGAGCTTTGAGTTCTGAATTCTGTATTGAATACTGAGTTCTGAGTTCTGACTTCAGAATTCTGAGCACTGAGATCTGTATTATGAGCTCTGAAAGCTGAGTTCTGAGTTCTAAATTATAAGTTCTGAATTCAGACTTCTGATTGCTGAGTTTTGAAACCTGCCTTCTGAGTTCCAAAATCTGAGTTCTGAGTTCTAACTTCTGAATTCTGAGTCCGGATCTCTGAATTCTGCGTTTTGATGTCTGAGGTCTGAATTGAGGGTTGCGAAATCTGATTCTGAATACGGATTCTTCGTTCTGCATTCTGCATTCTGAGTTCTGAGTTTCTAGTTCTCAACACTGAGTTCTGATTTTTGAGTTTTGAGTTCCGGGTTGGGAATTGTGGTTCTGAATACTGAGCTCTAATTTCTGAACTCTGCGTTCTGAATTTAGAATTCTGAGTTCTGCATTCAGATTCTGATTTCTGAGTGCTACATTCTAAAGTCTGAATTGTAACATCTGAGTTCTGAGTACTACGTTCTAAGGGCTGAGTTCTGAATTGGAAATTCTGAGTTCTGCGTTCTGAGTTCTGAACACTAAGCTGTGAATTCTGAATTCAGAATTCGAGTTTGGGAATTCTGAGTTCTGTATTCTGATATCTGCATTCTGAGATTTGAGTTTGAAGCTGTACATTCTGAGTGCTCAATTTCGAATACTGAATTTGGAGTTCTAATTTCTGAGTTCTGAATTAAGAGTTCTGAGTTCTGAATTCTGACTTGTGATTTCTGAGTTCTGAATTCCGCATTGATTACTGAGTTCCGATTTCTGAGTCCTGAATTCTGAATTGTGATCACAGAGTTCTGAGTTCTGTCTTCTGAATCCTAAGTTCGAAATGATGAGCTTTGAGTTCTGAATTCTGTATTGAATACTGAGTTCTGAGTTCTGACTTCAGAATTCTGAGCACTGAGATCTGTATTATGAGCTCTGAAAGCTGAGTTCTGAGTTCTAAATTATAAGTTCTGAATTCAGACTTCTGATTGCTGAGTTTTGAAACCTGCCTTCTGAGTTCCAAAATCTGAGTTCTGAGTTCTAACTTCTGAATTCTGAGTCCGGATCTCTGAATTCTGCGTTTTGATGTCTGAGGTCTGAATTGAGGGTTGCGAAATCTGATTCTGAATACGGATTCTTCGTTCTGCATTCTGCATTCTGAGTTCTGAGTTTCTAGTTCTCAACACTGAGTTCTGATTTTTGAGTTTTGAGTTCCGGGTTGGGAATTGTGGTTCTGAATACTGAGCTCTAATTTCTGAACTCTGCGTTCTGAATTTAGAATTCTGAGTTCTGCATTCAGATTCTGATTTCTGAGTGCTACATTCTAAAGTCTGAATTGTAACATCTGAGTTCTGAGTACTACGTTCTAAGGGCTGAGTTCTGAATTGGAAATTCTGAGTTCTGCGTTCTGAGTTCTGAACACTAAGCTGTGAATTCTGAATTCAGAATTCGAGTTTGGGAATTCTGAGTTCTGTATTCTGATATCTGCATTCTGAGATTTGAGTTTGAAGCTGTACATTCTGAGTGCTCAATTTCGAATACTGAATTTGGAGTTCTAATTTCTGAGTTCTGAATTAAGAGTTCTGACTTCTCAATTCTGACTTGTGATTTCTGAGTTCTGAATTCCGCATTGATTACTGAGTTCCGATTTCTGAGTCCTGAATTCTGAATTGTGATCACAGAGTTCTGAGTTCTGTCTTCTGAATCCTAAGTTCGAAATGATGAGCTTTGAGTTCTGAATTCTGTATTGAATACTGAGTTCTGAGTTCTGACTTCAGAATTCTGAGCACTGAGATCTGTATTATGAGCTCTGAAAGCTGAGTTCTGAGTTCTAAATTATAAGTTCTGAGTTCAGACTTCTGATTGCTGAGTTTTGAAACCTGCCTTCTGAGTTCCAAAATCTGAGTTCTGAGTTCTAACTTCTGAATTCTGAGTCCGGATCTCTGAATTCTGCGTTTTGATGTCTGAGGTCTGAATTGAGGGTTGCGAAATCTGATTCTGAATACGGATTCTTCGTTCTGCATTCTGCATTCTGAGTTCTGAGTTTCTAGTTCTCAACACTGAGTTCTGATTTTTGAGTTTTGAGTTCCGGGTTGGGAATTGTGGTTCTGAATACTGAGCTCTAATTTCTGAACTCTGCGTTCTGAATTTAGAATTCTGAGTTCTGCATTCAGATTCTGATTTCTGAGTGCTACATTCTAAATTCTGAATTGTAACATCTGAGTTCTGAGTACTACGTTCTAAGGGCTGAGTTCTGAATTGGAAATTCTGAGTTCTGCGTTCTGAGTTCTGAACACTAAGCTGTGAATTCTGAATTCAGAATTCGAGTTTGGGAATTCTGAGTTCTGTATTCTGATATCTGCATTCTGAGATTTGAGTTTGAAGCTGTACATTCTGAGTGCTCAATTTCGAATACTGAATTTGGAGTTCTAATTTCTGAGTTCTGAATTAAGAGTTCTGAGTTCTGAATTCTGACTTGTGATTTCTGAGTTCTGAATTCCGCATTGATTACTGAGTTCCGATTTCTGAGTCCTGAATTCTGAATTGTGATCACAGAGTTCTGAGTTCTGTCTTCTGAATCCTAAGTTCGAAATGATGAGCTTTGAGTTCTGAATTCTGTATTGAATACTGAGTTCTGAGTTCTGACTTCAGAATTCTGAGCACTGAGATCTGTATTATGAGCTCTGAAAGCTGAGTTCTGAGTTCTAAATTATAAGTTCTGAATTCAGACTTCTGATTGCTGAGTTTTGAAACCTGCCTTCTGAGTTCCAAAATCTGAGTTCTGAGTTCTAACTTCTGAATTCTGAGTCCGGATCTCTGAATTCTGCGTTTTGATGTCTGAGGTCTGAATTGAGGGTTGCGAAATCTGATTCTGAATACGGATTCTTCGTTCTGCATTCTGCATGCTGAGTTCTGAGTTTCTAGTTCTCAACACTGAGTTCTGATTTTTGAGTTTTGAGTTCCGGGTTGGGAATTGTGGTTCTGAATACTGAGCTCTAATTTCTGAACTCTGCGTTCTGAATTTAGAATTCTGAGTTCTGCATTCAGATTCTGATTTCTGAGTGCTACATTCTAAAGTCTGAATTGTAACATCTGAGTTCTGAGTACTACGTTCTAAGGGCTGAGTTCTGAATTGGAAATTCTGAGTTCTGCGTTCTGAGTTCTGAACACTAAGCTGTGAATTCTGAATTCAGAATTCGAGTTTGGGAATTCTGAGTTCTGTATTCTGATATCTGCATTCTGAGATTTGAGTTTGAAGCTGTACATTCTGAGTGCTCAATTTCGAATACTGAATTTGGAGTTCTAATTTCTGAGTTCTGAATTAAGAGTTCTGAGTTCTGAATTCTGACTTGTGATTTCTGAGTTCTGAATTCCGCATTGATTACTGAGTTCCGATTTCTGAGTCCTGAATTCTGAATTGTGATCACAGAGTTCTGAGTTCTGTCTTCTGAATCCTAAGTTCGAAATGATGAGCTTTGAGTTCTGAATTCTGTATTGAATACTGAGTTCTGAGTTCTGACTTCAGAATTCTGAGCACTGAGATCTGTATTATGAGCTCTGAAAGCTGAGTTCTGAGTTCTAAATTATAAGTTCTGAATTCAGACTTCTGATTGCTGAGTTTTGAAACCTGCCTTCTGAGTTCCAAAATCTGAGTTCTGAGTTCTAACTTCTGAATTCTGAGTCCAGATCTCTGAATTCTGCGTTTTGATGTCTGAGGTCTGAATTGAGGGTTGCGAAATCTGATTCTGAATACGGATTCTTCGTTCTGCATTCTGCATTCTGAGTTCTGAGTTTCTAGTTCTCAACACTGAGTTCTGATTTTTGAGTTTTGAGTTCCGGGTTGGGAATTGTGGTTCTGAATACTGAGCTCTAATTTCTGAACTCTGCGTTCTGAATTTAGAATTCTGAGTTCTGCATTCAGATTCTGATTTCTGAGTGCTACATTCTAAATTCTGAATTGTAACATCTGAGTTCTGAGTACTACGTTCTAAGGGCTGAGTTCTGAATTGGAAATTCTGAGTTCTGCGTTCTGAGTTCTGAACACTAAGCTGTGAATTCTGAATTCAGAATTCAAGTTTGGGAATTCTGAGTTCTGTATTCTGATATCTGCATTCTGAGATTTGAGTTTGAAGCTGTACATTCTGAGTGCTCAATTTCGAATACTGAATTTGGAGTTCTAATTTCTGAGTTCTGAATTAAGAGTTCTGAGTTCTGAATTCTGACTTGTGATTTCTGAGTTCTGAATTCCGCATTGATTACTGAGTTCCGATTTCTGAGTCCTGAATTCTGAATTGTGATCACAGAGTTCTGAGTTCTGTCTTCTGAATCCTAAGTTCGAAATGATGAGCTTTGAGTTCTGAATTCTGTATTGAATACTGAGTTCTGAGTTCTGACTTCAGAATTCTGAGCACTGAGATCTGTATTATGAGCTCTGAAAGCTGAGTTCTGAGTTCTAAATTATAAGTTCTGAGTTCAGACTTCTGATTGCTGAGTTTTGAAACCTGCCTTCTGAGTTCCAAAATCTGAGTTCTGAGTTCTAACTTCTGAATTCTGAGTCCGGATCTCTGAATTCTGCGTTTTGATGTCTGAGGTCTGAATTGAGGGTTGCGAAATCTGATTCTGAATACGGATTCTTCGTTCTGCATTCTGCATGCTGAATTCTGAGTTCTGAGTTTCTAGTTCTCAACACTGAGTTCTGATTTTTGAGTTTTGAGTTCCGGGTTGGGAATTGTGGTTCTGAATACTGAGCTCTAATTTCTGAACTCTGCGTTCTGAATTTAGAATTCTGAGTTCTGCATTCAGATTCTGATTTCTGAGTGCTACATTCTAAATTCTGAATTGTAACATCTGAGTTCTGAGTACTACGTTCTAAGGGCTGAGTTCTGAATTGGAAATTCTGAGTTCTGCGTTCTGAGTTCTGAACACTAAGCTGTGAATTCTGAATTCATAATTCGAGTTTGGGAATTCTGAGTTCTGTATTCTGATATCTGCATTCTGAGATTTGAGTTTGAAGCTGTACATTCTGAGTGCTCAATTTCGAATACTGAATTTGGAGTTCTAATTTCTGAGTTCTGAATTAAGAGTTCTGAGTTCTGAATTCTGACTTGTGATTTCTGAGTTCTGAATTCCGCATTGATTACTGAGTTCCGATTTCTGAGTCCTGAATTCTGAATTGTGATCACAGAGTTCTGAGTTCTGTCTTCTGAATCCTAAGTTCGAAATAATGAGCTTTGAGTTCTGAATTCTGTATTGAATACTGAGTTCTGAGTTCTGACTTCAGAATTCTGAGCACTGAGATCTGTATTATGAGCTCTGAAAGCTGAGTTCTGAGTTCTAAATTATAAGTTCTGAGTTCAGACTTCTGATTGCTGAGTTTTGAAACCTGCCTTCTGAGTTCCAAAATCTGAGTTCTGAGTTCTAACTTCTGAATTCTGAGTCCGGATCTCTGAATTCTGCGTTTTGATGTCTGAGGTCTGAATTGAGGGTTGCGAAATCTGATTCTGAATACGGATTCTTCGTTCTTCGTTCTGCATTCTGAGTTCTGAGTTTCTAGTTCTCAACACTGAGTTCTGATTTTTGAGTTTTGAGTTCCGGGTTGGGAATTGTGGTTCTGAATACTGAGCTCTAATTTCTGAACTCTGCGTTCTGAATTTAGAATTCTGAGTTCTGCATTCAGATTCTGATTTCTGAGTGCTACATTCTAAATTCTGAATTGTAACATCTGAGTTCTGAGTACTACGTTCTAAGGGCTGAGTTCTGAATTGGAAATTCTGAGTTCTGCGTTCTGAGTTCTGAACACTAAGCTGTGAATTCTGAATTCAGAATTCGAGTTTGGGAATTCTGAGTTCTGTATTCTGATATCTGCATTCTGAGATTTGAGTTTGAAGCTGTACATTCTGAGTGCTCAATTTCGAATACTGAATTTGGAGTTCTAATTTCTGAGTTCTGAATTAAGAGTTCTGAGTTCTGAATTCTGACTTGTGATTTCTGAGTTCTGAATTCCGCATTGATTACTGAGTTCCGATTTCTGAGTCCTGAATTCTGAATTGTGATCACAGAGTTCTGAGTTCTGTCTTCTGAATCCTAAGTTCGAAATGATGAGCTTTGAGTTCTGAATTCTGTATTGAATACTGAGTTCTGAGTTCTGACTTCAGAATTCTGAGCACTGAGATCTGTATTATGAGCTCTGAAAGCTGAGTTCTGAGTTCTAAATTATAAGTTCTGAGTTCAGACTTCTGATTGCTGAGTTTTGAAACCTGCCTTCTGAGTTCCAAAATCTGAGTTCTGAGTTCTAACTTCTGAATTCTGAGTCCAGATCTCTGAATTCTGCGTTTTGATGTCTGAGGTCTGAATTGAGGGTTGCGAAATCTGATTCTGAATACGGATTCTTCGTTCTGCATTCTGCATTCTGAGTTCTGAGTTTCTAGTTCTCAACACTGAGTTCTGATTTTTGAGTTTTGAGTTCCGGGTTGGGAATTGTGGTTCTGAATACTGAGCTCTAATTTCTGAACTCTGCGTTCTGAATTTAGAATTCTGAGTTCTGCATTCAGATTCTGATTTCTGAGTGCTACATTCTAAATTCTGAATTGTAACATCTGAGTTCTGAGTACTACGTTCTAAGGGCTGAGTTCTGAATTGGAAATTCTGAGTTCTGCGTTCTGAGTTCTGAACACTAAGCTGTGAATTCTGAATTCAGAATTCGAGTTTGGGAATTCTGAGTTCTGTATTCTGATATCTGCATTCTGAGATTTGAGTTTGAAGCTGTACATTCTGAGTGCTCAATTTCGAATACTGAATTTGGAGTTCTAATTTCTGAGTTCTGAATTAAGAGTTCTGAGTTCTGACTTGTGATTTCTGAGTTCTGAGTTCTGAATTCCGCATTGATTACTGAGTTCCGATTTCTGAGTCCTGAATTCTGAATTGTGATCACAGAGTTCTGAGTTCTGTCTTCTGAATCCTAAGTTCGAAATGATGAGCTTTGAGTTCTGAATTCTGTATTGAATACTGAGTTCTGAGTTCTGACTTCAGAATTCTGAGCACTGAGATCTGTATTATGAGCTCTGAAAGCTGAGTTCTGAGTTCTAAATTATAAGTTCTGAGTTCAGACTTCTGATTGCTGAGTTTTGAAACCTGCCTTCTGAGTTCCAAAATCTGAGTTCTGAGTTCTAACTTCTGAATTCTGAGTCCGGATCTCTGAATTCTGCGTTTTGATGTCTGAGGTCTGAATTGAGGGTTGCGAAATCTGATTCTGAATACGGATTCTTCGTTCTGCATTCTGCATTCTGAGTTCTGAGTTTCTAGTTCTCAACACTGAGTTCTGATTTTTGAGTTTTGAGTTCCGGGTTGGGAATTGTGGTTCTGAATACTGAGCTCTAATTTCTGAACTCTGCGTTCTGAATTTAGAATTCTGAGTTCTGCATTCAGATTCTGATTTCTGAGTGCTACATTCTAAATTCTGAATTGTAACATCTGAGTTCTGAGTACTACGTTCTAAGGGCTGAGTTCTGAATTGGAAATTCTGAGTTCTGCGTTCTGAGTTCTGAACACTAAGCTGTGAATTCTGAATTCATAATTCGAGTTTGGGAATTCTGAGTTCTGTATTCTGATATCTGCATTCTGAGATTTGAGTTTGAAGCTGTACATTCTGAGTGCTCAATTTCGAATACTGAATTTGGAGTTCTAATTTCTGAGTTCTGAATTAAGAGTTCTGAGTTCTGAATTCTGACTTGTGATTTCTGAGTTCTGAATTCCGCATTGATTACTGAGTTCCGATTTCTGAGTCCTGAATTCTGAATTGTGATCACAGAGTTCTGAGTTCTGTCTTCTGAATCCTAAGTTCGAAATGATGAGCTTTGAGTTCTGAATTCTGTATTGAATACTGAGTTCTGAGTTCTGACTTCAGAATTCTGAGCACTGAGATCTGCATTATGAGCTCTGAAAGCTGAGTTCTGAGTTCTAAATTATAAGTTCTGAGTTCAGACTTCTGATTGCTGAGTTTTGAAACCTGCCTTCTGAGTTCCAAAATCTGAGTTCTGAGTTCTAACTTCTGAATTCTGAGTCCGGATCTCTGAATTCTGCGTTTTGATGTCTGAGGTCTGAATTGAGGGTTGAGAAATCTGATTCTGAATACGGATTCTTCGTTCTTCGTTCTGCATTCTGAGTTCTGAGTTTCTAGTTCTCAACACTGAGTTCTGATTTTTGAGTTTTGAGTTCCGGGTTGGGAATTGTGGTTCTGAATACTGAGCTCTAATTTCTGAACTCTGCGTTCTGAATTTAGAATTCTGAGTTCTGCATTCAGATTCTGATTTCTGAGTGCTACATTCTAAAGTCTGAATTGTAACATCTGAGTTCTGAGTACTACGTTCTAAGGGCTGAGTTCTGAATTGGAAATTCTGAGTTCTGCGTTCTGAGTTCTGAACACTAAGCTGTGAATTCTGAATTCAGAATTCGAGTTTGGGAATTCTGAGTTCTGTATTCTGATATCTGCATTCTGAGATTTGAGTTTGAAGCTGTACATTCTGAGTGCTCAATTTCGAATACTGAATTTGGAGTTCTAATTTCTGAGTTCTGAATTAAGAGTTCTGAGTTCTCAATTCTGACTTGTGATTTCTGAGTTCTGAATTCCGCATTGATTACTGAGTTCCGATTTCTGAGTCCTGAATTCTGAATTGTGATCACAGAGTTCTGAGTTCTGTCTTCTGAATCCTAAGTTCGAAATGATGAGCTTTGAGTTCTGAATTCTGTATTGAATACTGAGTTCTGAGTTCTGACTTCAGAATTCTGAGCACTGAGATCTGTATTATGAGCTCTGAAAGCTGAGTTCTGAGTTCTAAATTATAAGTTCTGAATTCAGACTTCTGATTGCTGAGTTTTGAAACCTGCCTTCTGAGTTCCAAAATCTGAGTTCTGAGTTCTAACTTCTGAATTCTGAGTCCAGATCTCTGAATTCTGCGTTTTGATGTCTGAGGTCTGAATTGAGGGTTGCGAAATCTGATTCTGAATACGGATTCTTCGTTCTGCATTCTGCATTCTGAGTTCTGAGTTTCTAGTTCTCAACACTGAGTTCTGATTTTTGAGTTTTGAGTTCCGGGTTGGGAATTGTGGTTCTGAATACTGAGCTCTAATTTCTGAACTCTGCGTTCTGAATTTAGAATTCTGAGTTCTGCATTCAGATTCTGATTTCTGAGTGCTACATTCTAAATTCTGAATTGTAACATCTGAGTTCTGAGTACTACGTTCTAAGGGCTGAGTTCTGAATTGGAAATTCTGAGTTCTGCGTTCTGAGTTCTGAACACTAAGCTGTGAATTCTGAATTCAGAATTCAAGTTTGGGAATTCTGAGTTCTGTATTCTGATATCTGCATTCTGAGATTTGAGTTTGAAGCTGTACATTCTGAGTGCTCAATTTCGAATACTGAATTTGGAGTTCTAATTTCTGAGTTCTGAATTAAGAGTTCTGAGTTCTGAATTCTGACTTGTGATTTCTGAGTTCTGAATTCCGCATTGATTACTGAGTTCCGATTTCTGAGTCCTGAATTCTGAATTGTGATCACAGAGTTCTGAGTTCTGTCTTCTGAATCCTAAGTTCGAAATGATGAGCTTTGAGTTCTGAATTCTGTATTGAATACTGAGTTCTGAGTTCTGACTTCAGAATTCTGAGCACTGAGATCTGTATTATGAGCTCTGAAAGCTGAGTTCTGAGTTCTAAATTATAAGTTCTGAGTTCAGACTTCTGATTGCTGAGTTTTGAAACCTGCCTTCTGAGTTCCAAAATCTGAGTTCTGAGTTCTAACTTCTGAATTCTGAGTCCAGATCTCTGAATTCTGCGTTTTGATGTCTGAGGTCTGAATTGAGGGTTGCGAAATCTGATTCTGAATACGGATTCTTCGTTCTGCATTCTGCATTCTGAGTTCTGAGTTTCTAGTTCTCAACACTGAGTTCTGATTTTTGAGTTTTGAGTTCCGGGTTGGGAATTGTGGTTCTGAATACTGAGCTCTAATTTCTGAACTCTGCGTTCTGAATTTAGAATTCTGAGTTCTGCATTCAGATTCTGATTTCTGAGTGCTACATTCTAAAGTCTGAATTGTAACATCTGAGTTCTGAGTACTACGTTCTAAGGGTTGAGTTCTGAATTGGAAATTCTGAGTTCTGCGTTCTGAGTTCTGAACACTAAGCTGTGAATTCTGAATTCAGAATTCGAGTTTGGGAATTCTGAGTTCTGTATTCTGATATCTGCATTCTGAGATTTGAGTTTGAAGCTGTACATTCTGAGTGCTCAATTTCGAATACTGAATTTGGAGTTCTAATTTCTGAGTTCTGAATTAAGAGTTCTGAGTTCTGAATTCTGACTTGTGATTTCTGAGTTCTGAATTCCGCATTGATTACTGAGTTCCGATTTCTGAGTCCTGAATTCTGAATTGTGATCACAGAGTTCTGAGTTCTGTCTTCTGAATCCTAAGTTCGAAATGATGAGCTTTGAGTTCTGAATTCTGTATTGAATACTGAGTTCTGAGTTCTGACTTCAGAATTCTGAGCACTGAGATCTGTATTATGAGCTCTGAAAGCTGAGTTCTGAGTTCTAAATTATAAGTTCTGAGTTCAGACTTCTGATTGCTGAGTTTTGAAACCTGCCTTCTGAGTTCCAAAATCTGAGTTCTGAGTTCTAACTTCTGAATTCTGAGTCCGATCTCTGAATTCTGCGTTTTGATGTCTGAGGCCTGAATTGAGGGTTGCGAAATCTGATTCTGAATACGGATTCTTCGTTCTGCATTCTGCATTCTGAGTTCTGAGTTTCTAGTTCTCAACACTGAGTTCTGATTTTTGAGTTTTGAGTTCCGGGTTGGGAATTGTGGTTCTGAATACTGAGCTCTAATTTCTGAACTCTGCGTTCTGAATTTAGAATTCTGAGTTCTGCATTCAGATTCTGATTTCTGAGTGCTACATTCTAAATTCTGAATTGTAACATCTGAGTTCTGAGTACTACGTTCTAAGGGCTGAGTTCTGAATTGGAAATTCTGAGTTCTGCGTTCTGAGTTCTGAACACTAAGCTGTGAATTCTGAATTCAGAATTCGAGTTTGGGAATTCTGAGTTCTGTATTCTGATATCTGCATTCTGAGATTTGAGTTTGAAGCTGTACATTCTGAGTGCTCAATTTCGAATACTGAATTTGGAGTTCTAATTTCTGAGTTCTGAATTAAGAGTTCTGAGTTCTGAATTCTGACTTGTGATTTCTGAGTTCTGAATTCCGCATTGATTACTGAGTTCCGATTTCTGAGTCCTGAATTCTGAATTGTGATCACAGAGTTCTGAGTTCTGTCTTCTGAATCCTAAGTTCGAAATGATGAGCTTTGAGTTCTGAATTCTGTATTGAATACTGAGTTCTGAGTTCTGACTTCAGAATTCTGAGCACTGAGATCTGTATTATGAGCTCTGAAAGCTGAGTTCTGAGTTCTAAATTATAAGTTCTGAATTCAGAGTTCTGATTGCTGAGTTTTGAAACCTGCCTTCTGAGTTCCAAAATCTGAGTTCTGAGTTCTAACTTCTGAATTCTGAGTCCGGATCTCTGAATTCTGCGTTTTGATGTCTGAGGTCTGAATTGAGGGTTGCGAAATCTGATTCTGAATACGGATTCTTCGTTCTGCATTCTGCATTCTGAGTTCTGAGTTTCTAGTTCTCAACACTGAGTTCTGATTTTTGAGTTTTGAGTTCCGGGTTGGGAATTGTGGTTCTGAATACTGAGCTCTAATTTCTGAACTCTGCGTTCTGAATTTAGAATTCTGAGTTCTGCATTCAGATTCTGATTTCTGAGTGCTACATTCTAAAGTCTGAATTGTAACATCTGAGTTCTGAGTACTACGTTCTAAGGGCTGAGTTCTGAATTGGAAATTCTGAGTTCTGCGTTCTGAGTTCTGAACACTAAGCTGTGAATTCTGAATTCAGAATTCGAGTTTGGGAATTCTGAGTTCTGTATTCTGATATCTGCATTCTGAGATTTGAGTTTGAAGCTGTACATTCTGAGTGCTCAATTTCGAATACTGAATTTGGAGTTCTAATTTCTGAGTTCTGAATTAAGAGTTCTGACTTCTCAATTCTGACTTGTGATTTCTGAGTTCTGAATTCCGCATTGATTACTGAGTTCCGATTTCTGAGTCCTGAATTCTGAATTGTGATCACAGAGTTCTGAGTTCTGTCTTCTGAATCCTAAGTTCGAAATGATGAGCTTTGAGTTCTGAATTCTGTATTGAATACTGAGTTCTGAGTTCTGACTTCAGAATTCTGAGCACTGAGATCTGTATTATGAGCTCTGAAAGCTGAGTTCTGAGTTCTAAATTATAAGTTCTGAATTCAGACTTCTGATTGCTGAGTTTTGAAACCTGCCTTCTGAGTTCCAAAATCTGAGTTCTGAGTTCTAACTTCTGAATTCTGAGTCCGGATCTCTGAATTCTGCGTTTTGATGTCTGAGGTCTGAATTGAGGGTTGCGAAATCTGATTCTGAATACGGATTCTTCGTTCTGCATTCTGCATTCTGAGTTCTGAGTTTCTAGTTCTCAACACTGAGTTCTGATTTTTGAGTTTTGAGTTCCGGGTTGGGAATTGTGGTTCTGAATACTGAGCTCTAATTTCTGAACTCTGCGTTCTGAATTTAGAATTCTGAGTTCTGCATTCAGATTCTGATTTCTGAGTGCTACATTCTAAATTCTGAATTGTAACATCTGAGTTCTGAGTACTACGTTCTAAGGGCTGAGTTCTGAATTGGAAATTCTGAGTTCTGCGTTCTGAGTTCTGAACACTAAGCTGTGAATTCTGAATTCAGAATTCGAGTTTGGGAATTCTGAGTTCTGTATTCTGATATCTGCATTCTGAGATTTGAGTTTGAAGCTGTACATTCTGAGTGCTCAATTTCGAATACTGAATTTGGAGTTCTAATTTCTGAGTTCTGAATTAAGAGTTCTGAGTTCTGAATTCTGACTTGTGATTTCTGAGTTCTGAATTCCGCATTGATTACTGAGTTCCGATTTCTGAGTCCTGAATTCTGAATTGTGATCACAGAGTTCTGAGTTCTGTCTTCTGAATCCTAAGTTCGAAATGATGAGCTTTGAGTTCTGAATTCTGTATTGAATACTGAGTTCTGAGTTCTGACTTCAGAATTCTGAGCACTGAGATCTGTATTATGAGCTCTGAAAGCTGAGTTCTGAGTTCTAAATTATAAGTTCTGAGTTCAGACTTCTGATTGCTGAGTTTTGAAACCTGCCTTCTGAGTTCCAAAATCTGAGTTCTGAGTTCTAACTTCTGAATTCTGAGTCCGGATCTCCCAATTCTGCGTTTTGATGTCTGAGGTCTGAATTGAGGGTTGCGAAATCTGATTCTGAATACGGATTCTTCGTTCTGCATTCTGCATTCTGAGTTC
Organism: Ochotona princeps; assembly: GCF_030435755.1. NCBI lineage: Eukaryota > Metazoa > Chordata > Mammalia > Lagomorpha > Ochotonidae > Ochotona > Ochotona princeps. Next base: position 2,383,928 of record NC_080866.1, on the reverse strand, counting down.
TGAGTTTCTAGTTCTCAACACTGAGTTCTGATTTTTGAGTTTTGAGTTCCGGGTTGGGAATTGTGGTTCTGAATACTGAGCTCTAATTTCTGAACTCTGCGTTCTGAATGTAGAATTCTGAATTCTGCATTCAGATTCTGATTTCTGAGTGCTACATTCTAAATTCTGAATTGTAACATCTGAGTTCTGAGTACTACGTTCTAAGGGCTGAGTTCTGAATTGGAAATTCTGAGTTCTGAGTTCTGAGTTCTGAGCACTAAGCTGTGAATTCTGAATTCAGAATTCGAGTTTGGGAATTCTGAGTTCTGTATTCTGACATCTGCATTCTGAGATTTGAGTTTGAAGCTGTACATTCTGAGTGCTCAATTTCGAATACTGAATTTGGAGTTCTAATTTCTGAGTTCTGAATTAAGAGTTCTGAGTTCTGAATTCTGACTTGTGATTTCTGAGTTCTGAATTCCGCATTGATTACTGAGTTCCGATTTCTGAGTTCTGAATTCTGACTTGTGATCACAGAGTTCTGAGTTCTGTCTTCTGAATCCTAAGTTCGAAATGATGAGCTTTGAGTTCTGAATTCTGTATTGAATACTGAGTTCTGAGTTCTGACTTCAGAATTCTGAGCACTGAGATCTGTATTTTGAGCTCTGAAAGCTGAGTTCTGAGTTCTAAATTATAAACTCTGAATTCACACTTCTGATTTCTGAGTTTTGAAACCTGCCTTCTCAGTTCCAAAATCTGATTCTGAGTTCTAACTTCTGAATTCTGAGTCCGGATCTCTGAATTCTGCGTTTTGATGTCTGAGGTCTGAACTGAGGGTTGCGAAATCTGATTCTGAATACGGATTCTTCGTTCTGCATTCTGCATTCTGAGTTCTGAGTTTCTAGTTCTCAACACTGAGTTCTGATTTTTGAGTTTTGAGTTCCGGGTTGGGAATTGTGGTTCTGAATACTGAGCTCTAATTTCTGAACTCTGCGTTCTGAATTTAGAATTCTGAGTTCTGCATTCAGATTCTGATTTCTGAGTGCTACATTCTAAAGTCTGAATTGTAACATCTGAGTTCTGAGTACTACGTTCTAAGGGCTGAGTTCTGAATTGGAAATTCTGAGTTCTGAGTTCTGAGTTCTGAGCACTAAGCTGTGAATTCTGAATTCAGAATTCGAGTTTGGGAATTCTGAGTTCTGTATTCTGACATCTGCATTCTGAGATTTGAGTTTGAAGCTGTACATTCTGAGTGCTCAATTTCGAATACTGAATTTGGAGTTCTAATTTCTGAGTTCTGAATTAAGAGTTCTGAGTTCTGAATTCTGACTTGTGATTTCTGAGTTCTGAATTCCGCATTGATTACTGAGTTCCGATTTCTGAGTCCTGAATTCTGACTTGTGATCACAGAGTTCTGAGTTCTGTCTTCTATGAATCCTAAGTTCGAATGATGAGCTTTGAGTTCTGATTCTGTATTGAATACTGAGTTCTGAGTTCTGACTTCAGAATTCTGAGCACTGAGATCTGTATTTTGAGCTCTGAAAGCTGAGTTCTGAGTTCTAAATTATAAGTTCTGAGTTCAGACTTCTGATTGCTGAGTTTTGAAACCTGCCTTCTGAGTTCCAAAATCTGAGTTCTGAGTTCTAACTTCTGAATTCTGAGTCCGGATCTCTGAATTCTGCGTTTTGATGTCTGAGGTCTGAATTGAGGGTTGCGAAATCTGATTCTGAATACGGATTCTTCGTTCTGCATTCTGCATTCTGAGTTCTGAGTTTCTAGTTCTCAACACTGAGTTCTGATTTTTGAGTTTTGAGTTCCGGGTTGGGAATTGTGGTTCTGAATACTGAGCTCTAATTTCTGAACTCTGCGTTCTGAATTTAGAATTCTGAGTTCTGCATTCAGATTCTGATTTCTGAGTGCTACATTCTAAAGTCTGAATTGTAACATCTGAGTTCTGAGTACTACGTTCTAAGGGCTGAGTTCTGAATTGGAAATTCTGAGTTCTGAGTTCTGAGTTCTGAGCACTAAGCTGTGAATTCTGAATTCAGAATTCGAGTTTGGGAATTCTGAGTTCTGTATTCTGACATCTGCATTCTGAGATTTGAGTTTGAAGCTGTACATTCTGAGTGCTCAATTTCGAATACTGAATTTGGAGTTCTAATTTCTGAGTTCTGAATTAAGAGTTCTGAGTTCTGAATTCTGACTTGTGATTTCTGAGTTCTGAATTCCGCATTGATTACTGAGTTCCGATTTCTGAGTCCTGAATTCTGAATTGTGATCACAGAGTTCTGAGTTCTGTCTTCTGAATCCTAAGTTCGAAATGATGAGCTTTGAGTTCTGAATTCTGTATTGAATACTGAGTTCTGAGTTCTGACTTCAGAATTCTGAGCACTGAGATCTGTATTTTGAGCTCTGAAAGCTGAGTTCTGAGTTCTAAATTATAAGTTCTGAGTTCAGACTTCTGATTGCTGAGTTTTGAAACCTGCTTCTGAGTTCCAAAATCTGAGTTCTGAGTTCTAACTTCTGAATTCTGAGTCCGGATCTCTGAATTCTGCGTTTTGATGTCTGAGGTCTGAATTGAGGGTTGCGAAATCTGATTCTGAATACGGATTCTTCGTTCTGCATTCTGCATGCTGAGTTCTGAGTTTCTAGTTCTCAACACTGAGTTCTGATTTTGAGTTTTGAGTTCCGGGTTGGGAATTGTGGTTCTGAATACTGAGCTCTAATTTCTGAACTCTGCGTTCTGAATTTAGAATTCTGAGTTCTGCATTCAGATTCTGATTTCTGAGTGCTACATTCTAAAGTCTGAATTGTAACATCTGAGTTCTGAGTACTACGTTCTAAGGGCTGAGTTCTGAATTGGAAATTCTGAGTTCTGCGTTCTGAGTTCTGAACACTAAGCTGTGAATTCTGAATTCAGAATTCGAGTTTGGGAATTCTGAGTTCTGTATTCTGACATCTGCATTCTGAGATTTGAGTTTGAAGCTGTACATTCTGAGTGCTCAATTTCGAATACTGTAGAATTTGGAGTTCTAATTTCTGAGTTCTGAATTAAGAGTTCTGAGTTCTGAATTCTGACTTGTGATTTCTGAGTTCTGAATTCCGCATTGATTACTGAGTTCCGATTTTTGAGTTCTGAATTCTGACTTGTGATCACAGAGTTCTGAGTTCTGTCTTCTGAATCCTAAGTTCGAAATGATGAGCTTTGAGTTCTGAATTCTGTATTGAATACTGAGTTCTGAGTTCTGACTTCAGAATTCTGAGCACTGAGATCTGTATTTTGAGCTCTGAAAGCTGAGTTCTGAGTTCTAAATTATAAGCTCTGAATTCAGACTTCTGATTTCTGAGTTTTGAAACCTGCCTTCTGAGTTCCAAAATCTGAGTTCTGAGTTCTAACTTCTGAATTCTGAGTCCGGATCTCTGAATTCTGCGTTTTGATGTCTGAGGTCTGAATTGAGGGTTGCGAAATCTGATTCTGAATACGGATTCTTCGTTCTGCATTCTGCATGCTGAGTTCTGAGTTTCTAGTTCTCAACACTGAGTTCTGATTTTTGAGTTTTGAGTTCCGGGTTGGGAATTGTGGTTCTGAATACTGAGCTCTAATTTCTGAACTCTGCGTTCTGAATTTAGAATTCTGAGTTCTGCATTCAGATTCTGATTTCTGAGTGCTACATTCTAAAGTCTGAATTGTAACATCTGAGTTCTGAGTACTACGTTCTAAGGGCTGAGTTCTGAATTGGAAATTCTGAGTTCTGCGTTCTGAGTTCTGAACACTAAGCTGTGAATTCTGAATTCAGAATTCGAGTTTGGGAATTCTGAGTTCTGTATTCTGACATCTGCATTCTGAGATTTGAGTTGAAGCTGTACATTCTGAGTGCTCAATTTCGAATACTGAATTTTGGAGTTCTAATTTCTGAGTTCTGAATTAAGAGTTCTGAGTTCTGATTCTGACTTGTGATTTCTGAGTTCTGAATTCCGCATTGATTACTGAGTCCGATTTTTGAGTTCTGAATTCTGACTTGTGATCACAGAGTTCTGAGTTCTGTCTTCTGAATCCTAAGTTCGAAATGATGAGCTTTGAGTTCTGAATTCTGTATTGAATACTGAGTTCTGAGTTCTGACTTCAGAATTCTGAGCACTGAGATCTGTATTTTGAGCTCTGAAAGCTGAGTTCTGAGTTCTAAATTATAAGCTCTGAATTCAGACTTCTGATTTCTGAGTTTTGAAACCTGCCTTCTGAGTTCCAAAATCTGAGTTCTGAGTTCTAACTTCTGAATTCTGAGTCCGGATCTCTGAATTCTGCGTTTTGATGTCTGAGGTCTGAATTGAGGGTTGCGAAATCTGATTCTGAATACGGATTCTTCGTTCTCATTCTGCATTCTGAGTTCTGAGTTTCTAGTTCTCAACACTGAGTTCTGATTTTTGAGTTTTGAGTTCCGGGTTGGGAATTGTGGTTCTGAATACTGAGCTCTAATTTCTGAACTCTGCGTTCTGAATTTAGAATTCTGAGTTCTGCATTCAGATTCTGATTTCTGAGTGCTACATTCTAAATTCTGAATTGTAACATCTGAGTTCTGAGTACTACGTTCTAAGGGCTGAGTTCTGAATTGGAAATTCTGAGTTCTGTGTTCTGAGTTCTGAACACTAAGCTGTGAATTCTGAATTCAGAATTCGAGTTTGGGAATTCTGAGTTCTGTATTCTGATATCTGCATTCTGAGATTTGAGTTTGAAGCTGTACATTCTGAGTGCTCAATTTCGAATACTGAATTTGGAGTTCTAATTCTGAGTTCTGAATTAAGAGTTCTGAGTTCTGAATTCTGACTTGTGATTTCTGAGTTCTGAATTCCGCATTGATTACTGAGTTTTTATTTTTTTTCCGGCGGGCCTCATTTTTTGCGTCATTTCTTCTTCGACGCTCTCCGATTTCTGAGTCCTGAATTCTGAATTGTGATCACAGAGTTCTGAGTTCTGTCTTCTGAATCCTAAGTTCGAAATGATGAGCTTTGAGTTCTGAATTCTGTATTGAATACTGAGTTCTGAGTTCTGACTTCAGAATTCTGAGCACTGAGATCTGTATTATGAGCTCTGAAAGCTGAGTTCTGAGTTCTAAATTATAAGTTCTGAGTTCAGACTTCTGATTGCTGAGTTTTGAAACCTGCCTTCTGAGTTCCAAAATCTGAGTTCTGAGTTCTAACTTCTGAATTCTGAGTCCGGATCTCCCAATTCTGCGTTTTGATGTCTGAGGTCTGAATTGAGGGTTGCGAAATCTGATTCTGAATACGGATTCTTCGTTCTGCATTCTGCATTCTGAGTTCTGAGTTTCTAGTTCTCAACACTGAGTTCTGATTTTTGAGTTTTGAGTTCCGGGTTGGGAATTGTGGTTCTGAATACTGAGCTCTAATTTCTGAACTCTGCGTTCTGAATTTAGAATTCTGAATTCTGCATTCAGATTCTGATTTCTGAGTGCTACATTCTAAAGTCTGAATTGTAACATCTGAGTTCTGAGTACTACGTTCTAAGGGCTGAGTTCTGAATTGGAAATTCTGAGTTCTGAGTTCTGAGTTCTGAGAACTAAGCTGTGAATTCTGAATTCAGAATTCGAGTTTGGGAATTCTGAGTTCTGTATTCTGACATCTGCATTCTGAGATTTGAGTTTGAAGCTGTACATTCTGAGTGCTCAATTTCGAATACTGAATTTGGAGTTCTAATTTCTGAGTTCTGAATAAGAGTTCTGAGTTCTGAATTCTGACTTGTGATTTCTGAGTTCTGAATTCCGCATTGATTACTGAGTTCCGATTTCTGAGTTCTGAATTCTGACTTGTGATCACAGAGTTCTGAGTTCTGTCTTCTGAATCCTAAGTTCGAAATGATGAGCTTTGAGTTCTGAATTCTGTATTGAATACTGAGTTCTGAGTTCTGACTTCAGAATTCTGAGCACTGAGATCTGTATTTTGAGCTCTGAAAGCTGAGTTCTGAGTTCTAAATTATAAACTCTGAATTCACACTTCTGATTTCTGAGTTTTGAAACCTGCCTTCTGAGTTCCAAAATCTGATTCTGAGTTCTAACTTCTGAATTCTGAGTCCGGATCTCTGAATTCTGCGTTTTGATGTCTGAGGTCTGAACTGAGGGTTGCGAAATCTGATTCTGAATACGGATTCTTCGTTCTGCATTCTGCATTCTGAGTTCTGAGTTTCTAGTTCTCAACACTGAGTTCTGATTTTTGAGTTTTGAGTTCCGGGTTGGGAATTGTGGTTCTGAATACTGAGCTCTAATTTCTGAACTCTGCGTTCTGAATTTAGAATTCTGAGTTCTGCATTCAGATTCTGATTTCTGAGTGCTACATTCTAAATTCTGAATTGTAACATCTGAGTTCTGAGTACTACGTTCTAAGGGCTGAGTTCTGAATTGGAAATTCTGAGTTCTGCGTTCTGAGTTCTGAACACTAAGCTGTGAATTCTGAATTCAGAATTCGAGTTTGGGAATTCTGAGTTCTGTATTCTGATATCTGCATTCTGAGATTTGAGTTTGAAGCTGTACATTCTGAGTGCTCAATTTCGAATACTGAATTTGGAGTTCTAATTTCTGAGTTCTGAATTAAGAGTTCTGACTTCTCAATTCTGACTTGTGATTTCTGAGTTCTGAATTCCGCATTGATTACTGAGTTCCGATTTCTGAGTCCTGAATTCTGAATTGTGATCACAGAGTTCTGAGTTCTGTCTTCTGAATCCTAAGTTCGAAATGATGAGCTTTGAGTTCTGAATTCTGTATTGAATACTGAGTTCTGAGTTCTGACTTCAGAATTCTGAGCACTGAGATCTGTATTATGAGCTCTGAAAGCTGAGTTCTGAGTTCTAAATTATAAGTTCTGAGTTCAGACTTCTGATTGCTGAGTTTTGAAACCTGCCTTCTGAGTTCCAAAATCTGAGTTCTGAGTTCTAACTTCTGAATTCTGAGTCCGGATCTCTGAATTCTGCGTTTTGATGTCTGAGGTCTGAATTGAGGGTTGCGAAATCTGATTCTGAATACGGATTCTTCGTTCTGCATTCTGAATTCTGAGTTCTGAGTTTCTAGTTCTCAACACTGAGTTCTGATTTTTGAGTTTTGAGTTCCGGGTTGGGAATTGTGGTTCTGAATACTGAGCTCTAATTTCTGAACTCTGCGTTCTGAATTTAGAATTCTGAGTTCTGCATTCAGATTCTGATTTCTGAGTGCTACATTCTAAAGTCTGAATTGTAACATCTGAGTTCTGAGTACTACGTTCTAAGGGCTGAGTTCTGAATTGGAAATTCTGAGTTCTGAGTTCTGAGTTCTGAGCACTAAGCTGTGAATTCTGAATTCAGAATTCGAGTTTGGGAATTCTGAGTTCTGTATTCTGACATCTGCATTCTGAGATTTGAGTTTGAAGCTGTACATTCTGAGTGCTCAATTTCGAATACTGAATTTGGAGTTCTAATTTCTGAGTTCTGAATTAAGAGTTCTGAGTTCTGAATTCTGACTTGTGATTTCTGAGTTCTGAATTCCACATTGATTACTGAGTTCCGATTTCTGAGTCCTGAATTCTGAATTGTGATCACAGAGTTCTGAGTTCTGTCTTCTGAATCCTAAGTTCGAAATGATGAGCTTTGAGTTCTGAATTCTGTATTGAATACTGAGTTCTGAGTTCTGACTTCAGAATTCTGAGCACTGAGATCTGTATTTTGAGCTCTGAAAGCTGAGTTCTGAGTTCTAAATTATAAACTCTGAATTCACACTTCTGATTTCTGAGTTTTGAAACCTGCCTTCTCAGTTCCAAAATCTGATTCTGAGTTCTAACTTCTGAATTCTGAGTCCGGATCTCTGAATTCTGCGTTTTGATGTCTGAGGTCTGAACTGAGGGTTGCGAAATCTGATTCTGAATACGGATTCTTCGTTCTGCATTCTGCATTCTGAGTTCTGAGTTTCTAGTTCTCAACACTGAGTTCTGATTTTTGAGTTTTGAGTTCCGGGTTGGGAATTGTGGTTCTGAATACTGAGCTCTAATTTCTGAACTCTGCGTTCTGAATTTAGAATTCTGAGTTCTGCATTCAGATTCTGATTTCTGAGTGCTACATTCTAAAGTCTGAATTGTAACATCTGAGTTCTGAGTACTA